>NC_085947.1:17567500-18258750 GCF_963556715.1 Cydia fagiglandana | reverse complement strand
ATAGATTCGCTCGTTTATGTAGGTACTGTATGTATTTTTATTTTACTATTTTTTATTTATTGTTTACGCAAAATTAGAGCTATACCTACTATTTTAGGATTTTTTTTCCAGTTTACAGTTATTATTAATTTTTTCTCTTTTTCCTTGTACCTTAAAGACTTACAAATTAAGTTATATTTACGATTCTTGTACAGCACAAGTTACAAGTCTACCCACAGATGGTTTTTTATTATGTATAAATTACAGGAAGTTCTGTAATTGGCTATGCTATAAGTTCTCATGTTTTTTGTATATTATTTAATGTAAACGCTGTTGAACTTCTCAATAAATATAAATAAATAAAAATACACAAGATAACCTCACATGTATTAAGTGATTATCTTATTGTTATTTCTTCGACTCGCAAAGGCGTTATGTGTCCTTCAAACCATTTGATCTTATACATTTCATCTCTTAATGTCCAGCCACAATGTGTTGCATCAAATTTGATGCAAGTGGATTCTGCCGCACACTGCCACATTGAATTTATGAAAGCCGCCCGTAACAAGCCATACGTCAACAGGGTTATTTTAGCTATTATAATCCGTTTGTTTCATTCTATTTTTCGATGTGGTAAATTGTAACTCTCACGTGGTACCACAAAATTGGTCGGAGACAGGAACCTGCCAACACAGGATTTGGCCGACCATTTTTTTTTACTGTCCTCAAAGGCAGCTATCGTACCATACAAGTTTCATACGATTTATCGATAAAAACTTTTTGATGATTTTTTTATAAATTTGGTCGGACTGCAAAAACTGCCAGGTTAAGGTGAGGCCGACCAAGACATACGTCAACAGGCTTATTTTAGCTATTATAATCCGTTTGTTTCATTCTATTTTTCGATGAGGTAAATTGTAGCTCTCACGTGACCCAATAAATCTGGTTGGACTGCAAAAACTGCCAGGCTAAGGTGAGGCCGACCACTTTTTTTTTACTGTCCTCAAGGTCAGGTATCCTACCATACAAGTTTCATTCTATTTTTCGATGAGGTTTTTTTTGATGAATTTTTGTCCAACGTTTTTGCCATTTGTACAAAATCTGCCAGGTTAAGCCTAGGCCGACCAAGTGCGTTGGAATCTACTAAATGTCAGGTACCTCTACAGGGTAGGTATATTCTATTTTTTGATGAGGTTTGTTTCATGCAGCCGGCTCCCGGACTAATAATTTATATCGAGGGCGATAAATCGAGCTGGGTTGCGATTTTATTACAATTTTGTCAGTTTAATGGTTTGATGAATCCAGTAATATTGGGTAGTTTAATATTTAATTTCTGTCCAATAATGGTACAATTATAACATTTTAAACGACGTCCTATACTGTCAGGTGCATTAAGGTATATATTAGACTAATTAATAATAGACTACTTATGTCGTAACTTTGAAAGCGGATAAATTATGAAAATCTGTAATTAATCGCTTTGAAAACACGCTTCTGTTACAGTGGAGTGGAAAGAGCTTTTAATTTAGTAGACAATTGCAATTTTCAAGATTATCCCGTTTTCAAAGTTACGTGGTTCGTCTTGTGTCGCCTCTCGCTGCTTTCCCCCCCGGGCCATGGCCCCTTTGGCTATATAGAGCAAATACGCCCCTGCCAATATCGAATATCATAACCCAGCCCAGTATTAAGTAGAGAATTTAAAATATAATATACCTAGACTTTCACACGTAGGTACCTAGTCCGTAGTGACACTGTACATATTAGGTACTTGTGTTTTACACTTGTATGTAAGGATATAAAAGCAGGTATATATAGTATAGATCTATAGGTACGTAGGTAGTAAAAAAAAACACATGTTAAGTAAACAAATATAAAATATCTTTTATTAATAGGTCGTAAGTACCTATATAAAAAAGACTTAAAACTACTAGGTATATTAGAATACCCACTATATACCTATAGTAAAACGACTACACATATTAATATTATTTACTTAATGAAAACCTACACGGATAAATTACCTATATTTCTTATTTAATTTATCGCCCGTTTTGGGTACTTCTCATTTAAAACACTTTCTTCAAACTGCCGATATACCTACGGTATCAAGCTTCACCAGCCTTAATAAAATCTCATTCCACTCGTGCATCAAACGAAACCGCCCGGGAGCGCAGTCAAAAATGCACGTATTGGCAAAGTTGGGTATTGAGCAAAGTTGCTTGTCCGTATATCAGGGGCGCGAATAAAACGGGCACGTGGTATCTTGTTGCGATAGCGGTCCGGCAGAAATTGAATGAAAACATTGAATATTTATTCTGAGACGATGCCGCGCTGCAGCTCGCTCGGGGCGCCCAAAGAGGGGCGACGCCAGAGGGGGGCTGTTTTAATGTACAAATGTTCGACTGTGTTTTGCTTTATTAAATGTATATAACGTAGAATATAAATAGATAGTTCTGACCTTAACAATTCTGAACTGTGGATAAAAAAATAATAGGTAGAGTCAGACCAAAATAACTCTGCAGAAATGTTAAATCGTGCAGGTGGTATTTTAAACGTCTAACTTCTATGAAATTATGACTCTACATAAGAAACCAGTAGTAGAAGAAACATGCATCGATTAGCTAACGCGAATGGTTCATGAATCATTTAAAATTACTCGACATGATTTTCTCCATAATGAAGCTTTATCACGATAAAACCCGTAGGTACCTATTAATATTCATAATATATAATCTATCTTCATATGTCCGAGATTTACGAAACTTTTGTAGTTAAAAGCAGTAAGTCACAACCCATTTTGTATTTGAGACAAGAAGCGCTTTTATACTGAAGTTATACGCTCTGCTTTTCACTTGATGATCGGCGTTTATTGCAAGAAAAATATATAAGAATATTACGTAGGTATTTCAAGGAGCTCAGACGAAGTTCGCGTCTGTGGCGCTAGTCTCTGCGCGGCCCGGGATCATCTTGCGGCTCTCCTTTTAATATTTGATCTGCATATTTATAAATCGCGGACTGTTGGCTGTTGGACCCGCGTGTTTGCGGATTTGTAGTTTATTTCCTGCTCGTTTGTGTTACACACGGACAGCTACGAAGGACTAGCTCGTTTGGCCTTTGAGGAGCTTTGGTAGCGAAGAAACGAAATATTGTTTGACTAAGTACCTACTTTATATTCTACTTCAGTTTGAATATTGTGTGCGGCAGATAAATTAAGAATACTAGTTATAGCTAAAGTTGGAATGAATGAGTACCTATAACTAAATAGTTATCAAGATAATTGATCTACTTATGCTAATGCTATTACTATTAGATAATACTACCCTTTTAGAAGATCGGTAAAGTGGCATTCTATGGAACTTGCTAACTATGTAAACAAAAGTCACTTGTCATTCATCATTCAGAGACAATTTCAATATTGTTTACATAGTTAGCAAGTTCAATAGAATTTTAGGTATCTATTTAACTCGTTATTAAGATTACAAAAGTTGCATTATCCACTGTACACACACATCCACTGTACGTCACATACAGGTTGTCCCAGAAATGTGGGACTTGGGTGTGGATTTTTTAGTGAATTTTTAAAGTGACCATTATTTTTTTTAAAACATGAGTTATATATTTTTTTTGTATTTTTATGATAACTGTTATGACTTGGTCTATCATCCGTTTACGGCTTGACGTCGATTTCTGGGACATCCTGTATGTATGTGACGTTCCACGGCAAAAGGTACCTTATGGGGGCTGGCGCTTACGTCGCATAGCGCCGCAATAATTTTGGAGCGGCGTTAATAATAGCGTAAGCGCCAACCACCATAAGGTACCTTTATCCGTGGGACGTCACATATCCCTACTCTTTTCCACAGCGTTCTTCACTTTCACATGGCACGAACCCTTTCTGACCGTATCGGCACAGCAGTTTCAACAGCAGACGGCCTTGATGTGACTCTGGGGCGGATATCACGGTGGACTGGCGATCCAGGCGTAACGTGGGCGTGCTTAGGGATGCGTTGGCGCGCGGCCAGAGTACTGGGAGTAGTGGAGTCCGGTGGGGGGTGGGGTCGCTGGAAAAATTGGTTTTGGTAAGGTATGACTTAGCAACATTACGATACCTATATAGCTATGACGTCTTAGTGACGTAATATGTAAAGTTTCTTTTGCATAAGTCATCATATTTAGTTACTTACAAGTTAATAGTGTCGTGTCATAAGGCATGCTGAGAGTATAAGCCAACATTTTTATGTATCTACATATATCCGTGCAGATGACCACATAGCAGGCGAACTTGCGCAACTCAGTTTGCAGTATCATTAACGAGCTGCGCATTGCCGTTTTGCAATGCATGTTTAAGTTTGTGACTTGGTGTAGGTTTCTAAATATCATTAGTGAAAAAATCATTCGCAAATTGATAAAAGATGATCCATTCTGATTCAATCGTTTTTTTGGATTAAGTGGATTTTTGTGACTGATCACGGAAGGATATCACGAAAAAATGTCAATTCATAGTGATAGTTAATGCTTCTGACTTTGTCGCAATACAAATTATACAGAAAACTGTTAAAGTTTGGGGTAGAAGGCGCGAAATCAAGAAATATGCTCCATTTCCTCGCATTTCAATTCACGCACTAAGTCTGAAGCGAGTTTAAGATTTCACAAAACTTACCCAAACTTCATAAAGTTAGCCAGCATAGTAGTCAGTCGCTCTATGAACAGTCTATCCTCAGACGACACGGGCAGCCCCAGCCCCGCCGGCTTGAAGATGTAGAAGATATCGTCAGAGTGCGACGCGCCTCGCAACCCTGCCTTATACCCGATCAGCCCCTTAGCAAAGTTCCGGCCGCCTTCGTATGAAAATATGTAATTGTACACAGGCGCTGACTTATCCACCATCAGTTTCGAAAACGCATTCACGGATGCATACGCAATCCAGTCTGAGTAATAGTTCACTACACCTTTCACGTTTTTACTGCTAATCTTCTTACCCCCAAAGTAATATGAGCGTAGTTTTTTTACTATCTTCCTCTTCTCTAGTTTAGAACACAAGGAAAACACTGATGGTAGTCTTTGGTCGAATTTTGAGTCCCATTCTTGAAAGTCCCGATCGCTGTTTAGTCCGTAGAACAACATGCCTTCGACGTCTGCGTATCCAAGAACCATTGGGATTGGCCTAAAAGATTCAGACTGAATTACTTTGTAAGGAGTATCCCAAAAGAAAGACTCTGGAAAATTGACATCTATACATGGAGAATATTTGAAATATCTGGTGCTCACTGACCTATCGTGCGTGGTTTTTAATAGATCTTTCAATGTCGCGTTCATAAAAGTGTTGTATACGTCTCGTTCAGTTTTGACTAGACCGAGTTTACCAGCGTCTTCAAAAGCTGGTTTTAAAGGCTCCAAGTTAAACGCCCAAGGGCTTAAAGGGGTTCCGCTCATAAAGATAGCTTTATGAAATAACCCATCACTAGATTTGGAGAGTAAATGCATAGCAGCAGCACTAGCGCCTGCACTCTGTCCCGCTATCGTCACGTTGTCCGGGTCTCCTCCAAACGCACCTATATTCCTCCTTATCCACTTTAGAGCCGCAACTTGGTCTTTCAAGCCTAAATTGGAGACTCCATTTAAGCATAAGAAGCCTAATACTCCGACTCTATAGTTGATAATGACTGCTATTACATTTTTGGTGACCAGATACTCAGGATCGTAGTGTGCTTTAGTGCCGTAGTAGTAGGCCCCTCCGTGGATGAATACCAGGACTGGGAGCTTGGAGCTGGTGGCCGGAGTGTAGACGTCCAGGTGGAGGCAGTGCTCGGAGCCGAGCGTAAGGAAGGAGACGCTCTGTGCGCACGCGCCGAAGCGGTTGACGGCGAGAAACGTGCCGCGCCAAGGAGGAGGGTCTCTCGGAGACTGGAAAGAAAGGAAAACATAAAAGTAAACTGCGAGTAGGTATGACTGCTGTATAGGGAATTCAAAAACTGGATCAGATTGAAAACCGGTTATTTAAAAAACCGGTCAACCGCTTAAAATCTGGTTAAGCGGTTAAACCGGTTTGTTGGAAAACATTTGTAAACGTAATTTTTGTATAGGTACATATTTAGCTTTCCTATATTTAATTTCCATAGCTTAACATACATAGTGATAAGAATATAAAAATAAAATAAAATGGGGTAGGTAAACTAGTTATAATTGACTAGATAGCAAAGACATTTTTTTTTATTTATTTAACATACACACAACCATCTTTACAGGCTATCCTAATTCGACAGTATGGAATTTTAACACAAAAGAAACTAAACAACATAGGTACATTATTACAAATTACAGTAACACAATACATATAACGTGGCCTTTGTGAATTCGTTCAAAGAACAAAAAAACAAATCTAACTCGATTAAGGGTCCGAATTGCGCGCGGAAAGGGGGCCTGGCGAAGGAGTTGCGTTCGAGCGCGCGGCTCGGCCAGCAGGCTCGGCCGCCGCCGCCGCCACACATACCGCTCTGGTACGTTCAAACGCACCTCTGCCAGGACTCCAGGATTGCACAACTTCCCTCGTACCAACTTAAATATATATGAAGCTAGCCCCAGTTCCCTTCTAACTCCAAGTTTATTGTATCCTACCATTTCTAACACGAACAATGTAGGATGCATTAATGGATAAAAAGGGGACATGTGATCAATAACATCTAAGCGACTTAAAATCGTTTTCACAAAGTGACCTTCTTTCACAATAAACTAAACGAGGCTCACTCACTAGGTACACTAAGCTAAATAAAATACTATTTATATTTAACGAGGAGTAGGACAATAATTATTAAATTACTACTCATAAGTGCTTGTTGAACAACCTGTTTGGTTTATAAGTTCTAACACTCGGGCTATATGAAATTATGAATAAAGTAAATTTGAATAAAATGATACAGGACAATATAGGTAGTTAGTTAATAGGGTATTTTATTTTCCTACTAGTCAAATCATTTACTTTTTTAGAACTGTCAAAAAGATTTGCTAATATGGAATTCGTGACGTCACGGTCAACTCATCTACTTTTTATTATATTTCTATCCGATTTATTAAACAGAACGTGTGATTAAAAATAACTCCTATCTGTGTTTTTCTAATAATTATCTGGTGCTTTATTTCATGCATGGTGTAAAATATGTAATTTATTTTAAATACAGCATAATATAATACCCTATTGACAACCTGTAGAGTAATATTTATCATTATGTATTTGAATTCGTTTAATTTCTACTTTAGCCTGTCAGCAAACTTAGTTGCGCAGGGCATCAAAAAATCATAAATTAGTACTCTTTATTATACTGCGGTTTTTTTAATGTCGTCTCGACGCCTATATCGCAGGAAAAATCTTAATAGCGCGAGTCAACCGCGCCGGCCGCGCGGCGCTAGCGACATCTCTCGGAGAACTCGACGCCTTGCTGTTTATAGGGCTTAACCCAAGCGTATACGCCGTATACCCGTTACTTGGCGTGTGGTGCATACGACGCGACGGCAGCAGTTATAATATGTATTCAAACCCATGACAGTTCCATCAAGTCGCCTTTGGATAGAATATAACAAAATAATTGAAGAAATAGGTTTTTGTTGTATTTATATTACTTAATTATATATTATTTTTTTAAATAAATCATAAGAGTTCCGCGAACAGTTTTGTGCGGAGTTCTAAAAATATTTCAAATATTTTAGCAAATGATTTTATAATGAGACATGTAGTAAAGGTTTATTAAGAGTCACATTAACCTAGCCGCCGCCATACAATCGAAGTTACGTCCTTTATAAGAATATAATTTTTACATACAAAATTTCTACTCGTTCTATTTTCTTTGTGTATTATATTCATGCAAAGTTTCATGGTATTTAATTAAAGCATGTCATTGTTAATTCAGAGCTTAATTTCTATTATACGTCGAGTTCATAAATATGTATACATTTCTTCACCTCAACCCATTGCAATAAGGTGAAAAACGTATACATATTTATGAAACCGACTGTATGCGAACGTTTTATTGGTGGCGGGTGCGTGTAACTTTTAAGAAGAAAATGGACCGCTTTTCCTTCCAAACGTAATCCCATTTTACTCTCAAGATATAAACATTAAGAATAAAGATTATAGAGTAACCTCCTTTTTCAAACATAAAACTTAGCAACCTTATCCTACACACTTTTGTTAAATGTCGTCTCTGTCTAACAAATATTCATGTCGTGAAGACAGATAGAGACAAACGATTATCAACGGTTTGTTAAATTCGACAGACTATGATTAATCACCATGTTTTTAACACAATAAGGGTAAATTGAAAAAAAAAACATCACTTTTAAGCCACATATTAACTATAAAAAATTTTGTTTAGAAATAATTATGGTTTAACAATGTTTCTCAGAAAATGTAAGATACTCATTACGAAACTAACATTGTTTATAAACAAAAATGTCTGCGAACATTCTACGTTGCGCAGAACATAAAAAAATTTGCAATATTAATTTATATTGCATTTTGACTTTGACTTTGACTTGAAAGATATTAGTACTGTCGCAACGCCTATGTCACAGGAAAAATCTTAACAGCGCGAGTTAGCCCCGCCGCTCGGTGGGAGCTAGCGACATCTATCGGTGAATAGCGTTAGTTTGAGTTCCGCGTTGCTTTTGTACCGCATTATTAGTTAAAACAAATTTTACGAGGGCTTAAAATTTAGGTGTGGATTCAAATCATTATAATATTGTGTAAAAATATTTTTCATAAAGTCAACATCCAGGGACGAAAATCGGACTTCATTTGTATCAAATGCAATATGTATTTATAATTCTAAAACTCTCATGCTCTCAACCAATTCCCTGTTTGTTAGTCTCCGTTGTTCGTCCATTTTCCAGTACAATATCCTGGTTCGTAAGTTACTTTATTCGTCTTAAATTAAATTAGCTATTCGTCAATTGCCAAGTTCGTTCCAAAGCATTATGCGTTCGTAGTTCGTAACACAAGTCTCTCTAGCTCTACAGTTCTAGTGCAAACAAATTAATTGCTTACGGTCAAAAATATTTATCATGTTTATTAGATTTTTTAATACGACTAACGCTTGATAACACCAAAAACAACACTGAACATTGTTCTGACCCCTATGCCGCGCCGCCCGCGCGGAGCTAGCGCCATCTATCATCGTAATGTTAGACCACTAGGAATTGGTAAGTAAGATGGCCCATAATCACAATATAATTTTTTTAAGTGATGCTGTTTTCACCAACATAATCCAGAAATGATAACGATTAATTAGAGGTTCGTCTCAATTTGATATACTCCAGTAGGTATAGGTGTGTATACATATATTTATCGATGGGCCACTAGATTAGACACACTACACACAAACGTCCTCCGAATGTAGGAAATAAACAAAATATATTAATGTTTAGACCCAGCTTTAATGTGTTCAAAATGCGCATGTTTTAAATGTTATAAACATAAAAAAAATTAAATTAAATTTATTTAATTCTACGAAAAAGTATCGCGAGTCACGATTCCACTCCAATATATCTAGGGATAAAAAGTAATGCTTGTGCATCGCTAAATTACTGTAGTGGATTTATTAAAAACTTGTCATATAACACTTACCTGAAATCTCTCACTGACAGCATAAGGTATCCCATAGTACCTCCGCTGGCCAGAAATGCTGCGGAGTCCCCTCAGCACCCCCTGCTCGACCCTGACCTCTGGGGTAAAGATACACACCACCGCCTTCACGTAACACAGTGCTAGTATAGTCCTTTTTCTCATTATGTCCACTCAATATTATTGTGTACTTGTCGGTGCATTTTGTTTTTCTTGCATTTGCCTACTTAAGGGGTAAGTTGAGTGGTCACATCTTTCCATACTAAGGGGTCATCCATTAATTACGTCACACCAATTTCTAGGTTTTTCGACCCCTCCCCCCCCCCTTGTCACACTTGGTCACATTTGGCAAACCCCTCCTAGTGTGACGTCACATTTTTTCTACGAAATCGCCAAATCGAATTAAGTAAGTACCTAAGAATTATTAATATTTTATCAAAATATTTTTGACGATATAAATATTAGTAATTTTATAACCCAAAACTCCTTAGGAAAGAAAATTAAACGATTAAAAACTATTTTCGTTTTAAAAACTTGTTATTTAAATGTACAGCGAACTAAATAATTTAAATAAATTTTCGGTTACTGATGAAGTTAAAGTGACGTCACAAAGTTTGTGTTTCCCCCCTCCCCCATGTCACAATATGTCACATTTTCTTGACCCCCTCCCTCCCCCTTGACGTGTGACGTAATTAATGGATGACCCCTAAGCACGCTCGTATAACTACTAACGTGATCGTTTCTTTCCACCGTAACGTGGTTTTGAATTCTAGAACAATGATGTCCGTGTCGGACTTTTAGCTTTTTTGATATATTTGTTTTTCATTTACAAGGCAAGATAAGGGTTTAAAAAAAAATGCTATTTAATTTTATTACGATTCCGCTTTGATAGGTATGATTTTGCCGACTGCCATTATAGGCATATCACGCTCCCCAATACCCATACACACGACGCATCATGCCACTACGATCCACTACGATAGGTACCTACACTAATCAAACCTCATCTTAAAGATAATACGAGTATTGTCTAAGAAAACTAATCCAAGAAACACTATGCGACCGCAATATTGTCCAACACGAAACTAAACACAATGACTTCACTTTTATCTGCACTTCCGACCAAACTTGCCTTTTGTGAGATTAAACGAAGTGTGCATCTAGCGAGATGCAACCGCGAGTGCATCGAGGGAAAGTGCAGTGGTTATGCAAGCTGGCTGCAGTGGGCCAGGGTGGGACGCTGATGGCGGTGGAAGGTCAAGATGATCTGGATTCTGGATTTAGAAACAGGTTAGACAATTTTATTCTAATAAGGTCGTAGGCCGTTTGGAAATAATTAGGTATGCTATTGTTAAGTGCCTTTATTAAGAGCCATACAAACCTCCGCTGCCATACAATCGAAGTTACGATCTCATTTCAGGAACAAGTGAAATATTTTTTTAAACAATTCTTGCTAATTTGTTTTTATTTTTCCAGTAAAAAAACTACTAATTAAATTACAAACCGAAATTAATGTCATACCTATAGATAAAGTTTTTCTTCGGACTTATATACACCGTGTTTTTTTTTATTTCCGTTAATTTCAAGGGTGCATTCCTGAGCTTAAATCAGGTAACTTTCCCAAAGACACCGATATTCTAATTTACTCCATAATTTATTTTTAATAATATATCTCCATAATCAATAATTTTTTTTTCCTATAAGGCCTCTACAAGCGTGTACACTTGCCTTAGGGCCGGTTTACATATTGATTAGTATTTAGAATGAGTTCGTACATTTACTACTAAACTTAAGGACAATCTCGGTCGATCGATGTTCGAAATGACATTGATATGTCACATATTTCAATTGTTTGGTTGAGTTAAATGTAATGCCCGTGTTACAACGTTACACGCTACATTTAATTACTTTTTAAACTTATTTTCTTTTTAAAGCAAAAATTTTTTTTTTTTGCAAATTGACTATGCCATTTAGTTCACTTTTACGTACTTAAGCATACCCCGAAGTTAACGGAATTCAATAAAAACACGGTGTATGATGTTTATTTTGATAGATTTATTCTATACTCCTCCAGAACGCAACAAAAGCGCGGAAATGTAAGAAGGACGCATTTCCATGTCCGCCCACTTTATAACAATTAGCGACGGGTATTTTTCTTTATTACAGCCGCCGACTTAATTGCTCTAAATAAATGAATTGTTTGCTGCGTTTGTTTGCACTCTCATTGGCTGAATGTGCTTTAGCTATTTTCTTTAGGAATTTAAGTTAAATATTTAGTTATTTAGTAAGCAGTTTAAACATTTTGACTTGAAAATAAAATCGGGTTTAGCGGTTTACCTACGCCTACATATACATAATATAAGAAGGTGCCGACCGTCCAGTCCAATCTATTTAGTTTATTTTTATTTTTAATGTTTGTATCTACCTTATAAATAAAGAATTATCAATTTCTGTATAATCCAGTATATTAAAGTTGCAGTCCTACCGATTTCCTAACTTTTGGGTCTTTGTCACATATAGTTCTATTTTGCTACATATTCATAATATTCATATTAACCTAAGCGGCAAATGGTGGCCACTTTTTTCGTTTAGGTGACTGATGAAGTCTGTCGGATGAAGTTTGAGTTGAGATCTTTTACAGAGTATATTTTTGCAACAGCGAATATTAGAATAGAATAGAATAGAACAGAATAGAATAAAATACAAAATAAATTTATTCAGAAAACGCTTAAATTTAGATATTCCATGATATTACAACTCTATTACATAATGTCTTGCCATTTTTCATAGTAGGTACAAAAAGCACCGCGAGTAGATTAGCTGGCGCGGCCAAGTTAGGGCCATTATTCAGTTCCATAGTCGTCAGGTAAGTGCGGTTATACGTGTCTTGGCCGACAGCGCCACACGACACAGAAGCACAACTTTTATTACCTACTACCATATTATAGCGTTTCATATTATCATATTGCTACGGTACGTGTAGCGTTTTAGTCTAGGCTGCCTAGGTCAGTTCTAAATTAACAATTTTTATAATTTGTTTTGATATAACCAAAGAGAATTTGAAGTAGAGAGTTACTGTCATGGTAAATTATATAGCTAGGTAGCTACAGTTCATTTACTGCCATCTTTCGACAGAAGATTAACTATAGATTAGTTAGTTTTTTTTAGCATTAGAAAGAACTCCACAGAAGCAAGCGTGCAGTTTTTAACAGGCTCTTTAATTGTTAATAATTATTGAATTATCTAATGTAGCATGGTCAATACAAATAATTTACTTCAAATTATTACCGCTAAAAGTGCCGGATTTGGAACCACAAGCTTACTTCTGCGAAGTTCTTTCTAATGCTAAAAAAAAAACGAACTATAGCTCGTAAAAGTGGGTTTGTTGGAAGTTACGTAAATATACTGTTTTTTAATATACTTATTAACTTACAGGGAACTTTGTTTCTCATGCAAAAAATATATCTAATCGTATCTCTAGGACGCCCATCAAGAGCTATCTCTTCTGTTCCGTGCGTATTGTAACATAGCGAATACAGGAGGCAGTCGTAACTACCTTAAACTCCTAGTAGCGGCAATTTGCCTCGCGACCGGCGGCGGCCATATTGCCAACTTGCCTTGTGACTAGTGTGTGATCAGTGTCATAGTCACTGTAAAATGTGTCGCATCAGCTGTGTTGCCGCCCGCGAGCCTCCCGCGCGCGCGCCCTCCCCCCGCCTCCTCCAAATCACGTCATCGTGTTTACGCGGATGTCGTCGCCGGTCCGAAAGTCGCATCGAACCGGATTAGTGTACCTGTAAAGGGTACTGAAGATCGAGCGGCTCCCAAGGAGAAGCTCCCTGTTGCCAGTGTGGATGAGGAGGATTTCACACTGGTATCGAGAAAGAAGAAGGCGCGCACGGCGCCTCGTAAGACTCAGTGTGGTACCGCCGAACCGGCTAATTCTGGCTTGCGGATTGCTACACCGAGTAAGGCGCTGTACGTATCGCGCCTGCATTATACCGCCACGGCTGCTGAAGTGGTGGAATATGTACACCAGAAGACCGGCTACACGCTGAGGGTGTTCCAGCTTCGATCGCGCCACTACGTGCACTTCAACTCTTTTGTGGTGCGCGTGCCGCGACCGCTGCAGGAGACCATCGAGTGCGCCGACTTCTGGCCGAAAGGTGTCGTCTTTCGGAGGTTCCGGGGCAAACTGCCGAATCCGACACAAGAGCAGCCGATGCAACGGAGCCACGCCGTTTTATCGTCTAAATAGTGTTTAGTTTTAAGTTTATAAACTACATATGTATGTTAGTCTGTAAGGTATTTGTAATATGGGCCTTGTTGCCTGAATTAAATTTCTAAATAAATAAAATAGTCTAATAAAACATGGTCTTCTCTTCCCAGAGTGACACAAGCCTACGTCACAATAACATGGCCGCTATATATAGCGCTATCGCATATTATCATATAGCGCTGTCGCATGATGACGTAGGCTTGTGTCAGTCAGGTGACCTAGAAAAGACGGGAAGAGAGTACCAGGCGGGGTATATTATTATACCATGATCAGTGTGATTGACGTGATTCACTGGTAGAGGCTGCAGCGGTATCATGGTCGCATTTTTATTACCTGTCATGCCATGCGTCACTTTCGCACTTACGCACTTAACGCACTTATTAGAAAGTGACAGGCATAGCGACAAATGATAAAGAGCCGACCCTATTGAGGCTACTTATTAGCCCTACTGATTCGATCGAACGATTGGGAGTCCGATCCATATTTAACATTTTAACGGCTTTGATTTTATTTTGATACGACCTTGATGATAGCTCACGCTGGTTGGTGCAAGCGAAATTAAGTGAAAGTTGTGCATGAGATACACCACCAGCACAGAATAAAAAAACTAAAACCGGGCAAGTGCGAGTCGGACTCGCGCACGAAGGGTTCCGTACCATAAAGCAAAAAAAAAAACGGAAAAAAATGCAAAAAGAAAACGGTCACCCATCCAAGTACTGACCACGCCCGACGTTGCTCACGTTTGCTGTATAAATCACGTTTGCTGTATAGGACCCCACTTAAATCTTTATTTTATTCTGTTTTTAGTATTTGTTGTTATAGCGGCAACAGAAATACATCATCTGTGAAAATTTCAACTGTCTAGCTATCACGGTTCGTGAGATACAGCCTGGTGACAGACAGACAGACGGACAGACGGACGGACAGCGAAGTCTTAGTAATGGGGTCCCGTTTTACCCTTTGGGTACGGAACCCTAAAAAACAATCTATTATGTCAAACGCGTCTATTATGACAGATATAACCGCTAGGTGGCGCACGTGCGAGCAGGCGTCCGTTCCATAGCAGAGCTCAGCAACTACTATGGCTAGACACCAAAATTGGTGTGGACCGTATGTACCTGTAGCGACGCGACGAAATATCGGAGTGAGCCAATTCTGCCACCTTGACTGGTGGTTGTATGATCAAAGTCAGTTCAAAACCATTAACAAATTTTTATATTAAAGTTGACCTCCATACGTGAGTATAAAAAAAGCCATAAATACTATTATTGTCTTGCATTTGAATTGCACCAGAACGAAGTCGACGAAATGTCGATATCTCTTTAAAAACAGAAAACGAGTCCTACGATAGCGGAGAACGTTTTTATAAGGAGTTCTAGTAAAGAGGGGCTATTCAGGATGGAATAGGAATGGGGCGCAACGAAGATATCTTACCAGTACTTTGAGTTCGAGGCGACGATTCGCCGATTGATTTTAGAGGTTTACCCTGGGAAAATACAGTTCTGTAGCCGCCGTGCAGGTCAGGATCTCGACGACTCAAATAAAATAATTTTCCAATGGTACTGGTTAACAAGGGTTTCTTAACTATACGGTTAAATGCAGAAGAGGTGGTTATTGTATGGAGGCTGATGAGTGATTTAGCGAAATTGAACAGTAAAAAACCGGGCAAGTGCGAGTCGGACTCGCGCACGAAGGGTTCCGTACCATAATGCAAAAAAAAACAAATCAAAAACCAAAAAAAAAGAACGGTCACCCATCCAAGTACTGACCACTCCCGACGTTGCTTAACTTTGGTCAAAAATCACGTTTGTTGTATGGGAGCCCCATTTAAATCTTTATTTTATTCTGTTTTTAGTATTTGTTGTTATAGCGGCAACAGAAATACATCATCTGTGAAAATTTCAACTGTCTAGCTATCACGGTTCGTGAGATACAGCCTGGTGACAGACGGACGGACGGACGGACGGACGGACGGACAGCGAAGTCTTAGTAATAGGGTCCCGTTTTACCCTTTGGGTACGGAACCCTAAAAAGGTGGTTTAGATTTAGGTGCCTCTAATTGGCCGCGATACAGGGTATATGGGGCCAAATTCGACACGTACAACTGTCAGATTTCGCATCCACGTCTCATCAACAGTTGATTTTATTGCATACTGAGTGTTGATTCCATCAACGGTGGATAATATCATTTGGTACAACCAAAACTCAACTCTAAACTAAGGGTGGTTCGGTTTGGTTTGCTTGTCACCCTAACTGTGGATTGTTAATGTCAAATTTTGACATTGTACGTATTCGAGAACTTATGATTTTTCCCACATCAACGGGAGATCAACACGATACGTCAAACGTCGCTTGTCGAATAGGGGTCATGGAGCGCTCCCGGCGGCTGCGTTTAGCTACTGCATTAGGAATGTATCGAGATTTTATACGAATAAAAGGTTGCGTTCGCAATAAGTTCAAAGAGCAATATTTAAGGGCAGGGTAGATTATTTTCTGACCAAATTAGGTAGGTAATGTAAATTTGTGTACAAATTAATAGTTTTACATCTCTATTTCCTATTGCCTAAATTCAAACTTTCCACAAAACAAGACAATTTGTGAAAGATTGGCCCATAATATTTATTAGTTTGTGTTTTCAGCCTTCAAAATACTGCCACCATTATACACCGTGGCCTCTCGTCGCACGCCACACGCCGGCAATCCGCAATGGACCGGCTCCGTGACTGCAGACGTCATGTTTACTAAGTAGATCATATATCAGCCTCATCGGCACCCGCTAACAGGACGATGAGATCAAAATACTGCCACCATTATACATCGTGGCCTCTCGTCGCACGCCACACGCCGGCAATCCGCAATGGACCGGCACCGCGACTGCAGACGTCATGTTTACTAAGTAGATCATATATCAGCCTCATCGGCACCCGCTAACAGGACGAAGAGATCAAAATACTGCCACCATTATACATCGTGGCCTCTCGTCGCACGCCACACGCCGGCAATCCGCAATGGACCGGCACCGCGACTGCAGACGTCATGTTTACTAAGTAGATCATATATCAGCCTCATCGGCACCCGCTAGCGGGACGATGAGATCAAAATACTGTCACCATTATACACCGTGGCCTCTCGTCGCACGCCACACGCCGGCAATCCGCAATGGACCGGCACCGCGACTGCAGACGTCATGTTTACTAAATAGATCATATATCAGCCTCATCGGCACCCGCTAACGGGACGATGAGATCAAAATACTGTCACCATTATACACCGTGGCCTCTCGTCGCACGCCACACGCCGGCAATCCGCAATGGACCGGCACCGCGACTGCAGACGTCATGTTTACTAAGTAGATCATATATCAGCCTCATCGGCACCCGCTAACGGGACGATGAGATCAAAATACTGGCACCATTATACACCGTGGCCTCTCGTCGCACGCCACACGCCGGCAATCCGCAATGGACCGGCACCGCGACTGCAGACGTCATGTTTACTAAGTAGATCATATATCAGCCTCATCGGCACCCGCTAACGGGACGATGAGATCAAAATACTGTCACCATTATACACCGTGGCCTCTCGTCACACGCCACACGCCGGCAATCCGCAATGGACCGGCACCGCGACTGCAGACGTCATGTTTACTAAGTAGATCATATATCAGCCTCATCGGCACCCGCTAACGGGACGATGAGATCAAAATACTGTCACCATTATACACCGTGGCCTCTCGTCGCACGCCACACGCCGGCAATCCGCAATGGACCGGCACCGCGACTGCAGACGTCATGTTTACTAAGTAGATCATATATCAGCCTCATCGGCACCCGCTAACAGGACGATGAGATCTTGAACGAGGTTTGAGAATCTTATGGTTGGTGTTATTCAGGTGTTGGCAAATTTTTGAGAAGAGGCAAGGCAGTAGAAATCGCCAGAGGGCCTACCGCGAACCACGTTCGACGTGTTACCTCTTCGCACTTCGGATTTATTTTTTGAAAATATACCAGTGTCTTTTACATATATTGTCTTTTTGAAGACCTTATCTTTAGAAGTAAAGTTTTTAGAATGATTATATCCGAACTGAAAGTTCTTACGAACTTGTTGGAGGAGCGAGTCTTTTATAGAAACTTGAGCCCGTTCTAGTTCCCGAAGGCTCGAAATTTTTGTTACAAATTTTAAGACACGTTCTCCTTAGTAAGGACTTCTTACGTACTTACTTACATACTGGTTCAAATACTTTTTTTAGTATTAGTTAGTAAATATAGATTTTATAACCTTAATTGCGTACTTTTTCCTTATCGTCATGTTAAAATCTTCTACATCTTTAAATTATGGACATTATGGTATACCTACAGTACGTAAAATATATCAAAATCGTTATTCAAGAGAGGACGCCGGGTTCCCCGAATGTTTTTGACCCTACTAGTAGGTAGGTACGATTTATGTCTATATTTAAGTTTTATTAACCTTTTCAATAGGTTTTCAAAAAAACTGGAAAATGGATTCGACTCTAGATTTATAAAATGGTTCTTTTTAGACGCATAGTCTCATAAAATATAATTATTTCTAGCTAATTAAGACTAGTATGACTCATATAATTAACCCCAGCCTGACTCTTGCGTCTAACCGTTCGTAACTCTGATTAACAACAAGGAGAGACCACCACGAGCTATTTAATAATACATTCTTAAATAGCGAGCAGCTGTCATGATCAGAGGCAGCTCGTTACAAGCAAGTTGCTCGCAGCAAGTTACTCGCCCGGCAAGTTCGCGATGCAGTATCGTTTGAAAAACTTTCCCTTTGTGCGCAATTATGTACTCTACTACTAATGTATGCTTTAGTTTAACTGCACTTTTGATAACGGAATACAAAAAATAATAATAGAAACGCTACCAAATGTACATATGTTTATGTTTATGTATACGATATCTTTACGATAAGCTGATGATCAATAGGACGCGTGAACGCCGGCAGTGTGCGATACACCTACTTCCACCTCGACATGCTACATCAGCGTTCCGTGGTAGTTTCCGATATGCAGCAGCAAAAATTTGGAATAATATTCCTCCGCCAATAAGGAACCTGCAAAATGTTAACACTTTTAGATGCAAACTCAAACAGTTTATGTATTTACACCAAAAATCACAGGAAACTTTGAGTCATGACACTAGTTGCATATAACTTGTTTTGTCTCTCGTATTTATATAGACTTACCGTTCGTTTTTGTCCCTTTTGCTTTGCCATATTGCTTCTTTTTTAACTTCTTTATAATTTTAAGTTACGCTTACTTAATATTGTATTGTCCATCTTCTTATAGTTTAATTTTTTCCATGGTGCGACCATGCCATGCCATGCTTGTAGATAGTTTTAGTTACGCAGGTTTGAGGTTATGCAAGTCGCCGCTGGCGCTAGCAGCTGCAGGCAAGCGTTGACGCATGGTATGGTCGCGTTCATAATTTTACGTCTACCATAAATTTTTGTCTATGTTTATGCTTTTCTTTTCATTTTGTTTTGTTTATTTTCTGAATTATTTTTCTTGTATTTTGTAATTCCTGTTTTCTTAATTATTTTTTCTGTGTATCTTTTGCAATGTTTTCAATATGTATCTTTTTGTGTTATCTGTCGTGGCATCACCGAATGGGCCCTACGGAAGACCAGCGCTGGCTTTATAGCTAGCATCATGCTGAGTTGGGTCCATTTCGTGATGCACACTTATTGTTCTTTTCTGTTCTTGCTGTTGTTGTCTGTACATGTTCGTACATGTTTTGTGATCGTCACGAATAAAAATCTTTTATCTTTTTATACCTAATTGTAAATATTATCAATAGCGTGACGTGACGTACTCATTTGCGTTAAGCATTTTTGTATGGGATTTTGAGTTTCTAAAGCATCCCGCTTTGCGCGCTGTTTAAAATCCCATACAAAACGAAACTCAACGTAAACTGTCAGATTTAGAATGTTTTTGTAATAATGTTCTATGATTTATTGTTTATTTATTTAATATACTGCCATGCAATCCAAACTAAGGAGGGAATAAAGAATAGAAAAAATATTTAAAAACGAGTGATGTTCATTTAAAATAACGATTTATTGCACAATTCCTGTATGTCACACAATGGCATTAAATTACATTTAAATATAAATGTTGTATGCTATTCTAGCTTGTTCTATACTAGTCAGACTAGAGATATTATCACACCGTAAATATCGTTCGCACAATAACATTAAAGGTAAAGTTTTATGGACTGAAGCACTATTATTTCAACTCTACTGTATCAAAAAGTATTAGACTAATTTTCCCTTTATACCTACTCAATAGCAATAACAATAACTACAATATAACCAGTGTCCAAGCCTCACACCCATACATCAGAATGGGGCGCATAGAGTGGAGGCAGATCTCCGTGAGTTCGGCGTCGGCGAAAGCTGGCGGGATACCGCTCTGGACCGATCAAAGTGGCGTGCTCTTGTGTTGGAGGCCAAGACTCATTTTGGGTCACCGCGCCAACAAAGTAGTAGTAGTAGTAGTAGTACAATATAACCAGACATAGGAATCCGCGGGGCAAATTGTGAAATAAGACTTTATGTTTGGCACTTATGGTACTAATTACAACAAAATTTAGGCTGTTTTAAAACGATTAGCCAATTAAAAAATTTTTTTTTAACTATTTTGTCGTAATTAGTACCGTAAGTGCACAAACATAGTCTTAATTCACAATTTGCCTGGCGGCTTCCTATGTCTGATTATAACCAATGAATTATGACTTTACAGGCCTGTGCACACCGGCTGCGTGTGCGTGACGTGCACGTGCGCGTGCGGAGTTGTAGTATACAGATCCTTATGAGAGATGGCACACCGCTTACGTGACGTGTGCGTGTGCGGCTCCAACATTCTAGCGCACGCACACGCGAACGTCACGCACACGCAAGCCGGAGTGGCTCGGCCTTACAAGTACACTAAAAAAACTACATATACAGATCACCTTTACTATTGAAGAACCTATTTAGCTATGATTCACGCTAGAACGGCACCTGATGCATTCTACAGTGTGTTACTGACCTGGGGCTTTAAATCCAGTAGTAAGGTCCCATAGTAAAAGTAGCTCAGTTTAGCGAGTAAAATCAAGCCCTGGAATTAAAGCCCCATGGTCAGACACATACTGTATAGAAAACGAATCATCGGACCGTTCTAGCGTTATCCTTTATTGATCATGTTAATAAATATTGTAGTTATATTATACTTAAATTAAATGTGAATAGATTAATAATAACATTGGTAACCAGCAAAGATTCATTGATTGCACAAGAATCTGTAAAGTCAAAGACAAATTAATATATTTACCTTACTTATTTGACAGCGAATTGTCGCTTCGAAATTCTAAGTCTAATAGTCATTTTATAAACATGTTAGGGCGATGTACAGCGGCTACGGCGCCATCTAGTTTAATTGTGAAACTCGGGAGCACGATTAGTTCTAGGTAGGGAATGCAATCCCGCATGAGGAACTCAATCCCGGTATTCCGCGGGATTGCCATATTAAGTCCCGCGGGATCCCGGTATTTGCGGGATCCCGCAAGTTAGTATACAATTTTACGAATTAGTACTAAATATCTTCTTCTTCCTGGCGTTATCCCGGCATTTTGCCACGGCTCATGGGAGCCTGGGGTCCGCTTGACAACTAATCCCATGATTTGACGTAGGCACTAGTTTTTACGAAAGCGACTGCCATCTGACCTTCCAACCCAGAGGGGAAACTAGGCCTTATTGGGATTAGTCCGGTTTCCTCACGATGTTTTCCTTCACCGAAAAGCGACTGGCAAATATCAAATGATATTTCGTACATAAGTTCCGAAAAACTCATTGGTACGAGCCGGGGTTTGAACCCGCGACCTCCGGATTGAAAGTCGCACGCTCTTACCGCTAGGCCACCAGCGCTTAGTACGAATTAGTACTAAATATGAAGGTTGAAAACAAAAAGTAAACTAAAATTAGAAATAGTACATTTTGTATTAAAAGAATACGGTATAATGACAGTAATCAAGAATTTAAAAACGTGTGTAAAGGCTTAATTAACGCGATTTCGTAAGTCCTGTACCACTCGTGGCACACACAATGTTTTTCATCACACCTGTGAGGAAAAAAGAGGGAAAACAATAAAAAATCTGCCTAATTTCGGACGTACCTACATAACAAAATTCCCTGGGTACAATACAAAATTAAGATTTACGGACCGCGTCGTCTACGTAAAATAACACCTTTTACGAGCAAGTGTGATGAAATAAATAGACAAATTCGGGTAAAATGCTCTTCCGTGTCATTACCCCTTTCCTCCGTAGATGCATTTAGGCTCCGTGAAGAATTTTCGCCAGTAGGCATGTGCCCGAGCCTGTGCTCCTTGTAGTAACACGTAAGAACCACGTCGCTCTTCGATCCCGCAAATCCCGCGGGATCCCGCTTAATTTACGAGCGGGATTAATCCCGCAAATTGCATGCGGGATCCCGGTATTTCGGGATCCTGGTATCCCGGTATTGCATTCCCTAGTTCTAGGCTTTACATCTCTACAAACAAATTGTAGTCTACAATCAATAATTCTTTGATGGTAAGTAACATTTCTTTGTGAATTTATCGATTAATTCCAACACTACTTACTAGATGGCAACACTTAACGCATGTATCTTATAGGTCAACCTATACCTATCTAATTTTTTTACTTTCTTTTTTGGTTGTAAAAATAACAACAGTAAAAATCGCATCACAACACTGTTTCTGTTGTAAAATATTGTTAATTTAACAGTCTTCATTTTGCGCACAGCACTATTTTCGAATATTCCAAAACTACTTAAAATTATTAGTTCAATTCGGTGCGAGTGCAATCAATAAATAGAGAAAACCAAGAAAAGTCTGCAGCGAATTTGATAGCCCACGCAGTGGAAGTGTTATTTTAAACGTCAAACTATGAAATTATGATGTATAAATAACACTTTCACTGCGTGGGCTCTGGGCTATCAAAATCGCTGTTGACTTTTCTTGGTCTGACTCTAATCCTGACAAAGGACTAAACATCCTGATGTCCCTGTTTGTAGCCAAGGGTTACTGGGACCCATGCAGTTCTTCTATATTAACTGCAGTAGTCTGTAGGTCTACTCGTAGTTCCACAAGTCTACACCTACAACGGTGTAGTGCCAAAGACCAGCCATTGTTGTTGTTGTTTTTCGTGATCATGAAGACAGAGAAAGCTGCAAGTTTATTGAAACCCATACAGTTTCCTCCTATACTTGCTGTAGGTCTGGTTCCACAGGTCCACCGTCGCGTAGTCCCACAGCCTAGCCGTGGACAGTTGTCCGTCGATGACTAGAGCTGACGGGTTGCTGGCGCGGCCGGGCCGCCACCGGAACGGCAATAGGGGTGATGTCGTTGGCGTTGGGTCACTGAAAATAGATAGAAATAATATGAATAAAGACCTGAACAGCTATCTCGAAAACCGAAATTGGCAAATTGCGGGGATCTTTCTCTTTTACTCCAGTGAAGGCGTAATTAGAGTGACAGAGAAAAATCCCCGCAAACTTCGATTTTCGCGGTTATAGCCCTGGACTCGTTTGCGTGTACTTCACACGTGCGGGTTGTAATATACAAATTCTTATGAGAGCCGGCACACCGCTTCCGTGATGTGTGCATGCACGGCTCCACCATTTTAGCGCACGCGCACATCAACGCACACGCAGTCGGTGTGTTCTGGCCTTAAGTAGTGTTTTGATTTTTACGCGCCATCATTGTTGCAGATGGCGCTATTTATTATGTACTTTTAGGTTTGTCTATGAAACTTGTTATTACACGACTGCCCAAACAAAAAGAGTGTATTGTTTTCAGCGTTCATGTTTGTATGTATATATGTATGTGAGTTTCTTTATTCCACCATAACTTCTGAATGCCTTAACCGATTTAGATGTATGATACATCATTAGAATCCTTACATCATCCCGACTAACATAGGCTATGTGACGTTATTATAAAACCAATATGGCGGACGTAATACACAAAATTGCGTCACGTTTAGAAAAAAAAATCTTGCAATCCTATCGAGTGGGGTCTCAAAATGAAGAGCCTTGAAAGACGATTTAAAATATATATGCAGCATACGCGTTTAAGTCTTATTTTGGTTAAATAAGGATTTACAAAATGTGCTAAGAAAAATAAATCCTTATATCTAATTTAGTGAGCTATCAAATGAAAGGGTATTGACTGGTGATCATAAAAATATATACAAATCATCCATATGATTTGTATATATTTTTATAAGGTAAAAGGAACTAAACACAAACAAACACAAACACAAAACATGTTCTAAATCGCGCTATTGAAATCTAAACCTGTGAACTTCGATTTAAGCGATAGGGTTTGAATAATTTATGGCTTATTGAATTCTTATATTTCTTGTGAATAAAATTGTACTTGACTACTAATTCAACCCGACTGTAAAATAACAGATTTTGATTTAACACTTGCGTAGGTAGGTAGGTACGTACCAACCTCAATCATTTCTTCTTAACTTTTGTACTAAACTAATTTTCATAATAATAAGAAGTATTTAAGTGACAATGTTTATACATATTATGTCTTTCTATACTTGTATAGGTCGACTGTAACAATAGAAATGTCATTCTATGTCTGAACACCAAATTAAAGGCGCACCAAAGGTAAACTTCGCGTAGGGCCGAAAGCCCGAAGTGTCCAAAAGAGGCGTACCTACCTTTAGTATAATATTGTACGCTTACCAAAGCCGACTGCCTTCGGCGCCCTCATACTCAAAACGTTGGGCGTAGCCCGACGTACGTTGCGCGCTGTACGCTTACCAAACCCGGGCGCCTCCGGCACCCTCATACTAAGAGTGTCGGGCGTAGGTAGTCCGACGTACGTGGCGCGTTGTATGTGTTCCATAACCGGGTGCCTTCGGCGCCCTCATACTTAAAGCGTCGGGCGTAGCCCGACGTACGTGGCGCGCCGGACGCGTTCCAAAACCGGGCGCCTTCGGCGTCCTCATACTAAGAGTGTCGGGCGTAGCCCGACGTACGTGGCGCGCTGTACGCGTTTCAAAACCGGGCACCTTCGGCGCCCTCATCCTAAAAGAGTCGGGCGTAGCCCGACGTACAAGACACGCTGTACGCGTTCCAAAGCCGGGTGCCATTGGCGCCCGCATACTTAAATCGTCGGGCGTAGCCCGACTTACGTGGCGCGCCGTACGCGTTGCAAAACTGGGCGCCGAACATACTAGAGTGTCGGGCGTAGATAGCCTGACGTACGTGGCGCGCTGCACGCGGTCCAAAGCCAGGTGCCTTCGACTTTCTCATACTAAAAGTGTCGAACGTAGCCCAACGTACGTGGCGCGCTGCACGCGGTCTAAAATTATGAGTCTTTATTGTGGACCTTCAAACCCTCATGGCCATTATAATAAAAAATTTCTACTTCTTTCTAAGAAGTTATATTTAAAAATGTCGAATATCCCAAATTGTGAACACATCCACACATTGTCCACAGAAAAGAAGCCCGGACGTATTCCGGAACGGTGAGCTTAATTAAAAGGTCCCAGTTCCAGAAGCTAATATCCACATAAAAAAAACTTCGTGGACAAACTAAATGGCCGGGGGAAATTTATATACCTATCTTAAATCATAGTTTTATACTTAGTTTTTTTCACTAAAATGTTTAAAATAAAATAATTAATAAAAAAATTAAAAACACGACTGCTGCATTTTAAAGCGAACTGAAAAGCTAAAAATAATGTTCATATGTTAGTTACATAACTTTATGAATCTAAATTGGAATGTAAATATACACTCACGGTTATTCACAGTAAATACTAAGGGTAATGCTCATTTATGACCGTGAATGTAGGTACGTGTATATTTAATTTCTATTGCAGTCGGGGGACCTTTTGAATGAGATGCACTTAGGCACACCAAGGTCCCCCGATTGTAATAGAAATTAAATGTACACGTACCTACATTCACGGTCATAAATGAGCATTACCCTTAGTATTTACTGTGAATAACCATGAGTGTATATTTACATTCCAATTTAGATTCATAAAGTTATGTAACTAACATATGAACATTATTTTTAGCTTTTCAGTTCGCTTTAAAATGCAGCAGTCGTGTTTTTAATTTTTTTATTACTTATTTTTTTTGCTGCGGCTTATAACTTCCTGATATATCGTCTCCAAGACTTACATCTGTACCAAAAACTTGTGTAAACACCTATGTTTCGCTCGAGGCATATGAAATATTACGATTCCTTGCAAGTGCTCTTCCCGACCTGACTCGACATGTTTGGGATCCCTTGCCCTGGTTTCGTCAGGATACGGTTTTCACGATTCAGATAACATAACATGTATCGATTTGATGATGTCGTTAGGCTATGCATGACCGGGAGGGGAGGACAACCGAGAGAATTCATTCTCATTCATTTTATCCAGACACAATTAAGTATATTATATGTAGGTGACATAAAAACCGTTTATAATCAATGATCTAGATGCTATTTTAAAAGAAATTACCAATGGTGATTAATCTCTCAATATAATAGTAAGTAAAGGTAGTTATGTAACATTGTTTGAAACAAGCCAATATTCTTTATCTTTTTTTCCCTGTTTCTGGTATTTAAACAGTCTTGTACTAAGCACTCCACCTGTACCGACCCGTAATTAATACTCGTACTTACCTCTAATGCATGTAAAACTCCCTAATTCTATATTTTCCTCTCCAATGCATGTAAAATCTCTTTAATGTTATATATTGAGATAGAAAGTAATGTATCTCTATCAAAGAATCATACATTTTATTTTTAAGCGGCTTATTCAAAGAATTTTTTCGCCAAGCGTACAAGTAGATTATGTTGTCATTGCTTAATGATGGTGCAATGCTAGTTTATTTAAATTGCTTGATTGCTACCAATTTCTGCGGCCCCGTTTATACTCTGATTTATACGTACTGACTGACCACAATCCACGTTGATTTTTCTATAGGTAGGCAGGTACTTCCTATTTCGTGCTGTAATATAATTTTAAGTTAAAAGGAATAAAAGTATAGTATCTATCTTCTAGATTCAACCAGATTCTAGATTCAACGGATTATTACTAAATGAAAATATTATATTTTCTTTTTTGTCCCAAATGGATTAGTAAAAAAATAAATTAATTAATGGAACCATAAATCTAGTGCATTACATACCTACATCAGTAGTTATGGATAAAGATATATATTTTATAGAGACAAAATGAACTCTCTAGTGCTCGCTCACTGGTACAACCGCGACACGACCAAATTTATGTGCTGTTTTGTTCTGTTTTACACGAGCTATAAATTTATGGAAATTGTATGAGAGACGTGCCTCGCGGACAAATGAGCGCCACCTAGCGGAGTATTAAACGACTTTGTACGCGTGCGGTGCATCTAGTCGTGTATTCAGGAAAATAGTTCGGAAGATACGATTGACATAGTTTCTGGAATTTGTCTTTTATGCTGACAGTCTTGTAGGTAGAGGTAGGTAGTTTTGTATCGTACCTACTGGTATAAATGCGCTAAAACGACAACATGCTTAAATTATGCATTTTATTGGTGTATTCCCACCCGTCCCCGCCTGGTACAGATGGAAATAGGCGCTACATACAAATCATTCCCATTTGTGCTCCCTTGTATGATTGATATGCCCATTTTATTTTTATTTATTAATGTCGCGTGGCTTTGCGATTATATTAAAAGAAAGGACATAATGTTAATTAATTAATTAAGCTGTCAACCAGCTAATCTCGACGAGTAGGTATGACGTAGGTCTGCTATAGCAGTAAACAAAGTATCTTGTTTTATGTGCAAAATTGTAAAAACACAATGGGAGGTAAAAAGTTGTTAGTTAATTAACGGGCCATTTAAATGTTTTTTAATATTTTGTACCTAGTACCTACCTATATTAATAGTTGTAAGTAGGTACACGCGCGGTATGTACATACCTACTTTACACCTGGCAAATAATACTGAATCTAAAGATGATTACCTAACTTATTAAAAACATGGATCGGTGCATTTTCTTGGTTTCATTTTAAAGTTGCCTGAAGCTCGCTGTAGCAACCGACTCCCATAAATTGGCGACGAGCGATTAGTGACGTTACGTCTGAAAATTGTAGAATAAACTAAAGATAGCAAAACTTACCCGTATTTGGCGAAGTTGGTCCAAAGCGTGACCATGCGCTTGATCATGCGCCGCTCCAGCTGATGCGGGAACGGGATAGAATGAGGCTTGAATAAGTAGAACAGCTCATCGGCATGAGACGCCCCTCCCGTCGCCCCGTACCCCACGATGATCTTCGCCATGTTTCGGTACCCCCCGTACTTGAACAGGTAGAAGTATATCGGCTTATCTGTCGTCTTTGCGTATAAGTCCGACTCGATCACTGATGGAAACTTGAAATGCAAATCTGAATACAAATCCACCATGTTGAGGATTAGTTCGTCTTTTTCTGGGGGAAAATAATGACTCTTTATTATCTCTACTGTGCTGTTCCTATCCAGTTCTGTAGGAAACTCTAAATCTAGATGTAAATTTTCTTTGGGATCTATCGATTTCAGACTATTTCCGTAATCTTTAGCTACAAAGTATATCCCTTCGTTGTCGTTGAAGCCTATTATCATAGGCACTTTGGTGTAGTTTCCAGATTCGATTATACTTGTAGGGTATTCAGTGACTATAGGTTCGATTCCTGGCAGATTTTTCTCAATGCAAGGTACAAAGAGAGTGTCAGATGAGACGTAGTTTTGGTTTTCCAAAGCCTTAACTTTTATTAGTTCGTTTATGGTTTTGTTTCTTAAAATATCGTATATTTCGTAAGGATCTTTGGTATTATATCCGAATTGTTTGACTAGAGCGCTAGCTGTCCTTATAGGATCATGCTGCAAAGCCCAGGGCGCAAGCGTAGATCCACTCTGAAGTATAACTCTATGGAAGAGTCCTCTAGCGGCTTGTGAAAGCACTAAAAAGGACGAAGAAACAGCGCCAGCGCTTTCTCCAAACAGCGTCACGCTATCCGGATTTCCTCCAAAAGCTTCTATATTATCTTTGATCCATCTCAAGGCAGCTACCTGGTCTTTGAGTCCAGCATTTCCCGGCGCATCCTCTGTTCCTAAACATAAGAAACCTTCAACGTTCAGTCTGTAGTTGATGCCAACGAACACAACTCCGTGCTCGACGAAGTAATCAGCTCCATAGAGAAAGGCAGAACCAGTTCCCTCGAAGAAGCATCCTCCATGTATATAGACCATGACTGGGAGGAGTTTTCCCCTGGTCCTGGTGGGGGTGTAGACGTTGAGCTTGAGGCAGTCTGGGTTGCCGATGATGACGGTGCCCATGATGGTCTGCGGGCAGCGCGTGTTGGTGTTCACGGCTTCGAACACGCCGCCCCAGGCTGGCGGGGGCAGCGGAGCCTGGAAGAGGGAACGAAATATAAGAGTTATATGATGAGTTATTATATCAAGAAGCCTTGTGTGTAAACCTCTTTTTAAACGGAAAAGGAATGAAATAGAATATGTAAGTACCTACATTTTTAAGTGTTAATAACTGTCTCATTTTACCCGTGTCTTATATTTATCGCACCGGACTCAAATTGTCCTTAAAACACAAATTCTCTTTAATAAGGAAAAATGCAAATTATCTTCATGAAAGGGTAGAAATTGTAATTATACAAAGTCGACTTTATGGTGATAATCAAATGTCGACAGCAACAGCATTACTGTTGCAACGTTGCTGCGGCAACGTTAACGCTGCCGCTGTCAATCTCAATTTCCTTGATACGTTTTGCTGTCATTTCCGCATTAGGCACTGCAGCTATTAGAAAATGCAGTCCGTTGATCTTCATGTCAAAAGTGTACTCGTAGGTAGATTATGAGGTTGTTCGATAGTTGCTTTTCGTAAAGTGATAGCTGGACTTACAAAATTGCCACCATGGATTACCGGGTGTCAACTAAAGAATAGTTAAACGCGTTTCAAGATTAATTATTCATTAGCTGCATACTTCCACGTTAATTCTCTACGTAATATACTATCAATATTACACAAATTACATAAATTCTATATACGACATCGCCGTTTTGAATTTTAACCGGAAATCCTCCGTCACTCATTTTATCAATGAGAATGACAGTTACATTGCCCGCGTCATCGACGCAGCAGTAACGTTGCAGGCGTTGCAGTAATGCTGCTACAGTCGTTATCCGAATGCTACCTTTAACCGACACGGGCAAGGCAACGTGATGGTATAAATAATGACTTGCCCTGTCGGTAATTTTGCAGTAATTGCTCTTCATTTATAGGTCGTATTTAATAACCGGTAATTCTGGTACCTATGTACAGTATGTACCTAGAAATTATGTTAATAGCAACTGATTATAACTAAGTAGAGCGAGAGTAACAGAAAAAGGGCAAGTTTTATGAAATAATAGCTTTTTCCCGCGTCTTCTGTTCTGTCTAATGATGATTTTGACAAAAACTAATCCTCATCAATGGCATTGACTGTGACGTAAAAATAACAATTTCCAATTCCGCCCAGAGGTTTCAGGAAAGTACTAAAAAAATAAAGATTCCGGTTAATTGGGAAATTCTTCCTTCGACACCTTAAAGTCGGTTTCAAATTTATAGAAATGACAAGTGTCACCTTGCTGAAGGCTGAAGATGTAAAAAATAGACTAAAGTGCAACTATTGGATATATGAACGTAGTCTAATAACTATCAAATTTAAATTTTAAAGAAACCCTTAAGCTACGCTAATCATACGATTTTAAACCATTTTATGCAAAAAATGCCTCACATCATTTTGGAAAAGAGGTGATTCTCTTCAAACTGCTGGATCGATTTTTATCAAACATAGCTAGAACGCGAAAGGAAACTCGCTTACACGTAAAAAAACCGCATCGAAATCGGTCCATCCTTTTGAGAGCTACGATGCCACAGACAGACATTGGCGTCAAAAGTATATCATCCTTTGCATGGGGGTCAAAAATACAAAAAGTGAGTAAAAATACAAGACCTAGAGCTACTTCTTAATAAAAGTTGCTCTTGCTCTAGACTTGTATTTTTAGAGTTATGGCATTTGCCTTATAGTTTCAATTGCCCTGGCCTACCTTATAATGATAATTTGCAATTGCAATGCGACAATGCAATGATGCAGTGACCGAGCAACCTTGTCCTTGCCAGCGGCACTGCCTTGGAAACGCGATTATTCATTTACTGTCGTTTCTCCAACTCGTAGTTTCGTGGTAAGGGCACCTGCGTTTCGACATGTCATGCTATGCGCTCAACGACCTTCTCTTGACCATACGGGTTGCCATCCGCGTAAGTGTCAAATTATATTTCGATAGGTATAGTCCGACAAGAAATTGTAGAAAATGATTGAGGGTGCCACTTCCTACGTCACAATTTTGACGTCATCATCATCATCATCTCAGCCATAAGACGTCCACTGCTGAACATAGGCCTCCCCCTTGGACCTCCATTCGTACCGGTTGGAAGTCACCCGCATCCAGCGTCTTCCGGCGGCTTTAACAAGGTCGTCCGTCCATCTTGTGGGTGGACGTCCTACGCTGCGTTTGCTAGTCCGTGGTCTCCACTCGAGCACTTTTCGACCCCATCGGCCATCTTCTCTGCGCGCAATGTGGCTTGCCCATTGCCACTTCAGCTTGCTAATCCGGTGAGCTATGTCGGTGACTTTAGTTCGTCTACGGATCTCCTCATTTCTGATTCGATCACGCAGAGAAACTCCGAGCATAGCCCTCTCCATAGCTCGTTGAGCGACTTTGAATTTTGAGATGAGGCCGATAGTGAAAGACCACGTTTCGGAGCCGTAAGTCATCGCTGGTAACACACATTGATTAAAGACGACGACATTGACAAATTTTGACGTAAATTGCTGAAACAATTTAGTATGGATTTAATTGTTCCATTTATTTTCTACTATATTATGTCGTACTAACTATCTTACATGTCACTACATATGTAATTTAAGGGCAATTTTATTTTGCTTGACCATACTTTGTATTTATTACATTTTAAATAGCAAGATAAGAATCGTTGATAGAAAACGAACATAGAAATGTATGGAAATAGTCATGTGATTTTATTTTCATCTGTCATTCCGATAAAATCCTTTTTGTTTCGGCGTTTATAGGTGACGAGTGTCATTTGGCTTAGCCCCCAGAACGTCCCGTGTAAGAATCTCACCTTGAATCGATTATCATCGTTGACAGTCCCATAAGGAATACCCAAGTACTCGACAAGCCTGCCGTCGCGCGACACGCGCCCGCGCACATAGCCGCTGCGTGTGCGCACAAGCGGCGCCGGCTGCTGCAGAACTGTTGCTGCCACCAGCGAGAACAGTGCTAGCCACTTCATGTCACGGCCCGCCACCTGGAAAGTACATAATAAAGCTTTTTATTTATATAGGTGGCAAACGGGCAGATAAACCGCCTCGTGCTAAGCTTATCGTCGCTCATGGACACCTGCAATAAATCCGGTGGTTAGGTAATAGGTTTGCGAACGCGAGGTCGCCGGTTCGACCCTGGCAGTGGCACTGCACTGTGCAAATGTCACATTTGCCAATACATTGGTACTTGTATTACAACTTAGAAACAAATGTAGTCCGAATGAACCGACTTGAATATAACAAAGTGAGTGAGTGTCATCATAAAAGAACGTCATATTTGAATAGAATAATAATATGTTGCATCGATTCGCCATTCAAGGCGTTCGAGAGAATTGTGTAAAAAAAAGTTCGTCAACTAGATATATATAACATTATCAAACTGCACAACGGGACTTAATCGCGTATTTAAGTTTTAAGATTTACCTCCGACGTTTCGAGGACGGCGTTGTCCCCGTGGTCTCGGAGAAGACTGCATATATAGATAGATATATGTGTTAAGTATTTTTGACTTGACCAACGTTGAAGCAAATCAAATAGACGTAGATATAGGTATGGACATGGACATACTCGTACTTTCGATGTGTAGAGATACTTACAGAGCTTCCGATGTATTCTATCTCGGACGTCCTAATTATTACAACTGATGTAAGAGTGTACCTAATTATAATATGTACTTATTGATAATTAATAATTGTAGTTATTGATAATGAAAAAAATATAAGCTTTGTAGCAAAGCCCAAGACCAAAAAATGCCCATATTAAGTAGGTTAGTCATATATTATATGTATAACTAAAAAAATGAATAGGTGCCATACTTATTACAGAGAAACATTTTTTGGACATATTTTGGAATTGCGCTTATATTCACCTATCTGTCCATCAACGTTAATCGATATTTGACAAAAAAAGATCGAAACTAAAACCCAAAACAACCCATACACTACACACAGCTTAAAAAATAAAGAAACAGTCAAAATAAATATTCGTATATAATAGTAACCGGTGAGCAAAAGTCGTTTTATTTATTATTGTTATCAGTTCCTAAGTTCATGGCTATGTTTATTTATTTAATACTACATAATTATATCTGTTATCTTTCTATGTCAAGTAAGTATATTGCACCGAACAGTATCGAAGCTAAACACAGTCTCGCTTTAAAAACGACAATCAATAACAATAACTTAACTAACGATATTTGATACTTAACTAATTAATTAATGATTATAAATGAAAAAATAAGATAAAGTCTCCCTTGACTCAACTTAGGGACAATTGAGCTTATTGATCATCATAGGTTTTGAAAAACTCAGGCGAAATTAATAGAGTCCGGCCGAAGTTTCGGTTTTGGTAGGTTTCACCATAAAAATGTTTCGCATTGGCCGAAAAAAATGCGAATCCTTTCGGCCGCACCGGAACTATGTTTTCACCACACCAGCTCGGAAAGGCTTACTTTGCACTTCAAAAACGAATAGCAAAGTTGCATTTTATTCACATGTGAGGCAAAGTAATCAAATGCAAATTTTGAGTTGTTTTCTTATGTTTGCTGGTAGAATTTACTTTGAAATGATGATTTTGGGTGATAAATATTTAAAAACATTTATTTGGATTTGACTTGGTTTGATTTTGTTTGATATTTTACATTTAATATTTGCTTCGGGTTGGTGTGGTGAAAAATTTTGTGTTTCACTCGGGGACAAATTTTGTTTAACCCTCGTGCTTTGAAACCCTCGCAACGCTCAAGATTCCATTTTCGGACCACTCGCTACGCTCGTGGTTCAATTTTGGAATCTTTCGCTTGCTCGAGTATCAATATTAGCACGAGCGGCTAAACAACAACTTTGGCCGTTTGTAAAATAAATAACTATTTCGGTCCGGAGGTACGGTTTCGGCTGAAACAAGTGCAAATACGAACTTAAACCTCGGTTTCGGCAATAAATCCTGCTTCGGTCGGACACTATAGATTATCCCAAAGCGCTATGGGGAGATAAAGGTAATGCCAAATAATTTATGTTCAAAAACAAAAATTATAAACAAGCAATCAAACTTTTATTGATAAAATGGAAGGACTTTATATGCCATAGGATATCACAAAACAAATCAATAAAAAATAAAAAATAAATAAATAAAATGTTATTCATTTAGGTATGAACTCATTAAGTCATTACATTACAATAATAATTACATGCTAAATACTATTTATAAATTAAAGCTATAACTTAAAAAGTAGGTACTAATTAAATTAAATTAAATAGGTACTAATTAAATTAAATAATACTCTACCAATCGTTTTACGTCATTTTACCGTACCGAACATTTTACGTCACAACACTGATAAGTTGATAACAAACCAACACCTACCTATTTATAAGTAGGTAATTCAAAATTCCCATAAATCACTGCACTTTTCCACTATTTTCCACTACGTTTTTCTACGGTTTCTCGTAAGCGCGCGCGCCGGCAGCCTGCCGAGCTTATACTCCTTGTACCACATTCAAACACTTGACTCAGGGTGCGTCTTGCTTTAAACTAAGTAAATTGAACCTTATAAACTGTAGTTAGAATCTAAATTTAAATGACAGAGCGAACAGCGCGCTCGCGGCGCGGTGAGCTGCTGCTATTGAAATATAGAATTTAATAACTGTATTTAAGGTCCAAATTCTTTTGGCCAGTAACACGCGTGAGTCCAGTCCATGTGATCTCGAGTCGAAGGCGGACCGCTGACGCAGTTGCCCACAATTATGCGGAGGTCAGAATGTCGTTAACTTTTTTTTTTAAATTGCTAATGCGCAGGGCTTGTGATTATTTATGCCAATTGATTTATATTGTGATATTGTACATGGTGAACATATTAAACCCAGGCAGCTCAGTTAAAAAAGACGATATCAGGAAAAGCCTTTGTCAAATCAAAACAGTATAGAGAGAATAGAGCGTTTATTCGAGGCAAAATAAAAGAAGAAAATAACAAGTAACATAGCTTAACATACTTATAAGCCACGAATAGGTAATTAAACATAAACCAGTACGTTTTTTTTGGATGTAAAATAAAAGCAATGTATAATAACAGTGGAAAGTTTTCATAATTTTAATAAGTTCTGCTTGTAATTGATAATTCTTATTGTTAAATGTTTTTTTTTTATAAGTTTATACTTAAGTAGTATAGTTTTTTGTCGCAGTTATAAAATAATGATAATTTATAACCCATATTTTACCGATTTTTTGGGTCTGATGTGGTTCTGGAGCCCAATTCGGATGTAGGAACTTGGTGCGGTTGTGCACTGGATTTGATACGACTTTGAAGATCGTCTTGACGATTGGCGTGCATCTCACGCACTTTATCAACAATTGTGAAATCTGAATCAGCTCCTTTTGATATTAAGGAAGTCGTCTGAGTTGACGTTTTGATAACGGCTCGGTGCGATGCGGTAGTTGTGTCACTAAATGGACTTCATATCGATAAGCGCACAATTTTAAGATGTCGCAATCACGGGTTAATGACCTGTTATCACTCTTGTGCGTTACGGTCACGTTTTTCAAGGGCTTTTATTTATAAGTTGTTTATGTTACAATATAACAATAATATAACTTTATTTGGCTTGTATATTAAATAAATGCGCAATAATTACAAATCAATGCGCCATGTGCCGTGTAGGTAGGTACCTTACCTTCTCTTTTTAGGATTCCGTAGCCAAATGGCAAAAAACGGAACTTTTATGGATTCGTCATGTCTGTCTGTCTGTTTGTCCGGCCACTTTTTTCCGAAACTATAAAAACTATACTGTTGAAACTTGGTAAGTAGATGTATTCTGTGAACCGCATTAAGATTTTCACACAAAAAAACAATAAATTTTGGGGGTTACCCATACTTAGAACTGAAACTCAAATTTTGTTTTTCATCAAACCTATACGTGTGAATAGTTTGTGCGAGACACTTCCAAAGTGGTAAAATATGTGTCCCCCCCTCACCCCCCTGTGACCTTTAAAATAAGAGAATGATGAAACTAAAAAAAATATATGATGTACATAACTATGCAAACTTCCACCGAAAATTGGTTTGAACTAGTAAGTAGTTTTTTTTAATATCTACGTCATAAATTGTAAACCGCAATTTTATTATGATACTTGCTGCAGCAGCTGCTGGTACTGCTTTTTTTATATGGGCGGCAAACGAGCAAAACGGCCTTATGGTAAGCGATTACTCATGGCACCTGCAATACTAGAGCGACTAAAAGTGCGTTGCCGGCCTTTAAGATGGGAGAACGCGCTTTTCTTGAAGGCTGGAAGGTCGTTTTTAAACGCCCCAAACTCTTATAATAATTAAAAATTAAACGAAGGGATCTAGCTGTGGTTGATATGCATCTAATTATGTCAAATTATTTTCACTGATGTTAATATCCAGAGAGGAAAATGAGGAGTACGTTTGTTTGAAAAGGCGATTTCGCGGCGGTCGTCCACTTTCGCTTTAAACCACAGAGATCGCAATATCTCTGATAACGGCATATATTCGTCCTTGACAGCAGCCGCGGCCAATGCCGCGTGTCGCAACTAGTTGGTCAATCTTGCGCAGGTTTGCCAATATCGACTATTTGCTGTTCAGTATCGCGGATATGTTTCCTCTATGGAAAGGTTAATTCCGTTTACTAGTCCGACTGCTAATATCTACTAATAGTCTGTTTGAGATCCTGAAAACGGTAAAAAATAAAGATACTACTCCTAAAAATACGTGTGATACCTCATTAGTTTCGTCATGATGTCTAGAAAAATGTATTCGAAGCGTGTATTAGCACACAAAAAATATCAAAAGTTATAAACAAAAAAAGGGAGGAACAAGTAGTTATTTTTTATTTCTCCAATATCTCAAAAAGTATTAATAATTTAAGAAACCAAAATTAAGTTGAAATTTGGTACATATATGTAAATTAGTGACCCAAAGATGGACATGTGTTTTTATAATTTTGAAGTTGTTTAAGAAAATAGCCAAAAAATACTATTCACTCCTTTATCTCCGAAACTAAATTTCGAAAAAAATACACAAAATAGTTCTTTACCAATAGATGACAGGAAAACCTATTAGAAATGTGCAGTCAAGCGTGAGTCGGACTTATGTACGGAATCCTAGAAACGCGAGTCCGACTCGCACTTGTCCGTTTTTTTTCTTTCCTTCTTGTTGCGCTGTGCTTTAATAAATGAAAAGTTTGAAGCAAGGACCTTAATATTAATATCGGATAATTATCATATCAAAATCGTACTTCTGAAATCTGAATACCTTCCTAAAGCAAGGGTCCTTGACATCAGCCGCGAGTAGGGTTGCCAATCGTACTATATTATATAGTATTGTACTATATTTTGCCTCTCTGTACTTATATACTTTTGGAAAAATATATAGTACGCTAAAATACTATATTTTCGATTAAACGTATATTACACTCATGTTTAGTATTTTATCTAAAAGTACTATATTTTTTGAAATGTAGGTACTATATTTTTGATGCCTTATTCTGAAAAATACTATATTCTACCAAAAAAAAGTTGGCAACCCTAGCCGCGAGAAACGCGTTTCAACTCGTGCGCAAGTTTGGCAATATCCAACTGCCCACTTCCCTTTACAATCGGAAGGTTAGTTCCGTTACTTTACGAAGCGGGCTAGTGGTTAACAAGCGTGTCTGAATTTCCATCTGTAATTTAAACCTAACTTAACTTTATTGGGCCCTAATTTTAATAATATGCTTTAGTAAAACCATAAACATAATAAGTATCAAACGTACAATAAAAGATAACCTAAAATTAAAACTAGTTTAGTTAGTTTTAAACTTTTAATAAATGTTAAATCATAGGTAGTTATCTGTTGTACAATCGCTATCAGATATAATGTAGCCGCCAAAGTGCCCAGAAATATCTGAATACCTACACCTTTATTATTCAGATATTTTTGGTTTACACTTTACAGGGTTAGAGGGATTAATAGAATTAATATTTGAATATTTGGAATGGGCTCATAGCCAGTAGCCTGGTTTTGATTTAATCATTTGTTACGGTTTTGTTTTTATTTTGATACGATCTTATCTAAGTCAATGACCTTGGTTCTTTTGTGGTTTGTAGATGCATCGGTACTTATTGCGAACTTTTTATGGCTCTTGAGCGAGCATTGCAAAATGAACTAGCCTTCAGTCTATGTAAAGATGCAATTGAACAAACAATACAAAAGGTAATTTATTTTTTAGAAAATTAAATTCTGGCAACAAGGCCCATATTACAAATACCTTACAAACTAACATACATAATGTATTTTATAAACTTAAAACTAAACACTATTTAGTCGACAAAACGGCGTGGCTCCGTTGCATCGGCTCTGGTCTTGTATGTGTGGATAATCACGGTTCATATCCCGGTCGATACAAGTTTAGTGAAATTACGTAGGTACTCTCATCATCATCATCATCATCATCATAGGCCTTTTCGTCTATATCAGACGATTTATGGTGTAACACCGTAAGTACTCTAGTGTTTTGCTAAATATTAGCTGTATGTTATTATATATTTTTATTTGATTTCTGCAAATCGAAAATATAGGGAAATGATTTTATTAGCTAAGTAGTAACTATGTATGTCTACCTTTCACCATCCCACTAACCCGGGGTTAACCGGTGAAACCACTAACCCGGTATCAAATTGTACTGGTAACCATGGTAACTCCAGGTTTAACCGGTTAATCCTGGGTTAGTGGAATGGTGCAATCGGCGCTATGGCAATTAATTTGTATCCTTATTACATACCTATACCTATTACAGAATGGACCTAGGTCAGGAAATGAATGCTCAAAAAACGTTGTAGAGGGAAATGCTAGGAACACAATTTTTGACTCCGTAACTTTGTTTGGACTAGTTAGAAGGTGAACATATCAAAAGTCCCCGGCTGTAGCCCCGGTGCTGGGGGGTAGAGGGGGGTAAGAAGGTCGAATTTTTCGGTTTTTCATTGATATCTTGGAAACTTTGCGTCTTAGCGACATGACTACTAAGACAAACCGAAAGCTGATAAAATTAGTTACAAGTTTTATCCAGTCAAGTTTTTCGATATCTTGAATAGTTTTTGAGATACCCGCTCTTGAAAGTTTATTTAGGGATTTTAATTTTATCTTGATATCTACATCAGTGAAGCTGTTAGGCCATGTTTGGTATCATTTTTGTATAAATCGGGGGTGCTGAATTCATTTTTGGTATCACATTGACACTATTCCGAAGTAAAACCAAAATTTAAAAAAATATATTTTTTTAAATCCCTCTTCACGCTTAAACCGCTGAACCGATTTCGTTGAAATTTGGTATAGAAATAGTTTCAGTCTCGACACGGGACATAGGATAGTTTTTATAACCATAAACATCTTTTGAAGGTATGAAAAGTGGGGTGGAAATTTGTATGGGGAGTCAATAACCGCTGAACCGGTTTAGATGAAATTTAGGATGGTATACATCTGTGACTTATATGAAAATGATACCAAGCATGACTTCAAACCTTACCTTAAGCAGTATTAACCTCAAGAATTCAGTTTAGTCGACGAAGTTGAATTCCCCCCATACTCCATTTCACAACTTTAAAGGATGATTATTGAGATAAAAAGTATCTTATGTCCTGCCTTGGGACTCAAAATATCAGTATACCAAATTTCAATTAAATCGGTTGAGCGGTTTAAGCGTGAAGAGGAATTTAAAAAAAAAGGTATTTGTTTAAATTTTATATGTTTTTTCTTAGGAATGGTGTCAATGTGATACCAAAAATGAATTCAGCGCCCCCGATTTATACGAAAATGATACCAAACTCGGCCTAGCAGCTTCACTAAGGTAGATATCAAGATAAAATAAAAAGCCCTAAATAAACTTTCAAGAGCGGAAATCTCAAAAACTATTCAAGATATCGAAAAACTTGACTGAATAAAACTTGTAACAAATTTTATCAGTTTTTGGTTTGTCTTAGTAGTCATGTCGCTAAAACGCAAAGTTTCCAAGATATAAATGAAAAACCGAAAAATGAGACCTTCTTTCCTCCCTCTACCCCCCAGCACCGTGGCTACGGCCGGGGACTTTTGATATGTTCACCTCCTAACTAGTCCAAACAAAGTTACGGAGTCAAAAATTGTGTTCCTAGCGTTTCCCTCTATAACTTCTTATTGCTTGGCCTAGAAGCGTTGAAACTTATAAATTTGGTATTGGTATTTATAGACTATGCAAAAGTTTTATATGTACCTATACATAGGTATACCTAATTTAAACTAGTGGTAGTAAAATTAATAGTTGCAACCAGTTATGTACTTACACTTGTCCTATTCACCATCGGCGCCATTGCGAATTCCGCTCGTACTTCAAACACCCTAATCTCACAACACATCACAAGACACTTTAGTCAATAACATATTGCTAAGTCACCAAAACTGTCAATAATAATCTTTACAGCGCCATCTAGTTGTAAAATGAAACGTTAAATAGAAAACAAAAAGTCGTTACTTTTTAAACTTTTACCACAACGCCATCTATCTGCGGCACAAAGACAATAATCAATTATATTGGGTATTTACGTATTTAGGATGATTCGCGAGAAACACATGAAAACCCGTGCGGCGCGTGCGAGGCAGCTTCGATACTGCGCGGGGGCATCTTTCCAATAGGTAACCCGGCGCAAGCGAGTGTTAAGCAAACCAGTATTACACATATATGCTCCCTTAATGACCAATGCACATTTGGCATGAAATTGATTTTTTTGGCAAATATAGCGTAAAGGGTTTTTAATTTTTATTTGTTTAATAGTTATGTTATGATACAGTGGAGAAAGAACATTAATTTAACTCAATTGTATCATTTAATTTTCAGTTGGTTTGAGATGAAGATCGGAACGTGAAAAGATGCCCGAGGTGTCGCTAGAACGACATGGTGGGGGCAGATTTGCGCGAACTCCGAGGTTATGGCTCCTCTACACGATGGGCCAACGCCGGCCACTCCAAGGGACGCATTTATGCGTTAGAGGGAGCAAGTGATATTGCTATCTCATTCTACCTCATGGCTGCCTCCCTTGGAGTGGCCGGCGCTGGCCCATCGTGTAGAGGAGCTATTAAAATTGGCGAGAAGTAGCTCAGAACCGAGAGAAGTGATGCTGTCTTGTGTCGGAGGGCAAGTCTCATTTTGGATCACTGAGCTAAGTAAGTATACGGACCGTCATTCACGAGAGGTGTAGTTATATTTTTCTAAAGATAGAAGTATAGTTATATTGTTATATTCGCCAACAAACTGTCTACAGTTTGGCGAAACTTTTGTATATCTAAACATAAGTATATTTTTTGAAATAAATAAATTAAAAAAAAAATACTGGCGGTTATCGTTTGGAATGTGCAGCCTTTCACAAGTGCAATGCGGCCTCGAGCCATGCGCCAGCGCTGACGATTATGCGCTGACGCCCATGGAACATGGACCCGGTTTTAAAACCGATTCCCGTGAATAGGGATTGATCGTAAAACGATTTTACTTTTAGAAATGATTAAATACTTAAATTTTATTAGAAGTGCTTCTGGAAGAAAACTCTTCCTCTAGTTTTAAAGTCGTTTAGATAAAACGCCGTTGGGTGTTTACCTAATAATATGTTATAAATTATTTAAGTACCTAATTTCCTTAGTTTAGGGATCGGTAAACCCCGGCTCACGGGCCGCATGCTGCAAACAATAGCGGCTCTTCTACGCCCCTAAAATTTTACTAATATAAGGGCTACTCAAAACTTGAGGCTCTTTCATGTCCCCAAAAGTCTCGCAACTGATGATTTCTACTGTAGCTGGCTCTTTTTCCAAAAAGATTCCGAACTATAATGGGAGGACTATTTGACTCGTCAAAGCAAAGGATTTGACCTGGCTACCTTACCACAATGATGACTACTATGTCACACCTGTCGTTTCATCGAATTAAATAGGCTCCCTGATTTTGTGAATGCTTGTAATGTAATGGTCTAATGATATTGCTAGCGCCATCTTGTTTGGGTTTGGAAAACAAACGTGAATGATATTTTTTTACAAAAACTTCCTTATGCACATTTTCTGTTTCAAATTCTATTCTAATAAGCTATAAGTAGGTATTTACTGAGCTTCTTTTCGTAATTATATTTCCAAGAAACGAATAAGTTGAGGTAAGAACTTATTTCATTTCACCTACACGAAACGTTAAATGTTTGAGTTCAAAATAATTAACGAAACTGAAAGTAATTAAAAACATATATTTAGAGTAAAAAACCAACAACAACACAATTATTTTCTCCTAAACTTGTTGTACGTTTGGTTCCAGAACGTCATCGCCTTTTCCTCCCATAGAGGGCGGTAGTGGAAGTGCTTGTCTATGACTAGAAGGCGGGCGTCTGTCCGGGTGCTTGGCGGCCATTTTGGGAGAGACGAGGGCGCTGGAGTCGGGTTTCTGTTAGAGAAACAATCAATATAAAAACAATAACCAACAGTAAAATTCTTGTAGTCCATTGAATTATCTTAGCCAAGTAATTGCAAAGTCTGGCTTTAGTTTGAAAAAAAATTGGACATATTATTCTCCCGATGCCAAACCTACAAAAAAAAATCACAAAAGTTTGACGTTTAAAATAACACTTGCACTTGCTAAGTAAATCGACCATTATACATATATAATCCTTGCAAATTTTAAGGTAGGTAGGTGTTTAATTTAAAGGTAGGTTCCCAATAGGAATACTGTCAGTGTCGAGACTATGAAATCTTGTAACTAGGCAGGTACCTACTAGTATATGTATGAATATATTACTATATATATTTGATGCCAATACCAGCCAATACGTATAGAAACTTACCCAAATTTTGCAAAATTTGTCCACATTCTACTAATAACATCCACTATGTCTTGTTCCATCAAAAAAGCAGTAGGGAAAAGTGGCTTAAACATATAAAAGAGTTCATCAGCGTGTGTAGCCCCAGGGGCTTTCCCCCATCCGCAGAAAAACTTGGCCACGTTCAGCCAACCATCGTAGTCTAATCTATATGTGAATATTGGCTCCGTACTTGTCTTGAGAAGCAGGTCTATTGTGGCTAAGACTGGATACGTAATCCCAGAATCACCTTCATAATGAGAGAACTCCACAATAGTCTTCTTTGAGATTGCTTTATCACCCATGTATAATTGCTTTAACTTATCAGCTATAGCTCTTTTCTCTTCTTCGTTTTTAATGTCCAGATCTCGTGGCAAGGCTTTGTAAAAATCTAATTTAGCTATTGTTGTGCCATTCTCTTTAGCAGTAAACATATACCCTTCTGCATTGTTAGAACCTACTATAATTGGCACTTTATGATAATTCCCCTTAGATATAAGATTAAAGGGTTTATCTGGCAAGAATTGCTCAACGCCTGTTATGTTTGTCTCGACACAAGGCACGAAAATGTTTTCTGATAGGACTATGTCGCCCTCTTTTCTTGGCACTCGAGTTTTCATCAACTGCTGATCGGATTTTGTCATCAATGTTTTGTATAATTCGCTTGTATTGTCTGTAGTATAGCCAAACTGTTGAACGTATGATTTAGCGACTTGTAAAGGCTCAAACTGAAAACTCCACGGAGCCATTGCTGTTCCGCTTTGCATGATGGCTTTATGGAACAGTCCTTTCGACATAGATGATATCAGATGGTAGGAAACGGAAGCTGACCCAGCGCTTTCTCCAAAAATAGTAACATTATCAGGATCTCCACCAAACGCTCTAATATTCTTTTTGATCCATCTTAAAGCCGCAACTTGGTCTTTCAAGCCAGCATTGCCTGGGGCTTCCTTAGTGCCTAAACATAGGAAGCCTAGGATTTCTAATCTATAGTTGAATGTGACGAGTATAACTCCATGCTTGACTAAGTACTCTGGGCCGTAGAGGAAGGGAGATCCAGAGCCATCTCTAAAGCCTCCGCCATGGATGAACACGAGCACTGGAAGGGGTGACTGAGGATGGGAAGATTGGGGAGGAGTGTAGACGTTCAGGACGAGGCAGTCTTCCTGGCCAATTATGATGGAGCTGGTGAGACGTTGGGTGCATTTGACGTTCTCGTCGTAGGCTTCGAAGATGCCGTCCCATTTTGGTTCTAGCCCGGGTGCCTGAAAGATTTGAGAAATATTTTGTAAGTCCCGTTCGTATTAAAAATATCTGGATATAGGTATAGGTACTTAGAGATATAGCGAGCTGCAAAAATGTATTCGATCATAAAGTACTTACTATGCATTATGCAATTTTGTAACTGTGTGTACACCCAGCTGCAAAAGTGCTTGGCCACTTTATGAATAAATTTCATTCATAAATAGTCAACTTAATTTTTGCAACTTGCTGTGCAATAGAAACAAAGTGAACCGTTTTTTTATTGCTCATTCTAAACTTAGCTATTTTGTCATTCACTGAATATTTATAGGACAGTTCCAGCTAATTTCTTTACTACGCCACCGTAAACACAAATGACACAAAATACGTTCTGAAATAGTAATAGAGTAATTTAGTCATTAAGTGCAATTGCTTCTCAATCTATTACGTGAGTAATTGCTAAATGATAGAGTACTGTAATTGGGGATATATTCGTATATTAGTAATCTAGTTTTTTGTAGTATCTCTTCAGAATAAATAATAGTACTATCGTACAGAAATGACACTTCCTACAAAACCGAACTTTGACAGCGATTCAGAGACGAATCATGCTGTAACTTTCTAATGTATGTCAATATTCCTTTCGGCTATTTAGGGTTGTCAAATTTCAAGTCATTATCTTATCTGTGGTCGTGCACGCAAAGCTCAAAGGGATGTCAAGTTGTGCCAACCCTAATAATTGCTCGGAGCAATGTTGAACCGAACGGACTCGAGATGATAAAAAGAGGAACGTATTAGCTTTGCTGAATAAAATAATGATCTAACCTGAAACCGACTATTGACAGTCGCATATGGTATGCTCAAGTATGCGACGTGCGAGCCGTCATGCGCGACGCTCCCGCGCAGTAGCCCGCTGCTCACGCGCAGCGGCGCCGTCGGCTGCCGCGCCAGCCGCGCCGCCCACAGCGACCACAGCACTAGCCACTTCGAGCTCAACATGGTTTACCGGAGTAGCGACATCTGTTGAGAATATAGTGTACAATTATGTGTCTATAATTCAATAAAGTCAGGCCAAGAGCATACACTGTGTGTTTTCATGGTCTGTTTATACTTTAGTAGTTGATGAACATGTAGGTCATGCAGGATTTAAATCAACCACAATATTTGAAATTATAGTTATTTTATTTCACCGAACTCGATTTTTCTATAAAATAGTATACTTGTGATCGCTGGCTATCTCCTACACAGTCTATCTTTCTTTTTCTTAGGTCTCCTACTTTATAATATAGTCAATTTTAACAAACAAAAAAAAGGGAGCTAGTACACTCAGCCGCAAATTTGCATGGTCACTTTATGAATAATAATTTGTACATAGAATTTTGCAGCTCGCTGTTCAAAAAAATGGCAATGGAAAACCACTCTGTATAGCACTATGTATTACCTATTCTGTGCAACAGGTGGAAAGAACGCTAATAAGCAAGCAAATGTGTGTCACACGTTTTTGTCGTGTGTCGTAACCGGCATACAAACAATGATAGCATTGATAGCTGTTCAATAAGTGAGGTGTTTAGAAACTAAAATTAATACCAATACACTGAAGGGCAATAGAATCGAAACACTTTGGTTGAAGATTTTCATAGTCGTTTGTGTGTATTAGTAGGTACCTAAAATGTTAAATATATTTATCAAAAATGACTACCTAAAGATCATCCTTAAATACTACCGGTTTTTTCATACATGATATAATAATATGCATAACTCTCATATATAAGGGCACACAATCAAAGGTAATATTTAGAATCATGAAATGTGATACCAATTTCAACATAATGCTTATTACTTTAATCTGTGTCTTATAACTTAGATATTTTTTCTTAATCTACTTGGTTATTGGTCTTTGTTTACATACCGATTTATTTACCCGCTCCATCATTAACACCAGAAATGTCTATACAATTTTTGAAACATTTCACCCACCTTAAAAATAGGCAACTCAACTTAAATGACACAACTAGATTATCGTAGATCGAACAAAAACAAAATTAAATGAAAGTTACAAACATTGACGATGTACGTTCGCATCGCACCGGTCTTGAGCATGCAATGCCGAAGTGAGTCAATGTACAAATAGCGACGCTCCTGACAGACCAGAGGTAGGCTTTATATCGTTGTAGTAAGGTTTAAAATCAGCTAATGATTTTAACGATGGTAGGTAAGTGCCTGACCGGTTTTGCTAACGATATACGGGTTTTAGTAAACGTCGGAATATAAAGGAAATTACCACATTTCGTCTTTTGGTTTAATCTCTCTTTTTTATATTACTATATTACAAATAATATACCAATGTCAATTTACAAAAATGATCTGTAATTTCAGTAAGAATTGTGTAATAAGCCGCTCTGTAGGTATAATTACCTAATAAAAAAATACTTTTAATTGGCTGACCGATGCTCGTATTTTACAAATTAAAAACGTACGTAACTACGTAATTACGTAAATTACAAATAAAAAAAACCCCAAGCAAACAACGCAATTAAACGGATGAATCGATTTTGATAAAACATGTCATAGAATCTCCCTCTCGATTAGAGATTCTAGTCTGATTGGCGGGCTTAAATGCCTTAAAGTACCAGCTGCTACCAGTTAACCAATGGTCAATCCGTAACGTATATGTACAACCGGAATAAGAACTAAAAGCAGACATAAGATAAAAGTCATATATTAAAGAAATTAAACTATTACAAAAGCATTATAAACTGAAAATAAATGTCATATACTAAGAAAAAGTGACCAAGGCCTCCAGTGCCCCAGGCTGGAATCAGTGGATTTTTCAGTTTAAAATTTATATACATAGTAGTGTTTCTACTTACTTGATAAAAACAAATTAAAATATTTTTCTGAAAAATACTTTAATTTGTTCAAATACTTCTAGTAAAAGCATTATAAGCACAGCATGTAGGTATATATGCTTATAATAGTGTTGTATTAGTTCAAAACACATGAATTAACTATCAGCTCGATCAAATTTCAAGGTTCGTTGTTATCACACGTCATATCCCCGAAAAGTAGTTTGGCAGTCCATCAGTTGTTATTGATTACTTAACCTTAACGTCACTATGTTTCTGCGATTTTTTATTTATTAATATTGGAAAACATTAGAGGTTAGTTTTTACATATATTGTACTTAGTATTTGAGGACTTCATGTACTAAGCAGAGGAGAAAGTAAGTCTTATTTACCTTTTTGATATGTTTGCATATTCTAACAAGATTGATGCTGTATTACATTTGCTTAGAATTTTACTTGAATATTTTTATACCTAAAAATCGAAAACTAAAATTCTATTAATCCCTAACGCCGCGATTCGGGAAATTATCTTTACTAAATCGTATCTAGTTAATCTCTAATTCATTTCCTGAATCGCACCGTAAGTCTTTTACAAAAATTGCCCTAACTCATATAGGTAACAAATTTTCCATAGGTGTCAATGTGAAACAGCCAAACCAACATAATGTATCAACTTTTACTTTTTTTGTGATGTTAAAGTTTGTCATCCATGCGCATGAGCACAAAGTGAGCATGTGCGGTAGCCGACGAATTATAGGTACATTATGTTAAAGAATACACCATAATCTCAACAGATGGCGTCACTCCGGTAAACCATGTTGAGCACGAAGTGGTTAGTGTTGTGGTCGCTGTGGGCAGCGCGGCTGGTGCGACAGCCAACGGCGCCGCTGAGCGTGAGTAGTGGGCTGCTGCGCGGGAGCGTCGCGCGAGATGGCTCGTGTGTCGCCTACCTGGGGATACCGTATGTCACTCTTACAGGTGACAGTAGGTTTCAGGTTCGTTCATTGTTTAACTCAACCTTAGCAGACCCTCAAAAAGGGCCAAACTGTAAACCAGCGATTACACAAGTCTAGCCCATGCTGAGCTTAGTAACCACGGCCAACATGTATTTGAATTGAATCAGAAAAGGTGCAATTTAATCGTTCTGACATTATCATGCTTCTAGGGTCATCGCCATATACTTATTAATTATCTACCAATACATTATACAATATTAATGTAGTAGATTGTAGAAAATTCAACTTGATTTCTTTGTTGTTACTTCGCAAAATACCTACACGTTTTTCATTCTATTTCAGGCACCAGGTTCAGAACCAATTTGGGATGGCACATACGAAGCTATTGAAGACAATGTAATGTGTCTTCAATGTCAAATGAATCCTTTTACAGGAGAGATTGGAAATAAATCTGTGGGTCAAGAAGACTGCCTAAAGTTAAATGTCTACACACCTGCGTTCCCTTCACACTCCATGTTGCCTGTCATGGTGTTTATACATGGCGGAGGCTTCATAGAAGGCTCAGGCATACCTTTACTCTACGGACCAAACTATTTAGTGCCTAAAGGAGTCATATTGGTTACGTTCAATTACAGGCTAAACCTACCAGGATTTCTCAATCTAGGAATAAAAGAGGCTCCTGGTAACGCTGGAATGAAAGACCAAGTGGCAGCCCTCAGGTGGGTTCAGAAGAATATTAAAGCTTTCGGAGGAGATCCAGATAATATCACAATTTGCGGCGAGAGTGCTGGCGGTGCCTCGGTGTCTTACCACTTGCTGTCTCCAATGTCCAATGGACTTTTCCACAAAGCCATCACCCAGAGCGGTTCTTCTCTATGTCCGTGGGCTTTGCAAGCGAACCCAGTTCACAATGCTCACCGAATAGCAAAAAGTTTGGGTTACGATACGGAAGACCCTCATGAGTTGTACAAGATTTTGAACAATCTGCCGTTACCTGATCTAGTTAGTATGAAGTTACCAAAAGATTTAAGACAAACAATATTTTCTGAACTCATTTACGCCCCTAGTATTGAAAAGAATTTTGATGGAGTTGAAGCTTTTCTGACAGAAGAACCATACCAATTATTAACGAAGGAGAATTATACCAAAGTACCATTAATTATAGGATCAACAAATGAAGAAGGTTATTTCTTCATAGGTGTAGATGATGCGGTAGTATCTAAATCTATCCTCGATTTTAAACTCGCATTGCCTAATAATGTTGAATTTCCATCAGAGGCAGAGAAAAAACGAGTTGCTAGAGAAATTAGAAAAATGTACATGGGTGATGAGCCTGTATCAAAGTCGCCCTCAGCAACTATAAAACTTTCAGGATACTACGGGGATCCATTCCTAATTTACCCGTCTTTGGCAGAGACTGAGTTATTACTTCAGTCAACTGATAAACCTATCTACAACTACTTTTTCAAGTACAGTGGCTGGAGGAACGTGGGCAAAGCCTTTGCGGGAAGAAATTTTCTGTCGGAGCCGGGAGCGACGCATGCAGATGACTTGTTTTATTTGTTTCATCAGCCCTTCATGTCATGGTTGGCATGGTTTGACAAGGAAATGATAGAGAAAATGACGACTTTGTGGACTAATTTTGCAAAGTACGGGTAAGTAATAAAGTATTCACCGCTTTATCAGACTACTTATATTTAAATTGTCATTTTGATACCTTTTGAACTTTCGTCAAGGCAGTGAGCCATATTAAAAATCCAGGTCACTTACATTAAAATGCAATGCCATAAAATTTAAGAGCTGTATAGTTAGAGTGATATATTTTTGGCTACTCCTTGGGGAAAAAGGTCAGAAGATTAACCAGGTTTTCTGTTCCAGCGATCCAACCCCTGTAACCTCAGAGCTCCTGCCGCAGCGCTGGCTTCCCTCGACGGCCGCAGACCCTCAGGCCTTTGTGCTGGATCGAGAGCACTCCACCGTCCCTCTGTGGTTCAAGGAGTCGCTCATAAGTATACTGGAGGGACTTGTACTACAAATATAGGAGAAAATGATTGTTGTTTTGGTTCTTATTATAGATGATTATAAAAATTAGATTTACTTTGTTAAAGTTACCTGTGGAGAAACTGTTGCTAAATAAATGTGCCATTTGATTGGCTCACAAAAGCTGTGTGAGTATGAAAAGATAAAATAAATGAAAAATGGCACCGCTTCACAATGAGATTCACCGTTATTTAGTTCAGACATACCGTACTACTAAAAAGCTAATTTCAGCACATTTTGTGTGTAAACGTGACCTTCTGATTCAAATTTAACTTAACAGACTAGCCAAAGACAGGCGTGGCTCACTCCGCGATTTCGTCGCTTTGCTACAGGTAGCTAAAAGCCCATCCGTTCGACCCCAATTGTGGGGTTTGCCATAAGCCACGCGTGGCGCAGTCGTCACCTAGCGGCCATATCTGTGCTGATCGTGACAGACGCGTTTTGTTAGAGAGTGAGACTTCTGTACCTAGTACTATTATTTATTCCGTGCCAAAGATAAGAATACCTACTTACTACAGCCGTACATTACATTTAGGCAGGCAACAAAAGCGAGATGGTACCTAGCGCCTATTACATATTATAAGCAGGGCAGGGCAGAACTATTATCATCTTAAAGAAAACGAAAATTATGTTAATAAAAAGTCTCGGAGTTTATTAAATCAATTGTCATTGTGAACAGAGCTCTTTATTAGGTACATTCAGAAAATAATTTAGCTTGCTTTCAGGGTAAGTGCTTTGCTCAATCAATCTCATTAATAAAATACCTACGTACAGTGCGACATAAAATAGTAGAAATTAAATGAGGGCGTCACTTTCTACGTAACTGTCACACAGTTGACGTAAAATGCTTAAAAATGACAACAACTTATTAGAGTTCGACCAAGAATAGTCTGCAGCGGATTTGATAGCCCACGCAGTGAAAGCGGATTTGATAGCCCACGCAGTTAAACGTCAAACTTCTATGAAATTATGACGTATAAAAAATGACACTTGCACTGCGTGGGCTACCAAATCCGCCGCTGACTTTTTTTCGTCCGACTCTAGTACATTTTATTTCCATTTTATTTTATGTCGTACGTAATTAAGACTTCACGTTTGTACTTAAACATTTATAACCGTCTATACTTAGTGTACAGATCTCTCCAATATTTCAGTGAGTCCTTGAACCACAAGGGAACAGTGGCGTGTTCCCGATCCAGGACGAAGCTCCGAGGGTCTGCAGGGTCCGTGGGGAGCCATCGCTGCGGCGCCAGCTCTGAAGTCGAAGGAGTAGGATCTCTGGAACAGGCAAGACACGGTTTTGACGTTGTCATCTGTTATTATAAGGACGTTTTTAGAAAATTATATGTTACAGGTTTATAATTATAGTTTATTGCGACACATTAAGTTCAGATAAAAAAGTATGCATATATACTACATAAAGTAATGAGCGGCCGTTGGGGTAAAGCATTTAGAGAATTTTGGTTGACAGGTAAAACGGTCACTGATTCAAATACCGCCACTCGTTTCGAATTTCCTCTTTTCCGCATTTGTATCGTGAATAATATTAACTCAGGAGTTTAAGTAGGTCAATCGTAAGTTTTCGATATTATACAGTAGTATATTAGCAGCAGTAGCTGGCAACCTGTATATGGGTCCCGGGACTGGTTTTCTATACAAAATCAGTCCAGAAATCGAGATTTCATGGGACTCGTAATTTGAGCCCCGATGTTCACTCGATAAAATTACATTTCTAAAAACTCACCCATGTTTCGCAAAATTAGTCCACAAAGTCGTCATTTTATCTATCATCCTTTTATCTAGCTTCGCTAACCAGGTCAGGTAGGGCTGATGGAACAAGTAAAATAGGTCATCTGCGTGCGTCGCTCCAGGCTGAGAGAGGAAGTGTAGGCCTCCAAACACCTTGCCCATGTTCCTCCAACCGCTGTATTTGAAGCAGTAGTTGTATATCGGTCTGTCGGTTGACTTCAGTATTAGCTCTGTCTCAGCTAATGACGGATATGTCATAAATGGATCTCCGTAAAACTTTGAAAGCTTCAGTGTAGATGATTTCTTATTTGATATAGCTTCATCACCCATATACATTTCTCTTATTTCTTTTGCAATTCGCTGCTCTTCTGCTTCTGTTGGAAATTTGAGGTTATTTGGTAATGAATGCTCGATTTTCCCGGTGATTTTTGATGAGAAATGTTTCTCTGCGCCGATAAAGAAGTATCCTTCTTCATCCGTAGTTCCGATAATCATAGGGACTTTAGTGTATTCTCCATTTGACAATAACTGATAAGGTTCTTCTGTTAAAAACGGTTCAACATTTTCAAACTGCCTTTCTACACTAGGTGCGTAAACCAGATTGGAAAACAACAGCGTTCGTTCATCTTTAGGAAGTTTAGCCATAAGTAGTTCTTTTATAGGTTTCTTATTGAAAAAATCAAATAATTCATAAGGGTCTTTAGTATCAAATCCAAAAGATTTTGCAACTAAATGAGCATTATATTCTGGGTTGCTTTGAAACGCCCAAGGGTTTAAGGATGATCCACTTTGTGTTATGGCTTTATGGAAGAGTCCTATTGACATTGGAGCTAGTAAGTGGTAAGATACTGACGCGCCGCCAGCGCTTTCACCAAAAATCGTAACATTATCTTGGTCCCCGCCAAAAGAACTGATATTTTCCTGAACCCATCTTAAAGCTGCGACTTGGTCTTTCATCCCAGCATTCCCTGGCGCCTCTTTTATCCCTAGATTCAGGTAGCCTGGCACGTTTAATCTGTAGTTAAAAGTTACTAAAATCACTCCTTTTGGAACTAAATAATTTGGGCCATATACTAGTGGCACTCCCGATCCTTCGATGAAACCTCCTCCGTGTATAAAGACCATGACAGGTAGCTTCTCTGCAGGAGGTACAGGAGTGAATACATTTATATTCAGGCAGTCTTCTTGTCCTGTGGGTCGCCCCGGTAGACCCCCAGCAGGGAGAACGGGACACTGTGGGCAGATGACTTTGCCGTCAAGAGCGTCATACACGCCGTCCCAGGTTGGTTCGGGCCCCGGAGCCTGAAATAAAATGAGACCTAAATTATAGACTCGTATGTATTTCGACTCTAGATGAAGAGAGTTTTGCTGAATTTGCGTTTTTTAGAACTCTGTTCCTGTCTTGTCATTATAAGTTTCCACTCAACTCAACCCCTCCAGGTGGAAAGTTAGAAAGCGGCAAGGCTAGGAAAATTAATAAATTGATGCTAGTGATATTAAATTCTTATTAAATGAAAAAAAATGCATCCAAATCTTGCAAACAATGTATTTTAGCGTTATTTGCGAATGGCGAGAAACTATAATTTTGCATCGCATTTACGAAAATAGGACGCACTCTTGTATTATTATAGTTTGATACGCACCTGAAACCTGTTCTCCGGCGTGACAGTTGCATAGGGTATGCCGAGGAAGCGCAGATGCGAGCCATCCTTGGCCACGGTGCCGCGCACGAGTCCACCGCGCACGCGCACCGGCGCCGTCAGCTGCCGCGCGCGGGCCCATGGCAGCCACTTGCTCATACGCATTGCTGTCAAACTAAAAGGTTATGGTATCTAACTATAGTCTGGCAAACCAGTTTTGTCAGTAGAAAAAGGCAGACATTAAAATATACGAAAGAAAAAGTGATTAAAGCTTCTAGCACCCAGGGCTTCAATCGAGCCTGCATCGTCTGAATAAAAATAGGTATTTTCATTAAATAATTGAATTTGTTTCTTGATAGAAAAAAAAACAGAAATATATTGATTCAAACTACTTGACTCGACTTTTACTCACCAGATTTTCAGGCCATATATAAACGTAAGCTTTACGCGATTAAGTCCTGTGTTAGTTTTAAAATTAAAAGCAGATTTTTTGAACAATATATAGACGCCGACTTTGTATTTTGTACTGATAAATTGGTTTGCCAGTCAATATTCTAAAAAATCTTTGTAAAGCATATAAACTCTTGACTTGGTAGTCGTAGCAAGTAGGTAGATGCATTTAGTAGCAATTGCAATTGCAATTCTGACTGTCTTAATGCACACGCTACGTTTCATAACAATATTATAAAGGTGAATAAAGATAAAGTGTGGTCCGTTCATTTTGAACACTCAACCGCTTAACAACTACTTACTACTATGTCATTATCCACCCTTAATAATCATTGAACCCAAGGTCAAAATCATTAAAGTAAACATAAAACTCTGTGGTTAATACGTTTGTTGTATTACATTGTTGCCTATCTATTGTGATGCAAGTTTCTGATAGTGTCTGTTCGGAAAGAGAAGAATCGTGGAATGTATTGGGCCTCATATGTATTCCACTTTTATTATTTTTAAAATGTTAAGTTAAGCAAATATTTATCCTTTTTTAAGCGTCCTTAATAGTTTTTGTTCAACTCTTTTTACCTTCTTCTTGTCCTGTTTTTTCTGACGTCACTCCGTATTTATGGGTTGTTCTTAAGTTTTTTTTTTTGCCTGTAAGAATAGCGTTATAATTTTTAAGAATATAAGTAAACTCTATATATATATACTTCTCAACTTCTTAAGAGTATAAAAAATACAAGTTCGAAATGTCACGGAACGTGTTTGGTACCTATGTACTTATGATATATGTAGGTACCTATCTAACAATATGTGAAAAACAAAACTTTTACGATTTTATTTTCTGGACGCAATGTAAATAAGAATCACCCTTATTAAATTTGATTTAAAATTCACAACGAATAATCACGCCGCGTTTTGTATACTAATTGGTAGCGGTCCAAAATATACGATGTAATTTCAATCATAATTAACTATTTTTACGGTTTAAATTCAATCAACACATTCTTACTTTAGTAAAACGAATAAACGTTGTGTACTCGCGGTGTAGCAACACAAACTGAACCAGTCTAATCGTCAACGTTTTGTGTATAAAAATACACTCTTAAACAGCATGCATGTGCTGCAACTGAAAATTATCTCTGTGGTGGTAGTAATAAGAGTTTATTTTAATTTACGACTTTTGCGATAGCATGTTATCTGCATTTCTTACTGATTCATGGGGTATGATAGAATTTAATAAGTAACTAGACATTGACTTGATACTTACTCGTACTACGTCAATTCGATGACAGACATGACATGCCAAAAGAATGTACAATCACCTGCAATAATATGTTACATAGCGAAGGCCGCAAAAATATCTGACACGATCTTATTTGTAGAGCCATAAGAGCGTGTCACTTATTTTTGCGGCCTTCGAAAAGTAACATATATTATTGCAGGTACTCTATCTAGACAGTCGAGCTAGATGGCACTATAGCGCGCCATTTTGTGGTACAGTCACCTGCATTAATATGTTACAAACCGAAGGCCGCAATAATATCTGACACGATCTTATTTGTAGAGGCATAAGAGCGTGTCACATATTTTTGCGGCCTTCGAAGAGTAACATATTATTGCAGGTTACTGTACTTAAATTGTGAAACGTTGACTTTAACCCCCTTATTAATAAAAGTTAACAAGTCTTCAATTAATTAGGTATTTTTGTTTTCTTTTTTTTACAAATACAAATAATTTTGAGTCAAAATGACAGATTAAATAATTAAAATTGCTGATTCAGGCTTGCAGTGCGTTTATGAATAACACCATTAATAATTAATAATACATTAGTACTACCAAAGAGAATAGATAGTGTAGAGGGGTCCTGTCATATTAAATTTTGTAGTCACTGTAAATTTACTGCCATCTATCGACACACGACTAAAACTCAAAATAAAGACGTATAAAATTATCAAAAAAATGTATATATATGGATAAATGATTTTATTATTTTTATATCATTTTGACCCATGTTCATTCACTGATATCTACGTGTTAAAATTGTTAATAAATATGAAACGGTGTCGTCACGCCATCTAGCCGAGCATAGTCCAAAGGTGTGTGCGCCATCTATCCGAGAATGACTTATTCTTGATTTCCGAGGCACGGTTTTTTCTTAGACTTTATTCATCTTATACGAAGTTACATATGTATGTCTTTGGTACTACTTAGTACCTAAGAAGCCGTACAGCGACATCTGCTTTTTAGGGTTCCGTACCCAAAGGGTAAAACGGGACCCTATTACTAAGACTTCGCTGTCCGTCCGTCCGTCCGTCCGTCCGTCCGTCCGTCCGTCCGTCTGTCACCAGGCTGTATCTCACGAACCGTGATAGCTAGACAGTTGAAATTTTCACAGATGATGTATTTCTGTTGCCGCTATAACAACAAATACTAAAAACAGAATAAAATAAAGATTTAAATGGGGCTCCCATACAACAAACGTGATTTTTGACCAAAGTTAAGCAACGTCGGGAGGGGTCAGTACTTGGATGGGTGACCGTTTTCTTTTTGCTTTTTTTTGTTTTTTTTTTTGCATTATGGTACGGAACCCTTCGTGCGCGAGTCCGACTCGCACTTGCCCGGTTTTTTATTTTAATCCGACGAAAGGTGAAATAATGAAAACATTTTAAATGTATGTCTAATTATCTATATACGCCTATTTAACGGACGAATAGAAAACAAAATACCTGCTTTATCTACCTACTTATCTGTTATACACAAAGAGAAACACTAGGTAAAGAAATAAATAAATGCAATAACACATTTTTACCATTCAGATAATTGGTAGAGAAGGTCGTTAAAATGACGTAGGTAGATACCTAATCGATAGCTATACTCTCTACACGTGATTGAAATATTATGTTTTTGTTCTTTGACTTTGATTATGATGTCTCTTATCGCCTAGCCGCCCATAAATGGAATCAAGCCGAGACACAGGTAAGTAATTTTGATTTGTCAAAATGATTATTATTTATATATTGATCAAATAAGTAACAGTATTACAGTGTGAAACCAAGGTACTGTGAAACTACACAATAAAAGAAAAGACAAAGAAAAACAATACACATATAAATAAAATATGTTCCTTGGGGTTTTGGAAGGGTGCTAGTGTGGGACGCTACCTGCGTAGACACTCTGGCCCCTTCTCACCTCACGGGAACCAGCAACCAAGCAGGTGCGGCAGCTAGAGCGGCCGAAAACCTCAAATTGCAGAAGTACAGGGGTCTCGGCCCCGAGTATATTTTTATGCCATTTGGGGTTGAGACCCTTGGCCCGTGGGGTCCTAATGCTGTAAAACTTTTTAAGGAGCTTTCGAAAAGGATTGTAGACTTCACTGGTGACCGAAGAGCTGGCAGCTTTCTCGCTCAACGTATTAGCTTAGCAATACAGCGGGGAAATGCTGCCAGCGTCCTCGGCACCATGCCAAAGGGGCCCAATTACTTAGATATATTTTAATTTTATCTTATTTTATTTAGTATTAGTTTTTAGTTTTAATTTAGTTTTATTTTATAGATAAGTTAGTTTATTTTCATTTTTAATATTTGTATCTACCTTATCAATAAACTTTTCACCCAATAAAATTAATTAAACATTAAATATTTATGTAGATTGAAAATGCAATGGAATGGAAGACCTTTTTATAGGCTTCTGGGCAGATAGAGGTTAACATTCTTGTCGCAAAAGACGCAAACATATATTCAACAATCAATATTTGGCCATTGGATTCCAACAACAAACTTATTCTTATTGTAAATATAATTGGTAATAAATCAAATAATAATTAAAGACTAGCACTTCCTCACGACAGTCACATTTGGCTTAGTTTCTGTTTTCTGGAATTCACAATGTGATATCATGTCACCCCAAACTCTTCTGTCAAGTCAAATGTCTTTATACTTCTGGATGATGACCGTCTGACCGAAATAGTCCTGTTGCCCGCGGTATTTCTCTTAATAAATCTCTCTAATAATAATAATGTTCTCTTTGCAACACCTACTTTTTCGATTAAGTCTGTTTCCGCTACCCAAAGGTTGTCTGGAAGAGATCGCTCTTTAGCGATAAGACCGCCTGTTGTCTGCCTCTATATTTAATCAATTGTATTTTTCTTTTGTATCTTTTTACTGAGGTGTGCCAATAAAGAGTATTCTATCTATCAATCTATCTATTTCCGGACTGATACAACATTCAACCCTTCAAGAAAAGAGCGTACTCCCGTCTTGAAGGCCGGCAACTTGCAATACTCTGGTGTTATATTGTGTCCATGGATGGCGGTGATTTTCTTACAATCAGGCGACCTATCTGCTTGTTTGCTTTCTAAACGATATAACAATATTATATCTCGTGAAAATCGCAGAGAGCCATTAGACTCCAATTTAACATGAAATGGCAGCGCACGACCGGTTGGTATGATCCTCGGCCAGTCCCGCCCCCCTATTACCAAATGTTGACGTGTTTCAACCGTGACGTTAATGACTAATCCCATCAATGTGATCTATATTCAGTGTAGACTTCGTCCCAGTACTTGAGCGAGCTACTCGACCACAGCGGACGAGTAGAAAGTTCCTTGTCTATTACGAAGGCTTCGGGAGATGACCGGTTGGTCGGCGGCCATTTTAATGGCAGCAGCTGTGATGTTTCTGGAGTTGGGTCTCTGAAACAATCCAGATGAGACAATCACAAGTACAGTCACATATTATCGTCCGTGTTCATGGTCATAAATATCATAACATTAGACGGTACCGATAATAGGCCGACTATTGTCTTAAGTCAATTTTTTTAAATTATTTACAAACACCGAGAGCAGATAAAATAATATAAAAATATTTAAAATCGAAAACGGAGATATTTTTTTTTTAATTGGAAAAAGGTAAATATTGGACTATTGCTACTACTACTACTGCTGAAATAACAAGTAAACTGCTAACGGATAGATACCAGAAATGGCATCTCTAAAATACATACCCAAACTTGGCGAAGTTTGTCCACATAGTGGACATTTTCTCCATCATTCTCCATTCAAACATATTCGGTATCAAGAGCTGCTCAAATAAATAGAAGAGCTCATCTCCATGAGTAGCCCCAGAAGCTGTTCCAAATCCTGCCCACACCTTGGGAACGTTCTTCCAACCTGCGTAGTCAAATACGAAACTGTACACGGGTTCATCTGTCTTGTTCAATATTAGTTCTGTCTCTTTTAGGACAGGGTACACGAAAAATGGTTCCCCGTGAAACTTGGACAGCTTTTCTAAAGTATGCTCAGATATTGTGACATTGCCTATGTACATTTCTTTAAATCTGCACGCTACTTCTACCTGTTTCTCTTCTGTAGCAAATTGCAAGTTGCAAGGCAACGCTTTAGAGAAGTCCATGTTTGATAGCGTTGTTCTATTCTCGAAGCTAGTGAAGAAATATCCTTCTTGGCTAGTAGTGCCTATCATTAAAGGTATCTTTGTGAACTCCCCTCTCGATAACAGTTCATAAGGTTCCTCCGTCAAAAATGCTTCCACACCTTCAATTTTCTTCTCAACGCAAGGCGAAGCTATCATTTCTGATACAATGCTGGCACCGTGTTCACGAGGGATTCTCGGTGTAACAAGTTCTAAGTCAGTCTTTTTAGCGAAAAAATTGTAGAGGTCATGGGGATCTTCGGATTCATAACCCATTACTTTGGCCAAAGAAACGGCAACTTGTATTGGCGATTGCTGGTATGCCCATGGGGCTAACGAGGAGCCACTTTGCATTATGGCCTTGTGGAACAGATCCTTAGACATTGGAGATAATAAATGATAAGACACCGATGACGCCCCAGCGCTTTCTCCAAACAGAGTTACTTTGTCAGGATCGCCACCGAACGCCCTTATGTTTCTCTGAATCCACTTCAACGCTGCTACTTGGTCTTTTATTCCGGCATTTCCGGGGGCTTCTTTGATACCTAGGCAAAGGAATCCTTGGACATTGAGCCTATAGTTTATGGTGACGAGAATAACGCCTTTGGAGACTAAATTTCTTGGTCCATAGAGTGCTGGCGAGCCTGAGCCTTCCATGTAGGCTCCGCCATGGATGAAGATCATGACAGGAAGAGGGTGGGTGGGGGTGAGAGGGGTGTAGACGTTTAAGGTGAGGCAGGCCTCCTGGCCGCTGAAGAAGTTAGTCCTGATGTCCAGACGTTGGAGACAGCGGATGTGGTCTCTGTCCGCTTCGAAGGTACCGTCCCATTTTGGCTCGGGACCAGGGGCCTGGAAATAAAATTAGACTTAAAATTTTATGAAAATATTTCAGTTTTGTGTTCTTTCACAGGGCGCCGTACTTATGCCCTTAAGGGATTCATGTCGAATTTGAATTAAAAATGTAGGTCGTTCCAAATATGTACGTCAGTCGGCCAGCCAGTCATTCGGACTATGTCAGGTCACCATAGATGTTAGAAGCCCCGAGAGTGTCAGTATCAGTCGCATATTAATATTTGTTAGCATTTTTTGACAACACACCTTAGCGCGATATTAATTGGTGACTTCGTTTTCATCCCAGAGCCCAAATTTGCTTCCAAAGTGCAAGAGCTGAATGTATGAAATAGTAGAGTTCAAACTTGAACAATATTTTAGGATTGAAGAAGCGCTAAAGTCTGACCGCATTTTTATATTCGATTAGTCTATTAAAGTGACATTCCATTTCCAACTGCAGCTGCAATACTGTTCATTTTCTATGGCAATTGACAATGACAGCGACGCGTTTCCATAGTAAAATGAACAGTATTGCAGCTGCAGTTGGAAATGGAATGTCACTCTTAAGGGGCCCACAGACTACCAGTTTGCCGGACGATATCTGTGGCCTATTTTATAAAGTTACAAGTTACAACCTACAAGCGGAAGTCTCTTTCTAACCCTATGTGTTTTATAAAGCTACAAGTTACAGTTTACAACCGGAAGTCTCTTTCTAACCCTATGTGTTAGAAAAGAGTGAGACTTCCGCTTGTAAATTGTAACTTGTAGCTTTATAAAATAGGTCACAGCCTGTCAGTTGTTTGGAGCTGTCAAATTTTGCGTTTAACTGACAGGCCGATATCGTCCGGCGGACTGGTAATTAGTGGGCTCCTTTAGGTAATAGAAGTGGTTTGCTTGTCGGAATGATACGACTCGTAGAAAGCGTTATGTAAGACAAGAAGAACTTGCATTTCCTGTTCATAATTACTTATCACGCGGACGATTCAGCCTTGGATATAAAGAAAGATATTAAATCATGTAGAAATAAAATATAAATAAGTTTTTGGTTTGTCATTTTCGATGAAAGCTTTTATACAAATTCACCTCGTTTCAAATAAATGGTTCTCTCTAGTTCGAAAGATGAGCATTATTGTCTATATATTAACGCATTCTTTTCCAATTTACTGCCAAACAAAACCTATACGGTTTTTGGGGATAACAGCGTATAATGTTTTGACCAATCGTCAAGTTCTAAGTATATGATTGTACGAGTAAGTATATTGTTAATGTTGGCATTATTGTCATATTTCGTCTTTTACTCAATCAAATCCTCTAGTTTGACTTCTCTTTCGGTTACTCTATTAGGCCGTAGTACTCAACCCGGAATTTATATAGCTCCGTGATGCCAGCTCGCTTAGTAGTTTGTCGTCAGTACCGTTACTAATGCTAGAAATGTAATGGTTACCTTAAACCTATTCTCTCCCGTGACAGTAGCATAAGGAATCCCCAAGTATGCTACATGTGAGCCGTCATGCGCGACGCTCCCGCGCAGCTGCCCGCTACTCACGCGCAGCGGCGCCGTCGGCTGCCGCGCCAGCCGGGCTGCCCACAGCGACCACAACACCAACCACTTCGTACTTAACATGCTTTTAATACAGCTTTTAGCGTCCACAATTAGGAACGCGACACTTATGGAATGTCACAGTCGTTCATTTAGTTTTAACGGCTAAACACTAATGTACAGATATTTTATGATAGTTTTTAGTTCAGGTAATTAATGTTCATAGTGTCTGACATAATCGTTTTTTCACTTTTAATTACCTTCTATCTATGCACTAAACAAATAAAATCACAGAACTAAACTGGAGGGAAATGTCACAAAGCGTTTTGCGGTATTTTTTTTAATTTATCCATTTCAACAGGTCCTCACTGGTTCGTCTTCAGGTTTTTCCGCAGTTAAAACAAAAATTACTATTTAAATTGATGTTTTGTAATTATAAACACAGTTTGATTCTTGTTATCACTGCAATCACGGTTAGGCGACATTTAAAAATACTTATTTTCTCACAATATTGTTTGATTACTTTTTATTCCAACGCCTTGACACTGACGTTTCACTGGTCAGTGTGTTTCACCCGACTGCGCGCGGTCAATAAGGTTAATGTGTTTACTAAACATGTTTGTGTTCGAAGCGCGAAAGTTGTCAGGTTGCGCGAAAGTCTGATAAGATGCGCGTGCGTTTGTTGCAGCGATTGGTCGCAGACTGTTTGGTATTGGGTCTTGGGTGGGACTGTTGGTAGGTATGCACTTTTAACTTGTAAGTAGCTAACCGGTTTGTATTGCATACGTACATCACATGCAACACTGATCATAATTAAAGTGCAGCTTAGTGGTTTAAGGTGGAGTTCAACCGAAAAATGTAAACAAATATGGCTAATTTATAATTAATAAAAGAAAAATTATAATACCTTAGTTCAAATTATACTCATAAAATTAATATCTACTACCTCGAAATTCTTTATTTCAACTTAAGATTATAAAGGCCCGAAACTCATTTATTATATAATAAGTTATAAAATGAATATAAAACTAAAATTAACTATAATTACAGTTAACTAAAGCTAAAAAATTAACTGGAAAGTTAATTTGGCTGAACAGAGTTACTTATAAGGGATTTCCTTCGTTGTGATAATTTCTAGATAATTATAATCAAAAAGTAGCTACTGGATCTGTTACGTGATTGCCAACTTTTTAATTTTGCCTACATTTCGAAGAGTTATTATAAGTATGTTCATTTTGGCTACTTTTCAACTCATCTATACTGATAGTTACATTTCGCCAACTTTATGTCATTTAACTTTATTTTTCCTTATTTGCCAATGTTATTAAATTGACCCATTAACAGTCTCTGTTTGTCAATCTATAGACAGTCGTAGATAACACTGAAATGACAAAATTAAATTTATTGACGTTTATTTATTTACCAATAAAACATAAAATACATATATATTTCTTCTGCTAAATAAAATAACATATTTAACTGAATGTTATATTTGTGTCTTAAAAAGTTAATAATCTTTAAAACTTATTGAATAATCGAACTTTAGACAGCGTTTCTAAGTCAAACCGTGCCGTAACAAATTAACTAGTTTGCGCAAACACAACAAATGTAGAGCCATTTTGTTTTGTTTCTTTTTTTTCACTCTCTCTGGTTATAAGAAGTCAAACCTGTTCTGCTAGTTGCTACATGACATAATAGATGATGACCGAGTTTTACCACTTTTAATACATACCTACCTACATATTTATGTCTATAATTTGAACAAACATTTGCATTTATTTGTTAAGAGCGGGCGGCGCCCATGAAAAATTAAATTATTGAACCAAGAAAAATCTGCAACGATTTTGACAGCACTCGCCCTGCGTGTTATTTTAAATGTCAAACTTCTATAACATTATGACTTATTATAACACTTGCATTGCGTGTGTTATCAAAATCGTTGCAGACATATCTTGGCCTAACTCTATGAAAGTATTTATTTTTCGATCAATCGCGCGGGTCGCCTGGCTAGCCTGAGTCATCGCTCTGAAGTGTAAAGCGTCGGGAAACGTTACCGCTGCACATTACGGGGCCGGGCCGGCCGCGCCGATAACACGGCTTATGGTAAACAGCGGCGGGACCGGTTCACCCGGATTTACGGCATTTACCGGATTTTTCCGGTACTGTTTTAATCTTTATTGTTTTCGAGTGCCGCCGGATTTGAGAGGGTTTGGCTTTTCGTTTGTTTATTTACTTGTTTCATTCGGATGACGGTCGCAGTGAGAATGATATGTGTATGTCTGAAGAAGGACGACAACACATTAAATTCAATAACACTCTCAACTCAAATCCGCGCCCTCTACTTAAACGATATTTTCGAATTTCGAACTATAGCGCATCACACAAGGAGCGCTGGTGGCCTAGTGGTAAGAGCGTGCGACTTTCAATCTGGGGGTCGCAGGTTCAAACCCCAGCTCGTACATACCAATGAGTATTTCGGAACTTATGTACAGGTACCTACCCGAGAATCCCGCCAAATCCCGTCCATCTGGCAACCCTAGCTAGGGTGTGGATACTGATTGCTGATGACTACAAGTATGAGCAGCTTGAGCTTGAAGCATGCATTTTTATACCTATCGTAATCACAACTATTAGCACGACTTCACGGTTATACCCAGTGCTGCCAACTGAGATTTAGAAAAAATGCTAGACTAATGTCTAGATTATGCCAAAATTATGCCAAAGAAATTTTTGAAATATGCTAAAATATCACTTGAAATTGGACACTTAAAACACATACATTTTTCAAATTTGCCGCCTTTTTCTACTGACAAGATCTGCTTGACCAACTTTATATGTATATAGACCGTCGACGTCCATCCGTCCACAAAAGTCAAAATTCATATGAAAATATGAACTACATAAGGCGATGGCGCATATTGTTGCTGCCAAGTTAGTGCAAACTTGGCTGAGACTAATTTATGCTAAAAAATATGCCAGATGCTAAATGGAAAATTTTGGTGCCAAAGCGAGTGAAAATATGCCAGGTCTGGCATCATTTATGCCAAGTTGGCAACACTGGTTATACCTACATAACATAAGTTCCATAACCTGCAACTGAAAGCAGATTGCCTAACTATTCACGTGTTTGAGCGCCGTCATTACCCGACAGTTCCATTCACCCGCTCACTCGTTCATTCACTCCGTTCATTCGCGGGTTTGATAAGCGCGGTAAGAGGCTTACATGACGCATTCGAACTACACAAGTTTCAACTGATTTGATATCGTTTTGACATTTACTTGTATCACTTTCAGTACGTTAATGAAGGTTAACAGCCGTATTCGAACAATGATATACGTCAAGTACTAGATATTGAAACGATATGGATGTCTGTGTCAAACAAGTGTCAAAAGTGACGTTTTTGTTTGAAGAATCTAGTATTTGACGTATCTGATTGTTCGAATACGGCTGCAATAGTCTTCAAGTATGCATATTATGCAGTGGCGATGGCGGATCATGATTCTTTAATATATGGCATTTTTATGGTGCTTTATATCATTGGCCCTATCTGTAACCGCGTAAGGACACAAAGCAGCATCTTATACAGATTTGAGAATTTATGGCATCTCCAAGACTCCATCATGCCCCTTAAAATAAGTCCCAACGTTTAACCCTTCAAATGCGCTCCGATAATACATGCGTGTCATATTTCACTCGGACCTTATGGCCGTTTATCGCCACGGCAACTCGGCAAAGTCCATTGAGCCGATATTGCGAGGGTGGATTTAAACCAACACTGTTAATGTACGCATGCCCTAAACAGATAAAAATGGTGACCGTATGTTGGTTTGTTTTTAAGGATAGCTAACTCCCGTTTCTAAAAATAAATTGTCTTATTACCGGTCAAATTAAACTTACGAAATTAAAATTTGAGACCGATACGACCCTCAAACCATCAAGAAAAGACCGTAGCTCCTCCCTTAAAGGCCGGTAACGCAGTTACAACCCCTCTGGTATTGCAGTTGTCCATGAGCAACAGTAATTGCTGACAATCAGGCGGGTTGTCTGCTCGTTTGCCTCCTATATCCCAAAAAACAAGTTTAATTGAAATATTTCTATCTTTGATGAGTTTCGGAGTTTTAAAGGTGCAGTTACGCTGTAGTTATTTGACTCAACTGTACAGTACGGCTACCACCAAATTGACAGAAACGCCATCGTAAACGTAATTTACTTTCTATATATCTCTTTCGCACTAATGTGTCAGTACGAGCGAGATGCATAGAAAGTAAATTACGTTTACTATAGCGTTTATATCCCGGGTATGTCCTTAAACTACGTCCAAGAGCACCGGTGGACGGGCAGCAGCGTCCCTCAAATTCGGTGTACTCGACTGCGATCGCCAACCCGCCTGCCAAGCGTGGCGATTATGGCATTTACCCCCCATAAGGGGGAGGCCTATGTTCAGCAGTGGACGTCTTATGGCTGAGATGATGATGATGATAGCGTTTATGTCAATGCCAAACTGATGGTAGCCGTACAGAGCGCACTAGCGCAGCTTAGCAACAATGGCAACGTCAGAATATTGTAATGCCGTGCAAGATGTTTTGTTGTATTATGTATACTCAAAGCTGCAGGCGGCGGGGTATATAATTATGAAGAAGGGATAACTGTCAGTGATACGTGTCAAATAAGTTTTAGTCAAGTGTACCGTTTTTAATAGTCAAAAGTTAGTAATCGAGCTTGTAGCTATATATATCCTAGCCTAAGTATCATATAGCAGAATAAACCTATGCTCCTGAGATCGACATCGCTATCCAGTTGACACATCTATGGGACAGGACAGTCAGGACAGCTCCGACGATAGCTAGCCGCAGGTAGATAAGCGGAGTTATGCGGGTCCGAATGGGACACTTGCACCAGGGTACCTCGTGTGGGACACTACGGCGGCGGCGGGCGGGTTAATGCTGTATCCTAATGTTGTACTGATACAGTGTATAAACAGGAGAGTTCATTTTTTTGCGATTGTTTCCATATTCATCCCACAAAAGCTTCGTGATTCGTGCATTTTATTTATAAAAATATTTTTATAGTAATTAGAAGTCAGAAGTTTGGAGCATTTTAAGAGCTAGGGATCGATCGATCTAAATATTATTACAACTATATATTTGACACAGTTTGAATAGTCTGCAATAGACTCAGGCCGCGTAGCCAAGATGCCGATCGCTTACGCTCCGTAGCGATCGAAACGCAAGTGTCACTGTCGCACTAATATGGAAGTGTGGTCTCTCTAGACATAATGGTTTTCGTTGTCGAAGCGATAGCGATTGTAACCTTGGCTAGGCCGGCTGGTCAGTGATATTATTGGGAGACTCGAAGACGCGCAACTATACGTCGAAAGAACCGAGCGAGTACCCAAACGTAAGGATAGTGGACTGGAAAATACAAGCTCTATGCGTGATACGGTTGGTGTTAAGATAAAGATAAAAAAGATAAAAAATAGTTTAATCAAGTAGGCATATTTCAATGCGCTTATGAACGTCAAATAAACCTTTACCGGCTCCAACCGTACACCTCTGCCCCGAGAAGATTTAAATCCCCCCTCAATTGGAGGAGGGTATCCCAATATGGGACCGGCAACAAACTCGGCGGGACACATCTTTTCAAAACATTATTACATCTTATAATTAACATGCATTACGAGTAATTAAGAAAATACAATTTAAATTATGTATGTATGTAAGTACATGAAATCACAAATACGTAGCTCTTTCAAAAAACATATCAAATCTTACAAAAGGAAAAGAAAATAAAATCAATAAAAGAAATGAGAATACATATTATATGAATCTGACTGATTGTTATGAGATGCTTTCATACAATTTGATGTGCTTTCTTACCTGAGCTGAGTCACCTTTAACTCTACACATAATACAATGTTTTTAATTGCTACTTGTCGTTATTACAGTTTCTGGTTTGGACCATGCATGTTTGTCTGTCAAGTAGTCCTCGACTCTGTAATAAGTCACCTGCACTAGTATGTCACTCTTCGAAGGCGGCAAAAATACGTGACACGCTCTTAGGGCTCTACAAATAAGATCGTGTCAGATATTTTTGCAGCATTCGAAGAGTAACATACTATCGCAGGTGACTGTACCTAACATAAATTATTCATTATTATTGTTACAAAAGCAAATAATTTACGCATTCACATATTATTTCTGAATTCAATACATACTTCTAATTTCTACTGACATTTATTTTGACATCATTCCGATTTTCGTCGCTCTTTTGTAGCCGCTAAATTGGTACAAAAACTAACTAGCGAACTTTAATCTGTGTGATATAAACACAGCTCAGGCCGCGTACTCGCGTAGCCAAGATGCCGATCGCTTACGCTCCGTAGCGATCGAAACGCAACTGTCACTGTCGCACTAATATGGAAGTGTGATAGAGAGACATAATGGTCCCAATGGACCTAAAGTCTGAAATAAATTATTATTATTATATTGTTTCTCCTTTTTGGACTTCACGGGCCTATAAATCCCGGTCTTTTGATAGGCTTGCGTGGGGATATAGATCCAACACGTAGAGGCCCTTTGGAGAGTTTTAATGTCATGTAGAACACCTGCTGGAACCCGTTCACAGGCGCAACAATAGACACCCGTGAACCGGTCGCAGCAGGCATTGGGGCTATTGTAGAAGAAGTGAACAGTAGGTATACCGGTTTATGGATTGATGTTTGGGTGGACAATGAGACTGGGCTATTGTAAAAGAGGTCCGGACACCTGCCATAACAATGTAAACACCGTCATCGAGACAGGCGATGACTCGCCGCTTACTAGATGGGCCCCTGAAACTGCCGTCGTAAAGACGACCAGGAGCAACATCGGTGTGAGCGGCTCAGGGGTGTCGAGAGGTGTGCGCCGCTTTCTACCCAGTGGCTGTTAACAGCCACTGTGCCAACTCGCGTCTTATGCATCTTTCACTTCCACCCCTGGAGCATATAGCTCTAACGACTCCTCTCTGGACGGCCAATTAAGGCAAGCCAGAGCTGAGAGTCCTGCGGGTCTCCTTGGGGTCCACTCCGACCGACGAAGACACGCCGGAGACGGAGACCCTGGCCGACTCTCGGGAGTACTCGGGTCCGTGGGGTCGTTACTCCCCAACAGCTATTATTATATTTATTTTTGTTTTTTTTTATAATGGTTTTCGTTGTCGAAGCGATAGCGATTGTAACCTTGGCTAGGCTGGCAGGTCAGCTAGCATAAGTTGCGTTCTCGCGCGCGAGTCACGGCTCGATTCGGAAAATGAATTAGATTTCGACTAGACTTCAACAAGTTACGATATGGATATACGATATAATAATTTAAAGATATTTGTAAGATAGATATGTCAAATTTGACGTTTCCGCGATTCTGGAGATCCTGTTGAACGATTTCGACAAGTTATGACTTAGATATCCAAGTCACATCTATTCGATAACTAATGTAGATCTAGTTGATCTCTAAATCGTCTCTAGATCTTGTGATTATCTCGAAATCCGAATAGGCCTGTCACTACGTGAAGTCCCGCTACATAGATGTATGAAGTCGCGAGCACGCAACTCATGCTAGCAGGTCAGCCAATAGAAAACTCGCTGGTCGCCTCTCCTTAGACCACGGCAGACCATTCCACCGGTCAGATTTGCGGCGAACCCCAATAATTCTAGTTTTTAGTTTATCTTGAGAAGGGTCCTAATGACCGCTCTGTGTGGACTTCATAATACATGCGCAGGGAGAGGGTTAATATACAATAAGTACTAGTGTTTAATGGTTTCGGGCACTTAACCCTTTACCGCATATGAAGACATATATGGCGGATACGATATTCAACTTTATTGACAGCTATTAAAGTTCATGTTTAAAACAATATTTTTTGTTAAGTACATGCAGTAAGGGGTTAACTGGAGGACTCATGAAAATGTAGGACCTTTTTATATTACAACATCGTCATTATAAGTTATTACCACAATTTAAATATTCATTACAATATTCAAGAGTATTCGTGAATTATTACGAGAGAGTGTATACAAAGAAAACAGAGCGTGTAGGAGTTTTGTATGTAAAACTTCTAATCGTTTTAACTTCTTTACCAACGAGAACTAGTACAGTCACCTGCAATAATATGTTACTCTTCGAAGGCCGCAAAAATATGTGACACGCTCTTATGGCTCTACAAATAAGATCGTGTCAGATATTTTTGCGGCCTTCGTTGTGTAACATATTATTGCAGGTGACTGTACCAGACATAGATATTAGGTATTTGTAGTGTTGGTTCATTTTAGTGTTCGTGGCCCGAGTTAGCACACGAAATGCATATGACTTTTAGCAATCTAGTGCTTTATTATGTATTAAACAAATAATAACGTGACTATTTAGAGTTTAATTACATTTAAACACAATTATACAACAAACTTAATACAAGTACCTTATAAAATAAATTAACTAAAACTAAACCTAACAAAAAAAACCCTAAAACCTACCTTCTAAGCCTAGGCCCCTCGGCAGGGTGCCCATCGCACAGGCAGCATTCCCGCGCTGTATAGCGATGGCAATCCTTTATATCTATAGCAATCTATAAATGTGGGAACATTCTTGCCGGGTGTTCCACCCTAGCGTCACAATTGGCTACTTTCTTTCTAGTCAAATCAGCTTCTTTTTTAGAACTGTCAAAACCATTTGCTAATATGGAATTTACATGAAAACGTTAGACGTTACAGTCAAATCACCTACTTTTTATACTTCCATCAGTTCCATCCGATTTATTAAATATAAATTGTGTTTAAAAATAACTAATATCTATGTTTTTCTAATAATGATCTTGTGCTTTATTTCGTGCACGGTGTGAAATAATTTAAGTAGAGGAAAGTACATAATAGGGATGTTTCCTGTACTTAAAATAAATTATTTCAAACCGTGCACGAAATAAAGCACCAGATAATTATTGGAAAAACATAGATAGCAGCTATTTTTAAACACAATTTGTATTTAATAAATCGGATTGAACTATAAAAAGTAGGTGAGTTTACCGTGACGTCACTACATTCGTTTTCATATAAATTCCATATTAGCAAATCGTTTTGACAATTCTAAAAAAGAAGCTGATTTGACTAGTAGGAATGTAGCCTATTACATAGGCTACATACCGGCTTAGCTAAAAACAAATGACAATCGTTGATAGAAAATTCCAAACGAAAATACATAGTCACTTTATCGTCTGTATTTTTTTTCTCTGGGTGTTTGTCGATTTACGATTGTTATCTTGGCTTGATTTTTTTTTCAAATAAAGGATGACTCATGTTAGACCGGGCCGTGTCCGGGCCGGAGCTTCCGGCGTATCGTATTCTATGGAAAGCATCACGTGATCGGCTTTCATGTCATAGAAAAGTAAGTGCTAGAAGCTCCGGCCCGGACACGGCCCGGTCTAACGTGAGTCATCCTTTAACCGTACCTACTTTGTTATCTTCAATGTTTACAATAAGTCTTCAGAGGGGCTATCGCGAAAACCGAAATTCGCATATTGCGGGGATTTTTCTCTTTCACTCTAATTACGCCGTCATTGGAGTAAAAGAGAAAGATCCCCGCAATTTGCTAACTTCGATTTTCGCGGTTATAGCCCTGAGTTCTAGGCTCTAGCGTAATGCAGCACTATTATACTGATTAAAATTTTCATGTAAACGTTTTTTACGAGACAACAAAAAAATGGCGAAACAGCTGACAAAGTAAGGGAGGGCCTGAAAGGGACGAAACGCAACTCAAGTGTTTGCTCGTGGTCAACAGACATATATGCCAATAGACGACGCGACGCGTCGACTGCTTTTTTCTTGCAAATCGAGTTATAATTAAAATCGACAAGGCGCATGTAATACCTCTGGAGTAGCAGGCGTCCATAGCTTACGATAACTGCTTACCATCAAGTAGGCCGTATGTTTGTTTGTCACCGATGTGGTCTAAAAATGCATTTATTTCAGACGAATATGTGTCCATAGTTAGTAAAAAGTAAATACTTAATTAACTATATTAGTGCCTAATTTAAGTGAAGCGACCAGTGTCTGATTAGGCTCCTGCACCCCTCCCCGCTACCGAGGAGGCTGTTGCGGCAAGACTCGAACTTGCGACCATCGGAACACCGCGGTCCAATCGCTACTGCCAACTGAGCTACGGAGGCTTACCAGATGTGTGCGAATCTTTCCATTCCTATAATAGGGTAAGACCACCAGTGAATGAACACTTAAGCAATTATCCAAGTTTGAAAAATCATTGCTCAGCATTCATTAATAATTGGAATAATTAACTGCAATTTAATCAATCCTCATTTAATAAATAAGAAAGTAATTTCTGCGATTTTTAATCACTTTCATAGTTTTTGAGTTATACCAGAATTTACTAAAAACTACCCAAAAACCTAATGAATGAACATAAAAACTAGTGAATGAACACCGAAAAACCCAGTGAATGAACATTATTTAACTCTTTTTAATTAGCATAATAAAGTCATTTTTATCACAAACACCGTTTCCGGCTCTATTTTAATAGGTATAGCGGTAGCGTTTATATCTTTTTATCCCTCCATATTGACTGCGAATCGATTAGAATGTAATAAAATGATGGTTATTCACCAATAACATTGAAACCCGTTACATATTAGGAAAAAATAAAATCAACCATTAAAACAAGAACCAACGTGCATATTTTGATGAAAAGGGGTCATGCTCATCAAATAATGCTTAAAATAATAAACTTGTCACTGCATTGTTCGTGGTTACACTGTTCATAGATAGAATTAGTAGAAATGCAATAAATGAACATGCCAAATTTTGTATTGTTCATACATAGGCATGACAAATCTAGTAAATGGACTATAGAAATTTGGTTTGTTCAAATACTGGCTAAATGAATCAGGATCGTTTTCTATACAGAATCACAAAAAACAAGCTCAATACGATTGCGTTTACATATACATTTGGGAAAAAAAATGAAATCTACGCGACACCAGTAAATGAACACACTGTTCATTCACTGGTTTCAGAACATTTGATGAGCCAGTAATGGAACTATAAAAAATAAAGACTTAATCGCATAATACGCCGACAAAGTGTACATAAATAGAAGGTTCAACTCTTAATCTAACCAAATAACTAAACTTTGTACTGGTAAAGATTAAATAAGCACTTCATATGTTGCTCCAAACGTACACTGTTCTTATCTGGGATCTAATATTTCCATACAAAACTTCAAATCCGTAAACTTCAAACGCCAGTGACATCCTAACTGGTCGAAAATAAATTTATTACGGGTTGTCATTGCATAGGAAATAGAGTTGTTAGTAAGAAAAAAAATAAGACAAGTGGAAGAAATTGCTATATTTCTTATTTTAGACAAAAAACGTGAAATTGTTCATTCACTGGGGGGTGTTCATTCACTGGAGGGTTTACCCTAATAAAGCATCATTCATTCATTCATTCCTTCCCATAATGCTTAAACGCCTTAAGGTGGCCTCTGTTTATTAATATATTAGAGAATGGTAAATGCGTAGTCTGATCCCCTCCTTTTGATGCTGACTGAACATGCTTGTTGACATAGTGCATTTGGGTGATCTTTGTTTATACATGTCTGTGTGATGTAGCTATACTTATGCATATTTATAGTTATGGTGCTGTTTGTGTTAATTGGAGGTGGTTGCACTTATATGTAAAGTTTGCCGGCGGAGGGACGCTAAATGACGGTTACACTTAATGGTAAGTAGTTGAAGTTTGTTTGTTTTTAGGACACCCTTCTGTTTTTTGGAAAAATAAGATTATTTTACAGAATATTTACATTGAGTTGGAGTAATTTTGAATAGTGCTCGAGTGGAGACCACGGACTAGCAAGCGCAACGTAGGACGTCCACCCACAAGATGGACAGACGACCTTGTAAGGTCGCCGGACGACGCTGGATGCGGGTCGCTTCCAACCGGCACGTGTGGAGGTCCAAGGGGGAGGTCTATGTTCAGCAGTGGACGTCTTATGGCTGAGATGATGATGATGATGATGATGAATTTTGAATAGAAAAATAATAAGCTTTTTTGTTAATAATTTCGTTTTTGATGAAAGCTTTAATCGCTGACTTTAGTTTTATTTCAACAGCGAACCAAAACTCACCGAGACAAATCTAACAAACCCAAACACAATTAGGTTGCGTTGTTTTATCACAGAATTCCTATGGTTGACTTCCGTGACCGTCATCAGATCAGTTCCATGTCATCATAATATTGCACTGTCATAAGATTTACACATGTAGGTAGGTACCTACGCAAAATGTCAGCTCAATTGGAACTAACATTCTGACAGGGCAAGTTAAGTCAAAGCTTGTAAAAAGCAGCGCTCATTCCGCGACTGTGGTACAGTGTACCTGCAATATGTAATATGATACTCTTCAAATGTATGTGACACGATCTTATTTGTAGAGCTATAAGAGCGTGTCACATATTTTTGCGGCCTTCGAAGAGTAACATATTATTGCAGGTGACTGTACCATCACTCACACTGTTGACTGACAGTTATTAAACCTTATTACAAAAGACATAAGGTCCACCGATAGATGGTTAAGAATGTTACTGTTTATATGTTAGAAATGTAGGATCATCATCATGATCTCAGCCATAAGACGTCCACTGCTGAACATAGGCGGAGGCATGTTTATAGCAGTGGACGTGGATGGAGGTCCAAGGGGGAGCCCGTGGACCTCCATTCGTACAGGTTGGAAGCGACCCGCATCCAGCGTCCAATATGAAGCATCCGAAATGTAGGATATCGGTTACTAATATCCATAGCTCCGTCTGCACTGTCTGGACGAAATTCATTAGATCTCATTACCGGAGACGGATTGCGAGAGCATCGCCGATAAAACCGTCGCGATCCATCACGCTATAGGAGCACGATTCGGGAGTGGTTACACTGCTTACAACGATACAATAAACGTAACGTGTGTAGATGATGATGATGAACAGTTAGTAAGCTGTCAGAGATGAGCGGAGGTGAGAGGAGAAGTGCGAGAAGCAACCAATAGCATTGTTGTCATTGTCTTCTCCGCTCTGCTACATTACAAATGATATTGGTTGTCTTTGTCTTCTCCGCTCCGCTACATTACAATCTATTGGTTGATTCCCGTCTCCTCTCCTCCGCCCTAGTGGAAAGCCTAGCCTTTCGATAGATTGCGTATACGTCCAGGGGGTCTAGCCAAGATAGTAATCGTTCACAGAGAAACGACTTTGACTAATTCGATGTGCGAGCAGTAACGTCGGCAGCAGAAGTTGCTAAGCGGGCCAAGTGTTCAAAATGATCTTGGTGCGACTTTGTCGTTAAGAGAATAAGAGCTTATCAAGGTAATTTTGAACACCTCGCCCGCTTAGCAACTTCTGCTGCTGACTGTACGTGCTTGCACCTCCTAACTATACGAATCCCTTACGGGATTCTTCAGTATGTATCTTACAGTATAAATATTGAAGTTTTTTTTTTTTTTTTTTTAATTATGAATGGGCTTACTCATGCAAGTTTTTTTTTGAAGATTTTTTTTCTTAGAGAGAGATGGTGCAGCGGAATATGAGTATATAAAAAGATCCCTAGTTTTTAAGTTTAAATTCTAGAGTTAGAATGATAGGTAACAGTGTGCAACAACATGCAATTGGAAAATCATTATTTCCCGACCGGCGACTGCCGGAAGAAATTACACAAAGCAACAAGCTTTCCTCTGCCCGGGGACTCTATAGATCTAGATCCAGATATTCTAGATAGTCGTGCTTGCATTGCTTTTACTATTAACTAGGAATGCTTGGTTCGATCAGGGTTTCTTTTGATTTAAGCTAGATTGTGAATGTCTAATAAATAAATCGATTAATATCCATATACCTAATTAAGTACATAATATATATAATAAACATATGTAAAATACAACACCTTCTATACTATATGTTACTAATACATGTACTTAACTATTGCACTCAAGTATAAGTGTTATATGACTATTAATTATTTAACATAATTTCAATATATTTTATTAAATGTTATAAATATATTTACGCTTTCATGGTGGGTCGAAGTTTTAAATAAACTTAAACAAAGGGTAAAACGGGACCCTATTACTAAGACTCCGCTGTCCGTCCGTCCGTCCGTCCGTCCGTCTGTCACCAGGCTGTATCTCACGAATCGTGATAGCTAGACAGTTGAAATTTTCACAGATGATGTATTTCTGTTGCCGCTATAACAACAAATACTAAAAAGTACGGAACCCTCGGTGGGCGAGTCCGACTCCGATTTTTTTTAACCAGTGATTGTACATTTTCCAGCATTTTTGGTGCAGCGGAGTGGTGTTAACGGAATTGGTATAGATAATTTCAACTGAAATGGTAAATTAAGCTGCTTATAACTTTTTTGTTAAATTCCAAAATGTTATACGGAAATGTGGGCTTATTACTTTCCTATTATATATCAAATTGTTAATATAGAATCGGCTCCCGAGCCCAGGGCTATAACCGCAAAAATTTAAGTGCGCAAATTATGGGCATCTCATCATTCTCTGTCACTCTGATTAAGTCTTCATTGGAGTAAAAGAGCAAAATCCCCGCAATTTGCGAATTTCGGTTTTCGCAGTACCTAAGCCCTTAGCAATGCATCATCGACATTTTTTAATAAGCTTCGTCCTTTATTTATCTCTGGATGGTGCCCTCTGCACTTGGGGCCCATAAAAAAGGCCCCGTGGATTGGACGTCGGGTATAGGGGTGAATTTTGTGGGGGAAATACAATACCCTTTTACGAATAATCCATAATGACTTACAAAATGAAATGTATATTCAAGTATTGAAGTTGATTTTAATCATGTCTGTTGGGCAAAATGCATCGATACATATAAATCATCAGTTTATTATATTTTTTTGTTGTTTTTAATTATATATTTTAGTGTCAGTGTTGGTAACTGTTTGAGCCTAGTCGTTAAATGTATTTGGTTAATTTTGTTGTTTTTTAATAGAAAAAAATAACGGTAACAGTAAAGGTAAATTGAATGTCCGAAAAAAATATAAAGACTGTTTAACGCACAAAAAACAAGAAGTAAAATAGGAGCACCATTCTAAGGTTACAAATTGATCTTAATTTTATGTTACGTACCTACCAGCACACTTGTTAACCAATTTTAATTTACTCTTATACCTATAAATGAGATGCATTGCGAGGGATGTCAAAATACGATCAAATTTAGATCAATTTGCAAAGTTACAATGCCGCTCGAACCTCATAAATAGATTGAATACAAATTGCTTCTTTACGGGCTACCGAAAAACAAATAAATAAAAAATCTCCTCCATCAATATTTCATCATTTTAATATCTTGTTAATATTTACTTTTACGAAATTGAAATAAAAACAAACAAACAATTTCTTATAAAATATAGCAAAGTTAGCTTAAACATCAAACTCCAAACCCCTTGCCATAACTTTCCATTCATTAAAATGTATATCTCAATCCCGCCAACAAAGCAAATAAGGTTGCCATTATAAAATAATATAAAATCAAATAAAATCGATCACAATACGAACACAAAGTGCCTGCCAACGACACAATAGCTAAAAAGCGCCACTATAATTGCTACCCTCCTTTGTGACTCCGCGCCACTTCAATTGAAAACCCAATAAAATACCGACTACCTCTTATTACTAGTCACATAAAATTCAAATTTAAATGTCTGTGAGGATTTAAACAGTAAAATGTAAAGTGGTGTTGCATGAAACGTACAATGAGACCGTTCGACGCGAAGAGTGGTCGATTATGTAAATTTTCAAATTTGGAACATTCGAACGAGTTTGTTTTTAATTGTTGGCTGTAAATTGTTTCTTATGTCATGCCAGTTGCAGATATTGTGGAAATAATAACGGAAAAACAAAAGGTTATATACACGATGCTTTTTATAATTTGTAGGTATGCACTCCGAAGCTGTTCATTTTGTCAAGTACTGGTCAAATAGTAGTAAACCCTCGATTTTAGTGTAAACGCGTTCTCCCTAGTTAAAACTATCCTTATTGCCTCAGTACAAACGGCGGCAAATTTAAAAAATATAGATGGGCCAGTCTTCTTAAGCCTAAAAAGGGGGTCAACCTCGGAATGAGAGATAATAAGCTGGAAACTCGTATACACCTTCGTTATGACGTATTAAAGGTTCTTTTAAACGAATTGACTCCCATAGAAAATTTTAATTTCGCGCCTTTTTCGGGTGTGCCAGATTATAGTTTTCTGTAAGGCCTCGGCTACTGAAAAATCCCAGTTAAGACAATTTTTCGCGAATACCCTAGGTAAAAACTAGTATTCCCTAATTATTAAAAAATAATTTTAGTTGTAACAGCCCAGTTGTTAAAAACTGTAGACGTCACAAGAAGAAGGTACTGGAGGGTTTGTTCACTTTCTTTAGTATCTATACTTGGTCAAGCAGATCTTGTCAGTAGAAAAAGGCGGCAAATTTGAAAAATGTAGGCGCGAAGGGATAGCGTCTCATAGAAAATTTAAATTTCGCGCCTTTTTCTACTGACAAGATTTGCTTGACCATCTATACAGGGCGTCCCACGGCTATGCCACATGGGGGGCATTTCACGTCAAGCGGGCAGCGAAAAAAGGGTAACGATCCGGATTTTGTTTATAACTGGGTTAATTGAACATGTATGTGATCTAAAAAAAATGGCATCTTTACTTTTTTTATTTATTGCTTGGTTACGATTATATACGACTTTAAAAAAAATACAAAATCTGAGTAATGGATTTTTCAAATGTCGTGGATGCAAATCATCAAATGCATTTTAAAATAACTTAATGGTGTTTTATATAGAATAATAATGTTATTTCTTGAAAATGAAAAAAAAAGTTAAATTTAATTTTTTTTTCATATAGTAAACTGGAAGTATATATTATAAAAAAATTTTTTTCTAACTTCGCATTTTTTTATTTTTTTTATTTTAGCATAAAAATGTAGTTTATAACCTGGAAATGTTATGTAAAAAAAATTATAGTTGTATCTTGAAATTCGTAAAAGAAACTGATCAAAAAACTATGGTGCTGCACGGTAGTCACGGCACGTTTTCCTGAGTTGTTTCGTAGTGCGGTGATATCAAGTGTAACATATGGTTTATAAGTATGCAAAACGGCTATTACTATTAGGATATTATTAAAATTAAGTATAATACTTCTATATTTTTTATGTTTTTTCATTGGGCACTTGGAATAAGTAAAACAAGAGAGTAGCATGTAATAAAATCTTTTATTTATTTGGTTATTTTAACTACTTTAGAGTCTGTGGTAAAACTGGTCCGTTTTATAGTTATACCCTCAGGTGTCGGTAGAAAAGCGTGGTATTTTTTCGTTCCAGGAATGGTGATAGCCCTGTCAAATCGTGGTTGCAAGAACAGTCTGTGTTGCTGTATATCTTCCTTGGCACAATAAAATACTGCTGTTTCCTTTAACGATGTTCTCGCCCATTCATATAAACGCAAAGGTGTAGTTATTGCTCTGTTTGTTGGCATTTGAAGGCTTGCACGAGTTGCTAGTCTTTTCAGGTTCCCGCCAAGACCATCGCAAGGCCCCTTTCCATGTGAAGTTGCATGAAAATGAATTTCTGCTTCAATGCCAAAGTCATCTTTATAACAATGTATATTAACAAAGTTAAATCTGTTTTTAAAATGTTGTGAGGCTCCATCGGTGCTATACATAATTTTTGTCACTGCAATATTTTTTTCTGAGAGATGTGTGTGAAATATTTTCTGAAATGCGTAAAATGAAGCTGTATCGTGCTTTAGATCATCGGATATCATTACAATGCTTCCGTGTTGTAATTTATTCTGGTCTTTGTAGTAAAATACCGATGTTAGCAGCGTTGACTGATCATTATTCCAATGAAAGGACTGTGCGGAATCTTGTATAACGAAACTGTAATTTTCGGCAAAATCGCATTGGACTAAGATTTCACCTTCAGATATTGTCTCTTTTAGCTGTTTAAAAAAGAGTGCTTGTTGTTCAGCGATATATGCATGTGGTTTTAGGATATCTAAAGCATTACAAAAGCTATCCACAAAGTCATCTGCGGGAAGCACTTGGGTGACTATCGAAAAGCGGTCCGTTCCCATCCATTGTTCATACTGAACGTTTGTGATGTTATTGTCATCAAAAACATTTTTTAAGTGATCCCGAATCGCATCCAATCCAGGACAATCGTTACAACGTTCAGTTGGGGATGATTTAGATGTCATCAAGTGACATTTAGACGTAGGGTTAGGGCACATCATTCTTCGCAGGCACTCTTTATAACAAGCAAGGTGGATGTTGGTTTCTGCAGTAAGTGAATCTATATTTCCTCCATTGAGCATAAGTTTAACATTCTGGTGATATGTACACACACACACAACGTGGGTTCCGGAATCGCCAGCAAGGACACACTGTTTCGGCCTGAGTGTGTAAAACTTAGTTAAGCCTACCTTAATGTCAGGATACTCATTTTTAAACTGTTGATACAACTCATTAATGTTGCACATCAAAAGTTGTTTCTGCAAGTGTGTTCTGCCGTCGTGCGTTTTGACAGATACAAAATCTTTTTTTCCAGGCATAACTCTGCTAATATCTTCACGAAGATAAAATGCTCTGACTAACTCTTCTGTTTCGACCGGTAGCTTACGGCCACTACGGGAATTGGGTGATGCCAAAACGCCAAATTGATCCACAAGTTCCTTAGCCTTTTTAGCTTGTCGTCGCGATGTCCCAAATTCTTCTGCGAGTTTGCTTTCACTCCAAGACTTTGGAGCAATAGTAAGTATTAGCATTTTCTTAGACGCAGATGTAGACGGCTCATTGTATTTCTGTTTCAGCTGACACAGAATTTCCTCATCTGCTATAGCTATGTCTGTTTGAGTAGAAACAGTTTTACGACATTCGTCTTCCGGAACAAATGAATCACTTTCTTGGTGCTGTGAACAATCAGTTGATATCTGGCTACCTTGAGACGACTGCGACTGCACAATATCGGGATTGTTTTCCGGCGATATTTCCTTAGAAAGTCGTATTCTGCAGGACGTGCACACGTAAACAAATGCTGACAATCCCCACTTCTCAGCTAAACTTGTAGAAATTTTTCTCACAATTTTAGTTCTCGGGTGAGATGTTAATTTAAAAGGATTATAACATCGATCACCGTAATAATTCATAGTATTCAAATATTGAATATTATTGCGACTAATAATACGACTAATTGCAGAAAACAGAACACAACGCGGTAGCGGCCTAAGTGACACTAAGAGGTAACGGAAATTCAAATATCGAATGACGCTTGCATAGCGTCACTATCTATCTCTTTCTAGCATATAACGTCGATATGAGGTGATAACTTACTGGTACCAATTATTTAATAAGAGATTTGTTTATTTAATTATGTACAGTCAGCATGTACATGGAGATAAAACATTGCTTCTCATTTTATTTTCGTATCACAAAAGTAAACAAGTGTTTTTCATTAAAATACTTATAACATATTGCAGTGTTTGCCTATGTTTGCCATTTAGACTGCCATATTAAGCAACATTTCCGTACGGAGAGACGCGTAACCTAGCGCAGTACCTTCATACATTGATCACATGTCTTCTACGAATTTCAAGATACAACTATAATTTTTTTTACATAACATTTCCAGGTTATAAACTACATTTTTATACTAAAATAAAAAAAATGAAAAAATGCGAAGTTAGAAAAAAAAATTTTTTAAATATAAACTTCCAGTTTACTATATGAAAAAAAACTTAAATTTAACTTTTTTTTTCATTTTCAAGAAATACCATTATTATTCTATATAAAACACCATTAAGTTATTTTAAAATGCATTTGATGATTTGCATCCACGACATTTGAAAAATCCATTACTCAGATTTCGTATTTTTTTTAAAGTCGTATATAATCGTAACCAAGCAATAAATAAAAAAAGTAAAGATGCCATTTTTTTTAGATCACATACATGTTCAATTAACCCAGTTATAAACAAAATCCGGATCCTTACCCTTTTTTCGCTGCCCGCTTGACGTGAAATGCCCCTGGAGGGAAAGTACCCTGAATATTGTAGATGGAACATTTTACTGAAAGAAGACATTATTTTAATTTAAAAAACAATTTAAACTGCATTCATAGATTTTTAAATAATTACATGATTGAACCGGGAATCAAACCCGCTACATCAGAAAAAAAATCATCCTGTAGCTTTATCATACCGATCGAAAGGCTTCATCATAAGGATTATTTTTTGCTAAATAACATAGTGTCAGAAACAAAAGGAAGACCATGAATTTTAACATTTGATGTGAAATTTAGCGAAATAATCAAAAGAGTGCGGCTATGTATTCAACAGATTGAGACTCATTTTGAGGATTAATAAATTAAATTGATTAATTTGGAATTAAAAATGTTAAAATTCATGGGCTTCCTTTTATTTCTGACACTATGTTATTTAGCAAAAAATAATCCTTATGATGAAGCCTTTCGATCGGTATGATAAAGCTACAGGATGATTTTTTTTCTGATGTAGCGGGTTTGATTCCCGGTTCAATCATGTAATTATTTAAAAATCTATGAATGCAGTTTAAATTGTTTTTTAAATTAAAATAATGTCTTCTTTCAGTAAAATGTTCCATCTACAATATTCAGGGTACTTTCCCTCCATGTGGCATAGCCGTGGGACGCCCTGTATATAATATTAATTTCGTTTTATAAAGCGACCATATCTAAGTAGACTAGGTACAAAGCTGATCTTTACACTCGACTCTACAAACATAACTCTCTCTAATGAGCGCTCCATACAAAAGTATTAATTATTTGTCCGCTCGACAGATTACTGAGATTAATCGTCATGGCGACGGTTCACGGTATAATAGAACTGGACTAGTGATGGGCATGGGAATTTGCCTTAGTCATATAGTTAAAATTTACTCTTTTGAAAGAAAGGAAGAAAAAAAATGAAAATACATTTATTTAACATCGATATTGTACAAACATATGACAATACTATACAAATAACACATACAACAAAAACTAGATATATGCCAAACAGGATTCCCACTCAGCATATTGCCACGGCAAGCCATGACGCTGATTTTCAGTGGGTTCAACTTCAAACAAAGCTACAATTAAAGGCCTGTGCACACCGGCTTGCGTGTGCGTGACGTGCGCTAAAATGTTGGAGCCGCACACGCACATGTCACGCAAGCGGTGTGCCGTCTCTCATAAGGATCTGTATAATACTACAACACTGGACGCGCACGTGCACGTCACAAGCCTTAAACTAAATAAAAACGAATGACAACACACACGTAAAACATAGATTATAGAATACCGACACAATAAATTATATATAAATTAGATCAATTAGACGGTAGTATAACATTTTTCCCTATCATCATCTTCCTCGCGCGATGTCTCGGCTTTAGGCACACGGGAGCTTGGGCTCAGCTTGGCAACTAATCCCAAGAATTGGCGTAAGGGTAACATTCTTTTTCCAACGACAGCTGCACTACTGTCAATTTTACTATGGAAATTGACAATGACAGCGACGCGTTCAGTACCGGTAGTGCAGCTGCGGTTAGAAATGGAATGTTACCATAAGTAAGCACTATTTTTTACGAAAGCGACTGCCGTCTGACCTTCCTACCCAGAGAGGAAACTAGGTCTCATTCGGTTTAGTCCGGTAGTCTTACGATGTTTTCCTTCTGAAAAGCGACTGGTAAATAAATATAAATTGATAAATGCCTGGTAGAGAATGCCGTGTGGCATTAAATCCGCCTTTTGTCTCTGGATATTTTAATAAATAGATAAACTCACGAACCGGGATTGGGCTGAACCATGCAATTTTTACCTTTTTCCATATGTTAACAATAAAAAATATTTTTTGATCGTAGTATTTATTTTCTGTTTTTTCGAATTCAATGTTCAAATTTCTCGAGGAAATATTTTCGTAAATAATCAAAGACATGAGTATTTACTTCAGGAACAACATACGCACATCACTATTCCGCCATTCATTCACTGACCGAATGGTTTGCTCGTTATTTGAGTGAATGTAACTCGAATAATTGCGAGGGGTTTAATTTTGCTTTGATTTGCGGTATCATGTTTAGTTTCATCTGACTCAATGGCAGTTTGATTCGTATTGGTATTATTAAGAAGCTTATGTTTGCACAGTCCAATGGGGAAATAGGTACCTATTTAAAGCGTATTGAAACTCAAACACAATGAAATTTGCAACATATGACGCAATTATTAAGGTAAACGTACTAGTGCTCGACATGCTAATGCTCAGTAGATGATATCTTGCTCTTGCTGTCACTATCGACAATGACTTAAGTATAAAGATACAACCTTTACAACTTTTAAGAAAATAGCGTATGTCCATCTTAAAGGCCGGCAACGCATTTGTATCCCCGCTGGTATTGCAGGTGTCCACGAGAGATGGTAACTGCTTACCATCAGGCCCCTGTTTCACCAACGTGACACTCGTGACAGGTGCGACGAATTGTAAAATCACTGTTGCTGACGTCACAGGCATCCATAGGCTACGGTTACCGCTTACCATCGGGCGGGCCGTATTCCTGTTTGCCACCATCATTGTATTATTAAAAAAACTTTATGATATCGAAAAAAAAACAGATATTTATCTTGCTAAGTTTATGACAATTGTCACAAGAAACACTACAATTGTCACGAAATTCCGACATATAACTCATTACCTGTCAAGAATTACCTACAATTCTTCTAAATCTTTCACAATTGTCAGAAACTTCGCAGGAGAAATATCTGTTTTATTCCGATATAATAAAGTTTTTTTAAATAATACAATGATGGTGGCAAACAGGAATACGGCCCGCCCGATGGTAAGTGGTAATCGTAGCCCATGGATGCCTGTGACGTCAGCAACAGTGATTTTACAATTCGTCGCACCTGTCACCGATGTGAAATTGGGGCCAGGTTATTCGTCTGCTCGTTTGCCTCCTTTATAAAAAAATACTTGGCTTAGCACTTCGCATGGTTGCTTGTTCCGACTCCAGTACGTGAACAAAAAATGCCTTCTTTTTTAAAGTCGGCTAAACTTGCAATACTCGGAAAATACCTAATTTGTTTTCAATAAAATCTCTCCCAAACTGAGCCCTCAACATAAACCTATTCAGCCACTATCAGATTCCAAAGGCTGCCAGGCGAAAGTGACACTTCAGATGAGGGGGTTAAGTGCTTGTTTGCGTGACGAGGGTGTCGGGGATAATGAAGATGGCTGAAAAATGGCCGCCTTTTATGTTGGCTGTTCATGAGCAAACTATACTGGCAAACCAAAACTTTGCTGAGCGCGGAATTAACATTTTCTATTGGTGAACCCTTTGCGTCTACATTTTTCAAATTTGCCGCCTTTTTCTACTGACGATTTTTAATTATAGATATTTAAAAAAAATCCCCTTTCAAGTAAAAAAGGTTTCAGATCGACTCTATTATTTTCTTATATTGTCGTCGGATACTGCGATAGTAATTTTCCAAAAATAATTATTATAAAGTCTGTTGTTTGTATGTTAATTTTAAGTTTGTATGTTTCAAACCTTTTTTGAGCCATGCATGTAAGTTGATAGATTTAAATAAATACAATACAATTTATTTATATCAGTACAAAAACATATCGATATCGACAATACCTACTCAAATCGCAATAAGGCTGTAAATATATATATGTCCCCGTCTGCCCGTGAACAGGCGCATGTACCCAAGCCCTTATTACCTATGTATGGCGGATTACAGACTTTTATAAGGGCCGGGTTACACGGGGTAATTGTATAGAGTTATAGTTCGTTTTTTTAGCATTAGAAAGAACTCCACAGAAGTAAGCGTACAGTTTCTATCAGCCTCTTTAATTCTTAATAATTATTGAATTATCGAATGTAGCCCGGTCAATACATATAATTTACTTCAATTTATTACCGTTAAAAGTGCCGGATTTGGAACCACAAGCTTACTTCTGCGAAGTTCTTTTTAATGCTAAAAAAAACGAACTATAGTGTGCCTAATGCGGTTTTTATATTCGGCTTAACCTGGACCCTTTAAAAGGACATGTACACTTCAAAACGAGTTTACGGGGAAATTGGACCTTTTGAAAAGATAAATAGTTCGGTTTTCACGAGAAACTAAGAGGATGTTTAGGATTAAAAGTATAGTCTGGGTATGTTACTATGTCCGATATACAGTGAAACCTGGATAAGTGAGATCTCAAGGGGCGAGCAAATTTGTCTCACTTAAAGAGGTTTTCCACTTACCCAGGCTCCCAGTTAGCCAGGTACAAATAAATTTCTGTCTCATTTACAGAGAATTCCATTAATAGAGGTGAGAATAGAGTATATTTCAGTTATAGAGGTGGTTAATAGGGTATTTAGTAATTATCTTTAAAAATAAATAAGGTAAAATAATCCTTGTCCCTAAATATTTTTTTAGTCTGTTTAAATATTTCTTTGAATTAATTTTGAATGATTCTCCAAAGGATAGATATTTCAAAATTAAATTAAATTTGATACGGACTTCAATGCGTATTAGAAATTTAATAAATGAAAAATTATTTTTTCGTGTTACTTATCAAAATTTCAGCTTTCGTTTCGATAGTTTTAACTACTTACATAAATTAACTAAATCAAACTTGAAGTTGTTTAGACACAATTAGGCAAATGCGGAATTTGTGGATTGACTAAGAGTTAGTAAGAATACGGGAATTGTTCAATGAAGTCCAAGTTAGAGAGGTCATAGATTGACGTTATCTCAGATACAGAAGTCAATTCCCTATATAATTCCAAAAAACAATTAGGAAAATGTAATCTTATAAATATAGTCTCAGTAAAAGAGGTAAAATACACTCTCTGTCTCAGTTATAGAGGTAAATGTGACTATAAAATCACAATAACGAATCCCAGTTATAGAGGTTCGTTTTTTCTCAGTAACAGAGGTAATTCAGTGCTAAGGTGTCGGGACCGCACCATGAGTCCCAGCTATAGAGGTTTCTCACTTATCCAGGTCCCACTTAACCAGGTTTCACTGTAACTGCCAATTTCCAGGAAGTAAATGAGCCGGTTTACACGTTTCTTTTTATTATTAAACAAAAAACAGTACATAATAACGAACGTAAGAAATAAATTTAACATTAAAATTAAAACTTAACTATAAATCTTAAAGTAAACTAATAAATAGAAAATGCTTCCTGTTTGTTTTACTTTCAATAATATTTAAGTAAAGTTTACTGTTAATTTTCAATTAATGGTAGGTAAGTAATGCAGAAGAATAATTACCGATATGAATGATCCAAAGTGATAGTTTACCTTGTGTTTTATTGAAATTACACTTATCTATATTGTATTGTAAAGACAAGGGAACTCTATCTATCCACCCTTTACCGAAATCTGACAAAAACAAAATTCGACAAGGAAAAAATCTACCCATTTATAGTATTAATTGGTAGAATATTTTTCCTTTCCTGCCCAACATTGGGCGATGCCCAGTGGTCCATGTGCCCAATGTTAATTGTGTCTTGAGCCCACGTAACGCACAGTTGTCTGTCGCGGGCAATTGGGCCCAAATGGCCCGCGACTCATTTGAGCTGTTTGGACGAGGCAAAGGTTATGTTGCAGAGGAGGCACATTATTACAAATATGCTATTTGTAATGTGTGTGTGTGTGTTTGTATTTGTTATTTTATTTGTGTGTTCATCACAAATATTTGTTTCTGAGTTATGGTTGTTTCCTATGTATATAGTATTTGTGTAATATATTCTATGTGTATTTTATATATATCGTCGCCATAATACCCACAACACAAGCCTTATTGAGCTTATTTACTATGAGACTAGGTCGATCTGTGTAAAATTGTCCTATAATATTTATTTATTTATAATACATATTACCCTTCTAGGGTCCATGAGGTACATGTATAATGCTGTAACAACTCATGTTTTACCATGATGCAATAAATGATTGATTGATATTCATTGATCTGCGCAATTATCCATTTTTCTTTTAAGTTATTTGAACTGTACAATTATTTCATATTTAATTTTTTTTTTCGTATATGCACAGATACATTACACGTCAAATTTTTACGAGAAGTTAAATTTTAAGTATTCTGAATTAAATAAATTGAATTGAATTAAGTATTTGTGTGGACCCACTGGACCTCTAACTATTTCTCTGTCAATATACTACCTATATGTATAAATTCTTGATTCGGTCGTGGACTCTTGGATAGTCCGCAAACTATGGCTAAGTACTACATTGCCTCAGAGAGGCATGCATATAACGGACTATAAACCTATTTTCGAGCTTTACAGTCTGTCAGTGACTACTCTCCGCTAAACTTTGGCTGCTACATTGCCTCCGTTTTTTTATATATTTTCCTAATAAATACACTCTTTTGACTTGTTACGTTGTTACTTTTACTTTTTTATTTCTCTAATAATCCGATATCTAGGTGAATGGAATCTATTTTATCTGTTGTTCTTTTTTATAAGTACAAATAAATAAATAGAATAACAAATGTTTACTTTTGCTCGTAGTTAGGTGTAAACCCAAAGAACTTGACTATAATTTAAAGAAAAAACGGGTACTTATTCGCGTAAAACTTACGAACGTTTCGAACGTGACGTTACGTTCGTGATAGTTCATAAATCATTTATTTGTTTTAAAATTATGAATGAAAATCGTGTTATTTTAAATCAAATTAACTCAATGCTCCATTTAGATTAAACACGCTATATCTAGGAGCCACATATATAATAGATAGGTACAAATATATTCTCTACGATCTGGGGACCTCTAAAACACCATAACATAAGAAATAATCCCGATATTAAATGTGGGGCAATAACTGCCCCTAAACAACGCCCCCCGCCGGGTTATCTATGGTTATGGGGTCGACAAATTACAGCTGACTGTACAAATGTGAAGTTGGCTATTTATGAGAGCTAGTTTTGGATTAGTTTTGATATGATATCACTACGAGTATACTTTAACTATAGACAATATTATGTATTATAGGTAAACTATTTATCATCACCATAAATACTGTAAGGGCATCTTGGGCACTTGCATCATCCTACTAACCCGGAGTTAATCGGTTAAATCTGGAGTTACAATGGTTACCAGTACAATTTGACACTAGGTTACCGGTTTAACCGCTTAACCCCAGATTACTGGGATGGTGCAAGTGGGCCCTATAGCAAACCGTTACGTTACTGCCCATAAAAAATGTTCCACGGGTGTCACATCCAAATTGACTTTACTATCATAATATATTTTATCTACGCACATATCATTACTGCTCTAAAATGCATTCAGAAACCGTAGGAAATGACCAGCATTATCACAACCAATTTTACTATGAGAATTTTCTTATCTGTGGTAGTAGGTAAAATTTGTACTTTAAAGTTATAACTTTACAGATTTTTGTAAGGTTATGAGTTTTAAATTTGGAACAGCTGTCAAAACTCAAGTGGGTGTCTATTCTAGTATCCATAGATATTAAAACAATTAGGATTGTTCATTTTTTTTAGACCCCCATTTTTATTTTATTTTCTGAAAATATAGGTTAATTTAAGATACCAATTTGAATGATTTAGTAATTCGTGGCTCGGTTGAATATTTATAATTTATTGAAAATATGAGATACGACTTCTCGTAAATTACATGTCGTCGGCTGATTAGGATAATGCACAAGCAACAACAAGCATTAAAAAAATAGTTGTCATTGTCAATTGATTGTAATGTCACCTGTCGACAATGTCAGTGTCACGTGTTTCTATAAATAACAATCGTCTGGAATGGAAAACTCGTTTATTTTGAATCATTAATTTCAAAATACCTACGCTATAAATTTGAGAAAGCTGATTATAATATAACTTAGTTTATTGGAGTATGTATCCATATAGCATCCAACTCCAACCATAACTTGGCTGAAATCAAGGGAGCAAAAATACAAATGTAAGTTACCTACATCATATATATTTTAACTGATTCGATTTGTAAGAAGATTGGATTCATAAAATCGTTACAAGCGTCCATTGCTAAAGGTAGCTTAGCACCCAGGCGGTGCTTTCTACCGGCTTGTCACCATTGTTTGGATATTGTACTACATACTTATACTACTATATTAGGAACATGCCAATTTTGCTAATTATATCCTATTATTTCAGGTCATCGTGATTCCTATTTAGATACAGCTGTGAGATATGTAACTGCACTTGGGCCCAGAACAAAGTTGAGCATTTTGTATTGAAACGAACGTCATATTAATTATTAATCGTCGTAATACTTTACGACCGTAAATAACGCCTGGTAACAGAGTAAATAACAAACCATACACTTCTCTTCTGGATGGTCAACAAGAAGCCATCATTGTCAGATGCTCGTGCAGAACATGATAAACATACATTTAATGTAAAGTTACTATTTTTTTTGGAAACATATATAACATATTTCCCAAATTAATAAAAAAGTAGGTTAACAAAAACATGTTTTATTATTCACAACTCTTTATTAAGTCTTGTCCACCATGATATCAGCAGCTTGAACTGCAACATGTACCTGGAAATTAGAAATTATATCTTTTTAAAGCAGTTTCAGGCTGAATTTTGAGTATGGCTATGTATTCTTGTATATTCCTTCTTTCTAGTAGGCACCATCTCTGTTTAACGGTTTGCCTTTAGATACTCTGGCTACATTACCACAGAAAATAAATAGATACCACGACCCTACCAATAAAGTGAGCTTTTAAATACTTAATTGTAGTAAATTAATATTAATTTTATACTTACATCGACGTGATTCTCACAGCAATACTGTGTGTAACACGTGAAGTAGGTAGGTATTCCAAGTTTAATTCACGGCACCATCTTTCACGTCGTAGGTCTTCGTGGATTCGAACTATTATTTTTGTGAATCATTCCCACACATAGGAACAAGGTTTTTGATATATTATTAAGCAATGAAATCTACTGTTTAGGTATTAATTATAAATCAAATTGTAACAAACAAGCGCAGCGGTTTAACTGAAAAATTTTGTTATGACAATCGATGACAATGATAACTTTGACAATACGTGAGTGACGGATTTATTTACTATGGTTCGATAACTTTTATTATGCAATGACTTTACATTCAGCCCAGGAGAAGGTCAAACTAAGGTCATAAGGATATTTGTTGAAATATCTTCAATCCTCAATTATTATATCGCAGCAAATGTCGGAAACTGTTTAAAAACCTTATATCTCGAAATGGTTTTCGAAATAGAACATTTGAAAAAAAATGAACAATCCTAATTATCGATACGAAACGTCAATTCGGTATATTTTTGACGTGAAACGTCTTTAAAAAGCCGTAGTAGAGGTGCCGGACCAAAAACCAAGTGTAACGAAAAGTGTTATGGCGCGGTGGCTTATATCTCAGAAACTATAATACCTACAAACATAGTTTTGATATAGATATACAGGGCGTCCCACGGCTATGCCACATGGAGGGAAAGTACCCTAAATATTGTAGATGGAATATTTTACTGAAAGAAGACATTATTTTAATTTAAAAAACAATTTAAACTGCATTCATAGATTTTTAAATAATTACATGGTTGAACCGGGAATCGAACCCGCCGCACGAGAAAAAAAATCATCCTGTAGCTTTATCATACCGATCGAAAGGCTTGATCATAAGGATTATTTTTTGCTAAATAACATAGTGTCGGAAATAAAAGGAAGCCCATGAATTTTAACATTTTTAATTCAAAATTAATCAATTTAATTTATCAAATGCTCAAAATGTAGTCTCATTCTGTGGAATACAAAGCCGCACTCTTTTGATTATTTCGCTAAATTTCACATCAAATGTTAAAATTCATGGTCTTCCTTTTGTTTCTGACACTATGTTCTTTAGCAAAAATAATCCTTATGATCAAGCCTTTCGATCGGTATGATAAAGCTACAGGGTGATTTTTTTTCTCGTGCGGCGGGTTCGATTCCCGGTTCAACCATGTAATTATTTAAAAATCTATGAATGCAGTTTAAATTGTTTTTTAAATTAAAGTAATGTCTTCTTTCAGTAAAATGTTCCATCTACAATATTTAGGGTACTTTCCCTCCATGTGGCATAGCCGTGGGACGCCCTGTATAGAATAAAGTAGCCATTACTCGGAACAGTACGTGCCGCTGACATAGATGGCGCTGATTCTGCGCTAGAGACGACGTATTCGGAGCTAAAATGACCCCTATTTTCAGTGTTCATTTAGTAATGACTCATCAGCCCATTAACCGATTTCGGTAAAATTGGTGCCATTTGATAGATCTTATTTTATTTTAATGAAATATGAGTAAAATAAAGTACGTGGAATTATAATAAGCTGCTAAAACATAAAAATGTGACAGTTTTTACAGAATTTTTATCACTGCTCTTGTTTGAGGCCACCGTGTGCGAAAAATAGGGCGCAAAACTGACAAAATATACCTGAAACAGTAAGATAAAGCTATAACGGTTCTTTTAATACCACATTTACCATAGTAATACATGCTCATCTCCTCAAATAATGCATTAGCATCTAAGGCGGCGCGGCGGCGCGAGTTACTTTGATAGATCACATATAACGTATGACGGCTGCTTGACAATCCCGAGTTCCTAATGCTAGTAAGTATATAGTAATCTTAGTTAGGTACTTTCTGATGTAATGGGTAAAACATAATTGAGAAAAGGTCACTTCTGTGGACAATAGGTACTATAAAAGGTAACGACTGTGGTTCATATATATCCCGTTTTTCTCATTTGAGTCTCAAGTATTGAATGAAATATTCTGTCTGTAAAGGTGCTGCGTAAAAAAATGCTTTTAGATTCCCTTAAATGCGATGGCTACAGGAAAGACACGAACGAGTTTGCTATAAAACGTGTATTACCCGTATAAAATATCTATTCTCGTAATTTTGGTGTGTTATTTACACAAAAAATTGTACCTAATCGTTACATTCATTACTCCAAAATGAATTGATCATTTAATTATTTAAATAGGTGTGACGCTGTAATTAATTATTTTAAAATCACCCATCAAATGCTGCATTCAAGTTCATCTAGATACAGTGAATCATTATGACCCCAAATAATCTTTACAGATAAAATTTAGATATTATCCAAAATTATTATAATACATCACGCATTCGCGAGATGTGCGACTTCCGTATTCAAACAAAAAGCAATAGTACAAGAGTCTAACTAAATGCGAAGGTCGAAGGCTGCGCTCTACGTAAGGCCGAAGGCAAGAAGTGTCCAGGATGTCAATGCTTTAACACAGAACAATATTACAAGTGTCTAAATGCGAAGGCCGAAGGCCGAGCTCCGCGTAGGGCCGAAGGCCCGGAGCGTCCAGTCTGTCAGTTCTGTGTTTAACCACTGACATCCTGGACGCTTCGGCCTTCGCATTTAGACACTTGTACTATTGTTCTGTGTTATAGCACTTAAATCCTGGACGCTTCGGGCCTTCGGCCCTACGCGGAGTTCGGCCTTCGGCCTTCGCATTTAGACACTTGTACTATTTTTCTGTGCTAAAGCACTGATGTCCTGCACGCTTCGGGCCTTCGGTCCTACGCGGAGCTGGGCCTTCGCATTTAGACACTTGTACTATTGTTCTATGTTAAAGCACTTAAATCCTGGACGCTTCGGGCCTTCGGCCCTACGCGGAGCTCGGCCTTCGGCCTTCACATTTAGACACTTGTACTATTGTTCTGTGTTAAAGCACTAACATCCTGGACGCTTCGAGCCTTCGGCCCTACGCGGAGCTCGGCCTTCGGCCTTCGCATTTAGACACTTGTACTATTGTTCTGTGTTATAGCACTTAAATCCTGGACGCTTCGGGCCTTCGGCCCTACGCGGAGCTCGGCCTTCGGCCTTCGCATTTAGACACTTTTACTATTGTTCTGTGTTATAGCACTTAAATCCTGACGCTTCGGGCCTTCGGCCCTACGCGGATTTCGGCCTTCGGCCTTCGCATTTAGACACTTGTACTATTGTTCTGTGTTAAAGCACTAACATTCTGGACGCTTCGGGCCTTCGGCCCTACGCGGAGCTCGGCCTTCGGCCTTCGCATTTAGACACTTTTACTATTTTTCTGTGCTAAAGCACTGACATCTTGGACGCTTCGGGCCTTCGGCCCTACGCGGAGCTCGGCCTTCGGCCTTCGCATTTAGACACTTGTATTATTGTTCTGTGCTAAAACACTGATGTCCTGGACGCTTCGGGCCTTCGGCCCTACGCGGAGCTCGGCCTTCGGCCTTCGCATTTAGACACTTGTATTATTGTTCTGTGCTAAAACACTGATGTCCTGGACGCTTCGGGCCTTCGGCCCTACGCGGAGCTCGGCCTTCGGCCTTCGCATTTAGACACTTGTACTATTGTTCTGTGTTATAGCACTTAAATCCAGGACGCTTCGGGCCTTCGGCCCTACGCGGAGCTCGGCCTTCGGCCTTCGCATTTAGACACTTGTACTATTGTTCTGTGTTAAAGCACTAACATCCTGGACGCTTCGGGCCTTCGGCCCTACGCGGAGCTCGGCCTTCGGCCTTCGCATTTAGACACTTTTACTATTTTTCTGTGCTAAAGCACTGACATCTTGGACGCTTCGGGCCTTCGGCCCTACGCGGAGCTCGGCCTTCGGCCTTCGCATTTAGACACTTGTACTATTGTTCTGTGTTATAGCACTTAAATCCTGGACGCTTCGGGCCTTCGGCCCTACGCGGAGCTCGGCCTTCGGCCTTCGCATTTAAACACTTGTACTATTGTTCTGTGTTAAAGCACTAACATTCTGGACGCTTCGGGCCTTCGGCCCTACGCGGAGCTCGGCCTTCGGCCTTCGCATTTAGACACTTTTACTATTTTTCTGTGCTAAAGCACTGACATCTTGGACGCTTCGGGCCTTCGGCCCTACGCGGAGCTCGGCCTTCGGCCTTCGCATTGGCGGTCCACACCACGTTTCACGTCAGCCATAGCGGCTGTGTCCCTGATACAGCCACTCTCATTTTTTTTAATATAAACCGTACGACATTTGATGTCGAGTGGCATGAGAATAGGGACTTCATTCTTTTGTCTATGAATTAAAAAAACTACGGATGCGTGACATTTGTGAAAAAAAGTTTTCATTTACCGCCATTTGACTTACAGTTTCATCTTTTAATTACTTTTAGGTTATAAAATTGATTTGATAGTTGTTTTTAAACAAACTTTAAGCAAAAGTATCGTGTAAAATGAGTGATAAAAAGATATTTAGGAGCCGCCACCTCTCAAATCTGCGAGTTAAGTCAGACAGCAACGATGGATGTCGGTTGAAATATGAGGTTAGTGAATATATAATAGAAGGTAATAATATGTGTGTAGATAAAGTAGTGTATGTAACTGTACATAATAAGGCATTAAAACACTCGTGTGATCCTTAAACCCACACTCGTATTTTAATGCCTTTCATTATGTAGCAGTCACATAAACTACTAATAATTTGTATGTAGTGTAATGAAATGATATTAATGATCAAAGCTAGAAAAGTTATCGTAAAGCAAGGTTAAATGTGGCGCCTGAAATTATTTTCGTAGAAAAGTTTCACTAACGCGTATTGCTCAAATTTATAGCGTTCTACATAATGATAATTAGAAAGGCCCCCGCGGTGTATTGGGATTATTTGTTTTCCCATCTAGTTTTTCTCGAGTGATAAATGTCTATTTTCATGCCAAGAATTTCTTGCCAGAAAACCTTAATTGTGAGTAAATCTGTGAAATAAAGTTACGGCGGCTGGTTTTTCGCTGCATTTTAGAAATCCGACCAGAGGGCTTACCGCGAAGCATGTTCGACGTGCTGCCTCTCTGTCGAACTTGTAAATTCGTACGTAAATGTGGCAGGGTACGTAAATGCAACACGTCGAGCGTGGTTCGCGGTAGGCCCTCAGGGCTACAACCGCGAAAATCGAAGTTCGCAAATTGCGGGCATTTTTCTCTGTCACTCTAATTGCACCCTCATTGGAGTGAGAGAGAAAGATCCCCGCAATTTGCGAATTTCGGTTTTCGCGGTAGCCCCTCAGGGTGCATAGACACAAATAGCGTTTCGTTACCTACGTTTTTCTGCGAACGCTTGTCACCTTGGCTGTAGAGAACAGCCGGGCATACATATATACCGGAGCATCGCCGTAGCTAAAACGGAGACGTTCGCTTTTGCTTGGTTGGCTTTTGGTTGGCAGATTTGCTCTAAAGTGTATATGGAAATGATGCATCCTCGGTGCCCTAGAATTAGCTATTCCGCACGAATGTTTAGTATAAATAATTGGTTCTTCCGGACGTAGGAGCCAATCAAATTACTCCACTTGTTAGTTGATTGCACACGGACGTGGAACTACGAAGATGGGTCTGGACACATCAGTAATGGAGCTGGCAACTGTCAAAAGTTTGTATAGACAGCGCCATCATAGGTTTTACCTGTCTCTAGTTCAGTTCTGTGTTTTGGCTTAAAATACTTTTAAAAAAAACACTATTAGTAGGATAGGTAAAAATCTATAAGTACTAACGCAGTCTGTAAAATAGTACGACCGGACAATTTCATTCCAATATTCACACACACAGTTGACAACACTATATGGTCTACAATATGGGTATTGAATAAAAATTTAGGTTTGTAAAGGGTTCACCACGGACATTATTTAGGTGTCCATAGGCTACACGTAGGAGCCAATCAAATTACTCCACTTGTTAGATGATTGCACATGGTCATGGAACCAGAAAGATGCGGGTGTCTGGATACTGCATAATTTTTTTGGAAGATGTCAATCGATTCTAGAGGCATTGTATAATTTCTCCATACAAATCTGTCTTGACTTGAGTAACGTACAATTGGCAATCTCATGGTAAACAAGTTGGAAATCGCAAAAATGAGAAAATAAAGATAAAACATCTCTGATATTCACTACTTATTTTCCTTTTGGTTAGTTTAATTTAGTTTTGTAATACAAAATGCACATTTAATGCCATATGAAACAAAACAATATTCATATGGATACGTTCTAAATTGAAAGATACAGCGTATTAATTGCAATTTCAATTTTGACTAAATTTACTTTTACTTTACTTTAGATAGGCGGACACAGAGGGCCTACCGCGAATCACGCTCGACGTATTGCCTCTATGTCGTACTTGTAAATTCGTAAGTAACGGCGCGATTCGGGAAATGAAATAGATCTCTACTAGACCTCAACAAGTTACGATATGGATAATTTAAAGATATTAAATTTGTAAGATAGATATGTCAAATTTGATGTTTCCGCGATTCTGGAGGTCCTCTTGAACGATTTCGACAAGTTATGACTTAGATATCCAAGTCACATCTAGTCGATATCTAATGTAAATCTAGTTGATCTCTATATCGTTTCTAGATCTTGTGATTATCTCGTTCCCCGAATACGCGTGTAAGTGTGACAGGGAGGCAACACGTCGAACGTGGTTTGCGATAGGCTCTGCTTGGATGTTGTACATCATCATATCAGCCCTTTATCGCCCACTGCTGAGCATAGGCCTCTCTTCTAGTACGCCACTTATCCCGGTCCTGAGCTAATCTCATCCAGAAGTGACCCGCAATTTTCCGGATGTCGTCCACCCAACGAGCCAACGGACAGATGACGGACGAGATGAGAGAGACGAACGGATGATGTACAGTAAAAATAAATGGATTTAGCAATTCTGGTATCACAAAGGACATCCTCAATTTTTATTAAAATCGAATTTGATTCAGCAAACTTTTTAATCCCGATTTGTTGAAATTATATGGAATCGCCCTGATGCCGCATCCAAATTCGGTGTGTGTAGGGCAGATTCTTAATTAATTTACTAGTTCTTGTTAGTTATAAAACAGCGCGGTCCAGTCCGATTGGCGCTTTTGTTCGCCTGCTCTGTTTTCATACGGATCTAGGAGGAATGTTTGAAAACAAACGACATAATGCAGCCCTGCAGAAAATTATGGATGGTTTTAACCACGTGATAAAATAACTGTCACTTTTTAACACCGCGCGATACAAAGTGACGGACACCGTATTGTCACGCTATCACGTAGACAAAAACGACCATTGTATCCGTACTGTAATGTCTTTTTCACCACACCAGCTCGGAAAGGCTTACTTTGCACTTCAAAAACTGATAGCAAAGTTGCATTTTATTCACATGTGAGGCAAAGTAATCAAATGCACATTTTGAGTTGTTTTCTAATGTTTGCTGGTAGAATTGACTTTTAAATGATAATTTTGGATGATAAATATTTAATACATTCATTTGGATTTGATTTGGTTTGATATTTTACATTTAATATTTGCTCTGGGTTGGTGTGGTAAAAATTTTTGTGTTTCACTCGGGGGCAAATTTTGTTTAACCCTCGTGCTTTGAAACCCTTGCAAAGCTCACGCTCGCTACGCTCGTGGTTCAGTTTTGGAATCTTTCGCTTGCTCGGGTATCAATATTAGCACGAGCGGTTAAACAACAACTTTGCCCCCGTGTAAAACAAATAACTATTTTATTATAGGTATGTATAGGAGGCAAACGAACAGACGAATCGTCTAATGGTGTGCAAAGTGCGTAGTTTCACAAGAACACGCAAAAAAGGCACTGCATGATAAATTCTGACGATAGCCTGTTTCTTGGAAGCCAGTCGTCAAAGTGGCCTAAAAGCCTATATTGGGTTACTAAAACACGTTGCCTTCTGAATTATTGAAATATTTGTAACATGTTAAATGTGTCGCTTAACTTCAAACTCGGGTAAATCCATTGGACCCTCTCAGCAAATATCTACCCTATTACGTTTTCTTAATACCAAAATCGCATAATCTGACAGATGGATTTACCCAAGTTTGAAGTTAAGCGACTCAAATGTTCTTCGTTTATATATTTTTTACTCATGACAGAAGCGAGACAATATCTATGTTATTTGTTTGGTGTATTGAAGACCCTAATGATTATTGGATTGTTACATGTTTTTGCAATGCCATGAAAAAAGTACATGGAAACCAGAAGGAGACAGAGAGGAGAGTTGTGACATTGTCGATTTTTTTGGAGTCTATGGACTATTTAATAACGAGTTCGCAATAGCGCGCGTTAGGACAGTCATTATAGATTTTGACCCGTGAATAATTAGTTCTTGGATTTTTTTTTCGTAGGTCCCTCGGGGGGGTCACTGGGAGTGTAAATTCAAAAAGTAGACTGAATCAGGGTCCTGTGTATATTCCAAAAACGGTTTTTCTTGAATAACTCGGTCATTTTTGATTTTACAGTAAAACCGCGAGGACAAAAATTTTAGAAAATTTGATTCTCTACAAGTTTGGTCCTCACAATTTTTCTTCTAGGATCGATAGTTTGGAAATAAAATTTGAAAAAAGCGACATATTCAAAATATTTTCAACATCTCGTTTATTTTCAACTTTACGACATAAATGAAGAGGACTAAACTTGTAGAGAATCAAATTTTGAACAATTTTGGTTCCCAACTTCTTTCCCCCAAAATCGATATTTTAGAAATTAAACCTGAAAAACGCGACAAATTCAAAATATTATCATTATCTCCTATGTTCCACGCTTTCCGGCATAAATGAAGGGAAACGAAGTTGTAGATAATCAAATTCTGAACAATTTTTGTCCTCACGGTTTTACTGTAAAATCAAAAATGACCGAGTTATTCAAGAAAAACCGTTTTTCGAATATACACAGGACCCTGATTCAGTCTTCTTTTTGAATTTACACTCCCAGTGATTCCCCCGAGGGACGTACGAAAAAAAAATCCAAGAACTGATTATTCATGGGAAAGGTCGGTTTTTTGGATATAATGACTGGACTAACTTGTAGAGAATCAAATTTCCTACAGTTTTTGTCCTTATGGTTTTACTGTAAAATCAAAAATGGCCGAGTTATTGAAGAAAAACCGTTTCTTTGGAAAAAAAACCATTTTTCGAATATACGCAGGAGCCTGATTAAGCCTACTTTTTGAATTTACACTCCCAGTGACCCCCCCGAGGGACCTACGAAAAAAAAATCCAAGAACTAATTATTCACGGGTAGGGTCAGTTTTTTGGATATAATGACTGTACTACGTTTGTTAGACCAAGTTACGAGGTAACAAATGCGCTCTGTTGCGAGCTCGCTAACAATGAATAGTTCCAAAAAATCGACGATGTCACAATGAGAATTGAGACAGAGGAGTCTCTGTCATAATTTACTTCGGTCTCTCCAATACATTTGCTAGAGCAGACTTCAAGCAAAACGTTAAGGCTCCTCTTCACGTTGGGCCAACACCAACGCCAACGAGGGACGCATTTATGCGTTAGAGGGAGCAAGTGATATTGCTACCTCATCCTACCGCATGGCTGCGTCCCTCGTTGGCGTTGGCGTTGGCCCAACGTGAAGAGGAGCCTTTAGACAAGTCCGTGTCCGTGTCCGGGCCGGAGCTTCCCGCGCATCGTTTTCTATGGAAAGCATCATGTGATCGCCTGTCATGTCATAGAAATGTAAGCGCGGAAAGCTCCGGCCCACACAAGGCCCGGTTTAACGTGAGTCATCCTTTACAAGTTTCCAAAAACTTGCGTGTGAATGGATTTTCATTCATTCGAGTAATAAGTACCTACCCATGCACTTCTGCAGCTGAGTGTATATCTATGGCTTACTTTCAAATGTACCTACTGTAGGTATATCATATCAGATATAGCCTTTAATATGTAATCGGGATGAGATATATTGGTCATTAACTATGAATTTAATATGCCTATGATGGCCGTCTTGTATGCTATTGTGTGAAGGATAGGGTGACAAAGGCGTCTGTGTTTATAGGAATTTCCCGCTTCACGAAACTTAAGGGGACCTTCGCGGGAAAGATTGCCTAATACTCCCATATGTACATTTGCACCTAAAAGTGATAAGACTTATAAACTGACGATCACGATGTTGTCATAAGAAATTATATTCTTTGTGACAGGGGTCTACGGAGGCCCATAATTCAATTTGTTTGACCGTGCACGTGCTTATTCCTTATCCTTTTTTCTAAGCAAAATATGAGCTTGCGAGATTGTAAGAAATTGGTAAATAAACTTCCTCCTGAAGACTTATGATGGTTGCGACTGTATGATATTAAAGGAAGAGAAAAGTCGGACCAAACTAACTCTGCATGGCATTTGCAACAAGTGTGGCAATGTCGTCATTAATGTGTTTCTATGAATTTATAATAATACTCTTGTTGGTGGTGTTGGAATGCAGCGGATTGGCCCCATACTTACAGGGCAAAACATTTCGGATCCCCGAGAGACCTCCCCGAGGAGGACCTCAGGGGAGTAGGAACTCAACATCAAAGGTTTGATAGGATTCCTCGAGGAGCTGGGCTGGCAGGACTAGCCCGTCCCCTATCACGTAAAATAGGCGCAAGACGTTAAGTTGCGGAAAATCGCCTGGGGCCAAATTCGACATGTACAACTGTCAGATTTCGCATCCACGTCAAATCAACAGTTGATTTTATTGCATATTGAGTGTTGATTCCATCAACGGTGGGTAATATAATTTTGTAAAACCAAAACTCAACTCTAAACTAAGGGAGGTTCGGTTTGGTTTGCTTGTCACCCTAACTGTGGATTGTTAATGTCAAATTTTGACATTGTACGTATTCGAGAACTTATGATTTTCCCCACATCAACGGGAGATCAACGCGATACGTCAAACGTCGCTTGTCGAATAGGGGTCCTGAACTACAAATACAATAACACTCTCTCACTTTGTTCTATTCAAGATACGGCCCAATTTGAACTATCTTACGTATCTTACGTCAAATATTGAGGTAATATTTGGCGTATCTTAAATAGAGATGCAACGGATAGTTGTTTGGCCGGATACCGGATACCGGATATTCAGCCTGATCATCGGCCGAATTTCGGTTTTACAGGTTTGACCTGTTTCCTAGTGAACGTTCGCGCGGACTTTTCATAGGTTCGAAATGAGTGCGCGTGCAAGTCAGTGGAATGTTAAATTGTTTTAAAATAATTAACAAGTACGATTAAGATCAAGACTGTTTCTTAAATCCAATTAGTTTACTCCGAAATCAAGCAATTTTACTATCTGGTATCCGGCCGGTACATTCCCGGATAGGCCGGATACCGGATAGTAACCGAATATCCGGTGCATCTCTATAATCTTAAACTTAAAGTTCGAATGCAGACGAATGCCGTCAGTGCAGACGGACTCTACAAAATTTGAAGGCCCCTTAAGTTGTCGGCTAGTGTTATAGCAACTGTGTAGGTAGTTAGCAAGCACTAATTATCCTAATAAGCGATTATTCGCCTCAGTAGACGCCCACTATGCGTCTATGTCATTACGTGACTGCCTAACGCCAAGAGGGCCTGAACGATTTTGAGTTAAACGTATTTATACGTAGATACATTCCAAATAGAACGTTATTTTGACATAGATAAAGTACAAAATTGAATTGTTTTTTTTTTGCAAATAAAAAAGAGAACCTTGTGAATTATTTAGGCTTCGGTGGTTGCTACCCACATTTGTATTACCTAACCCTTTGCCTATGTATTATTTATGATTGTTGTAATAAATGCTTTATTCTATTTGCTATATAGGCAGTATATAGGTATGCCAACGCTTAGTATAAAAACGAAACCAGATGTTCGGTTTTTGCGTGACTGAGTAAAATCAAAATCCAGAAAACTAAAATAAAATGATTTGCTTTTTATTGTCATTCCTATTTTCACTTGTGTTTTTATTATAAAAGTATACAGCCAAGATTTACCTAATTGTTCTAATGGCTATTAAAATATTATCCAAATGCAACAAATAAGAGGCAATCGTATCACCTCTCCATGTTTTTCCTTTACCGGAAGAGCCAAGAATATCAATGGCGGAGAGTGGAGCTGGAGAAGTGTCATACTTCCGGTACAGGCAGGTAAATAAGTGGGCAATATCGCGAAGCTTCTAGACGGTTAGGCTGACTGTACATTGAGACGGAGATTAACTCGGTTGTAGCAGTTCTACCACAAAAATAAGTGTGAAAGTTGGATATTTGATGTTCCTTAGGTACCTAAATAGTCGAACGAATTTGAAAGATTCGCATGCACTGGCACACATAAAGTTCTATGAAGTCGGGTCAAACAAAAAAACTTATCCACATGAAAAGGTACTCCTTTTATTTGGATAAGTATGATAAAATCATTACCTACAGTCACCACAATGAATTGTTATGCTATTTCTCAGGGTTCTTGCCAAACAACGAATTTAGCTAGGACCCTAAATAAAAGTAACAAGTAAAAACTAAATATCTTAATACCTCCAAATCCAGTGAAATAAATTTTCTGAATTTTTTGACATTTAATCTGTAAACATGTCTCAAAAAGAATACTTTCTTATGATACCGATACGACTCTTTGTATAAGCGCGAGCTATCACAACTATTCCATTTTAAAAATTTTCAAAAAATGGATCGACAAAAAAGAAATTATCGGTTTATAGAATTCGGTTACAAAATTTCACGAGAATCGGTTAAGAATTGCGACCTGTAGAGGAGAACATCCGGATATACAAAAGCAAAACGCCCGAGTCAAAACGTAGACCTTCGCTTCGCTTCGGTCAATTAAAATGAGTTTTTGGCAAAAATTTAATTTTTGGTACAAGCTTTTATAGCTGACTCTTTTTTCATACAGGCAATTAATACTCATCGAGACATTTTAGCATTAGGCTAGCGTGGGGACTATAGCCCTTCCTTTGACGCATGAGAGGAGGCATGTGCCGAGCAGTGGGACGTATATAGGCTGATTATTTATTATTTTAACACAATTAGGTTGCGTTTAATAAATGCTTGTAATAATAAGAACAAACTCGCTAAATAATAAATATGCTCCCTGTACACTACCAGGTTAACCCACAATAATCTCGCGACAGTCGCACTTGCTTGCGACTAATTGTCGCACCTGACGCAGGCGACAGGGAAATTAGACAAGCAGTCTAGAACTTGCCTAGGACTTGGTTATTAGCCTCGTAAATCCCTCAGTTTTCTGCGTTCATGTGTCGCGAGCATTCGGTTTGAATTAAATCTATACTTTAGGACATTTAGGTGATAAAGCACTATTTCTAGTTGGTAATCAATTAAGGGGGAGACCTATGTTCAGCAGTGGACGTCTTATGGCTGAGATGATGATGATCAATAAAATAAATCTAAAGGATGACTTACGCTAGACCGGGCCGGAGCTTGTTATGTCGGACGCCTCGGCCTGGGGACCGATTTTTGAATTTCGATCGCTCGAGTGACGAAAATAGGTGGAAAACGCCGAAAAGCTCAATTATGAAATACGAGCGATCAAAATTTGGAATCGAGTGGCATTGACCACTCGATTTCAATTCTATTAGTAGAATTTAAATGCCTAGTAGTGGAGATATTATTGAACGATCGGCTACCGGCACGGCCCGGTCTAGCGTGAGCCATCCTTTAAGGTGACGTTCGGATGTCATCAACAGCTGCATTAACTGTTGCGGTGTCATTCATGCCGCCGCTGTATCTGTCAATTTCCTCCATAAAATTAGTCACGATCTAAATTGTAAGTGTGGTGCTTATGATTTATCGGAATCGTTAATTTTTGTAATGTCACACAGAAAAGACGCTGATTTCCCGAACGTGTGTTGACACAAATACCAAATGTATGCAGTTGGCTTCAGGAAGTGCAACTACTATGCACATGAGTACCTATTCAAAACTAAACGAAAGGGATAAATCATAAGCACTACACTTGCACTTTACAAAGGCAATCTCCTAAAGTACTCTCTAGTGCAATGAAACGGGTACATTTTGCATAGAAACACTAACAAAAACACGATTCCAAGTTGACTATATTTTAGAACTGAAACGATAAGAGCTAAAATGTTCACGAACATATTTGTTTACACTTTTAGCTTTTATCTAACATAAATTGACCCATAAACTAATTGAATCCTTAATGGTGTCGTATGGATTCAAAATATACTAGCGTTATTCCTGCAGTCATGCGACTCGACACTGCTTTTGACTGTATTGCTGCCGCACATGTCAAAAATCCGGACAGAAACATCGATTTTGACATTTTGCGGCAGTTAGCGCTAACCTAATACCTAGCGCTGCAGTAGGTAATGAATCTAAAGTGGCGTAGTCTGAATTAAGATTGTCCCCAAATTTTCAATAAAAACTTTTATTCTGGTTTACATTTGTAACTTCCTGAGTAAGTGTAAACCACGGCCAGTGTAGTGGTTGGACATAATAATATTCTCAGAGTTCTTAGTAATAGAAAGCGTTCCTAAAATGAGCGAAACTCGGGCCGTTTAGAACTGGCGCAGTAGTTAACTGGAAGAGATCCCAGAAGGATTGTTAGCCGTAATGTTGCTTATGCGCATTCGACGTAAAACATCAACTACAGAAACTTTGGACATCTCAAGTGATTGTAATTAATTTCAATTTGTCTAAAGAGTCACATGAATATATTGTAATGTTTAGATAGTTATTTCGTCTCTGATATTTATCCAAGTAGCAATAATATGGTGTTAATTACTTTGTAATATTTAATAATTAATTGCAAAACATGCTGTGTACACTTGTTTTGGATCTCGTGCTAGATTTAAGCCATAATGTGCAATTGTATCACCCATGATACGATGCCTGTTTGGTGTACCTACCTAATAAAGTAAAGCAAAAATTAAAAATCCGCCGCCAAAATAGACTGCTCTAATTTTGAAAGGACTTGTTTTTAAATTACATGTAACCTCGCCTGAACATTAGATAGATAGATAGATTTATTTATTTCATAATACAGATTACATTATAAATTGCATTATATATATATGTTGCTAAATTTTTTATACAAAGAAAATAGAATGAGTAGAGGTTTTGTATGTAATACTGTGTAAAAGTTTGCGCGTAGACTGTTAAAGGCAAACGCCCCAAGGCCCCTTTTTACACGGTACCCCGCAGTTGACCTTATTTCGCGGGTCACACTTGTACGCTGCATTGCGTAGCGCGTCACTGCAATAAATCCAAGGATTTGAATAATTTAACCAATCCTGCGCAAAGGGATGTGATTGTGTTGCGAAAAAACAGAGCTCCATACATATCTTTATTTAACTTTGGTAGTACGAGTATGTTACTCGTAGTTTGTTTGTTAAGGTAAAATTTAGTACGGTATCGTTTATTTTACTTTACTACATTGTAGTTAATCTGTTGATATACATATTTTGCACTCGAGGGTCCTAAGATTAAGTCTAAGAAGGGTGCTAGCATGGGGTCTATAAAATTGATGTGCACCTACTGAAAATAGAATTTTGAAATATTAAAACTTGTCTATACCGTTTTTTAGCACTAGAATTAATGAAAAAAGGCATTAAAACTGTGCCTCCAGTGTAAAAGGGTTAAACTCAAAAAATGTAATTTTTCAGTATGGCCGAAAAACGTTTCAAACCGTGTTTTCTCTGCATTGTTTCTAAAAAAATTAGGTTTTTGTTTTTAGTTTAGATAGATTGAGTCATGAATTATAACTTGTCATTTAAATTAACCTGACTTATGTGAAAGTAACGGAAATATTGGCTTTCAAAAACAACTTATATCCCTTTTCACAAAAATAATGAATGTGTGAAAAGGTTAAACTGCACTTTCTCTAGTGCTGCTAAAATCTTTTTGAACTTTTGTGTTGTGTAAAGAAACCATTTTGGGAACTAAATATTGCATTTTTTTTAGATCGATGGTACAAAAAACAAACCAAAGAGAATAATATCAATGTAATTAAAGAGTGACTTAATATATTTAATTACTCTGTTGAAATTGTGAATGGTTACTGAACAGAGTAATGTTGTACTGTAGTAGTATATTGTACTGACAACAGAGCAGTTGTACTTGTTTGTCTTACTTCCCCATCTTTGTTTTTTTTTTTGTTTTTGTTGCATAATTATTTCATAATCAGCCTTTTAGATGTCTTTTCTTCTACAGGACTTTCTTTTTGATATTTGACTTCCACCGTTTTGCACTAAAAAACATTATATGGAAAGGAATCTAAGTGAACATTAACCATAATCATTAACTCAATTTAGCGAAACTAGATGGTGAAAAACGGTCAAAGTAAATTATTTATACCCCTTTACACATCATGACATCTTAAAAAATGTTTGTGAATAATAAAAAAACTTAAGGTTTACCGTCATTCACGAACTAGACTCGGTAGTTGAAATAGATCTAAGTGAATTTTGATTTCTTTACACCGAATGTTTCTTGAAATGTAGTTTATTCATTAAGATTAAACTTTACTTTAACTATCGTTCGTAACACGATTCTTAAGTACCAATTTTTTAAATGAGATTATATAAAAATAAATCGTTTTAAGATTTTTGGCAAACTTAAACCCTTTTGCACAATCGATATCTCAGCAATTAGAAGTCGTAGGGCCGTGGGTGTCAGCACAAAAGATGTAGTTTCATGTAATAAACCTTGTACTGGCAAAATTTGTAATTTGGACAAACTCGAGTTTAACCCTTTTACACTGGAAAAATATTAACTATTACTTATGGAAACCAAAATAATGTAAATTCTACATGAAATTAAAGCTCTCCAAGGGGCCTCTACGTGTTGGATCTATATCCCCACGCAAGCCTATCAAAAGACCAGGATTTACAGGCCCGTGAACCCTAAAATGGAACACAAATAATACAAATATGCTAAATAATTGTTACATATTTACTGTGACATGTTGTTCAAAAAAACGAAGTATAGCCGCGCTATTTCATAAATGGGAGTTTCATCCCGGGTTCTTTATGATCCAACCGGAAAAAAGATAAGGAACATTTTGGCAAATATATTTTTCTTTTTAACCAAATTCAAAAAGACTCTAAACATTATATATCATACGCCCCAAAAATAACATCTCCGTCAAACGCATGTTTTCTTAAGCATACAGGGGGCCATGTCCCAAGTGTGTGTATTTAGTATACCGCAAACACATGTATTAAACATGCCGTACCTGAATTCTTATTCCACACAATTACCGAGCTTTCGTCTTTAGGAAACCATCATATTTCCGATCATGTGTATACAGAGTGGCAGTGTCATCGGGTACTTTATTGTAAAATGAAAAGATGTGATGTTGACTATAAGAAGAATAATACTACGAACAAGTAAGAATGAAATTGTAAACACCAATATCACGTTAATACTTATCATAATTTATTTTGCTATATATTTACATAAAAAAAATCGGGGGACTGAGTTTTCTAAAGTTTTTTGAAACTTTTTTCTACTTACTTCCACATTTAAAAACTTGTGATTGTTTTAAATTAATTAATTCGCAGGCAGTTGGTAAAAAACAAAATATTATTATGTACATCCCAACAACGCGACGGATGTATTTTCTATTGATTGGCCCGGCCCCGGCCCGGTCTAGCGTGAGTCATCCTTTACCTACTGCCTCTCAGTTCAAAGGTTGACTTATAAAATAACAAATAATTGACAAAACTATTTTTCAGAAACTTAGTCACTCTGTTCTCCATAGATTTGTTTATCACCACAAGCGATCAAACTTGTTGAAAATTTATAAAATGACTTGATTGAAAAAATCAGTCTGGCCACCTTAAGAATCGATATTGAGCAAAAGTCAGGACGACTCCAACTCTCGCCTGCTCCTGCGATCGGAACAGCTGCTATCAGAGCTTTGATCTACCACTTTGATGTACTGATTGAGAACTTTCCCAAAACACAAAGCGTCATAACTCCCCGTAAACCCTTTCTAAAACCAACTCAAACTCTATTACGCTAAGGTACATTTTCGAACGGAGCTATCACTTTCAGTTAGGGTTGCCAAAAGGGGGAATATCTTGTGTACTTTTTACGTCATACGTGATTTTGTAATGAGCGTCGGGAGCGCAAATAAGTGTATCATTACACGTTCCTTTTGCTGTTTGATGTGTTCTCTTGGGGACGACGTGTTCCATCTCGTTTTTCCATGTCTCAGGATATCGCTGGTTTAGATAAATATAAAAAATAACCTTTAACAAATACAGAACTGACTTTACGGAGCAGTGTGCTACGTGTATCAATTTTCTCGTCGTCATTGGCAGCTCTTTTCTACAACAGCAAATGTCCGTTTCCGGGACGAAATGTATAGGAATAAAATAAGAACTAAAGCACCAAGGGCATAAGTATTTAGAAGAGTTCTCTCGATTTCTCCAGGATTTCTCTTCTATCATCATCATCTGCTAGTAAGAGTTGCCTTTTCGCGCACGAAAATACATATAGCGCGACTTCAAGTATGGGGATGATGTCGCGCGCGAGAACGCAACTCATGCTAGGAGTTATCACGGTTGTTCGTGATGTCTACAGCTCACAACGACACTTTTTGAGAAAAACTAATATTTACCCCCTTATTCATAAACACGCTACAAACCTCAATTAGTTAATAATCGTTTGTCTTTATCTGATGCCATTTTGACTTGTATTTGTAAGAAAGGGATAAGTAAATCATAACTTTATTGAATTGAAAACTTCTTTAGCGGCGCTGAGCACTTTTTGAGGTGGGGAAAAAATGATAAACTCGATTCAGCGTAACGCGTAACGTAACGCTGACGTCATGTGTCACGGACTATGTTATTCACCAAAGAACTTTAGTCATAACGTATCATAATCAGGTGAGTTATTTAAAACTGGACTTTTATATTAAGCAATAAAGCTTAATGTTCTAATCTTGTACGGGCTGCAATACGAGGATCCCACAGTTACGTTATAACTGTATATCACTCAAAAATTCAATAAAGCTACATCTTGATGAAATCGAAGAAGTGAAGTACTGGTGAATAAAACTCAAAATATCACGATGACATTTAGATGCGAGGTCTGCAAGGTAACTTTACAATTTCTATTCCAATTTTAAACAATTAACGCTACAAATTTAAGCTCACCGGCTAGCCATTTCGGAACTAAAGTTTTTCAATAGAAAGGAGGATGGGTCAATTATACATAGTGCTGCAGACATTTTGGACTAGTCATTGAGTTTTCACTTCTGTCAGCACTCCCGGAGTGCAACCCGTTGTTTTTTTTAACTAAATCAGGACCGTAAAGTTTTATGAATAAGGGGGTTAAAAGATTTGAGTTTCTTGCGCCGGCATCTTCTCAGGGCTATGGTGTGGTGTTAGAATCGATTGTAGTTTAGTTAATGACTGTACTGAGCCATTATTGGAGTGGTGATATCACGGGCTGCCATTAAAATTAATGAAATCGAGCCTCTGCGGTTGATATTTGACAATATGTCGGAAATTAAACAATAATATTATGCTTCAGTAAGTAAATAATGTTACTCAGTTAATGGAATGCAAATAATTTGTCATGGGACAGGAATTTTTTGTAACCGCCTTTTTCAATTTGTGCTTATTTGTTTGTCATGTGTGCTCATTAATAACGAATTGCAATGTTAAATTGTATTCCATAAAAAATATCCCTAATTTAAAAACGTATATAGTCGCACCAATAAAAGTCTGCAGCGGATTTGATAGCGCACGCAGCGTAAGTGTTATTTATACGTCATAATTTCATAGAAGTTTGACGTTTAAAATGAGACTTGCACTGCGTGGGCTATCAAATGCAGACTTTTTACGGTCTGACTACACCTAAATCCTTACTTTCAGTACCATTACGTACTGTCACAGTGACAATCGATATGAAAGGGACCTCATACTACTTATTGTCATTGTGACAAGGTACGAAATGGTACTGAAATTAATGACCGTGCGATACACCTTTCTGCGCTCCAAAACTAAATTACCACATGTAGGCTTAGGGTTGCCATACGTCCGGATTTGTCCGGACATATCAGGATTTTTGACCCTTTGTCCGGATTGCGGCCGGACTTGGCCGGTGACCGGATTTTTAGGAACGACCTTATAAAAAAATGTTTAATTATATATTTATTACAAAGTTAACACAGTTTTCATGAATGAAAGGATACATAAAAGTATTAGTAAGTAATCAACGAAAAAAATAATATTTCTTTCAACGATACAGTACATCGCAGAGAGCAGCGCGCCGCCGGGGCGTCGTTCAAGCTACGCCAAATTTCTGTTACAAGAAATGTCCGGATTTTTAGGGTGATGTCAGGATTTTTATCAGGACATTTAATTCTTCCATATGGCAACCCTATGTAGGCTTCGAGCAACACCGGCTTGTAACATTCTCCCCTCTCTCTTCTCAACTAACCCTACTACCCCTACTCAGCTAGACCTAGACCTGCCTAAAGTACTAAAAATTCCAATAAGAAAATATAAAAATCTAAAATTCTTTAAAATACCGTAAACCGTAATTACCTGTACTAGTTATTATAAAATAACGCAAATAACCTAAATAAATTCTAATTAAAGAAGTTAAAATCTTGAATTGGATCAGTAGATTGGCCAAATGATCATCTAATGTTTATGTAGAACCCTTCGTCGTAACCGTTAATAGTAACCAAAATCCTTTTCGCATAATAGGAAAGAGTTTTGAATAATACGCCTATAAATCCTAATAATGTTAATTAATTATTAAACCATGAATTATCTCAGAGTAAAATATGTCATAATTTTAAGAATCATAAGATCATTGCAGGTTATAATAATGTTTGACTTTATCAGATTAAGTCTGTAATAAAATGTAATCAATAAATCAATAGTAAATATGTCATAATCGAATAAGTCTGTAGTATGTCATAGTCAAATTGTCTGTAAAGTATGTCAATGTATGTAAAGTTTGTCAAATGTAATAGTCAATTGGTCAAAGTACAATTACTAATAAATGTCACAATATTTTGTTTTTGGGGTATAGATGTCGCCCGCCTCCGCGACACCCGTGATCATCATCCAGTTGCAGGACAGAATCCCCGCCCCAGTTCTGAAGGAACTATATTGTGGTCCAGAAGGGACATCTTTTAATAATGACAGGCCATCACCATCATTCGACCATATCATTATTTTGTGACATTTTTCGTCAACAATGAGAGGATATCAAAGGGACAATTTAACATAACGAAATACTGGTAGTAGAGCAGCAGTATTTGATCCACTCTAATTCTCCAGAACTCTGCAATTTTGTAATACATTTTAGTAATCAATGAAGTAATATTAACCAAACTATAATTGTAGTCATTTTGAATCACACTTTCGGACCAAAATAAACCACGGATCTTGCATCTGCCTCGATCTAGCCTGGATAAATCACTCATTGATATAATTTCAATAATATATATGACCCTGTATTTTTAAGGTCAAGTGTGAAAATCACAGATAATCTGCAGAAAACAGAATGTAATCATCATACAAACTGCTAAGGGACAGGCAAAACAAATATTTCTTTGTAAGCAAATTGATTCTACAATACTACATTATATTGTGGTTATTAACTTTAGTATTTCCCACAATATATTTCTACCAGTAGCGTTGCAAGGGAACAAATATATACAGTCATGTCATAAGTAGTCAAGTTTGTCAATAAGTCATAAATAAGTATATGTAATAAAGTCCTAACAATCCCTAACCCCAAACTACATCCTAGCTAACTCTAAACTGAATTTAACCCATAAACCCATAATAATGAACAACAAATGCAATAATATAGCCATAAATGTATCGAAAGGGAACCTAGCTATCTACTGTAAATATCTAATGGCTTTGATATATTAAATTTATAAATCTAGATCAATTCTACAAAACCCTAGACCAAACAAATAAAAACCTAGCCCTAACAGCTATACTATCCAACTATTCTACCGAAATATTTGCAAACTAGCATCCCGGGATGCACATTTAATTTACTCGCGCAATTACTCGATGTGCAATGAGTAATTTCTAAGCTATAGCTAACTAAGACGAGTGAGGAAACTCGATTTCGTCTAGACCCTATTCCTCGTGTGCTAGCCATACTTTCACACAGTGGGTTGGGACAGCGAAAGTAAGGCCGGAAAGGGGTAATATAAAACTGAATATATAAGTATATAGATACGGGATAATTGGACTAGAACCTGGCTTCTTTAGGAGGTCTAGATGACAACCCAAATCTTCCAGATCCTAGGGGGTGAACCTGTCTTAATAAAAGCAGGAACTGCCAGGCCCCCACCTGGTTTTTATCCAAAACACCGCAAGTTAGTAATCTGCGCTGTAGTTGCCACCGTTAGGTTACCTGCACAACTTACTAACCCCCCAACACTATGTTGGATCGGAACTAGTTCTCTCTATCCCATAAGTATGAACGAAATAACTCACTAAACTAAATTAAAATTAATATATAGAGTATTCCAACCAAGTTCATTTCAATGCTTAATATCACTAAAATAAACCAGGCCAAAACACTACACATATTAAACACAATTAAAACACAAACTAATTAATGTTCACTGGAAACAACTCAAGACTATACAATATTTAAGACTCTATTGATTTGTAACCTAGACTTCACTTAGTATATTGTAACACACTAGCGCTTGTCTGAGCACAAATCAATAAATAATTAAGAAAACTCTATGAACAAAATTAACTTTACAATATTAAGAAGTCTATTGATTTATAATTTAAACTTTACTAGTACAATATTAAATACTAGCACTTGTCTGAACCACAAATCAATAAACAACACAAAAAGAATTAAACCCACTAAAATTAACACAATTTAAATTTACTTCTCTAAAATTATTCAAGTAAAACCCCACAACAAATTACACTATATTATGCTCCAATCCAAACTCTACCAGCATCATGAGAAACTAGCAAAGTTCAGACTAGGACACAATATAGGCAACCTAGATAGACCTAGCTCCCTAAGCTAGAGAAACACGTCCGACGGTCCGCGGAAGGCGACCAAGAATCATCTCCACCTGACTTTATGGACCCCTACTATGATCCTGAAACCCCACTTCCTTAAACCTGATTGGTATTCCCAATAACCAATACTGAATTTCATAATTTCGTACAATCCTCTCACTAATTACACCTTATTCCCTAATTAAAATAAGGTCCAAATTGACCTACTTTGGGGTGTGGTTTAAACTATTTCTTTTACGCCTATGGGATTGACACTACAGTTTTTTATTCTAACCGCCTTTGTTTTTCTATATGACACATATTGACCCGCTCCGCCCTTTTGTTAATTCTTTATAATATGGTTCAAATTTGCATAGAATATTTTAACCAAAACAAACATTATTCATCCATTTTACGATGACGTTTGAAATCCAAGTCGACACACTTGAAACTTAAGAAACCAAACTGATTTTTTAACAGAATTTTATACCACAAAAGCGTTATGACATTGAAATAAAGTTCAAATTATTTTATGAATAAGTTTCTTAATATTTTGGTTTACTATTAATCACTAAGCTCTTGAAAACTATACCTAGAATTTCAGACGAAATGGCTTACTTGAGATATGAGAAGAAATATTACCGTGGGACACAATATTGAAATTTAACCGACTTAAAAATAGAACAATACTATGTTCACATATAATGTTAACATGGAAGGAAGCCGCTGACATGTTACAATCGCCTCCCAAAATTTGCTGTAGCTTAAATATATTAACTATATATTTGCGAAAGTAAATTTTCGAAACAAAACAAAACAATAAAAATAATATAAATTAAAAAATGATGCAATTTGAATATAATAAGAACCCTTTTAACATTCTTCCCTTCTGTGTGTGCCCTTTTTTTTTGTTGCGGCTGTGTGTGGTGTGTGTTTAAACCAAACTAAAGAATGGACATTTCTGAAAGAATAAGTTTCTAAGTTCAAACATGTTAGAAATAAACAATTAAAAAACGCAACCAGTTCAGCTTGCCTCAACAAGAAAATAGAAGTTGTGCTTGTAGGACATTTGTCCTAACCTTCTATCGATCCTAATGATACATACGACGTTTCCGACTTTATGTCTATATTTTAGCGACCAAGAAAGGAACAGACGTATCTCTTTTTAAGACAAGATTGAACCTTTTACCAAGGAGCACACTTTGCCACTCGAGGGATTACTATTCTTTAAAAGATTTAATTCCAACACCGTAACTCATGACAGTCATGACTTAAATCTTCAAAAAGCCTTTCCCAGATTGGAGCATGCACATCAATAACGGGACGTTAAAATAAAAGATTAAACTATTGTTTAACCTTTCGCTTCTACAATGAAGCGCTAAATAAATTGAATTATTATAATTTGTTAAAATTCCTAAATAGTACTGACCAATAAAAAAGCACAACTAATCAATAAACTGATTCGAAATGAGCTACATAATACATATTATCATTAAAATTAATCTAAGCTCACTTCGCATTATGCTTTTCCATGAAGAAAGCACTATGACGTCACATTAATGATGGGTGTGTGAGTTCTAGATCTGATGTTGTGTGTAGTGTAGAGATAACACGGAGGCAGTTTAAAATCTGCAAGTATGCTCTTTTTTTTTGTAGCGAGCCTAACCTAACTCCAAACTACCGTGTTACCTCCCTTGTATAGTGTAGTGTTCCAGTCAGAATGTCAAAAGAAAGTATTTTGATTTTAGTCTTGCTATTTTCTCAGGGCCCTACATACATTTTTTTTTTTGTTTCACCAAACATTCGTCATATTTATGCTTCAACATTCTCACTTTCACACGCCCCTGAAAATCTAACAAAACTTTCGCTAGTAAAATAATTAAAATCAAAGAAATGTTAATAATATGTATTTTTTATGAAAATTCACTGTTAGCAAACATACAATCAATACATCTATAAAAAGGTTTTTTTTTCTCTATTACTCATTTGAAAATACTAAAGCAATATACTACATAGTCAAAGTTTATACCATCTTGTAAAAAAAAAAACTAAACTACATCTACTTGCTATAAAATATAACTATGGAGAGCCAAGCAAAATAATAATAAACATATTAAGCTTTGAATTTATTTAAAATTATTTATTTAAAATATTTCTGAAAAGAACCAATGGGATAACCAAATATAAAAATAAATAAACTTTAAACTATATTTAGAAATTACTAAAAATTCAAAACGTAAATAAAGAATAACTAATATGTTTGCAATGTAATATGTAGATAATACATTATTAATATTTCTATTTTAACCTAACCTACTTATTGACCAATATAAAGTACACATTGAAATTTTAGTATTTATGTTTATTTTAGTCTATATTTATTAATTCACATGTAATTAGATCAAAATGCAAAACCAAGTTACCTAAACCAAAACTTGTCAATCACTGCAAAAATCGACCCTATTAATATGTGTCATAAGCTACAACAAATTACCTGTTTGCTTAAAAGTCATGGAAATAAAACTATTTAAGTCAAACGCAAAATTGTGGCTTATAGAAAAATATTTTACTGTATTATTTACTCATAATTATTCCTAGCATATATGAAGTAATTAGTAAATTATATGTGCGTGAAAAAATGTAAGTACCTTTGAGACTACCTGAAAAGGTATTCTCAAAGTAACTGAACGTGTAATTACATATATACTATGTAACCCGATTCATATCTGATATAGGTACCATAAGAACGTTGAACTTTAAAATATTGATTACTAATTTATGTTTTAATTTATTTGATATCACTTATAGCTCAAAAATTATAATACTATTAACAACCTATTTTTACACATAAGAAGAATAATAACAAAAGTTATAAGCCACTTCAATAAACACTAATATATAAAATAAAGCAATAGATTAATCGCGACTGAGTAACTCTCGCATTCCTATACCTACTCAAAGATTTCGAAAATAAATAGATAGATTCATTCATATAATGCCGAGCGAATATGCACCATACTGTAATGTGCACAAACTCCATTGCGTACCAATAATCTAGCCCACTTCGTTATGTTCATAAAACCCGTCTATACGAAGTTATCTATAAGTCAATGAATCTATCCTACCAACTTTGTCAAAAAAGTTTGTTTAATAACGCAGTGTTAACAAGATTGAAAGTAACATCCTATTATATTAGTGAAATATATAATTAATGTTCAATTATGTATATAAGGAATTAATTAATATACCTTGATGAATTAGACTGTTATCGTAACCAAATGTAGTGAATCTATTAAAATAAAGTTATCCTAAAGCACTAAGCATAAAACCAACCCTTAGATATGTAAGTAATTAAATTTATTTGAATTAATTCCAAACGCTATTCCCTACATTATAAAAAAAATAAAAACATTTAAACTTTAACTTTGCGCGACAAAGCACACTCCTATCATATTGCACTCAAGTGGTTGGCACAACACTTTTTGTAATTTCTTTGAATGACTTAAACTTTAAACTCAAATTTCAGTCAAGTGGCCGGCGCGACGTGTTTTTGTTAACAGTCTAACTATTCTCGATAACTTTTAAGAATGTCTCGAGTGACGCCGATAACAAATTAACCGTAAACAAACAGAGTTAAAATAATGTATTAACTTTAACTTTGGTCTCCTAATAAGCAAAAATAACTGCATGATAGGTAAGTAAACTAGTAATACTTCTAAATGACTAACCCTAGTATAATTTTTAAAATTTTATAATACTACACTTTGATCGAACGCATTAATGAAAATGTACTAATAGTATGTATGTATGTATGTTTATGATTTATATTAACAGAAATACGAGATACAAAGTTACAAAGTAAATTAATGCAACAAAATGAACTTATCCCTGAATAATAATCTCCCTAGTTGTACAATTTTGATAGGTAATTAATAATATTATGTATAGTATATGACCGAATTTTAACAGTTATTAACTTTTATTTATGAAAACAAATAAAATGATAAAATGATGACGTTTAAAAATTTGCTACAAAAACAGGTAATTCATATTATCTACGTATGTTCAATCGTGATACTATCGTAATAAAATGTACCCGTATTTTTTTTCAACTTTTATTAACTGACTGAAACTATAAAGATGTCAATATTGTCCTAATGAAACTGAAATATTGAACACATATGCCGAAAACTACAATACTCAACTAGCCTTACCAGTTGAAAATGATAATGTTTTGTGATTAGTTAATTATACTAAAATATACGTACTAAAACGTTTCTAATTTTGATTATCCCTATTTTAAGCTACGGCATCTAGGAGTCGAACCCAGATTTTACTTATTGTAATTACACAACCGACTTCAATACAAACTTAGACATATATGTAATATAAACGAACGTAAAAACGTATTGTGAAATTAGTTTTATTACAATTTGATGAACTAATATTACACAAACTAAAGCTAAACTTAACATGGTATCATTATACGCTTAGTGAACCTTTTATGTTTAATTTATATAAGACGAAATAATATATAAATATATAGACTTGTGTCTATAATTTCTAAAATCTACATTGTACATATAGAGTTCAAATCAAAATCTAAAAACAACAAAATTACAATTTTAGACCATGTTAAGCATAACTACGTACGCCTCCCCATGTATACAACTTTAATAATTTTAGCACTTTACTGCACTAACAATTATTTAATTATTACAAAATATATATTTTTTTTAACTCAAGTATTTAATCGCGTAACTAACATGTAAAAGCCATGACTAAATTGGCATACGCATAAAAATTGTACTAAACATAAAAATCATAAAACCGTTCTTAATTCACTCAATAACTCTATTCCATAATATGCTATCCATTTTCACGACAACAATTGTGTTGTTATAATCAACCGTTTACACTAATCAACTATAACAACAACTTTGATCCAAAACAAGACATGTAACTCAAAATGAAAATTAGTAACGTTAATCAAAACAAAAAAAACCAAATTAAATAAACTCGCGGCACAATTACAGAAAAATATGAATTATTATAAAATATACATAATAAATTAAACTTTATCCTGGACTCAGGCAACAATTTGAATAAATATACGAATTATTATAAAATAATAAACTTAATCCTGGTCATGCGAACCAATAGTACAAAAATATGAATTATTATAAAATATATATTATAATAATTTTATCCTGGTCACGGCACCAATTGTAACATTCTCCCCTCTCTCTTCTCAACTAACCCTACTACCCCTACTCAGCTAGACCTAGACCTGCCTAAAGTACTAAAAATTCCAATAAGAAAATATAAAAATCTAAAATTCTTTAAAATACCGTAAACCGTAATTACCTGTACTAGTTATTATAAAATAACGCAAATAACCTAAATAAATTCTAATTAAAGAAGTTAAAATCTTGAATTGGATCAGTAGATTGGCCAAATGATCATCTAATGTTTATGTAGAACCCTTCGTCGTAACCGTTAATAGTAACCAAAATCCTTTTCGCATAATAGGAAAGAGTTTTGAATAATACGCCTATAAATCCTAATAATGTTAATTAATTATTAAACCATGAATTATCTCAGAGTAAAATATGTCATAATTTTAAGAATCATAAGATCATTGCAGGTTATAATAATGTTTGACTTTATCAGATTAAGTCTGTAATAAAATGTAATCAATAAATCAATAGTAAATATGTCATAATCGAATAAGTCTGTAGTATGTCATAGTCAAATTGTCTGTAAAGTATGTCAATGTATGTAAAGTTTGTCAAATGTAATAGTCAATTGGTCAAAGTACAATTACTAATAAATGTCACAATATTTTGTTTTTGGGGTATAGATGTCGCCCCGCCTCCGCGACACCCGTGATCATCATCCAGTTGCAGGACAGAATCCCCGCCCCAGTTCTGAAGGAACTATATTGTGGTCCAGAAGGGACATCTTTTAATAATGACAGGCCATCACCATCATTCGACCATATCATTATTTTGTGACATTTTTCGTCAACAATGAGAGGATATCAAAGGGACAATTTAACATAACGAAATACTGGTAGTAGAGCAGCAGTATTTGATCCACTCTAATTCTCCAGAACTCTGCAATTTTGTAATACATTTTAGTAATCAATGAAGTAATATTAACCAAACTATAATTGTAGTCATTTTGAATCACACTTTCGGACCAAAATAAACCACGGATCTTGCATCTGCCTCGATCTAGCCTGGATAAATCACTCATTGATATAATTTCAATAATATATATGACCCTGTATTTTTAAGGTCAAGTGTGAAAATCACAGATAATCTGCAGAAAACAGAATGTAATCATCATACAAACTGCTAAGGGACAGGCAAAACAAATATTTCTTTGTAAGCAAATTGATTCTACAATACTACATTATATTGTGGTTATTAACTTTAGTATTTCCCACAATATATTTCTACCAGTAGCGTTGCAAGGGAACAAATATATACAGTCATGTCATAAGTAGTCAAGTTTGTCAATAAGTCATAAATAAGTATATGTAATAAAGTCCTAACAATCCCTAACCCCAAACTACATCCTAGCTAACTCTAAACTGAATTTAACCCATAAACCCATAATAATGAACAACAAATGCAATAATATAGCCATAAATGTATCGAAAGGGAACCTAGCTATCTACTGTAAATATCTAATGGCTTTGATATATTAAATTTATAAATCTAGATCAATTCTACAAAACCCTAGACCAAACAAATAAAAACCTAGCCCTAACAGCTATACTATCCAACTATTCTACCGAAATATTTGCAAACTAGCATCCCGGGATGCACATTTAATTTACTCGCGCAATTACTCGATGTGCAATGAGTAATTTCTAAGCTATAGCTAACTAAGACGAGTGAGGAAACTCGATTTCGTCTAGACCCTATTCCTCGTGTGCTAGCCATACTTTCACACAGTGGGTTGGGACAGCGAAAGTAAGGCCGGAAAGGGGTAATATAAAACTGAATATATAAGTATATAGATACGGGATAATTGGACTAGAACCTGGCTTCTTTAGGAGGTCTAGATGACAACCCAAATCTTCCAGATCCTAGGGGGTGAACCTGTCTTAATAAAAGCAGGAACTGCCAGGCCCCCACCTGGTTTTTATCCAAAACACCGCAAGTTAGTAATCTGCGCTGTAGTTGCCACCGTTAGGTTACCTGCACAACTTACTAACCCCCCAACACTATGTTGGATCGGAACTAGTTCTCTCTATCCCATAAGTATGAACGAAATAACTCACTAAACTAAATTAAAATTAATATATAGAGTATTCCAACCAAGTTCATTTCAATGCTTAATATCACTAAAATAAACCAGGCCAAAACACTACACATATTAAACACAATTAAAACACAAACTAATTAATGTTCACTGGAAACAACTCAAGACTATACAATATTTAAGACTCTATTGATTTGTAACCTAGACTTCACTTAGTATATTGTAACACACTAGCGCTTGTCTGAGCACAAATCAATAAATAATTAAGAAAACTCTATGAACAAAATTAACTTTACAATATTAAGAAGTCTATTGATTTATAATTTAAACTTTACTAGTACAATATTAAATACTAGCACTTGTCTGAACCACAAATCAATAAACAACACAAAAAGAATTAAACCCACTAAAATTAACACAATTTAAATTTACTTCTCTAAAATTATTCAAGTAAAACCCCACAACAAATTACACTATATTATGCTCCAATCCAAACTCTACCAGCATCATGAGAAACTAGCAAAGTTCAGACTAGGACACAATATAGGCAACCTAGATAGACCTAGCTCCCTAAGCTAGAGAAACACGTCCGACGGTCCGCGGAAGGCGACCAAGAATCATCTCCACCTGACTTTATGGACCCCTACTATGATCCTGAAACCCCACTTCCTTAAACCTGATTGGTATTCCCAATAACCAATACTGAATTTCATAATTTCGTACAATCCTCTCACTAATTACACCTTATTCCCTAATTAAAATAAGGTCCAAATTGACCTACTTTGGGGTGTGGTTTAAACTATTTCTTTTACGCCTATGGGATTGACACTACAGTTTTTTATTCTAACCGCCTTTGTTTTTCTATATGACACATATTGACCCGCTCCGCCCTTTTGTTAATTCTTTATAATATGGTTCAAATTTGCATAGAATATTTTAACCAAAACAAACATTATTCATCCATTTTACGATGACGTTTGAAATCCAAGTCGACACACTTGAAACTTAAGAAACCAAACTGATTTTTTAACAGAATTTTATACCACAAAAGCGTTATGACATTGAAATAAAGTTCAAATTATTTTATGAATAAGTTTCTTAATATTTTGGTTTACTATTAATCACTAAGCTCTTGAAAACTATACCTAGAATTTCAGACGAAATGGCTTACTTGAGATATGAGAAGAAATATTACCGTGGGACACAATATTGAAATTTAACCGACTTAAAAATAGAACAATACTATGTTCACATATAATGTTAACATGGAAGGAAGCCGCTGACATGTTACAATCGCCTCCCAAAATTTGCTGTAGCTTAAATATATTAACTATATATTTGCGAAAGTAAATTTTCGAAACAAAACAAAACAATAAAAATAATATAAATTAAAAAATGATGCAATTTGAATATAATAAGAACCCTTTTAACATTCTTCCCTTCTGTGTGTGCCCTTTTTTTTTGTTGCGGCTGTGTGTGGTGTGTGTTTAAACCAAACTAAAGAATGGACATTTCTGAAAGAATAAGTTTCTAAGTTCAAACATGTTAGAAATAAACAATTAAAAAACGCAACCAGTTCAGCTTGCCTCAACAAGAAAATAGAAGTTGTGCTTGTAGGACATTTGTCCTAACCTTCTATCGATCCTAATGATACATACGACGTTTCCGACTTTATGTCTATATTTTAGCGACCAAGAAAGGAACAGACGTATCTCTTTTTAAGACAAGATTGAACCTTTTACCAAGGAGCACACTTTGCCACTCGAGGGATTACTATTCTTTAAAAGATTTAATTCCAACACCGTAACTCATGACAGTCATGACTTAAATCTTCAAAAAGCCTTTCCCAGATTGGAGCATGCACATCAATAACGGGACGTTAAAATAAAAGATTAAACTATTGTTTAACCTTTCGCTTCTACAATGAAGCGCTAAATAAATTGAATTATTATAATTTGTTAAAATTCCTAAATAGTACTGACCAATAAAAAAGCACAACTAATCAATAAACTGATTCGAAATGAGCTACATAATACATATTATCATTAAAATTAATCTAAGCTCACTTCGCATTATGCTTTTCCATGAAGAAAGCACTATGACGTCACATTAATGATGGGTGTGTGAGTTCTAGATCTGATGTTGTGTGTAGTGTAGAGATAACACGGAGGCAGTTTAAAATCTGCAAGTATGCTCTTTTTTTTTGTAGCGAGCCTAACCTAACTCCAAACTACCGTGTTACCTCCCTTGTATAGTGTAGTGTTCCAGTCAGAATGTCAAAAGAAAGTATTTTGATTTTAGTCTTGCTATTTTCTCAGGGCCCTACATACATTTTTTTTTTTGTTTCACCAAACATTCGTCATATTTATGCTTCAACATTCTCACTTTCACACGCCCCTGAAAATCTAACAAAACTTTCGCTAGTAAAATAATTAAAATCAAAGAAATGTTAATAATATGTATTTTTTATGAAAATTCACTGTTAGCAAACATACAATCAATACATCTATAAAAAGGTTTTTTTTTCTCTATTACTCATTTGAAAATACTAAAGCAATATACTACATAGTCAAAGTTTATACCATCTTGTAAAAAAAAAAACTAAACTACATCTACTTGCTATAAAATATAACTATGGAGAGCCAAGCAAAATAATAATAAACATATTAAGCTTTGAATTTATTTAAAATTATTTATTTAAAATATTTCTGAAAAGAACCAATGGGATAACCAAATATAAAAATAAATAAACTTTAAACTATATTTAGAAATTACTAAAAATTCAAAACGTAAATAAAGAATAACTAATATGTTTGCAATGTAATATGTAGATAATACATTATTAATATTTCTATTTTAACCTAACCTACTTATTGACCAATATAAAGTACACATTGAAATTTTAGTATTTATGTTTATTTTAGTCTATATTTATTAATTCACATGTAATTAGATCAAAATGCAAAACCAAGTTACCTAAACCAAAACTTGTCAATCACTGCAAAAATCGACCCTATTAATATGTGTCATAAGCTACAACAAATTACCTGTTTGCTTAAAAGTCATGGAAATAAAACTATTTAAGTCAAACGCAAAATTGTGGCTTATAGAAAAATATTTTACTGTATTATTTACTCATAATTATTCCTAGCATATATGAAGTAATTAGTAAATTATATGTGCGTGAAAAAATGTAAGTACCTTTGAGACTACCTGAAAAGGTATTCTCAAAGTAACTGAACGTGTAATTACATATATACTATGTAACCCGATTCATATCTGATATAGGTACCATAAGAACGTTGAACTTTAAAATATTGATTACTAATTTATGTTTTAATTTATTTGATATCACTTATAGCTCAAAAATTATAATACTATTAACAACCTATTTTTACACATAAGAAGAATAATAACAAAAGTTATAAGCCACTTCAATAAACACTAATATATAAAATAAAGCAATAGATTAATCGCGACTGAGTAACTCTCGCATTCCTATACCTACTCAAAGATTTCGAAAATAAATAGATAGATTCATTCATATAATGCCGAGCGAATATGCACCATACTGTAATGTGCACAAACTCCATTGCGTACCAATAATCTAGCCCACTTCGTTATGTTCATAAAACCCGTCTATACGAAGTTATCTATAAGTCAATGAATCTATCCTACCAACTTTGTCAAAAAAGTTTGTTTAATAACGCAGTGTTAACAAGATTGAAAGTAACATCCTATTATATTAGTGAAATATATAATTAATGTTCAATTATGTATATAAGGAATTAATTAATATACCTTGATGAATTAGACTGTTATCGTAACCAAATGTAGTGAATCTATTAAAATAAAGTTATCCTAAAGCACTAAGCATAAAACCAACCCTTAGATATGTAAGTAATTAAATTTATTTGAATTAATTCCAAACGCTATTCCCTACATTATAAAAAAAATAAAAACATTTAAACTTTAACTTTGCGCGACAAAGCACACTCCTATCATATTGCACTCAAGTGGTTGGCACAACACTTTTTGTAATTTCTTTGAATGACTTAAACTTTAAACTCAAATTTCAGTCAAGTGGCCGGCGCGACGTGTTTTTGTTAACAGTCTAACTATTCTCGATAACTTTTAAGAATGTCTCGAGTGACGCCGATAACAAATTAACCGTAAACAAACAGAGTTAAAATAATGTATTAACTTTAACTTTGGTCTCCTAATAAGCAAAAATAACTGCATGATAGGTAAGTAAACTAGTAATACTTCTAAATGACTAACCCTAGTATAATTTTTAAAATTTTATAATACTACACTTTGATCGAACGCATTAATGAAAATGTACTAATAGTATGTATGTATGTATGTTTATGATTTATATTAACAGAAATACGAGATACAAAGTTACAAAGTAAATTAATGCAACAAAATGAACTTATCCCTGAATAATAATCTCCCTAGTTGTACAATTTTGATAGGTAATTAATAATATTATGTATAGTATATGACCGAATTTTAACAGTTATTAACTTTTATTTATGAAAACAAATAAAATGATAAAATGATGACGTTTAAAAATTTGCTACAAAAACAGGTAATTCATATTATCTACGTATGTTCAATCGTGATACTATCGTAATAAAATGTACCCATATTTTTTTTCAACTTTTATTAACTGACTGAAACTATAAAGATGTCAATATTGTCCTAATGAAACTGAAATATTGAACACATATGCCGAAAACTACAATACTCAACTAGCCTTACCAGTTGAAAATGATAATGTTTTGTGATTAGTTAATTATACTAAAATATACGTACTAAAACGTTTCTAATTTTGATTATCCCTATTTTAAGCTACGGCATCTAGGAGTCGAACCCAGATTTTACTTATTGTAATTACACAACCGACTTCAATACAAACTTAGACATATATGTAATATAAACGAACGTAAAAACGTATTGTGAAATTAGTTTTATTACAATTTGATGAACTAATATTACACAAACTAAAGCTAAACTTAACATGGTATCATTATACGCTTAGTGAACCTTTTATGTTTAATTTATATAAGACGAAATAATATATAAATATATAGACTTGTGTCTATAATTTCTAAAATCTACATTGTACATATAGAGTTCAAATCAAAATCTAAAAACAACAAAATTACAATTTTAGACCATGTTAAGCATAACTACGTACGCCTCCCCATGTATACAACTTTAATAATTTTAGCACTTTACTGCACTAACAATTATTTAATTATTACAAAATATATATTTTTTTTAACTCAAGTATTTAATCGCGTAACTAACATGTAAAAGCCATGACTAAATTGGCATACGCATAAAAATTGTACTAAACATAAAAATCATAAAACCGTTCTTAATTCACTCAATAACTCTATTCCATAATATGCTATCCATTTTCACGACAACAATTGTGTTGTTATAATCAACCGTTTACACTAATCAACTATAACAACAACTTTGATCCAAAACAAGACATGTAACTCAAAATGAAAATTAGTAACGTTAATCAAAACAAAAAAAACCAAATTAAATAAACTCGCGGCACAATTACAGAAAAATATGAATTATTATAAAATATACATAATAAATTAAACTTTATCCTGGACTCAGGCAACAATTTGAATAAATATACGAATTATTATAAAATAATAAACTTAATCCTGGTCATGCGAACCAATAGTACAAAAATATGAATTATTATAAAATATATATTATAATAATTTTATCCTGGTCACGGCACCAATTGTAACATTCTCCCCTCTCTCTTCTCAACTAACCCTACTACCCCTACTCAGCTAGACCTAGACCTGCCTAAAGTACTAAAAATTCCAATAAGAAAATATAAAAATCTAAAATTCTTTAAAATACCGTAAACCGTAATTACCTGTACTAGTTATTATAAAATAACGCAAATAACCTAAATAAATTCTAATTAAAGAAGTTAAAATCTTGAATTGGATCAGTAGATTGGCCAAATGATCATCTAATGTTTATGTAGAACCCTTCGTCGTAACCGTTAATAGTAACCAAAATCCTTTTCGCATAATAGGAAAGAGTTTTGAATAATACGCCTATAAATCCTAATAATGTTAATTAATTATTAAACCATGAATTATCTCAGAGTAAAATATGTCATAATTTTAAGAATCATAAGATCATTGCAGGTTATAATAATGTTTGACTTTATCAGATTAAGTCTGTAATAAAATGTAATCAATAAATCAATAGTAAATATGTCATAATCGAATAAGTCTGTAGTATGTCATAGTCAAATTGTCTGTAAAGTATGTCAATGTATGTAAAGTTTGTCAAATGTAATAGTCAATTGGTCAAAGTACAATTACTAATAAATGTCACAATATTTTGTTTTTGGGGTATAGATGTCGCCCCGCCTCCGCGACACCCGTGATCATCATCCAGTTGCAGGACAGAATCCCCGCCCCAGTTCTGAAGGAACTATATTGTGGTCCAGAAGGGACATCTTTTAATAATGACAGGCCATCACCATCATTCGACCATATCATTATTTTGTGACATTTTTCGTCAACAATGAGAGGATATCAAAGGGACAATTTAACATAACGAAATACTGGTAGTAGAGCAGCAGTATTTGATCCACTCTAATTCTCCAGAACTCTGCAATTTTGTAATACATTTTAGTAATCAATGAAGTAATATTAACCAAACTATAATTGTAGTCATTTTGAATCACACTTTCGGACCAAAATAAACCACGGATCTTGCATCTGCCTCGATCTAGCCTGGATAAATCACTCATTGATATAATTTCAATAATATATATGACCCTGTATTTTTAAGGTCAAGTGTGAAAATCACAGATAATCTGCAGAAAACAGAATGTAATCATCATACAAACTGCTAAGGGACAGGCAAAACAAATATTTCTTTGTAAGCAAATTGATTCTACAATACTACATTATATTGTGGTTATTAACTTTAGTATTTCCCACAATATATTTCTACCAGTAGCGTTGCAAGGGAACAAATATATACAGTCATGTCATAAGTAGTCAAGTTTGTCAATAAGTCATAAATAAGTATATGTAATAAAGTCCTAACAATCCCTAACCCCAAACTACATCCTAGCTAACTCTAAACTGAATTTAACCCATAAACCCATAATAATGAACAACAAATGCAATAATATAGCCATAAATGTATCGAAAGGGAACCTAGCTATCTACTGTAAATATCTAATGGCTTTGATATATTAAATTTATAAATCTAGATCAATTCTACAAAACCCTAGACCAAACAAATAAAAACCTAGCCCTAACAGCTATACTATCCAACTATTCTACCGAAATATTTGCAAACTAGCATCCCGGGATGCACATTTAATTTACTCGCGCAATTACTCGATGTGCAATGAGTAATTTCTAAGCTATAGCTAACTAAGACGAGTGAGGAAACTCGATTTCGTCTAGACCCTATTCCTCGTGTGCTAGCCATACTTTCACACAGTGGGTTGGGACAGCGAAAGTAAGGCCGGAAAGGGGTAATATAAAACTGAATATATAAGTATATAGATACGGGATAATTGGACTAGAACCTGGCTTCTTTAGGAGGTCTAGATGACAACCCAAATCTTCCAGATCCTAGGGGGTGAACCTGTCTTAATAAAAGCAGGAACTGCCAGGCCCCCACCTGGTTTTTATCCAAAACACCGCAAGTTAGTAATCTGCGCTGTAGTTGCCACCGTTAGGTTACCTGCACAACTTACTAACCCCCCAACACTATGTTGGATCGGAACTAGTTCTCTCTATCCCATAAGTATGAACGAAATAACTCACTAAACTAAATTAAAATTAATATATAGAGTATTCCAACCAAGTTCATTTCAATGCTTAATATCACTAAAATAAACCAGGCCAAAACACTACACATATTAAACACAATTAAAACACAAACTAATTAATGTTCACTGGAAACAACTCAAGACTATACAATATTTAAGACTCTATTGATTTGTAACCTAGACTTCACTTAGTATATTGTAACACACTAGCGCTTGTCTGAGCACAAATCAATAAATAATTAAGAAAACTCTATGAACAAAATTAACTTTACAATATTAAGAAGTCTATTGATTTATAATTTAAACTTTACTAGTACAATATTAAATACTAGCACTTGTCTGAACCACAAATCAATAAACAACACAAAAAGAATTAAACCCACTAAAATTAACACAATTTAAATTTACTTCTCTAAAATTATTCAAGTAAAACCCCACAACAAATTACACTATATTATGCTCCAATCCAAACTCTACCAGCATCATGAGAAACTAGCAAAGTTCAGACTAGGACACAATATAGGCAACCTAGATAGACCTAGCTCCCTAAGCTAGAGAAACACGTCCGACGGTCCGCGGAAGGCGACCAAGAATCATCTCCACCTGACTTTATGGACCCCTACTATGATCCTGAAACCCCACTTCCTTAAACCTGATTGGTATTCCCAATAACCAATACTGAATTTCATAATTTCGTACAATCCTCTCACTAATTACACCTTATTCCCTAATTAAAATAAGGTCCAAATTGACCTACTTTGGGGTGTGGTTTAAACTATTTCTTTTACGCCTATGGGATTGACACTACAGTTTTTTATTCTAACCGCCTTTGTTTTTCTATATGACACATATTGACCCGCTCCGCCCTTTTGTTAATTCTTTATAATATGGTTCAAATTTGCATAGAATATTTTAACCAAAACAAACATTATTCATCCATTTTACGATGACGTTTGAAATCCAAGTCGACACACTTGAAACTTAAGAAACCAAACTGATTTTTTAACAGAATTTTATACCACAAAAGCGTTATGACATTGAAATAAAGTTCAAATTATTTTATGAATAAGTTTCTTAATATTTTGGTTTACTATTAATCACTAAGCTCTTGAAAACTATACCTAGAATTTCAGACGAAATGGCTTACTTGAGATATGAGAAGAAATATTACCGTGGGACACAATATTGAAATTTAACCGACTTAAAAATAGAACAATACTATGTTCACATATAATGTTAACATGGAAGGAAGCCGCTGACATGTTACAATCGCCTCCCAAAATTTGCTGTAGCTTAAATATATTAACTATATATTTGCGAAAGTAAATTTTCGAAACAAAACAAAACAATAAAAATAATATAAATTAAAAAATGATGCAATTTGAATATAATAAGAACCCTTTTAACATTCTTCCCTTCTGTGTGTGCCCTTTTTTTTTGTTGCGGCTGTGTGTGGTGTGTGTTTAAACCAAACTAAAGAATGGACATTTCTGAAAGAATAAGTTTCTAAGTTCAAACATGTTAGAAATAAACAATTAAAAAACGCAACCAGTTCAGCTTGCCTCAACAAGAAAATAGAAGTTGTGCTTGTAGGACATTTGTCCTAACCTTCTATCGATCCTAATGATACATACGACGTTTCCGACTTTATGTCTATATTTTAGCGACCAAGAAAGGAACAGACGTATCTCTTTTTAAGACAAGATTGAACCTTTTACCAAGGAGCACACTTTGCCACTCGAGGGATTACTATTCTTTAAAAGATTTAATTCCAACACCGTAACTCATGACAGTCATGACTTAAATCTTCAAAAAGCCTTTCCCAGATTGGAGCATGCACATCAATAACGGGACGTTAAAATAAAAGATTAAACTATTGTTTAACCTTTCGCTTCTACAATGAAGCGCTAAATAAATTGAATTATTATAATTTGTTAAAATTCCTAAATAGTACTGACCAATAAAAAAGCACAACTAATCAATAAACTGATTCGAAATGAGCTACATAATACATATTATCATTAAAATTAATCTAAGCTCACTTCGCATTATGCTTTTCCATGAAGAAAGCACTATGACGTCACATTAATGATGGGTGTGTGAGTTCTAGATCTGATGTTGTGTGTAGTGTAGAGATAACACGGAGGCAGTTTAAAATCTGCAAGTATGCTCTTTTTTTTTGTAGCGAGCCTAACCTAACTCCAAACTACCGTGTTACCTCCCTTGTATAGTGTAGTGTTCCAGTCAGAATGTCAAAAGAAAGTATTTTGATTTTAGTCTTGCTATTTTCTCAGGGCCCTACATACATTTTTTTTTTTGTTTCACCAAACATTCGTCATATTTATGCTTCAACATTCTCACTTTCACACGCCCCTGAAAATCTAACAAAACTTTCGCTAGTAAAATAATTAAAATCAAAGAAATGTTAATAATATGTATTTTTTATGAAAATTCACTGTTAGCAAACATACAATCAATACATCTATAAAAAGGTTTTTTTTTCTCTATTACTCATTTGAAAATACTAAAGCAATATACTACATAGTCAAAGTTTATACCATCTTGTAAAAAAAAAAACTAAACTACATCTACTTGCTATAAAATATAACTATGGAGAGCCAAGCAAAATAATAATAAACATATTAAGCTTTGAATTTATTTAAAATTATTTATTTAAAATATTTCTGAAAAGAACCAATGGGATAACCAAATATAAAAATAAATAAACTTTAAACTATATTTAGAAATTACTAAAAATTCAAAACGTAAATAAAGAATAACTAATATGTTTGCAATGTAATATGTAGATAATACATTATTAATATTTCTATTTTAACCTAACCTACTTATTGACCAATATAAAGTACACATTGAAATTTTAGTATTTATGTTTATTTTAGTCTATATTTATTAATTCACATGTAATTAGATCAAAATGCAAAACCAAGTTACCTAAACCAAAACTTGTCAATCACTGCAAAAATCGACCCTATTAATATGTGTCATAAGCTACAACAAATTACCTGTTTGCTTAAAAGTCATGGAAATAAAACTATTTAAGTCAAACGCAAAATTGTGGCTTATAGAAAAATATTTTACTGTATTATTTACTCATAATTATTCCTAGCATATATGAAGTAATTAGTAAATTATATGTGCGTGAAAAAATGTAAGTACCTTTGAGACTACCTGAAAAGGTATTCTCAAAGTAACTGAACGTGTAATTACATATATACTATGTAACCCGATTCATATCTGATATAGGTACCATAAGAACGTTGAACTTTAAAATATTGATTACTAATTTATGTTTTAATTTATTTGATATCACTTATAGCTCAAAAATTATAATACTATTAACAACCTATTTTTACACATAAGAAGAATAATAACAAAAGTTATAAGCCACTTCAATAAACACTAATATATAAAATAAAGCAATAGATTAATCGCGACTGAGTAACTCTCGCATTCCTATACCTACTCAAAGATTTCGAAAATAAATAGATAGATTCATTCATATAATGCCGAGCGAATATGCACCATACTGTAATGTGCACAAACTCCATTGCGTACCAATAATCTAGCCCACTTCGTTATGTTCATAAAACCCGTCTATACGAAGTTATCTATAAGTCAATGAATCTATCCTACCAACTTTGTCAAAAAAGTTTGTTTAATAACGCAGTGTTAACAAGATTGAAAGTAACATCCTATTATATTAGTGAAATATATAATTAATGTTCAATTATGTATATAAGGAATTAATTAATATACCTTGATGAATTAGACTGTTATCGTAACCAAATGTAGTGAATCTATTAAAATAAAGTTATCCTAAAGCACTAAGCATAAAACCAACCCTTAGATATGTAAGTAATTAAATTTATTTGAATTAATTCCAAACGCTATTCCCTACATTATAAAAAAAATAAAAACATTTAAACTTTAACTTTGCGCGACAAAGCACACTCCTATCATATTGCACTCAAGTGGTTGGCACAACACTTTTTGTAATTTCTTTGAATGACTTAAACTTTAAACTCAAATTTCAGTCAAGTGGCCGGCGCGACGTGTTTTTGTTAACAGTCTAACTATTCTCGATAACTTTTAAGAATGTCTCGAGTGACGCCGATAACAAATTAACCGTAAACAAACAGAGTTAAAATAATGTATTAACTTTAACTTTGGTCTCCTAATAAGCAAAAATAACTGCATGATAGGTAAGTAAACTAGTAATACTTCTAAATGACTAACCCTAGTATAATTTTTAAAATTTTATAATACTACACTTTGATCGAACGCATTAATGAAAATGTACTAATAGTATGTATGTATGTATGTTTATGATTTATATTAACAGAAATACGAGATACAAAGTTACAAAGTAAATTAATGCAACAAAATGAACTTATCCCTGAATAATAATCTCCCTAGTTGTACAATTTTGATAGGTAATTAATAATATTATGTATAGTATATGACCGAATTTTAACAGTTATTAACTTTTATTTATGAAAACAAATAAAATGATAAAATGATGACGTTTAAAAATTTGCTACAAAAACAGGTAATTCATATTATCTACGTATGTTCAATCGTGATACTATCGTAATAAAATGTACCCGTATTTTTTTTCAACTTTTATTAACTGACTGAAACTATAAAGATGTCAATATTGTCCTAATGAAACTGAAATATTGAACACATATGCCGAAAACTACAATACTCAACTAGCCTTACCAGTTGAAAATGATAATGTTTTGTGATTAGTTAATTATACTAAAATATACGTACTAAAACGTTTCTAATTTTGATTATCCCTATTTTAAGCTACGGCATCTAGGAGTCGAACCCAGATTTTACTTATTGTAATTACACAACCGACTTCAATACAAACTTAGACATATATGTAATATAAACGAACGTAAAAACGTATTGTGAAATTAGTTTTATTACAATTTGATGAACTAATATTACACAAACTAAAGCTAAACTTAACATGGTATCATTATACGCTTAGTGAACCTTTTATGTTTAATTTATATAAGACGAAATAATATATAAATATATAGACTTGTGTCTATAATTTCTAAAATCTACATTGTACATATAGAGTTCAAATCAAAATCTAAAAACAACAAAATTACAATTTTAGACCATGTTAAGCATAACTACGTACGCCTCCCCATGTATACAACTTTAATAATTTTAGCACTTTACTGCACTAACAATTATTTAATTATTACAAAATATATATTTTTTTTAACTCAAGTATTTAATCGCGTAACTAACATGTAAAAGCCATGACTAAATTGGCATACGCATAAAAATTGTACTAAACATAAAAATCATAAAACCGTTCTTAATTCACTCAATAACTCTATTCCATAATATGCTATCCATTTTCACGACAACAATTGTGTTGTTATAATCAACCGTTTACACTAATCAACTATAACAACAACTTTGATCCAAAACAAGACATGTAACTCAAAATGAAAATTAGTAACGTTAATCAAAACAAAAAAAACCAAATTAAATAAACTCGCGGCACAATTACAGAAAAATATGAATTATTATAAAATATACATAATAAATTAAACTTTATCCTGGACTCAGGCAACAATTTGAATAAATATACGAATTATTATAAAATAATAAACTTAATCCTGGTCATGCGAACCAATAGTACAAAAATATGAATTATTATAAAATATATATTATAATAATTTTATCCTGGTCACGGCACCAATTGTAACATTCTCCCCTCTCTCTTCTCAACTAACCCTACTACCCCTACTCAGCTAGACCTAGACCTGCCTAAAGTACTAAAAATTCCAATAAGAAAATATAAAAATCTAAAATTCTTTAAAATACCGTAAACCGTAATTACCTGTACTAGTTATTATAAAATAACGCAAATAACCTAAATAAATTCTAATTAAAGAAGTTAAAATCTTGAATTGGATCAGTAGATTGGCCAAATGATCATCTAATGTTTATGTAGAACCCTTCGTCGTAACCGTTAATAGTAACCAAAATCCTTTTCGCATAATAGGAAAGAGTTTTGAATAATACGCCTATAAATCCTAATAATGTTAATTAATTATTAAACCATGAATTATCTCAGAGTAAAATATGTCATAATTTTAAGAATCATAAGATCATTGCAGGTTATAATAATGTTTGACTTTATCAGATTAAGTCTGTAATAAAATGTAATCAATAAATCAATAGTAAATATGTCATAATCGAATAAGTCTGTAGTATGTCATAGTCAAATTGTCTGTAAAGTATGTCAATGTATGTAAAGTTTGTCAAATGTAATAGTCAATTGGTCAAAGTACAATTACTAATAAATGTCACAATATTTTGTTTTTGGGGTATAGATGTCGCCCCGCCTCCGCGACACCCGTGATCATCATCCAGTTGCAGGACAGAATCCCCGCCCCAGTTCTGAAGGAACTATATTGTGGTCCAGAAGGGACATCTTTTAATAATGACAGGCCATCACCATCATTCGACCATATCATTATTTTGTGACATTTTTCGTCAACAATGAGAGGATATCAAAGGGACAATTTAACATAACGAAATACTGGTAGTAGAGCAGCAGTATTTGATCCACTCTAATTCTCCAGAACTCTGCAATTTTGTAATACATTTTAGTAATCAATGAAGTAATATTAACCAAACTATAATTGTAGTCATTTTGAATCACACTTTCGGACCAAAATAAACCACGGATCTTGCATCTGCCTCGATCTAGCCTGGATAAATCACTCATTGATATAATTTCAATAATATATATGACCCTGTATTTTTAAGGTCAAGTGTGAAAATCACAGATAATCTGCAGAAAACAGAATGTAATCATCATACAAACTGCTAAGGGACAGGCAAAACAAATATTTCTTTGTAAGCAAATTGATTCTACAATACTACATTATATTGTGGTTATTAACTTTAGTATTTCCCACAATATATTTCTACCAGTAGCGTTGCAAGGGAACAAATATATACAGTCATGTCATAAGTAGTCAAGTTTGTCAATAAGTCATAAATAAGTATATGTAATAAAGTCCTAACAATCCCTAACCCCAAACTACATCCTAGCTAACTCTAAACTGAATTTAACCCATAAACCCATAATAATGAACAACAAATGCAATAATATAGCCATAAATGTATCGAAAGGGAACCTAGCTATCTACTGTAAATATCTAATGGCTTTGATATATTAAATTTATAAATCTAGATCAATTCTACAAAACCCTAGACCAAACAAATAAAAACCTAGCCCTAACAGCTATACTATCCAACTATTCTACCGAAATATTTGCAAACTAGCATCCCGGGATGCACATTTAATTTACTCGCGCAATTACTCGATGTGCAATGAGTAATTTCTAAGCTATAGCTAACTAAGACGAGTGAGGAAACTCGATTTCGTCTAGACCCTATTCCTCGTGTGCTAGCCATACTTTCACACAGTGGGTTGGGACAGCGAAAGTAAGGCCGGAAAGGGGTAATATAAAACTGAATATATAAGTATATAGATACGGGATAATTGGACTAGAACCTGGCTTCTTTAGGAGGTCTAGATGACAACCCAAATCTTCCAGATCCTAGGGGGTGAACCTGTCTTAATAAAAGCAGGAACTGCCAGGCCCCCACCTGGTTTTTATCCAAAACACCGCAAGTTAGTAATCTGCGCTGTAGTTGCCACCGTTAGGTTACCTGCACAACTTACTAACCCCCCAACACTATGTTGGATCGGAACTAGTTCTCTCTATCCCATAAGTATGAACGAAATAACTCACTAAACTAAATTAAAATTAATATATAGAGTATTCCAACCAAGTTCATTTCAATGCTTAATATCACTAAAATAAACCAGGCCAAAACACTACACATATTAAACACAATTAAAACACAAACTAATTAATGTTCACTGGAAACAACTCAAGACTATACAATATTTAAGACTCTATTGATTTGTAACCTAGACTTCACTTAGTATATTGTAACACACTAGCGCTTGTCTGAGCACAAATCAATAAATAATTAAGAAAACTCTATGAACAAAATTAACTTTACAATATTAAGAAGTCTATTGATTTATAATTTAAACTTTACTAGTACAATATTAAATACTAGCACTTGTCTGAACCACAAATCAATAAACAACACAAAAAGAATTAAACCCACTAAAATTAACACAATTTAAATTTACTTCTCTAAAATTATTCAAGTAAAACCCCACAACAAATTACACTATATTATGCTCCAATCCAAACTCTACCAGCATCATGAGAAACTAGCAAAGTTCAGACTAGGACACAATATAGGCAACCTAGATAGACCTAGCTCCCTAAGCTAGAGAAACACGTCCGACGGTCCGCGGAAGGCGACCAAGAATCATCTCCACCTGACTTTATGGACCCCTACTATGATCCTGAAACCCCACTTCCTTAAACCTGATTGGTATTCCCAATAACCAATACTGAATTTCATAATTTCGTACAATCCTCTCACTAATTACACCTTATTCCCTAATTAAAATAAGGTCCAAATTGACCTACTTTGGGGTGTGGTTTAAACTATTTCTTTTACGCCTATGGGATTGACACTACAGTTTTTTATTCTAACCGCCTTTGTTTTTCTATATGACACATATTGACCCGCTCCGCCCTTTTGTTAATTCTTTATAATATGGTTCAAATTTGCATAGAATATTTTAACCAAAACAAACATTATTCATCCATTTTACGATGACGTTTGAAATCCAAGTCGACACACTTGAAACTTAAGAAACCAAACTGATTTTTTAACAGAATTTTATACCACAAAAGCGTTATGACATTGAAATAAAGTTCAAATTATTTTATGAATAAGTTTCTTAATATTTTGGTTTACTATTAATCACTAAGCTCTTGAAAACTATACCTAGAATTTCAGACGAAATGGCTTACTTGAGATATGAGAAGAAATATTACCGTGGGACACAATATTGAAATTTAACCGACTTAAAAATAGAACAATACTATGTTCACATATAATGTTAACATGGAAGGAAGCCGCTGACATGTTACAGGCTTGCGACACGAAGTACATATGTAGGTACGAGTATGTGTAGGTACAATAGGAAAGTAAATGGGGCATACGAACATGTGGAGCTAGGGGTATGTATATAATATGTCTGTAAGTAGGTAATAAAGGCAACATATTGCATATAACAAAGTAGGCACGCTACACGGTACGTAGCAAATATATAATAAACAAGTATGTATAACGATAAATGTATCTTTAAGGGATCTTTTCCGTATTTTCAAGGGAATAATTATTTCCCGTTGGCGCGTATTTGCCCTCGCCGGAAATAAAGTCGTGAACGTATGCAGCTCCTAAACCTGTAACGTTGGCACTAACGCCATCGTAACTCGTGTGGGCGCCGCGTTTTTACAGGGCGAAAGCACGACATGGACGCCTAGATATACGTGTCTTCGAAAGTGTTAGAAACTTTTATTGACCGACTGCTGTATTCGAACTTCAAGATATTCACAAGAGACGACACGTTCTAGATCCATTCTAGTTAGATACGTTATAGTTTAGATATCAACTAATTCCCTTTTGCAGCGCAATTCGGGCAACCAATGTCATTTTTACGTTAGATAGAGTAAGATATCTATCAGATGTGAATTGGATCTCTAAGTCATATCCTGTGGAAATCGTTCAAGAGTATCTCCAGAATCGCGCAAATGTCAAATTTGACAGGTTAGATCTTAAACATATCGTTATCGTATCTTGGTGATGTCTAAAAGATGTCTATTTCAAAATCCGAATCGGGCCCCGAGTGAAGCTTGGGCTAAATTGCTTTCGTATGTGACTAGATCAGGGTTCGGAACCGGTATTTTAAAAAACCCCGAAATAGCCCAATATTTACAATGATTTTATGCCCTGTAAGTAGGAATGAATCATGTACGAGTATTTATGTAACAACTTCGTATAGATTGTTCCATTAAAAATTAAAATAATAAACCAAAGAACGAAAACGAACGTGATGATAACGGTATTTTTGTATGGAGGGTATTTGCTCCATACAAAAATACCGTTATCATCTCCATACAAAAATACAGTTTCCGACCCCTGGTCTGGATGTTCTCCTCTGCAGGTCACATTTCTTAACCAATTCTCGTGAAATTTTGTAAGCAGGTTCAAAAATAAATATATTTTTTGTCGATTCAGTTTTTGGATTTTTTTCTAAATGGTGGATGGAGCCATGGGGATTTGCGAGGTCTACACCTCACAGAGTCACCAGTTTTAATAGTCCGTTAGTTAATACGGTCTGAAAAAATCCAGTTAAAACTAGTTTTTACCGAGACCTTACGGAAAACTAGTTTTAATTAGTGAAATCGCGTTTTCTCAAATGCTATCACGGAAAACTAGTTTTAACTAGAGAAAACGTATTGTGACTAAAATCGGTCTGGGTACAGATGGTGGATAATAGTAGGTGTAATATAAACCGATAGAAGATAATATGTAGGTATCTGTAGGTACCATAATTATCTTTCCCAAGCAAAATGTGAGCGCTTTATGTAGGAATAAGAGGAGGTAAATAGAAGCGAATTTAAATAAAGTCGGGTTTGAAGATAACTGCCGATGCCTCTTCAGGGAGACATAATAAACTCGTGCTGCAGAGTCGGGTGCGGCCCGGTGTGAGCGGCCGTATATGGTACCTATCTTTAATTACTTTGTACCGCTATATTTATTTATTTAAACTTTATTGCACAAAACAAAACTAATCGTACAAAAGGCGGACTTAATGCCAAAAGCATTGCCTACTCAACCTTAAGGCAAAGCAGAGAAATTGTATGTATGAAATTCGTCCGAAACACACGGCGTGATTCGGGAAATGCATTAGACATTCACTAGATATGAAATAGTAACGATATGTGACGTTCCAAGAAAAAAGGTACTCTACGACGGTCGGCGCTTAAACGCTATTATTAAAGCCGCTCCAATATTATTGCGGCCATAAGGTACCTTTTGCCGTGGAACGTCACATATCGTTACTATATCATATCTAGTGAATGTCTAATTCATTTCCCCAATCGCGCCAACATTTAAGCCATTGACTATCTGACTCGCCGTAAGAGCGTTTTCACATTATCGGAACCCCGAACCGGTTTCGTACAAGACCGAAAAAGTTTTCGATCGCAACTGGTTATGTACGAATCTTCGGTTACGTACGCGGCCGAAGGGATCCGATCTGGTATCGGATGTCGGAAGAAAGTCAGTTGTAATAAATATGTGTTTCTCTGTATTTATTTACACATTTAATAAATCAATATCACTAAAAAACTATAGGCAACACAAAAAAGGCGAACTTATTGGCAATGACACTCTCCCGCAGCTGTTTTTATCATAGGCGCTTTTCAACATCCGATATCGGAAAGCGCTTCCGTTATCGGATGTTGGAAAATGGGGCTTAAATTTAGCCATATCGGACCAATAATATTTGTTTGTGTGCGTATATGTGGGCATACTGCCGTATTCGAACTTCAAGATATTCACAAGAGACGGCACGTACTAGATCCATTCTAGATACGTTATAGTTTAGATATCAACTAGTTCTCTTTTGCAGCGCAATTCGGGCAACCAATGTCGCTTTTACATTAGATAGCGTAAGATATCTATTAGATGTGAATTGGATCTCTAAGTCATATCTTGAGGAATTCGTTCAAGAGCATCTACAGAATCGCGCAAATGTCAATTTGACATGTTAGATCTTAAACATATCGTTATCGTATCTTGGTGATGTCTAAAAGATATCTAATAGATGTCTATTTCAAAATCCGAATCGGGCCTTCTAACATCCGATATCGGAAAGCGCTTCCGTTAAATTTAGCCATATCGGACCAATAATATTTGTTTGTGTGCGTATATGTGGGCATAATGTGTAGGAATTGTAGTGTGCGTGACCGCTAAAGATGGCATCCGGGCTCGCACCCGCGGCTTGCCTAGTAGGATCAGGATCCTACATCCGATATTGGATCGGACAATGTGAAAACGCTCCAAGTGAGGCCGGCCCCCACGGCGTCGTTACTGGCGACGGTTATTAACGCCCACGCCCAATTATATCTAATTCTAATTGTGTTTACGGCACCGATAACGGGATCCTTATTATTTTTCGACTTATCGGCCGTTTCGAGTAGGTAGTGTTGACATGCATTCGAGTCTTAAGAGTCTGAATTAAAAAAAAAAACTGTTTTTTTAAACTACACTTAACTGTTTTTACTTAACTGGTTTACTCTTTTCTTGAAGGTTTGAAGGTCGTAGCAGTCCAGAAATACCGCGGGAGATATTCCTTCCACAATTTAATATTATATAACACTATTGTAAGACGTCGTGTTAAAATCATCAAGAAGGTAAATTTAAAGAGATCAAGTCTTCAAAATTATACTCGAGTCTAAAAATGAGGTCGAGTCTTTCGTGAACAGTGAAAAGTCTCGGGTTTTACCAGCACTAGTTTTGACTCAAAATCTCGCCAAATTGTTTCATTCATGATTTTCTGTGAATTGCTATTCATTATCGTTGGAATAATTCCAGATGATAATTGGATAAAATAACGAACTTATTCAGAACATCAAGAATTCAATGTATTTTTTTATTTTTTATTTATTTTTTAATCTTTATTGCACATAAGGAAATACACTGTACAAAAGGCGAACTTAATGCCATAAGGCATTCTCTACCAGTCAACCTTTAGGCAAAGCAGATAAGTTGTAGGCGGTGCAAAAACATGTAGTAGATGATACAATTAGGTACCTGTACGAACACAATACAATCATAATAAATACACTAATATAAACATACATAAATATAAATAATATTGATACGAATACATATACCTACTTACATATACATATACATACATACATACATATGAAATCAGATGAACTTACAAAACAGAAACATTCAAGATTTTCCAGTACTGCCAGCAAAGTGCTCACTTAAAGATTTTTTAAAAGCAAATCTGTTCGGACACTGTTTAATTTTGACAGGGAGACTATTCCAAAGGCGAGCTGCCTGAATTGAGAAGGAATCGGACATATAACCAGTTCGGTGAGATGGTATAGACAGAGAAAGATTGCCAGAAGAGCGAAGCTGACGGACACGAGAGACACCATAGTAGTGGAAGAAAGATTTTAGATATTCGGGGGACTGAGGGTCGTTAAGAACAGAAAAAAGGGTGCAGAGCATGCGAATTTTGCGACGAATACGAATAGGAAACCAGCCAAGTTTAGAGCGGAATGAGGAGACATGATCGTATTTACGGAGACAGAAAACAAAACGAATGCAATTATTCATTAAACGATCTAATTTATCCAGGAGCTCTTCATTTAAGTCCGGATAACACACATCACCATAGTCGATTATTGGCAGTATTAAAGTTTGTACGAGCAATATTTTTGTTTTAATTGGTAAAAAGTGTTTAAGCCTGTTGAGTGCATGAAGAGAACCAGTAACTTTACGGCTAATTTCGGCTACCTGTGTCCTCCAGCTCAGGGTACTATCCAGAAAGACACCCAAGTCTTTTACACTTTGGCTGTAGGGAATAGGCGTGCCATTAAAGTATACAGGAGGTGTAATATCGACTTTAAGGAGCTGTCGGGCGCCGCCTATGACAATGGCCTGACACTTGGAGGGGTTAACGAATAGACCGAACTTCTCAGACCAATGTTGTATGTGTCTGAGATCCAGATTTAGCTTATTAATGGTGGCAGTAAGGTCGGCAATGTTACACTGGTCATAGAGTTGCAGGTCGTCGGCGTAGAGATGGTACGAGCAGCGAAGGTCTGGAGTGATAAAATTGACAAATATAGAAAATAATAGGGGTGAAAGAATACCTCCTTGTGGTACACCTGTGGCTAAGTTACACCATTCCGACAAAATGCGGTCGACACGTACTGCTTGCTGACGTCCACACAGATATGCCGAGAACCATTTTAAGGCACACGGCGACACATTGAGGTGCTCAAGTAGGGCAAGGAGGATCTCATGGTCGACAGTGTTGAAAGCATTTGAGAAGTCAACGAGGACAAGTACTGTGACCATTTGATTCTCCATGCCCCGCCTGATGTCCTCTGTCACTTTGAGCAGTGCGGTACAGGTGCTATGTCCCGGTCGAAAACCAGACTGAAAGGGGCTCAGAAGTTTGTGTGAGAAAATAAACCTTGACAGCTGTTTATGAGCCACCGCTTCAGCGATTTTCGACAAAAAAGGGAGTATAGAAATAGGTCGGAACTGACTAACCAACGAAGGATTATTTGTTTTAGGCAGAGGTATGACAAATGCTTTGCGCCAAAGCGACGGAAATTCACCGTTAGAGAGAGAGAAGTTAATAATATCAGTCAGCATGGGAAGCACGCAGTCAAGGACAGACACTATCATATACCGACCGATATCGTCGCAACCAACAGCTTTTGACTTAATGGACTTAATAATGGTCCTAACCTCCGATTGAGTAGTGGGTGAGAAAGAAAACGAGACAGTGTCAATTGAAGGTAGGGCCAAAATTTCGAAAATGGTATTGATTTTAGCATTACTATCAACGGATCGGGCAGACGAGAAATGCTTGTTAAGGTCAGAAAGGGAGAAAGACATACCGTCAAACTGGTTAACGGGCTTGCCAAGACCGAGGGATTTTAAGAACTTCCAAACGTCGGCCATGGAAGAGGAGGTGACATTCTGATGGATATACCGCCGCTTCGCTGAACGCACCATCTGGTTACACCGGTTTCGTGCAGTCTTAAAGAGCCCCCAGTTTTCGTCTATGCGATCACGTTTAAAGCGTTTAAAGGCACGGTCTCTTCTACGCATAGCCATGCGCACACCGTCAGTAATCCACGGCGCTGGAGGCCGCTTAACCCTAACCCTGTGCAACGGAGCATGTTTATCAAAAGTCTTTAAAATTGCATCATTGAAGAGACATACTTTGGTTTCCGTAGTGGTAGCTGCAAGTACAGGGGACCAGTCAATTGCCGCAGCGTCACGCAGCAGCGCGTCAGGGTCGATTTTAGCGAAGCTACGAATGTTTATAATGGCAGGTTTACACTTGGCCGGTTTGATATTATAGGACGCGAAAAGCAGGTCATGGTGTGAGAAGCCGGGTGCAGGAAACTGGCCGTGTTTTATGATATTGCTAGTGCAAGAAGTAAGTATTACGTCCAGCCAAGTATCAGATGAAGCAGTATGATGAGTAGGAGCTAAGGGCAGAAGAGACAAATTAACAGATTGAATTAAAAAATTTAGTTTACGGCTTTGTGGAGTGTCCTTACACAGATCAGTGTTAAGGTCACCCATAATGAGGTGATGTGTGTAATCCGTGCTCAACGATTCAAGGGCTCTCTCTAGGTCGGAAAAATAATCAATTGTAGGGGGACAGTAGACTACGCCTAGTACAGCCTTGACTCCTTTAACATTCACCTCAAGAAATATCCATTCCGCAGCACCAGAGTAAAGAGAAGGAGATAAATTTAAGATTTTGTACGGAATGTTACTTCTGAGGTAAATGGCAACACCGCCCCCGCCCTTACCGGTACGATCGTTTCTAATTAAAACAAAACCGGGTAGGGGGTAAGATGAGGAGACAAGGGTAGGCTTCAACCAACTCTCCGACACAAGTATCGCGTGAACGGAATCGGTCTGAAATGTATCTAAAAGGTCAGTAAAGTGAGAAGGGATACTTTGGGCATTTATATGACACACATTGAAGTGTTTAGAGTTAAGAAATTCGCGTGACACCAAAGTACCCAAATTGTGAGAAGTGTCAAGTGAGCTTAGTGAGATAAAAGCTGAGCTATCATTACTGGCAGAGTAAAAAGTTTCATCATCAGACATATATATAAATATATATAAATATAGGACAAACACAAATAAGATAATATAAATATGTGTACGTACGGAGAAAAAAAAAAAACTTAACTAAATATTGCTAACTTAAAATATAGGCCCAACTCTGCTAATCCTGCCGATTGTTCTGTGAGAAAAAAGTACAAAAGGAAGAAAATAAAAGTAAATTTACAAACAAATCTTAAAAGTAGATAAAATTAAACCGTTACCATTAAGAAAAATAAAGGCATAAACTCATAACAAAATCAAGCGATAATGACAGTAACTCGAACATGCCAAGTCGAATTGACAGATTAGAACATAGGTGTCAAAATACCCACTAAACGTCAAATGAAATGCAAAGCAAAAATAAAAGTTAAAGGGGTACGACACAATTTAAGATTAAGTACCGTGCAAAACTTGAAAAGTTAATTTTAAATTGAAAACAATGCAAACGGAGTAATCATAAAGTATCAATTACAGAAAGAACATTGTTAATTTCGCGTCATATCAATAGTGAACTAGGCTACCGGCTTTTCACGCCGAGACCGGCCGGCCTGACCGCCGCAGTCACCAGCAGTCCTGCTCTGCTCCTCGGTCGCATCAGGGTCAGGTGTCGACGACGACTGTGGCTGGGGCACGTTGCAGGGCTCTTTTAGACGATCAATGTCTTCGCTTGACTCGACACGCTCACGCACACCTGAGGACAGCCTGACAAAGATGTTCCCGTCGAGTGACCAGCAGCTTTTCATGCCGAATGCCTTCCGCGCCTGAGTGAACAATTCCTGTCGATGCGGTGTAAGGAACTCTGATATGGCAAAAGTAGTTCCCTTACACGCCGTCTTCTTCTGCCAAACCAGGGACTTTAGGCGCATGTCTGCAAAGCGTACAAGAATGGGTCTAGCCCGGCCCTCGGACGGCTTACCCAGCCTGTGACATGCCTTAAAAGAAACAGCAGAGACATCGGGGATCTTGAGTCGCTCTGTCACAATACTGGTGATTGAAGAAACTGTATTTTCACCTGGATCCTCCGGCACCCCTTTGAAAAGAAGATACTTTCTTCTATGTCTCATCTCTAAGATATCCTGAGTTTTACTGAGAGCATTAATTTGGCTTCGTAGAAGTTTCAGCATGCCCAGGGTGTGATCTTTGAAGCTGGAGAATTCTTCGCTCAAACTACTAACCGTGGCTCTAGATGCTGGTGACTTCATTCTAGCCTCAAACTTAGAAAGCATCTTGTTCACCGACTTCTCCAAGGACTTTTGTGTCTCTGCTATTTCACTGTAGCTTGCCATATTTGATGAGTTGTACTTGAAGGTTATGTTTTTGACACTTGTTGGAATCAGCAGGATTAGACAGTGCTAAATGTTAAGACTTACTGCATCTACAGTGCTGCAAGTATTTATTCAGTGTAATTATGGACTAAACTTTACTTCACAGTGTTTAGAAGTGTAAATTGTAAGTATTTCACAATTATTTAAATAAATTCTCTAGAGGTGATGTATTACTTTTTTTATGTCTACCGCCCAAAAAAGCGGACTTTTAAATGGACCTTAAAATATAATTTAAAGAGAACTTTAGCGTAGGACAAATTATGGTCCTATTTTCGTATCTATAAGAGTTTTCTCTGCCTAAGGGACCATTTTTCTATTACAAACTAGAGTTAGACCAAGGAAAGTCTGCAGCGATTTTGATAGCCCACGTATGAGCACCTGTTATTTATACGTCATAATTTCATAGAAGTTTGACGTAACACTTGCACTGCGTGGGCTATCAAAATCGCTGCAGACTTTTCTTGGTCTAACTCTATAACTATATTTTTGTCTACATGAGTGATGGAATGACCGTCATATCGAGGCAGAAATATTCAGAAGATGTCCACACATAACGTGGTGACATATCTCATCCATATCGTATCTAAACGTAATATTTGACTTAGGTATCTTAAAGTTCGAATCGGGATTTTTATCATTTTATAAAGGGTCACTGCCCGATTCGAATTTTAAGATACGTCAATTAATAGATCTAGAAACGGTATGGATTAGATGTGTCCGTGTCAAAAGTGACGTGTTTGTTTGAAGAAACAGTTGCAGTTGACAACTGAATGACAAATCCATGATACGAGAAGAATTTCCAACATCATTTCTAGAACACGGTTGATAAATGCAAAAATTAACACAATCAGCTGAAATTGATTTCAACCCCTATCTCCCCGAAACCCTGCGAGCCCCTCGGGATATCTCGGGGAAGGAAAAATTGAAATTATTAATTCACCGCCGGGTGCCGAAATATTTGACTTTAATGAATGACTTTAAAAGGATAATTAAATGATTCTTTCCTTTCATTTGAGGAGGTGAAAAATTATGAAATAAATAATGTGGTGTTCTTGTGAAGTTTTATGGAAAACTTTCTTGTAACTGTTCTTGTATTCATGTTATAAAGGCGAAAATAACTCTGTCTTCTCTTCACGAAAAAGCTCAAATTTGGTAATAAGATAGTTTGTGACCCGAGGAGGGGCAATAGGATAGTTTTTACCAATCATCATCATTTCACGCAGACAATGTCGCAGGCAAAAGCTAATTGTAAATGACTTCACCACACCAGCTCGGAAAGAATTACTTTGCACTTCAAACGAATAGCAAAGTTGCATTTTATCCACATGTGAGGCAAAGTAATCAAATGCAAATTTTGAGTTGTTTACTTATGTTTGCTGGTAGAATTGACTTTTAAATGATGATTTTGGATGATAAATATTTAATAACATTAATTTGGATTTTATTTAGTTTGATTTTGTTTGATATTTTACATTTAATATTTGCTTCGAGTTGGTGTGGTGAAAAATTTTGTGTTTCACTCGGGGGCAAATTTTGTTTAACCCTCGTGCTTTGAAACCCTCGCAACGCTCAAGATTCCATTTTTCGAACCACTCGCTACGCTCGTGGTTCAATTTTGGAATCTTTCGCTTGCTCGGGTATCAATATTAGCACGAGCGGTTAAACAACAACTTTACCCCCTTGTAAAACAAATAACTATTTATCGACTGGGATCTGGGATATATGAACCGCGATCACCTTTCGTATTGTTTTAGAGCTCCCGATATTTTGACGCAGTTACATGCATCTTGTTCACGGGTAACGGGTATAAGTCTCGTGAAACTAACCGAGAATCATTCACAACTGTAATTATTTTGTAAATAATTAATTAAGAGGGCGTCGAGGAGGGTAAATTTTCAGATTCTGTCAAATTACCCCATTTCACACACAAACGCAGCTCACACACACTACCTCAATTTACTGGGACAGGTCAGTGACCCCTAATGTTTTTTTAAAGGTGCTGTTTCGAGTTTAGTCTTTTTATATAGCTTTCCTTGTTTGTTCATGTCATGTCATAGGTATGTGACGTATTACTTAGGTAATTAATTATTTTCGTTATTGACTTTTATTTGTATTAAGATAGGTACAAACGGCGATGCTCTTAACTGTCCATCGGTGGACCTTATGCCTTTTGTAATAAGGTTTACGAACTGTCAGTTAACAGTGTGGTCATGGGCGATGGTATGCGGTTTGTAAACATAGTCCGAATTTACCTACTCGAAAAAAGTGGACTATGTATATCTAAAATGATCCCCTCATTAGTTATAGGGCTTGTAATATTTTTTTACAACTAAAGACGCTTATTATATTTCACTTATAACTTAATTGATAATAAGGCTTTAAAAACCTCTAATAAAATTCAGGTACTACATATGTACTACATTTATACTTTTGTAAGTCAGTAAGTGATGCTTATCGGGAAATCAAAGAACTCATAATTACCTATATAAAAATAATTAAATTTACTATTTCGTCTCACGTTCAATGAGGCCCGGGGCCGGGCCTTGTCACCCGCACAGACAGAGGGCCTTTTTAGCCCAAGTACAAGTTCAAGAATAACAGAGAATATAGTAAGTATAATTTAGTTTATTTATCTCAATTATACAATTTTCACACAGGTAAAATGTACATACATTTCAGCTTGTAGGTACTTATCATATAACGATCGTTTTTGTTATAAAAAAATATTTATTTATTACACTGTGCTAAACATGATAACAATATGTTATAATCTAGTTCCTTTTTATCCTATTCAGTTCACATACATTGTTCGTGGGTAATAAGGCCTACAAAATTTCCCTTTAGGCCTTATTATCCTTCATCTGGAATTAATTACGCCTTAAATTTAAAATGGTATACAGGGTGGAAAGATAAGTCGGGCCCTGGAGGGAGCCTTAAATCCTTAAGCTGGCTCATTTTACTTAAAGGAGACATTCCTTTATTTTTAAAAAGAAACAAAACTGCATTAAAAGTATTTTTCTTTTTTTATTCAATGGCTTGTCAAACGAAATCTTAAGTACTAAATATTAGATTTTATGGATATTTTGTACGACAGACGAGTGTAAGACCTAATGTTTCTTGGATAAATGTTATCATTAACATTAACTGATCTAGAAAAACGCGCATTTATGAGTTTTTAAACGTTTTCCAAGCAAAGCTCTGTCTCGTAGATATCAATATGTAAAGTTACAACAAATATACTTACATTGCTTACTTCTTCTTCCGGTACAACAGCTATACTTACATTGGTAATCTCTATTACATAATTTCGTATCTTTGGTCGTGCGAATTCTTGGTCCGAAGAAGCCGTTTGTTGCGCGACTGACCTTTTTTTAATGTTATAGTATTTATCCTTGCGTTTACCCATTGTTATTGCACGGAGCTTATTTCCAAACAAAATATAAAACCGGACAAAGAACGTGCAAATTTATTCTAAGACACGTGTGACAGACAAAGAGCATATAATCACACGTGACAGAAAAAGTTGGTAACCGCATTGACATATTAGAATTAAGAAAAATATAAAGTACGATCCAGTAAGGCTGTGGTTCATACTACTTTATACGGGCCCGACACTATCATGAATGACAAGACTTATCATAACATTCCAACGTTTGGTCCAGTTCGGTCATGACATTGCAAAATCTCCTCAGTGACGAGGCCTCAAACACTTATCAGTATTTTACAATACTGCTTACAGCTATTTAATTGTTATTTTAACTACTATTCTTGAATGCTGGACCTTGTTACCCGTCGGGCCTTATATTCCTCACCTAACTTTAACCTTAAATTTCTCTGTTGCCTTTAAGAGGAAAAATAGGAAAAGCCTGATTCGTTGTAGTCCAGTTATCTGGCTTTCGAAATCACTCGGTTTTATAGCTTGAGCATCGATTTTTTTATATAAATTTTACTAAACGCTGACACTCGTTCATCTCATTTTAGGTACAACTTTGCATGAGTGTATTTATTATATTGTAAAAGATTTCAGATTTTCAAGGGTGACTCGTTGTAAACACACTCTTTGGGATAATAGTGACATTTATTATAAAAAAAAAATATCAAGAGATGTGAACGCTAGCGACTAAACGGTGACTGCCTTTTCCGCTGATTTTGCTCGACACAAACGATTTATAAACGGCAACTAAGCCACTAGTATTGGGTTACCTATAATCATTTTTCCGTGAATGTACTCGTAAACCTCTATCCGTTAGTATGCGATTCATTAATGGACGCACCATCGGGACACGGTTCTTTAACACGTAATGTTAATAATCAGTGAACATCTTTAATTACGCTCAAATGCTTAAGTTTCAGTACAGGTAAAAGTACATATGAGCTGTACTTTTAATTGTTAGTACAATCGGCATCAAATAGATAGTGACGGCCAAAGTGACCAAATATAGCTATAGGATCTAAATGTGGACGAATAAGGTCAGGTGAAGCATATAAGGCCCACCTTTATTTTAACTGAAATAGTTCTATTAATAATCAGGATATTATTACCAAATCAATTCAATATAGATTTCTCATTTGTTCATGTTTCTTCATATACCAAAATAGTTATATAAATATTCCAGCGCTTTTGAAAAATACACGTTTTATAAAAAAAACCGGGCAAGTGCGAGTCGGACTCGCGCACGAAGGGTTCCGTACCATAATGCAAAAACAAAACAAAAAAAAAGCAAAATAAAAACGGTCACCCATCCAAGTACTGACCACTCCCGACGTTGCATAACTTTGATCTAAAATCACGTTTGTTGTATGGGAGCCCCATTTAAATCTTTATTTTATTCTATTTTATTATTTAGTATTTATTGTTATAGCGGCAACAGAAATATATCATCTGTGAAAATTTCAACTGTCTAGCTATCACGGTTCGTGAGATACAGCCTGGTGACAGACAGACGGACGGACGGACGGACGGACAGCGAAGTCTTAGTAATAGGGTCCCGTTTTACCCTTTGGGTACGGAACCCTAAAAACCATAGCATGTTGGTTCGGAACCGGGCCTTGTTACTTGCACTGACAGTTGAACACTGACTTGAACAGAAGTTCAAGAATAACAGAAAATATTACCGGGCCTTATTAGCTTTTATCATGAATTAATTTCATCTTCAATTTAAAATGGTCTATAGTAAAATAAGGCCTACATGAGTAATGGAAAAACAAATTGTATTTTATTTAGAAAGTACTTATATGTTGTTCATAATCTTCAGTAAGCTGACTTCTAAGAGTCTATCTATTATAATTAATGTAGATTGACAGTTTACTTAGCAAATTGTACTTTTATACCTTTAGGTTTTATGTCGGAAGTATTTCAGCCAATTTGTACTGAAACAAGCATTTGAGCGTAATTAATGATGTTTACTGATTGTTAATCTTAAATATACCTATTATGTAGGGCACTTAAATTATTTTAGCGGACCGAGCGGATATGTATGTTTGTAGACCACTTATTTATTTAAATAATTAAATTGTAATTCATTCAAAAAAAGGTTATTAAATGAGGGATATAGATACCTCACCTACCTTATTACAAAGCATTACAAAAATGTCCAAAGGCCAAAGCCACGCTGATAACTGGGGTCCCTTTGTTTCCCATAAAGTTTTAAGTCATAATGTATTGATTGTCATATTATCGTTAGTCATAAAACTGAAACCGTTAACTTTTCAGGATTTTTGTAACGTTATTCTATAGATGGGTTAGGTTAGGTTAGGTTTGTTTTATGCCAATCCTGAAAAGTTACGCGTTTTTGAGAAAAACCAATTATGACTAACGAAAATTCGGACAAACAATACATTATGACTTAAAACTATTTGGGAAACAATAGAGACCCCTGATAACTACATAAGACCTCATAAATACCTATAAATAAACGTTCACTGAAAAAACTTTAAGGCATTTCTGATAAGTAATTATTTTTCGTTACTGAGTTATCGTTTTGCACCGAATATCAATGAAATAAAAGCACGTTGTTATTTGATAGATACATTTATATAAACATCGTCACATGAAACCAATATAGGTACTCGTAAACCATACCACTGCGATGGAAATATCGTTCTATCAACTGATAATATAGCCACAAAAACTCGCTGAGACTGCAGGTCGAGTCTTGGTTTCAATTTCTTGATGATATATCATTGAATTAACTTTCAAAGCACGTGATAGCTCTCAGAATAGCAACAAAACTGGTTGAAACTAAAAATTTTATTGCTGATATTATGTGAACAACATTGTTTCGTCTTCATAAATAAAATTTTAATAATTTATATTGTTTACGTTAAAATGTGAAGAAATTTGTTGATAAATTGTCTATCTAGTATATTGACATTATGTCATATATGTTTTTAAAATGACGTAATATGAATGCCAGCACAATGAAAATTTATTCCAATAAGATAAAACAAATCTTCAAACTTTTTTAATTTTTAGTGAATTAGGAAGAAACTAATTACACTGATTTGGTTGTGTTCGTATATATTTTAAATAATTTGTTATATTTTTAAAGTATTATGACTTATGAATAAAAACAAATCAAAATTTTAATGACTCTGGATCTCCGTGTGACATTATTCATTTACCCTATTTATTTTGAACACAGTTTTTCACTGGTATCATCATTCGTATACGGACATGAATTTCTGTCAATATATATGACAAATTGAAATGTCAATTTGGAAAAAACATGTACGCGTCCGCTTCCAACGGCCCACAGCGGGCATCTGAGGAGAAGGAGAATTTGACAGATATGGCGGATGTATGGAAATTTTACGAAAGTTTACGTTTACGATTGAATTTCTCTGTAGCCTTTAAGAGGAAAAATAGGAAAAGCCTGATTCGTTGTAGTCTAGTTATCTGGCTTTCGAAATCACTCGATTTTGTAGCATGAGCATCGATTTTTTTATACAAATTTTACTAAACGCTGACACTTGTTCATCACGTTTTAGGTACAACTTTGCATGAGTGTATTTATTATATTGTAAAAGATTTCAAATTTTCAAGGGTGATTCGTTGTAAACACACTCTTTGGGATAATAATGATATTTATTATAATTTTTTTTATCAAGCGATGTGGACGCTAGCGACTAAACGGTGACTGCCTTTTTCGCTGATTTTGCACGACGCAGTCTTAACGAAGCAAGGCGGCTGGCAAGAGCTGGATCAGAGTTGCCGCAAATCGTGCTCAATAGCGTGCAATAGGAGAGGCCTATGTCCAGCAGTGGACAAGAGTAGGCCGACGATGAAGTAACGAAGAATGATTTGCGGCAGACTCTTTTACCCGTACCACCAGTTTTAACATTGACATATTGGCTCGCGACTACGTAAATTACTTTCTATACATCTCGCTTGCACTTATACGCGAGTACGAGCGAGATGCATAGAATGTAATATCACAGTATAGGTACATGTTTGAAAACTTACATCTTGTTTTTATTGTATGCTACTTTCATGTGTTTTTTTTTTCATTTTCTTATAACAGGACGCAAATATTAAATTTCTATTTTCCCGCAGAGAAAAAAGATTGTTTGCAACAATAATTACATATTTTAGGGTCCCCAAAATGGATGACCACGTACACAAACAAAAAACCAAACTATCACGTTTAAAACAACAAGGTCCTATCTGCCTCCACCTCTATACAAAACTGTCTTAAATATCTAAACAGATCAATGGACAAAATATCCATAAACGACCTTAATTTCTACGCTATAAGGCCGTGTATACATATTTTTGACGTGTGATCCGTGTCGTTGTTTTAGAGCAGGCCTGTACCTGTCTCGGTAAAACAACGTGATTGATGTATTGGTCAGACTCCGTAAAATAGGGGAGGAGATGGATTGGGCTCTTTAAGTGGTTATTGTTTGTAAACCATATTGCGTTGTCTACTTAAAAAGTTAGGTTGTGTTAAGATATGAGATTAGAGAACACCATACCAAACTTGGCCTAGTAGCTTTTATGACATAGATATCAAGATCAAGTTGAGCCCCCCCCCCCCTAAAAAAATACATTTTATTTACAAAATCTCGGTGGCTCCACTTCTTAAATCCATCCTTGGGTCCTAAGGACCAATCCTGCCAAAGGAAAGCTCTTGTTCACGCAACGCCGTATGTTAGGCCCAGCACCTCACGCTAAGATGAGGTGGTGAAAAAATAACTTTAGTGCTACTTGTGTAGACATGCTGGCACCGTCCCACCTCCAACGGACTACTGTAAAAGCGGGCGGGGCGGGGGAAAGCGCCGAAATTCTAAAACGTAACAAATATAAGAGCCTCAGTAGAGAGTACCATTTTGTACCATTTGGAGTTGAAACTCTAGGTCCTCCACCAATGGGGTCCCAGCGCGCATAAGTTGTTCGCAGAAATAGCGAAGCGTCTGGTTGACGTAACTGGTGACCGAAGAGCTGGCGGCTACCTTACCTCGCACAACGTATCAGTATTGCGATACAGCGGGGAAATGCCGCCAGCATCCTTGGTACAATGCCTCAGGGGCCTATTTTAGATTTAAGCTAGTTATTAATTTCGTTTAGTTGTACCACTGTATATATATTGTACTTTAATTAGTAACTTTTTTTTATATTAAGATAAAAGATCCTACTTATAATAGCATTACTCGAAAGAATTTCGTACTTGAATATAAAATAATGAAATTCAGTAACCCGCAATAAATTCAAACAAGACAAAACATATCAACTTTAAACAACGCTTAAATTCTCTTTAAAAGAAAATTTATTCATCGTCGATTCGTTAATTTTTCACCAACTTTGGCAATTAAACAAACTCAGGACAAAGAAGTCGTTGAAAAAAGAAAATAATTACTTTCTTAATGACCATCGCGCCCAAAGGTACGCACGGGAAGTTTGCAAAGAAAAACTTGAAGTATAAAAGGGAGTGAGGGTGCGTCTAGTTAACTTTTTAGTTAAAATTTTTGAAATATTTAAGCGGTTAGCGATGTTTTTGGCCCCCATGTTTTAAAGATTAACACTGGAATCTTGGATACAACAGAAAACATGGTGTTTTCGTCGAGAGTGTAAAAGGAGAGCGTGATCGCGAGGGTGCGGTCTAGTTAACTTTTTAGTTAAAAATATTGAAAGATTTAAGCGGTTAGCGATGTTTTGGGGACCCATGGCTTAAGGATTTTTGATGATCGCTTCTTACCGCTTCATTTTCGTCTTTTTAAATATTTCGAACTATGTTGTTTTGACAACACTTCACTAACTAACCGGGAAAAAGCGCTACTAAATCATTACTGACCCATTCCTCAGCTTCACACTCAACGCGCAATGATCCCCCGTATTTTTATTTACGGCCTGTAATTAATCAACCACTAATGGTTGTTTTCTCGGACTAATGACGTGGACGCAGATTTCTAATTGATGCGTAGGCTCCACTATGAATTATCTTATTCCTGGATTAATGGTCCCAGTGGACCATTGGCTACGGGTCGGTGGCCTTGCTAGCTCTTGCCTCATTTCTTTTATGTACTTATAATAAGGTAGTAAAATCCTACGCTACTTATAGTCTGTCAAGCCATTTCTGTCAGTAGAAAAAAGCGGAAAATTAAAAAAAAAGTTGGCTCGAAGGGTTATAGTCCCGTAGAAAATTAAAATCTTGTGCCTTTTTCTTCTGATAAAGTTGTTTGACAGACTATAGGTAAGTAGGTATATTTTTTTTCGGCCCATTGAATTTTCCAACCAACTTAATAGCATAATTTTTAGTTGAGATTGTTGAGAAACATCGCTTACCTAATTATAATTTCATCAAATAATTTCATTATTTGATTTGGTCAAATTATTATTTCGAATAGGTCAGTAAGTATGCTAAATTATAATTTGCCAAAGATTCCTGTGCAGACACCTTGCTTTTAATTGCTCAAATGAAATTACGGGATACTTGTTTAGTAGGTAAGGGATAAACCATTTGAATAGTAGTTAGTTACAAGGGATCAAAGTGGTATATTTCCGTCAAGGGCGTACATTGAATCCTGAATGAAGCGATCCTCACTACGTTCGGGATTCTATTCTATCTCCTGAGCGTAATGAGGGATTCAAGTGTGTTAACGCCCAAGACGAAATAATTTTGATACCCTGTGACACAATAATAAATAAATAAGGCGGCACCCTAGGTTAGGTTTTTTATAATGTGTTTATATGTATTTTTTATTGTTTTTTAAGTGTTTTTATATTTTACTTTTATATTCATATTATAAATGACCTAGCCTAAGAAGAATGATAAATAAAGATAATAAATAATAAATAAATATTATAGGACATTTTTTTTACACAAATTGACTAAGCCCCACGGTAAGCTCAAGAAGGCTTGTGTTGTGGGTACAATACTACTTTTCACATCAACTAATTTAAGCTAAAAAATAATGTGCAAAAAAATATAAAAATAGTGATGCTAGAACAGAAAAGTGTTACTTTGATCCCTCCTTGCAGGGACGAAAAGTGCCGCTTTGATACCTCCTAGCAGGGAAGAAAAATCCCTTTTTCGAATTGGTGATGTGAAAATAATATTTTCGCCGATAGAATGTAATGAACCATAAATGGAATAATAATAAAAACTTTGACTTTCCAGTTACCCTAAAATGATCATAGATCCTAATAGATTATTAAAAAAATAAGCTAAATTCATAGGCATACAGTGATAATAAAATACGTTAGGTAGTTACCTACACGTCAAACTAACCCCACTATTAGCTAAACCAGACGGACAGTTAGCGGCGAACAAATACCCATGTGTGCACTATTCATTCATTGCTACGAGTATGTGCGGTGGACGATTAAATTTTCCACTGCCGTATTCGAACTTCAAGATATTCACAAGAGACGACACGTACTAGATCCATTCTAGATACGTTATAGTTTAGATATCAACTAGTTCTCTTTTGCAGCGCAATTCGGGCAACCAATGTCACTTTTACGTTAGAAAGAGTAAGATATCTATTAGATGTGAATTGGATATCTAAGTCATATCCTGTGGAAATCGTTCAAGAGTATCTCCAGAATCGCTCAAATGTCAAATTTGACAGGTTAGATCTTAAACATATCGTTATCGTATCTTGGTGATGTCTAAAAGATATCTATTTCAAAATCCGAATCGGGCCTCCAGGCATTTTGTACCTTTACAGCGACGAAAAATATTTAAAACAGTTAAGATAAATGACAGAACTCGTCATCGAGTTCGCCTTTGTACACATTTACTGTATTCTCTCTGTGTTATGTACTTGTTTTGTGCAATAAAGTGTTTACTACTAGGTACTACTACTAGAACTCTTAAAAAAAAACATACTACCGAAATGTGCACTCCTTTTTGAATTTTGAATTGTAAAAACTGGAGCAATTATTGTCAAAATAAACAGCAATTCAAGTTCAATTAATATTGAATTGTTGAAACAATGCCGGACCCTACTCACTCTACTCAGCAATTTGATATCCATTGAGACGTTAAAAAGGAACGCCTGACACCCAGGCTCTGGGGTCGTATTCGGGTTGCTTTAATGAGATGTTGCGACATGATTAAATTGGACAAAGGTACTATACCAGTCTACACCGGCATTACTGCAGCGGTATATTTATAAAAATAATAATTTCCCAATAAAATGGCATTAAATATTTCCTGTCTTGTTTTTTCTTCCTCCCGTTATCCTGGCATTTTGCTATGGCTCATAGGAACCTGCGGTTCGCGTGGCAACTAATCCCAAGAATTGGCGTAGGCACTAGTTTTTACGAAAGCGATTGCCATTTAACCTTCCAACCTAACTAGAGGGTAAACTAGACCTTATTGGGATTAGTCCGGTTTCCTCACGATGTTTTCCTTCACCGAACGACTAGTAAATATCAAATGATATTTCGTACATAAGTGCCGAAAAACTCATTGGTACGAGCCGGGGTTTGAACCCGCGACCTCCAGATTGCAAGTCGCACGCTCTTACCTCTAGGTCACCAGCGCAAATATTTCCTATCTGGTAAGGTACATTGCCTAGATGCCTGATGAGATCTAACAGTTTCTTATGGTTTTGACACGTCCTTGAGTACCTATTGCCTTGGCGATTAGCGCGCATCTCACGCATGACTTTCACTTCATTTCTCATGCACCAATTAGTGAGCGAGCTCGTCGTATCAAAACCAGGTCAAAGCGATAACAGATTATGAAATCTGAATCAGGCTCAAGGAATAGAATGGAGTCGTCCTTTAATTGGACATTTTGACAGTTTGACAATTCAGTTATGAATTCGGTCGGCGCACTCCATCATTTAGAGAGAGACGGTTCGAGATTTCTGTTTGCACAAATGGGAATAGTTCTGTTCTGTACTTTAAATCCTTTTTTGTAGTACAAGAAGGTATTCTGGTTGTAATATGTAACAGGTTATGTTATGAATTTGATGTGGATTTGTTATAAATATGATCTGTCAGTGTCAAAAATGTCGTTTTTGGTCGAAGAAATGTCGCTTTTGTCACGAACAAATCCAGATCAAATTAATTACATTTAGAATATGCCTTCAAGTTTTTAATCCGCATTGGGCTCGGACACCACAGACCCAACCAAATGTAATAAGACAACTACCTAGTGCCAGAGATATTATAACATGTACCTAAAAAAACAGTTTAACTGATTCCATGGAGTTACCAAAATCAATGTTTTTTTTTTTTATAAATTTTGGTAACAATTGAATTGTTATTCAACTCCATGGAATCAGTTAAAATATGACGAATCAAGTCTCAAGTAAAACCTTAGATTCGTAAAATATTTTTTTTAATTGTTTATGAACTTATGAATTGAATTGTAATGAGTATAATAAAACATGAGTTGCAATTACAGTGCTCCTCTACTTGACTTTGCATTACATAAATAAAACTTGCCTTTAATATAACTTTTATACTACTTTTGCTTTGTTTTCTTGTTTTCTTGATTACGCTTTTGTAAAGAGCTCCTATTAAGAGGTATTTCTGTGAAACCTGTGTACGGTAGAAAATATTATTTGACATTTTCTTTCATATAAATTACTTCGTCGAATTAAAAAAAAACTTTCTTTTGCACATGTTTAAAGTCACATGTTTACTTTCCTTTACTTTCGAAATGAAAAGTAGAGTGTTCAAGTGAAAAATGACATATTTCTGTGTAGGTTTAAGACTTTTTAAGTCTCTTTCTGTAGCAATTTTTAAGGCACTAGGCACTTCCATTTTTTAGGGTTCCGTATTCAAAGGGTAAAAACGGGACCCTATTACTAAGACTCCACTGTCCGTCTATCTGTTTGTCACAATGAGATACAGCCATCTCATGAACCGTAATAGCTAAACAGTTGAAATTTTCACATGTATTTCTGTTGCCGCTATATAATAACAACAAATACTAAAAAGTACGGAATCCTCGGTGGGCGATTCCAACTCGCACTTGTCCGGTTTTTTTTGCTTACTGTTGCTACAGTGGAAAAAGCTTGTAGTTTAGTATATACTTATATGCAATTTTCTAAATTTCTCCGCATTCGTATTGAATTGAATTGTCATTTATTCACAAAAACATATTATGGTACATGAGATGTTACAATAATGATACTGAACCTTAATACATTCGGCCGTTAGGCATGTGAAAATTAGAGTATGTTTAACCTAGTTAACTACCTACTTAATCTAGTGCATGCATATTATTACTGATTTAAATAAATCTAAGGTACCGTTAATCGGCACATTGGCAAGCGACAGGTATTTATGTGCGGGTTGGGGACCCAGCTTCCGTTCTCAGCGTATCGGGTGTTAGCGGCTGCGCCCGCGCTTCAAGGGTTCCCTACAAATATAATGATTTTCAAATTTGCAAAACACAAATTTGAGTCCTTAAGACATAAGTCATAACATACTTTAAGATTAAGAGATACCGACACCATATAGGTACCATATCTAATATTAGTTTCACTTGCACTTGTTTATCCAGCTCTTTATTTTTGTGATATATTTTTTTTATGTGGGCTAAGGAAACTATCCAGACACCAAACATAATGCGGCGTCAAGGCAAAATAAAGGCTCGAAATAGATGGCGGCACGACCTTGACGTCTTTCGAAAAGATTGACCTAATATTCCTAAAGACCGATATGCGCGGCCTATGTCTAGCAGTGAACGAGAGTAGGCTGATGATGATATGCATGGAATTGAGAGAGTGAGGCCTTTGCTAAGCAGTGGAACACAATACGCTGACAAATAAATAATTATTTTTTTTAGTATTTTTTTTTCTTTAGGTGGGAGGAAAATATCAAACACTAGCAATATTAGCATAGTTCCACAATATTACTAAGGAAGTGCGCTGCCTAAAGGCTCGTTCACAAGGGCCCCTAACCGCGGCCGGATTTCACGGCTCGATCGTCTTTACGCCCCTTATTTATACCTTCCGCCGTGCAATTTCCGTGCTAACACTATTGTACTGAGATACCTTTAATTTTTATGACACTCGTCGTAAATAGTGTCTTGTCATTGCGTTTGTTGTGTTGTGTGTAGTGGACAGGATGGAAACACAGATGTATAATGACACTTCCGCTTAAGGCACTGGTCCCACCGCGAGCTAGTAAGCTATGAGCTATCGGCTATAAACACGAACAAAAGATAAGCACTCCCGTGTAAATAAAAGAGACACGGCGATATTTATAGTTACTCGCCCAGCGGTGAGCTATAAATATCGCCGTGTCTCTTTTATTTACACGGGAGTGCTTATCTTTTGTTCGTGTTTATAGCCGATAGCTCATAGCTTACTAGCTCGCGGTGGGACCAGTGCCTAAGATATTGAAGTTTGCAAAAAAGAAGTCGTCACCTAGGTAGGAATTTCATTTACTTTAAGACACTGGACCTACTTAATCGTTCTGGTTTGACCCATTGGTTGACTGGTAGAGAATGCTTAAGATACTTTTGAGACTTGATAGCGGCCTCTAACAACCGCTTGAATGTGCTAAACGTAAGAATAGTGGGTAGGAAAATTAAGTAAGTATTATGCATAGTAATACGAGTAGTTAATATTTTTATTGAAATAAACTTGCACATTTTTGCTCTAGTTACGGAGTTACACAAAACCTAAGGCCCCCCCCACATCTGGCGTCTTTCGAGCGTCGGCGTCTGTCGGCGTCGGTCCAGCGCTATGGAAAATGACGTCGCTGCGCAGTTGCGTCGACGCTGCGTCGACGTTGCGTCGACGTCGGCCATAGAATTGTAGACGCCGACGTTCGAAAGACGCCAGATGTGGGGGGGACCCTAAACCTTCCTAAAGAATCATTCTATTGACAGGTGAAAACCGCATAAAAATCCGTTTAGCAGTTTTTGAGTTTATTGCGAACATACATACACACAAACGGACAGACGCGGCGGGGGACTTTGTTTTATAAGGTGTACTTTAGTACTGATTTAAAAAGCGTAACAAATAACATTGATTAACAGGTAACAGCATGAACTTTCTTAATTTAATGTCGCAATAAACAAAACAACTGTTTGCTGTAAACGGGACTCGAACCCAATGTGCCGGAATAACGCGCAATAACCAACTTCTATACAACTAGTTGGCTTAGGGTGACCATGCGTCCCGGGAAGTAGGTATATGTCTCGACTTGAAGCATCGTGTCCATACATTCTACAGTGTACGTGGCATAGTCAAGATGACAATCATTGATAGGATACTCCAATCGAAATGTATAATGTGTGTATGGCAATAGTCAATTGACTTTTCACTGCATCTATCATACCGATACTTTTTCTTTTCGTTTGGCGTTTGGCGATGTAAGATGGTCAACTAGGCCCCTCGTAAAAATGCCCTGTATTGTTTAAAAAAAAATAAAGATGATTTTTAGTGCCCCGTACAAAACTTTGTTCACTGAATACTTATCTTAGACGGCGAACTAACACCGGAATATGCACAACGATTTCAAAAAGCGGAACTCAGCCGTTAGTTTGCTTAAAGGTGAAGGACTATTTCCAACGACAGCTGCACTGACATTCATTTTACTATGGAAATTGACAATAACACCGACGCGTTCAGTACCAGTAGTGCACCTGCGGTAAGAAATGGAATGTTACCATTAGGCGGCGCCAACATGGCTGTATTCAACATCTGAACGTCACCTTTAGAGCAGCTTTGAGCTTTCCTTTTGCTCAACTGTCCCGGTAAAATGCTCAATTGTCCTGGTCAATGTCCCATGCTTGTGGAAACCCTAAACCATGTAAAAAGTCGTGAACTTTGCAATTTACGTACTGAACCATGTCAACAAAACGAAATTACACGCGAATATAGCCTTTATATGTATGAAATTAAGGTGGACTAATGTCTATGTGTGTAACAAGTATAAGGCACAAAATAACAATAAAGGGGGTAATAAAGTAAAAACCTTGTTTAGTGCCGAACATAAAGTAATGCTTCGGTAAAAGAAAACATCGTAAACGGTTAAGTCAAGTAGGTACTGGGGTACAAGTGATGGAAGGAAAGATAAGATGATTAACTTATCTTTTTTGTAAGATAGTATGAACTATATGAAAATAAAATAAAATAAATGAAAACATACATGTTTTCGTTGAGAGCCCTTTGCAAATACAGTCTAGTTTCGGGTGTATTTTTTTCATGACATTTGCCCTTGATTAAAACTTGTAAAATTCAATATTAAAAACTACAATTTTGAGTCCCCCTCTCAATATATGCACGTTATTCGTTCATGCCAACACAATAATTCAGAATCAGAATCATTTATTTTGCTAGATCATTACACGGATGGTACATTTTAGTCTAAGTTTACGATAAACTTCAAATTTAAATATACTTACAACTATATACACATTTAATCATAAAATTTCGTGAAATATTTCATTGCCGTAATGAAATCCGGGACACCATTTCAAAATTTCCAAACCGCTGTATCGTATATTCGGGCACACCCCCACACCAATCACGGTTGTCACTTATTGAATTTTGTTGTGCGCGGAAAGTTCCGATAATTCCCCAGATTCGCAACTTTGTCAATTTCCGTAACTGGGTACATATCTCGATGGAAAATTGGGGGAGCGACAAAGGTTGACGAAATAAGTTTTCGCACAGGTAGCGTTTTCAAAGTTCCAGAATTGGACTAGGAGGCCAATTCGAGTTTAGCATTCCGATATTCGTATGGTGTCATTTTTTTACCATTCGCCTGTCCGTCTGCCTCGCTCCAATACGTACACACAGATAATTTAAAATATTGCTTTGTCACCCGAGGGATATATTAATATATCTATACATCTTATAAAACAAAGTCCCCAGCCGCGTCTGTCTGTATGTAGATATGTTCACGATAAACTACTGAACAGATTTTCATGCGATTTTCACTTATTAATAGAGTTATTATTGTGGAAGGTTTTTAGTATTTAATTTACTATGGGTAAGCCGTGGGAAGCCGGAGCGGGACGCTTATTTCTTTATATGTATATAGACTATATAGACCAATTTTTATACTGCATATGTTTGTGCCCCTCACAATCCCGTCTTAACAAATGCTTTAGAATGCGAACTGTAGAAATATATCTCTATTTGGAAAAGTATTTTAGGGTGACAAATTCTATTGGTGAGTAGTTGTCATTCTAATTGATAGTGTCTATACGAACAAGTATGAGCGAATAGCAAAACAAAATGATATGATTTTCATAACGAAATGTTAGTTCGCATTGACCTCCATCGGAAGTTTTTTAAACAGCTTGTTTAAAAAACCACCAATCAGATTATATTTTTTATGTTTGATTTTGATATTAGATTCCTTGCTTCCAAAACTGCATGAGGTCGTGGGTTCGATACGAAGCAATGAGTTGAATTTATGTACAAAATATCATTTGATATTTATCAGTTGCTTTGCGGTTAAGGAAAATATTGCGAGGAAACCTGCATACATATTCGAGGGTCCCGAGTAACCCTGTAGAATATTAAATTTTTGTAAATTGCGGAATTGGTAACGCATTGGACAGGTAGTCCAAAGATGTGGGTTCATGTCCCACGTTGACCAAGGTTGATCATCGTTGATTTTTTCATTGTGATTCACATCTGTACATACAATTTATATAATTGCAAATGTATAAATAATTTATAAGTAGGTACCTATTTGAAATCCTCGCAATTAGACTTCTCATCTTAATGTGTCACTACATCTGTATTTCCGATGAGGAAGCAATAATATACTAACATGGAGCTGATCTGATGATCCAGTCAGAAGGTAGCCAAAGAAACTTTTGATGGAAATACATGTTACATTGAGTTTAGTCTCATTAAAAAGATAATATCTCGAGAACGAGAAGGACTTGATACTCTTGATAGACATATATGCAAATGAGAAAAAGTACAGACGGCAATAACACATTTTTGACGGTACCTAGCTTGTTTCTTTTTAAGGTACAGGTCCCTAAAACCAAACAATCCTTCCACGCCGTGGTATTTTCTAAGTCCAATTAGCAAACAGTGGCGCCCAAATGTAATAAAGCAGGAGCTGTACGGAGCTGAAAGAAGTCGTTAGCAAATCGCCGCGTCGGCGGCCCGCCCGCCTTACAACACACGACCACAAGATAATATACTTACTAGAAAACTAATTACAGATAAGGCTAATTTCAAGAAGACTGTCCACAGGGAAGACCGTCTACTTATACGCTCTTTCGACGATTTTAGCTCTCGCGTAAGTAGGGCACCACTTTACTTACAGAGTCAAGATCGATAGAGCAAAAGGAGTGAAGCTCTACCCTGTCTGATACTCGTATGTATATAGTTCTAAACAACCAGATTTAAATTTCAATTATATAAATACAAGAGTTTGTTGCCCTATGACTATCTTCTCAGGTAGGATGACTGCATGTGACCGCTTCTCTGATATTAAAATGACTATTTTCTTATTTTTCTATGAAAATATTTGCAATAGGTACCTAAGTATTTAACTAAAGCTATGACCCTTCCTACTCGTACATAACTTTGCCACTATGTACGTAATTTTATCTTTATTAAAGGCATGATGATAACAGTTAAAATAAAGTAAAATGTATTGTCAGTCGAAAGGTATAAAAGTCCTTCCATACGGTCCGGAAAAATCGCTGCGTCAACTCGAACCGTCAGTCGCCGCCAACACTTATTGCTATTAAATTGAACGTTTCTTTCGCGACTTTACAGCGTTTCCAGAATAGTTTGCGGTAAAGAGCTTTCCGAGATTTTGTAGGGCGCCTGCTTTATACAATAATGATGGAGAAACTACTTGAAGCTACCTACATATATACATTTTTAAGGTTATATAATCTTAACAGCAATTAAAGTGTGAAAAATGTTATTAAATGCATTCATATGTCTAGATAAGCAGTCTATGTAACTATACATAATTACAATTAGTTATTAAAACACTTGCGTAATCTTATTATGAAACTCACTTCGTTCATTTCATAAACTCACATTCATATTTTGATGCCCTTCATTATGTAACGGACACATAAACTACTATAAGAGTGTTTGTGTGATTTGGTTGTTATTTTAATGTTAAACAATCTTATACCACCAAATGATACCACACATTAAACAGTCTGCCGTATTCGAACTTCGATATTCACAAGAGACGACACGTACTAGATCCATTCTAGATACGTTATAGTTTAGATATCAACTAGTTCTCTTTTGCAGCGCAATTCGGGCAACCAATGTCAATTTTACGTTAGATAGAGTAAGATATCTATTAGATGTGAATTGGATCTCTAAGTCATATCCTGTGGAAATCGTTCAAGAGTATCTCCAGAATCGCGCAAATGTCAAATTTGACAGGTTAGATCTTAAACATAACGTTATCGTATCTTAGTGATGTCTAAAAGATATCTAATAGATGTCTATTTCAAAATCCGAACCGGGCCCAGTACCTCACTATCTCATCAACTACAACCATATCTATAGGCTTTACAACCGGCCTTGCTCCCAAGGGCCTCAGTTCGATTCCCGGCCACCTGCCTCGTAATTTGCTCGGTAATCTGACTTAGATTTGTTGTTTCACCATGTTTTTGCTCCGGTTGATTTTGTTTGTTCAGTTTTGTTTGGCGTGGGTTTGAGAAACGGGAAATAGTGTCAACAAACGAAACTTTCGACCATAAAACTATAATGTAAAGGCGACAATTTAACTACAGGTTGGCCGAAAAATACCATTAAGAAATATTTTTAAGCATTTTTCCAATAGCCTATATTGTGTCCCACGGCTGGGCAAAGGCCTGTCTTTCGCCCCTCGTCACGGCTTTGTGCATGCTCCCGCCAGTCGCCACAAAATGAGCCCAGGTCGTTTCGCCATCTTGTTTTTGGAATTTTTAGGGATATTTTTTATTTTTTCTATTCATACATCGGAATACAGATTTAACAAAAGCAAATTCAGCCAGCCAAGCAGCCATTCCACATGATAATCCCCATTTTCTTAACGGCCTATTTAAATCTGTTTCGGCCAAGTTCGAACCTACATTATCTCTCCACTCCGGCGGTTTGATGCCGAATTATCGTCGTTTACGAGTTACGGGGCTTCTGCATGACCAACTTTCAACTGCTACGTAAGATTTATATCACCAACTTAATTATACACACCTTTAAACCGAAAATTTTGATTTAAAACTTTATAACAATACAGCATAAGATCTACAGTTAATGTTTTGGGAATTACTGAGTGAAAATGTATTGTGGTTTTGCGACCCCTAAAGGTAGATTTTATTTCCTTACTGTGCGTTAGCTTTATATTATTTAACTTTTTTTTACTTATGGTGGGATTTGCTTTTTAACGGATTCGGTTGTTTCCGGGGTGTTGAGTAAGTAGATGTTTTTATGATGTAGGAAGCAAAAAGCAGAGAAATCTATGTCTATAAAGTTTTCAGGAACCGCATGTTACGACCGCCATTGAGGCACCATGGCATACTGTTTGCATTTATTTCATTTCAAATAAATTAAGGTCAAATGAAATTCCTTTTTTCAGAGATGTTCAAATGTAATAATGCCTAAAATTTAATTTCATGTCATAATTAAGCAACATTTTCACCGATAACTTTGTTTAACAAAACAGTATACTTACATATAATTATGTATTGCTGTTCGTAATTTGCGGTTTTAGAAAGCATCATAAGGAGACTAGAAAATGTAAATACAGGGGGTCTACCGCAAACCACGTTCGACGTGTTGCTCTGTCGCACTTGTGAATTTGTTCGTAAGTGTGACAGGGAGGCAACACGTCGAATGTGTTTCGCGGTAGGCCCTCAGATGTCATGTTAGTCACAATGAAAAAATCAACGATGATCAACTCTATTCTAAATGTGGTACGTCTCACAATAAAAAAGGAAAAAAAATATTAACATCATATAAGGAGTTTATGAAATGTGGGTAGATAAAATATTTAACGTATTAATTTTAAAGGTTAAGTGTTTCATTTAAAGCTCCTATTTCCATGGCCAAACGAAGGCCTAAGGTCGTTAAGGAGTCTCAATTTATGAATGGACGTAACAGACTCAATTTTCTACACGTTTACGCCATTTTGTATTTAAATGCAACATTTTCCTGAAAACTGTGATTACGATTGCTGCCTGAGCATTTGCTCTGTGAAACCAGAAATCTCAAAGACATAACCTAGAACTGGGACAGGTTGTCGCAAAAACAAACACGGTGAAAAAGATGTAAACTTATTTGGGTTGCCGTTAAGAATTTAAATCAGAAATAAATATAAATTAGCAATAACGTAAGTCACGCTCCGTGATTGCGGAGCCATTTAGGGTTCTAGTTATATTGGTTGTACAATACTTACGGTAAGAAAGCTTAACTTAGCTAGAATCATAAATGGCCCAACCATCATGGAGCGTGACTGCATAAAAGAGGTACCGTCTTTCGACTTTAGACTACCTACGGACGTACGGACATTCACCAACCTTACTGCCAAACTACCGCAAATGTCCAAATCGATGTCGCTGCCCAGTTATTTGACATTTGTCACGCTGCAATACAGTTTCAGCAGTAAAGCAGATATAGTATGAATTCGAACATCACTTTTAGCCCTTTTAGGGCGTCCTGGCTCGGGTGCACGGACCGGGTGCCATTGCCATTCCGCCACCGTAAGTAAAATCCGTCGCAAGCGTCCGCGCGAGATCGTAGTTCATACCAAAGAAAATTTGAACATGGACACTATTCTCTTTGCTCATACTATTTTTCGTTATCCCGCTCACCCGCTCTGTCAAACATCAAACATCAACATTTATTCAGCAAATAGGCCACATGGGCACTTTTACACGTCAACATTGAATTTACATAAAAGCAAAAATAATAACATCAACAATTTTATAAAATAAAACTAACAATTCAATCTAACGTATTAAAATTACTAAGAGATGTATATGGTCTCTTAATGTCGAATTACATACAAAATACAGATAAAAAAACACAAAAAAATCTATAATATTTAGTATTTAAATTCTGTGCAAGTGTGCAACCGCGCCAGCTATATAGCGGACGCCCGCGCCCTTTTTAAGAGATTATTTATATTTGGACACCAAGAATGTTTAATTAAAATCATATTGAATAGTCGCCACCTATTTATTGCATATTCGAGGCAGAAGCTAGCTACGCTACGACGACAGCTCAACACCGCTACAAGAGAAGGCTTTCGGAGAGCGAATAAATTACTCATTAGCCATTCGCGTTGAGGTTTTAATTACGAATAAGTCTTAATTAGGGGGGCCTTGGCTTTTAATCGACACTTGACAAAGTATAACCGAGGTTGTGTAGGGGAAAGTGGGATTTAAAGAAAACGTTAACAGAAGGCACATTCACAAAATTAACGTAAGAACATCGTCAGAAATGTTATAAAAGTAATTATTCCAAAATATGTGAAAAATAGGGCAAGTTCCGTGGAGACCTAAGCCACACATTAGTATGGCTCATTTTGAGTAAGTACCTACGTACTGATTTGGCAGTCCCATGCATCCAACCATTTTAAATATCACCCCTTTTTTTGAAAATTCTATACTACCTCTTACAATCCTTCCTCCTTCCAATTCAATTCAATTCAATTCTTCTTCCTTTAATGTACTTAGTTTAGTTATGTAAGCCTGACCTGTAATTTATATTATTAATAAAGTATGAGTATGAGTATGAGTACAGCTTGTCCGTTTCAGCTAGGTACCTACTAGGATTTTTTGTGTTTTTTTTCAAGGGTAAACTGATTTTTGTGAATTTGGCTAACTTTGACAAGCCACCAATGAGATAATATTAGCTTGGTACTTACTTCTAATTGTATACAAATATTTGAGCAAAGACTAATACTTGTTGAATGAATGTACCTATGTTTGGTCGCCTAGCTGTCTGGCGCGGTAACCTGGCCTGTCTCATCGCTACCTACCGTGATGTATGGCTATACTGTTGTATGGTCGCCTCGCCGTCTCAATGCCCAGCCGGTGATGTATGAATGTATGATGTATGAGTATGTATGGTCGCCTCGCCGTCTGGTAACCTGGCCCGGCTTACACGCGCCGCCGCACTGTCATGGGTTCGGATCCGGTGTCGGCACACTACCCTTAGCGAAACAGTATGGCAAGGTTTATTCATATTCATTCAAAAAATTCAAAATTGTACGTGTCAAAATGAAATGTAATAACTAAGACGTTCATTAAATTACAATACAAAAAAACAGACACATTACACTACAATAATACGAGTACGTATTTGCCCCAACACTAGTTACCGTCAGATTCTGGTTTGTGGTTTTCTTGCATTAGAAGCATGTGTAACTGACCATCTAGCATCGAGTCATGTGCAAGGAACGCGAGTCATGCTATAGAATCTGGTATTAAAAGTATTAGTCCTTAGCTACAGCGTCGCTGTAATCATAGTGATGACCTGTCTGGCCTAGTGGGTGGTGACCCTGTCTATGAAGCCGAAGGTCCCGGGTTCAAATCCTGGCAAGAGCATTTATTCGTGTGATGAGCATTGATATTTGTTCCTGAGTGTATTCTATGTATTTAAGTGTTTATAAATATTTCTTATATGTATCGTTGTCTAAGTACCCAAAACACAAGCCTTTTTGAGTTTACTGTGGGACTAAGCGCCGTTTGCACCATACCAGTAACACGGGGTTAACCAGTTAAACCTGGAGTTAGCATGGTTACCAGTATAACTTGACACTGGGTTAACGGTTTAACCGGTTAACCCCGGGTTAGTGGGATGGTGTAAGTAGCGCTTAGTCAATTTGTGTACCTAATAAATAATCTTCTATAATAAAAAAAATATAGTACCAGAGCTACAGTTGAGACTATTTGGGTCTCTCCGATGCGTTCTAGTCGAGCTTACTGTTCTACACGGGGTACTGCGGAGGCCGGTCGCTAACTAGCATTAACAGTAGTCTTTAAGCTACGGCTTCGCTGTAATCGATTCCGGACATCTTGTGTGAAGTCCAGGAATGTCCAGGCTTTCAAGGTGAACGGCTTTTTTATGTGCCAATTACATTTAAAAATAAATGTAATACATTTCTTACCTAAACCGAAAACCGATAGGACGCCGCCCGGTCGGTCGACCTAGGTATCGATGGGCGGATGTGGTGGACGCTGATCTGGGGCCAAATTCGACATGTACAACTGTCAGATTTCGCATCCACGTCTCATCAACAGTTGATTTTATTGCATACTGAGTGTTGATTCCATCAACGGTGGATAATATCATTTGGTACAACCAAAACTCAACTCTAAACTAAGGGTGGTTCGGTTTGGTTTGCTTGTCACCCTAACTGTGGATTGTTAATGTCAAATTTTGACATTGTACGTATTCGAGAACTTATGATTTTTCCCACATCAACGGGAGATCAACACGATACGTCAAACGTCGCTTGTCGAATAGGGGTCCTGCGCGAGCTCCGGGCAGGCGTGACTCACTCCGTGATTTCGTCGCTTTGCTACAGGTAGCTAAAAGTACATCCGTTCGACCCCAATTTTGGGGTTTGCCATAAGCTGCGCGTGGCGCTGTCGCCACCTAGCGGCCATATCTGTGCTGATCGTGACAGACGCGTTTTGTTAGAGAGTGAGTCTTCTGTATCTAGTACTATTATTTATTCTGTGCTCCGGGTTGAAGACTGGCGAGAAACGGCACAGCCGGCCCAGCCAAGGTTATAATCGTTATCGCTTCGACAACGAAGAGCATTATGTCTCTCTATCACTCTTCCATATTAGTGCGACAGTGACGGTTGCGTTTCGATCGTTACGGAGCGTAAGCGATCGACATCTTGGCTACGCGGCTAGGACCGGGATCAGTGGCGAGCAGTCCTGCTGGAGACCAAGACACAATATTACTAATATTTTATTTAAGCAAATAGTTTTGTTACCAAATAATTAGGTATATCTGGTAATTTAACTGTTATCGCAATTACTACACCCTGTTCACTTGTTTAGGAACCAACAGTAACTTCTTAAGGCTCCTCTTCACGTTGGGCCAACGCCAACGCCAACGAGGGACGCAGCCATGCGGTAGAATGAGATAGCAATATCACTTGCTCCCTCTAACGCATAAATGCGTCCCTCGTTGGCGTTGGCGCTGGCCCAACGTGAAGAGGAGCCTTTACACTTAAAGAAACAATGTCCAAAAGAATTCACTCAGAAACTCGGTAAACAAACGATCCATCAAAAGCACAGTAAAACGCTAAATGATAATTCGCGAGATGGCCGCGCCGTTTCCGTTTCCTACTTCCGGTGACGCGCATTAGCCATTAGCATGGCTGTGACGTCACATCCGGCTCGAATTGTTTCGATAGAGCTCCAACGAGGGTAGCGGGGTCACAGATGTATATTGAAGTAGACCCCACTAAAGCACTTATATTTACCGTCGCTTATTGATTTCACAGTAGTCTAGTATGTAAATAAAGAAGACTGACACAGACCCCATACAACACCGCAAGAAACGTCAGTGTTGTAGGTGAAAGCGGCCACGCTTTTGCTATTTATAATTTAAAACTTATATTGGGACTGGGCAGGCCACGTCTGCCGCACGCATCTGGATAGATAGGCTAGTATAGCCACCAAATGGATGCCGCAAATAAGCACGGACGTGGCAGACCCAGACGGAGATAGCGGGACAACTTAGACACTTTCATTACACTGAGAGAAAAGTACAACAAAAATACACTTAAAATTACAAAAATAAACTTAATCCGGGGACAAGGAGAGTTAACTAATAGGAACAAATTGACTTTTGCAATTTCTATTAGTTCTTGCAATTTCTATTATCTGTATGTTGAAATTATATTTGGGATTACTGAGCTGTTTGTAGACATAAATAAACTTTACAGAAATGGTGAAACGTCCATAATTATTACTAAAACTGAGTGATATTAGGCGATTTTAACTTGTCCACTGTTGATTGGACACCTAGTAACTCCGACACACAGAATTTGCAGGCAGTAGCTGACTCCTCGTGTGGCATTAAACATGTTCTTACCGATTTTATGGATTTTTGCGATCTTAAACAATATAATTACGTAAGGAACTGCAAAAACAGAATATTAGATCTCATATTGTCTACTAGGCTAGTCTCAGTGGAAGAATGTGATGATCCATTAAGTAATGTTGACCATTTTCATCCTCCTCTAGAAATATTAATAAATTTAAATCAAGAAAGTACCTTGTCACCATGTCCACACCCTAGGCCTAACTTTTATAAAGCAAATTATGAACAAATAATTAAATATCTTAACGAATTTGACTGGTTGGAGATAATGGAATCCTGTTGTGATGTTAACGAGATGGTGCAGAAACTTTACGAAACGCTACAGTTAGCTATTAAAAAGTTTGTTCCTTTAAGTAAGCCCAAAGGAAACAAATACCCACCGTGGTTTACAAAAAGCCTTATAAGAACAATTAAGGAAAAGTATAAGATTCGTCAACGGTATAAGAAATATCGTAATCCCTTAGATTTGGTTAGTCTCAATTTAATTAAAAAACGATGTAACGACGGAATTATTAGTTGTTATAACGATTATTGCAAGAATCTTGAAAATAAAATAGCCCAGAGTCCCAAATATTTTTGGTCATATATAAAGCAGAAAAGAAAAAATAAAAGTACGATACCATCTAAAATGAACCTAGGCAGTGATCATGCTATGGATAGTGCCAGTATCTGTGAATTATTTGCTAAAAATTTCTCATCTATTTACAAAACACCTGATGTCAATATGGTAAATGCAAACACTATACAAAGAGATTCAACTTTGACAAACTCATTAGGTATTTTTTCAATCGCGGAAGATACGATCTTCTCTAAAATAAAAACGCTAGACTTGTCTAAAGGCCCAGGGCCTGATCATCTTCCCCCTATTTTTATAAATAAATGTGCAAAATCCCTTTTGATACCACTTAAAATCATCTTCAATAAATCTCTCGAAACAGGCATTTTTCCAACCACTTGGAAGGAAACCAAAATTGTACCCGTTTATAAAGATGGTCCAAAAACTGATATTAAAAACTATAGGCCCATAGCCATCTTATCCATTATCCCAAAGATATTTGAGTCACTGGTTTACCCAAACCTATATGCTCATTTTAAACAACAGTTAACCGACAAGCAACATGGTTTTATTCAGTCGCGATCGACCAACTCGAATATGGTAGCTTTTGTTGAGAAGCTTGCTGAACACATGGATAACCGTGTACAGGTAGACGCGGTATATACTGATCTCAGCAAGGCCTTCGATAGAGTGAATCACGCTATTTTGTTGAGCAGACTTTCTGAATGTGGAGTAGGTGACCCCTTACTGGCGTGGTTCAAATCATACCTAACAAATCGAAAACTCCATGTTTCTATTAACGGAGAGTTATCTAAACCGTTTTTTGCCACATCTGGGGTACCGCAAGGTTCGCACCTAGGCCCCTTGCTGTTTCTGATCTTTATCAATAGTATCGTGAATTGTTGTTCATACTCGGAACCATACCTGTACGCAGATGACCTAAAAATAGTGCGGCCCATAAAAACTGATGTAGATAGGTTACTTCTACAAAGCGATATCAACAGACTGCACAGCTGGTGCTTAGAAAATAAAATGGAACTAAACCCTAAAAAATGTTACCACATTAGCTACACACGTAACAAAAACACTATAGATTCAAAGTATAACATAAATGGAGAGCAGTTGCAAAAAGTAAATACCATACGTGATTTGGGTGTTATAATGGATAGTAAACTAACCTTCAACGCTCACTATGATAGTATCATAATGAAATCGTCTCGAATGTTAGGATTTTTGATAAGAAACTCTATACATTTTAAGCACGTTCGTACCAGAAAGATACTTTATTTTGCCCTGGTGAGAAGCGTTCTAGAGTACTGCTCACAGATATGGTCACCCATCTACGAAGTCCATAAGAACCGCATAGAAAAAATACAAAGACGCTTTTTGACTCATTTAGGGTTTGTATCGCGTAATGGACATAAACTACGGTCGTACCAACAGCGTCTTAAGTTCTTCAATGTTTCAACGCTAAATAGTAGGAGAAAAATGCTTGATCTAACGTTTTTTTACAAACTAATAAACCATAAAGGAGTGGATTGTCCAGAACTGCTTGCAAAGGTTAACCTTGCCGTTCCTTCGAGATTGCCGCGCCCTGGTGTTTACAAGCTGTTCGAAGATAGGTTGAGAAAATCAAACTTGGGGCGCAACTCGCCACTATCTAGGTTTTATCAAACTTACAACCATCTCCCGAACTCCTTGGAAGTTGATATACTTGGTAACAGCCTCATAGATTTTAAAAGAAAAGTGCTGAAGTATTTCAGCTCCCTGGACTCCGGGAGACGGTAATGTGCATGTTGTGTTATACTGCAACATTTAAATTTAATAAATTTACACTGTATTTCCATCTTCCTGCATGTTTTCCTCTTAATTTTGTCTCTGTTCTCAAAATAATGTCAATGTTATTGTTAATGATGTCCTATTTCGTCGCTTTTCTGTCGCAAAGTGCGAATGTATTCCAATTAATTAATTCATTCATTTATACATAATTCTCTCCTATTAAAAAAAAAAATATTTGTTAAATTTTATTTATTAATAGCTTAAGTCTAAATGTCCTATGTACCTATATTGTATGTCCTAAGATACTGGTGCAAGCTGTGGTTACCTATAATTGGACAAACGTCTACCTTTAATGTTATGTAAGCTACTGATTCTTTTTTCTTGATGTATTGTCTGTTGGTGATCCTAAATAAATAAAAAAAAAAAAAAAACTTCATTTTTTCCCCCAGTACAGAACTGTTTTTTAATTCCTGGTGATGATTTTTCTCTCAGTGTAGGTAATATTGGCCAGAAAAAGCTCAACAACGGGAGTCGTGGAAATCAAGGGGAGAACCCTTTGCCCAGCAGTGCGACACTATAATAGGCTATAAAAAAAAAGTTTGGACTAATCTAACCGCAGTTTAAAGCATTTTAAGTACCTACTTGAAACAGGATCACACTCTTGCACATAATGCCTGCAGTTTTTCATGAGCAATCACGACAAAAACAACATTAGTTAGTGGTAGATGTAAAAGATTACTTACTTAACCATTGGATAATACGAGTTTTTTCATTATTAAATGATTTTTTGTGAATATTTAATGATTACGTGTAATAAAATCATGATCATAACTAATTATTTATTTTATTTCTATATGGCTCACATACATACTCGTACATACATATTACCACGGCAAAAAACTGTCTGTTTGCGCCCTCAGTATTTTTTTATGCTTGTATGCATCATGAAATTGCTAGATGTGATGCAAGCGACATCTATTCAGATGATATGTCTGTGGCCTCGGCCGTAAATCTATTTTATCAAGAACACAATGTTTCAATACTTCTGGGGGGGCTACTTATCTACCCCTTTGTATCGTATAAATTAAATCATGATCTATTCTTTAAGTTTCATGTTAGCTTTATCGTGAAATATGGATTTCTATGTATGTCACTGTGGACCCCTGATTTTGGTAGGTATAATGCGTTTTTCCCTAGTTGAAGTTGAAACGAGTTTTACGTATCGCTTCATTGAAAACGCGTTTTCACGTGTTAAAACTATAGTTTCCGAAAAGCCTCGGGAGAAACTATAGTCTTAACTGAGATCAAATACTTAGCAAAAACAAGTTTTGAATGTAAAATTCCAATTATCTAGAACTAGTTTTCACAGAGACGTTACGGAAAACTAGTTTAAAGTAGGTAGTGAAAACGCGTTTTCACCAAGGCATTTCAGAAATCTAGTGAAAACAGGTTTTTACGGTAACATATAGGTATGTAAATATGGCATGTAAAAAATAGAATACTGGGTACCTACATATATTTTTTTATACCACGTAGGTGGCAAACAAGCATACGGCCCTCGTGATGGTGAGCAGTCACCGTAATCTATGGAAATCTGCAACTCCAGAGGTGTTACATGTGCGTTGCCGACCTTTTACTAAAACCTGTGCACTCCTTCACACACACGTAGGTACATGTACACACATTTCATTCCATTTCTACACGTATTTCGTAGCAGCTCGTCCTCTAACAGAATAACCAACACGTAATCCCTTATATTTCCCCCTACATAAAACGTAAAGATTCCCCTTTCCGCCCTAGCGCAACTAATCCCCCGTCCACATACCTACCACGAACATCGACACTCGAAACTAGGTTTTCATCTCTCTATCACTCTTGCTTCAAATGATAGAGAGGCGAATAGACGAACAAATAAACCAGTTCACAGTAGTCCATCGGGATTATTCTAAACACTTGTAAATAAATTAGTGGCTCTTATTGGACGCGATGCATTGCTCAATAATGCATCTAGAGTCGGAAAAGATTCTCCTGTACATATTTTCAAAGGGGATTAGAAGAGAAATTACCTACATTAGAAAACTAAGACTAAGAACTGTAAAGATTTTTAGTTAATGTGACGTCTATAAAGGCCGGGAAACAGGGGATAGGTAGTCGGAAATAAAAATACTAGCCAAGCCGGAAAATAGGGGATTGCCGGACATAAGAGAACTAGTCAAGCTATTAGGTAATTTTTAATTAGATAAGGCTGGCAATATTCTAATTCCGGTCGAGGTACACAGCACGCATACACGTATTAGACGTAATAGTTCTCACAAAAAAGCTTGGAAATACATCAAGTAATAAAACGATATCTTCCAAAGAACCTCACAACATTCATAAACTTGCGCGTATTTCAAAAGTATTCTCCTAAAAGTAATTATTTTCCAATATCTTTCCATTTTCACACTAACCTTATAAAACAAGAATCGAGGGAGTAAATAATTCCTCACTTTTTTGCAAGAGACGTTTACGAGAAAAATAGGTAATTGAAATTCTCAATAATTTATTATTAAATAATACCATGTCTGTTACTTTGGACGGGGACGTGCACTAATGGACATTAAAATGGGTTAATATCTTAGGTTAATATGTTCATATTTAATAAATAATGGTAGTTGACGGCTGAGGTACTGTAAAGGTTTGCAACCTTTACAGCCTTTTTTAATCTGTGACTGGTTACTCACGAGATTTAAATTTAGAATATCAGCCCGCTGTCAAATAGAACGCGGTGCGGAATTGGCATTCGATTAAATAGAGGCAGCTATCGAGTGTAGATATTTAATTGTAAAACTAGCTGAAATATATATATCGAACAGAAGAGACCATATTTTTATGCCCACAGCGTCCAGGAGGACTAAATAGAAATAAATATGTGGGCTAAATAGGAATTTAGGCCGTCCCCTTTACAGAACACCCAGTTGCAAAAGTGCATGACCACTTTATCGATGAATTCTATTCCTAGTGTGTCCTCGAAATTTTGCAGTTCGCTGTACATTTCATAAAGCTACAAGTCACTATTTAATAATATAAAACGGCTACAGCGACCAAAATGCCTTTCACCATTGGTTGAGCGCTTATCAAAAAACATTTTACGTCTGTAATCTTTTTATTTGTAGCTTTATAATAAGGAGGCTTAATTAAAATTGTAATTACAGGTTATAAATTTGATCTAGAGTTAGACCGTAAAAAGTCTGCAGTGATTTTGATAGCCCATGCAGTGCAAGTGTCATTTTAAACGTCAAACTTCTATGAAATTATGATGTATAAATAACACTGACACTGCGTGGGCTATCAAAGCCGCTGCAGACTTTTATTGGTGCGACTATAGTTTGTTATGGACATTATTCGATTTTTTAAACATGCAGATACGTCTGCGAGCGATATTCCAAATTTTTTTATATTAAAGGAAAAAATGGAAAAATTACGCTTCCGGCAGGACTTGAACCCGCAACCTCCACAATCCGTGTGTTAGCTCTGCCAATTGAGCTACGGAAGCCTACCAGAATCTTGCGAATCTTTCCATTCCTTCCCTTATGTATACACGCCTTTGGGGTGGCGTATAGCGACATCTACCGAAAGACGATTACATCTTTTAATGGCACCGGAGTCTCAAGTTGCATTGAGAATTCACCAGTAACAATGTGCTAACCCATACTAAATCAATTTTTTAAACATGCAGATACGTCTGCGAGCGATATTCCAAATTTTTTTTATATTAAAGGAAAAAATGGAAAAATTACGCTTCCGGCAGGACTTGAACCCGCAACCTCCACAATCCGTGTGTTAGCTCTGCCAATTGAGCTACGGAAGCCTACCAGAATCTTGCGAATCTTTCCATTCCTTCCCTTATGTATACACGCCTTTGGGGTGGCGTATAGCGACATCTACCGAAAGACGATTACATCTTTTAATGGCACCGGAGTCTCAAGTTGCATTGAGAATTCACCAGACAATTCAATTGGCAGAGCTAACACACGGATTGTGGAGGTTGCGGGTTCAAGTCCTGCCGGAAGCGTAATTTTTCCATTTTTTCCTTTAATATAAAAAAATTATTCGATTGATCTAAACTTCACATAGGTACTATGTGGGTGACAATGCAATATTATGGTATCAACTAGCTGATTTTATGATGGACACAGGAGTTGCTCATAAGAATTCTGTGATAGAACAACGCGACCTGTTTGGGGTTTGTTAGTTGCTCTTTGAACGAAAAGTACCTTCAGTCAACGACAAAATTTAATCATAAATGAAATTTTTGACAAAAAACTTTTTATACCTACCTAAAGTGCGTCGCTTAACTTGCTCGGCAGTGTACCAGCAGCCCTAATCTTGTTGTCATTGAAACGACTTACCGATTTAATTTATTAATAATTTATATATCTAGAGTGCCCCGTTTAACTTGCACGGCAGTGTACCAACAGCGCCAGTAATCCAATCCGCGTGAGGCCCGAATCTTGTTGTCGACGAAACGACTTATCGATTTAATATTGACAGACGGTTATGCGTTTACGGATACCGATACGTCAGTCAATATTACGGAGGTGTGAAAGTGTAATGTCGCTTTTATACAGGGTGATTTTGGGGTCGTAATCCTGAATGTCAAAAATGTGTCAAATTTTCCCAATGGACTAGGTACCCACAAAGTAGCGAAAAAAACGTAACACGATCCCTGTCGGTCGGTGTGTCGGTTAACTGGAAGAGATCCCATTCAGGGATAAGTTCGCCTTTGTTGTATTTAATTGACTCTATAACTGTGTTTCTCGTGTTTTTATTTCTATACACAATAAAGTAAATACATACATACGATCCCACAACACGTATACTCTGTATTTTTAAGTATTTAAATAAAAATAAACAAAATCTACCCTCAAATGGCTCGTTAAGCCAGTTGAGGGTAGATGAAAACATTAAACGTACAAATAATGAAGGTTAAAGTCAGGTCGTTCAGTGACTGATTCAGGCGGTTTTGTATTTGGTTGGTTACCCAATAAATGTTATAACTACCCGAAAATGTACAAACTGTTCACTTTTATTTAAATACCTAACGATACAGTCTCTTCTTCCTCGCGTTATCCCGGCATTTCGCCACGGCTCACGAGAGCCTGGGGTCCGCTTGACAACTAATCCCATGATTTGACGTAGGCACTAGTTTTTACGAAAGCGACTGCCATCTGACCTTCGAACCCAGAGGGTACATTAGGCCTTATTGGGATTAGTCCGGTTTCCTCACGATGTTTTCCTTCACCGAAAAGCGACTGGTAAATATCAAATGATATTTCGTACGTAAGTTCCGAAAAACTCATTGGTACGAGCCGGGGTTTGAACCCGCGACCTCCAGATTGTAAGTCGCACGCTCTCACCGCTAGGCCACCAGCGCTTATACAGTCTATAGTATTAAAAGGATGATTTGTTAAGACTTTCCTACTTATTACCATTATTGAAATAACTGGACGCAGAAAATGTCAGCAATTCCCACCGTGTCTTTCTAAATGTAGTGTGTTTGTTTTCTACAATAGAAATCTTCTTCTTGTTGTGCCATGTCCTCATCGGACGTCGGCGACCATCTCTCGGAACTTATTCCTATCCTGTGCCATTCTGCTCAGATTGGCAGCGTCATTAATATGAGTCCAGCTTTTAATATTATCCATCCAGGCTAGCTTCCTTCTTCCTCTACCTCTTTTGCCCTCTAATTTGCCTTCTAGTATTTTCCTTAGAATTTGATATTTATTGTTACGGTATATATGTCCAAAGTATGAGATTTTTCTTTTCTTTACTGTTTCTAAAAGTTCTAATTTTTTCTTCATTCTTTGCAAAACTTCTACATTGGTTATTCGATCTCTCCATGATATTTTCAGCATTCGTCGGTAGAGCCACATTTCAAAAGCGTTTATTTTTGCCTCTATGGTTCGATTTATGGTCCAGCCTTCGACGCCATACATAAATACAGACAGCACGTAACATTTAACCATTCTCCATCTGAGTTTCAGGTTTATGTCTTTGTTGGTGAATAGCTTGTTCATTTTCATGAATGTGCTTCTTGCTATCTCTATTCTTATACGTATCTCTTTCCGTGGGTCCCATTCTTCGTTAAGAGAGCTTCCTAAATACTTGTAATGTTTGACTCTTTCAAGTGGCTCGCCGTTGATAGACAGCGTAAACAAAGTTTTGTACGGAACACTAAAAAGAGTACAAACTAGTTTCCTATATATTTAAATGTTCATATAGTGAGTTTTTTATATGTTATAGCCAGGATGACAGATGGAAGATGGACCAGCAAAATCACTAAGTGGCCAGGACCATATGGGAAAAGAACAGCAGGAAAACCCAAAAAGAGATGGTCAAAGGATATTATAATCATAGACATAGCCGGTGAAAATTGGGCAATTAAGGCCAAAGACCGAGATAAATGGAAAAACATGGAGGAGGCCTATAAGTCCACAGGGGTCCTTAATATGACTAAATATATTTAAATTAGAGTTTAACACATTTAAGGAAATAAAAAAAGGCTTTAATAATAATTAATAATAGTGAGTTTTTTTACCTTATATGACGTACGAGTATATTAGATAAGATAATACGCAGCTTCGTTTTCTTACTCTTGAGAGTGTTTGCGGCATCTAGTTCGATCTATGGTCTGTGTTTACACGTGTAAGAAAGCTGGTGATTGCCGAAATTAATTTATGTTTTCGCAGGTAGGTATTTCTTAGGAAGGTTTATCCTAAATACCTATTTAACAGACTTTGTTAAGTAAAAAGTATTGATTTTATATTTAGACACGAGCTGACTTTTAGGTACCTACTTTCTAGACTTTAGGCAATAATTCCACATTGTTTTTTTTTTCAGTAACAAATCTTAGGTACGCGTAACAAATTAACAAATACATGGCTTATTTTTAGGGTTCTTTGGGTACGAAAGGGTAAAAACGGGACCCTATTAGGTACTAAGACTCCGCTGTCCGTCCGTCTGTCTGTCACCAGACTGTATCTCATGAACCGTGATAGCTAGGCAGTTAAAATTTTTTAATTTTTTTTTTTAATTTATTGAGAAAACCAAACAGTCATATAAACATATCAAAAATACAATACAAGATGTACTGCAACAAAAGATACAATAAAAAAGACCTGGAGGTTCATAAATTATGTTAATTATGTTTTTCATAGACGATGTCTTTCTGTTGCCGCTATGACAACAAATACTAAAAACAGCAATATATATAATAAATAAAGGGGGAGGCCTATGTTCAGCAGTGGACGTCTTACGGCTGAGATGATGATGATGATATAATAAATATTAAAGTGGGGCTCTCATATAACAAACGTGATTTTTTTGCCGTTATTTGCGTAATGGTACGGAACCTTTTGTGCGTGAGTCCGACTCGCATTTGGCCGGTTTTTTTCTTTTTCCGTAGAAATTACCAGAAAAAATTAAGAAAACCTGTTGCCGGTTCAACATGAATATTACGCATTTCAAACACCATAAATACCATAGCGTAGAAAATAAAAATAAAATTCCCAGAATTTCTTGTCCATCACGCCAAGCCAAAACCGGGAAACATTCCATGCTCTAAAGGATATAATGTTCATACGAAAAGTTCCAGATATGAAGACGGATTCTGCTTAAAAAAATTGGATGATTTTCATCTTTTGATACGAACTTGAGCCGTGTCATCAGGTATCTTACGATTCTTACGCGCTCTTGATTCCATTTTGTCGGCACAAAACAATGCTAGCGGCAAAATCTATATTAGGGTATCAAAGAATGTAGTCTTAAGCTCTTTTATATTCTTGACATTTTTCGAATGTCTTAATTATTGAAATTAATCCCTAGGTACTACTGCGTTTTATGTATTGTGACTAATGTGTAATATTACTAATGTATTTTATTATTTTTATGTAATTCCATTATAATTTTTTGTTATTGGATAAGTCTTTATTATTAAACATACAGTAATAACATTTGGAACAATAGAAATTAATAAAAAAAAAATACTATAAATTAACTTAGAATTAAAAATTAATAATAAATTAGTACCTACCTAGAATATTTACAGTATAAAAACTTAACCCAATCATAACAGATATGCCCCGTCTAACAGCTCGGACTGCGGCAAGGACCCCATTACACTGGCGGCGTTACCTCTCTGTACCGCTAGGGCGATTCGCTGAGAGAGGTACGCGCCAGCCCTACGGTCCCCTGTGGAATCGACCAGCCGCGCCGACAAAGCCTTCATGAATGCCTTCATGTCAGATGACCAAGGTCCCAGAGTCTCAACTGCGAGCGCCGCAAACTCATAATCGTTAACTAACGTCGAGTATTTGCGACGCTTGAGAATCTGGGCCTGGTCAGCCGCAGCACCAGCCTGGATGCGGGTCGCCCCGATGTGGGACTGTGCAAGCGTGTCAACGCACGTCGCGTCCCACACCAGGGCTCTTCCTAATTTCCACGGCACTAACGTGGCTCCGTCGGGACGCTTGCCGTCGTCTCTAGCCATGCCCACTGGTTCTAAAACTGCAGGCACAGAGACGGTGGCAAGCGCGCGACGGACCAAATCGTTGATAGTGCCGTGGCGATATATGCGGCCGGCGCTTTTTGCACAAGATAGGCCATGTCGGCCCAGCTGGTCCACGCTATGACTTGTTAGTTTAAAATAATTGTAGGTATAAATTTTGCATGCCAGCTACTGGTGAAAATTTCACCAGTAGCATTTAATGTGTGCTTCACTTATAATTGTTGACCATCTATTGTATCATGTTTTAAGCAAAATAAATGATTTGTGATTTATGAAAGGTTTTTCTCCTGTTTCTGCATTCCCTAATATTTTTTGTCATAATGATTATTTGCGTCTGGTCAACTCTATTGTAACACCTGCAGAAGAGTCTTTAAGACTAAGTTCGGCCTGGCCAGCCACATTCGGGCCCATTCGTGTACATATCATGTAATCCACCTTTCTGTAACACCTATAATTATGCAATAAATTATTATCTTATCTTATCTTTTAACAGGCATAATCCGTAATTGCTGAGGTCGCCGTCATCGAAATCGATGAGGAGGACTATATTTTCTGAGGGTTTACCGCGAACCACGTTCGACGTGTTACCTCTCAGTCGCACTTGTAAATACGTACGTAAGTATGACAGGGAAATAACATGTCGAACGTGGTTCGCGGTAGGCCCTCTGGCCGTGGCGTGTATACTATTTTGTTGTTCGACGGAGCCGGAAAGCGGCAACTTCGTTTAGCGCCGCGGGCCGAAAGTTGATGCTTGCCGGCCGGAGGGCAGAAAAAGTCATTTTAGGGATAGCGAGGGCGACTCTTAGCGGCATACGCTGATTGGTGCAGCGGCGAAATCATGGTCGTATCGAAAGAAACTAAAAATGATACCGAATTCTTAAAACAGAATCGGCTACGTAGCGTTTAGAACCAAGATGGCGGATAAAACGGGCCGTAAATCATAGGGCGGAATTCCTAAGTTACCGTTTCCTGGCCGAGAAATATTGTTGGCGCTGACGGTATACTGTGGGTTTTGAAGAAAAGCGGCCAAGAAAGTAAAGGTGTTTGAGTAATTTTTCTGGAACCCTTTTTACGATTTAACATTTAAATCTAATAGTTTTTTGCTGGTCTGTTTGTGGGTCAGCAGTTTAATTAAGTGACCATCATAAAGTGGTTAGAAATTCTAATGACGCTTACAAAAATAATGCGAACATAAACTATTTAAAAAATCTTATACTTTCCTACGCGTAAGAGTTGGGTTGATTGTAAATCGCTACATAACAATATGTACCTATATTGTAAAATGTTTTATTCTACTAAAACTTTGAAGCGGTACCCATAATAGTACTTGTGCAACATGGGGCGTAAGTTGAATATTGTAAACGAGAGTAAGTTAAATCGCGACGGCTTGCCGGAGCGATTTACATACTCGAGTTTGCAATATTATTACGCCCCGAGTTACACACAATGTTTTTCATCACACATGCGATACATAAATTAAGTATAAAGACAAAAAACTGTTAATTATGGCACTAGAAACTTCATAACTAGGGAAAACGCTTTTTCTATAACTCCCGCTAAACCTGCGTGCAATTTCACATTTACTGAGCGAGTGTGATGAAAAGTATTTAACACTAGGGTAGGTACGTGATTTAATCGACTAGATAATATCGGACAAAGTAACGAGATTGATAAAGTACATTCTCACTCCGTTCACTGTCAGGATTCGAACCCACGACCCTACGGCTAAAAAGTTCCCTAACGACCTTTTCTTCGATGGACGTGGATGGAATAACGCATGCACACATTATACGTAAAAGCAGTAAGTTTATACACACACCAACACTCTTAAGAGCCAACAGGAGTGGTCATTTCTCCATACAAACGTACTCCTCGTTTTCCTCCGTGGTTTTTGAAGCTAGAGCAATGATTTTTTCAACACAGATTAATATTGTGAATATCTGTGTCGGACCGTTTTGCTTTTTTTGATATTTTAGTTTTTAAAGGCGCTAGAGCCCTTCAAAAATGGCCAAAATGGCCTAATTGACTATGCCGCAATGAGAGGCGTGGCATTCAAAACTGATATCAATTAGCCAAAAAAGCAAAACGGTCCGACACAGATAATAAATTGGTTAAGTTTTGGAGGAGGAAACAGAGGAGTACGAAACCTCGATTTTTGAGATTTTTACGCAGGTATTTTCGCCTTGTCCTTATCGCACTACTTTTAGGTGCCGCTTCCGTTAGCGAGACGGGTATATTTACCTAAAATATTTAAAACTCAGCTCCTGTTTCGTCTTAACTGTCCATCGGAGGATCTTATGCCTTTTGTTATCAGGTTTTCATCACACTTGCTCGAAAAATACCTTATTTCACGCAGGTGTACTGAAGGACAAAGGCCTGTATTGTTCCGGGAGTTATGGATTGTGAAAGAAAAGCTATAACTCCCTAGGGAGCTATAGCTTTTTTTTTAATTATGTCACTAATTCATGCGAACCATGTAGGTCATAAGTAAAATACTTTATTTAAAGTCAAGGTATAAAGGAGTTGCACTCTTAAAATACCGACGTTTATTGTTTAATATTTTTGTTTATGCTTCAAAATAATTTGATTAAGTATGGCTGAATGTCGATGAGTCTGTGCCTTCGATGCTCACAAAAAATTTCAATATGGCGGACGAATGTTTGAAATGTCACCGTATTTAAGAATGACCTCGCATAAAATTTAGTTTTTTCTTTGCAAGTGTGATGAAAAACATTGTGTGTAACTCCGGGGGTAAGAATATTGTTAAGTACTCGAATTCTTAATTCACTCCAGCCTACAGTTGTCGTGAATATGATAGACTCTCGTATAATATTCCAATTACCCCCCACGTTGCACAATATTAATTTTTTTTTACATGGAATGTATTTACTTTATCTACAGTAAGCTTTACTTTGAGTTTTTTTTCTTCAATTAATTTGCTTCTGAGTAAAATGGCTCTGACACACGATAGGAACAGACAGACGGCCGGACGGAGAAACGGACATGACGAAACTATAAGGGCTCGGTTTTTGCCACTGTGGCTGCGGATCCTGGACGTGGATAATTATCCACTATGTAGTAGGTAACTGCTTAAATTTCGTTGAATAATAATAATAATTTAGCCTATATACGTCCCACTGCTGGGCACAGGCCTCCTCTCAAGCACGAGAGGGTTTGGGCTATAATCCCCACGCTAGCCCAATGCGGATTGGGGACTTCACATACACCTTTGAATTAAAAAAAAATTCATTGAATATTCTTTCAATAGTACATTACTACAGAGGCCGGGACGAAAGGGGTTGCCGGCCGAAGACATATAGATAGGTCTGAGGCGGGCAACCCCATTTCCCGCCGAGGTATGTATAGTGCTTTTCTCAAACATGCAATGAAATAAATTAAATAAAAAATCCACGAAACCCAAGTTTTATTCATAGAAAAAACTAAAAGTAAACTACACCCAAAATATAACTAACACTTATCACGCGTATGTTTTACACGAGTCGTGTATTTTTAAATAAATAAATATCCTTACTGGCTGATATTTATACTAGCGCGGCCAATCTCCTCGGGCTGTCAGTGTGACGTAGGTAAATTGTGTCGCTGCACTGTATCGCCAATAGCCAATACGGTAGGCTTTCAGCCGAGGGGCTTTTAAGGCACGCTCAGACATGTTGCGAATGCAGGTTTGTTGTTTTACGGCGCGATTCGGAAAGTAAATTACCTTTTGTCGTGGAACGTCACATAAATTTACTATTTCATATCTAGTGAATCTCTGATTAATTTCCCGAATCGCGGCGCCAGCCGCCATAAGGTACCTTTTGCCATGGAATGTCACATATCTTTACTATTTCATATCTAGTGCATCTCTTATTCATTTCCTGAATCGAGCCGTTACTCGCACTTTCTTTGAGTTGTAGGTAGGTACTTATAAATTCCATTCATAAAGTGGATATGCACTTTTGCTGCGTACGTAAAGCTTAAATTGATCGTGTACACTATACATGCATGCGCTAAACTGTGGAATGAACTGTCGCTCGAGGTATTTTTGAACCGATATTTACGAAAATCTGCAACCCCGTAACCCCTCCTCTGGTGTTGCAGGTATACATGGGCAACGGTAATTGCATACCATGAGGTGATCTGCTGGTTTTCCTAGTATAACCTAAAAAGAACAACATAAAATAAGCTTAGTCTCGCCAAAACCAAGTCTGAACAGTCTCTTCGGCCAAGAGTAACTGCTAAAACACGTAAAAAAATATATAATATATCTTAATGTCATCGGGATAAGATTCAAAATAGAATATTACAGAGTTGACCTTGTAAGTTTTAATGGTTTTTCTTCCTTTCAAAAGACAGGGTAACAAGACTGGCAAATGTTGTCAACATTCTGTATGGGAAGGGATTAAATGTTTCTGCGATGTTTATATTTTTGACGGATAGAAGGCAAAATAATTACCACGCGTATTCGGGAAACGAGGTAATCACAAGATCTAGAGACGATATAGAGATCAACAAGATTTACATTAGATATCGACTAGATGTGACTTGGATATCTAAGTCATAACTTGTCGAAATCGTTCAAGACGACCTCCAGAATCGCGGAAACGTCAAATTTGACATATCAATCTTACAAATATCTTTAAATTATCCATATCGTAACGTGTTGAGATCTAGTAGAGATCTATTTCATTTCCCGAATCGAGCCGTACATATACTTAAGTAATAGAATTTGTTTTTCAAATGATCAGTGAGTTCTTACTAGGTTACATCTTGTTTTCCACGTTTTTGGGGTACATAAAATTTTTGTTTGCGTTAGAAATAAGATAAACAATCTTGATGTGTCTTTTAATTGAAAAACTCATTTTAAAAATAAGTTACAGGAAATATGGAACAATTATGAATCTAATACGTTTATTTATATTCTTCTGCTTTCATAAGTAATAATAATTGATTTTTAATAAGCGTTTTTCAATTAAAAGACATTTCAAGATCGATAATCTTCTTTCAAGTTGTTTCTAATGCTAAGAAAAACGAACTATAGGCCAGTGGCGTAACGTGAACTAATCTAGCCGTGGGCGAAGTCGCATCTGAGAAGCCCTTTTCTTTCTATGTGCCCCAACGAAGGGGCCTCGCGCGTGGCCCCTTTGGGTGAGAGGCCGTGGGCGCCGGCCCACTTCAGCTGTGTTGCCGCCCGCGAGCCTCCCGCGTGCGCGCCCTCCCCCCGCCGCCTCCAAATCACGTCATCGTGTTTACGCGGATGTCGTAGTCGGTCCGAAAGTCGCACCGGGTTAGTGTACCTGTAAAGCCTTTACAGTAAACAGTAAAGGGTACTGATCGAGCGGCTCCCAAGGAGAAGCTCCCTGTTGCCAGTGTTGATGAGGAGGATTTCACACTGGTATCAAGAAAGAAGAAGGCGCACACGGCGCCTCGTAAGACTCGGTGTGGTACCGTCGACCCGGCTAATTCTTTCTGGCTTGCGGATTGCTACACCGAGTAAGGCGCTGTACGTATCGCGCTTGCATTACACCGCCACGGCTGCTGAAGTGGTGGAGTATGTACACCAGAAGACCGGCTACACGCTGAGGGTGTTCCAGCTTCGATCGAGCCACTACGTGCACTTCAACTCTTTTATGGTGCGCGTGCCGCGACCGCTGCAGGGGACCCTCGAGTGCGCCGACTTCTGGCCGAAAGGTGTCGTGTTTCGGAGGTTCCGGGGCAAACTGCCGAATCCGACACAAGAGCAGCCGATGCAACGGAGCCACGCCGTTTTGTCGACTAAATAGTGTTTAGTTTTAAGTTTATAAAATACATTATGTATGTCTGTAAGATATTTGTAATATGGGCCTTGTTGCCTGAATTAAATTTCTAAAAAAAAAAAGACTACGCCCACGCCACTGTACTAGGCTATAGGGCAGACTTCAACACCTTTTTCTTAAACAGAAATATAATATTCATATATAGTAATTGAGATATATTATGTACAATAAAGGGAGATAATTTGAAAAATCCTTATAAGATTTTCATTGAATTCTGCCTTTGCAAATATACCTTATCCAGTTTCTGTGTTAATTTTTATAGCATTTCCCCTTGATTAGCACGTGTGAAAAAAACAATATAAACGGTACAATTTTGCGTTAGCCTCTTATTAAAGTACTATTAGTGTTGCTATTAGTACTACATTATTTACCTATGTATACACTTTGAATTTAGTTGTAATTGCATAACTAAATAGCTATCTACGGTCAATTCCTCATTTAAAAGTTAAATTAATATTCAGAATCACTTAACCAAATATATACATCTTTCTAATTTGTATCTTACAAGCATTCTCTTTAGGTTCAAAGTTAAATGTAACCAGGTATACAATGTTAAATGTAACCAGGCAGGTATACAAAGTAAAAGGTCTCCCGATATCATATTTTATGATTTGATTACGCTAGGGAAGCCAACAACTTCGGAAAGTAAATATAAAGCTATTTTGCGTCGTATCTACCGTTAATATGTTAAAAGAGTGGTGTTTGTTTGTTAGTTTGATAATATTATATAATGCGAGCGATACTATACATATTCAAATTAATTAAATCAAAATTAAATACTACAATTATTCAAATTAATTCAATATACATACTAAAATTGAAAAAACCACAGCTTCAGGCTAGATTAATTCAAACTTAAGACCTTTAAAAGAAAATGCCAGGATTTTTGTCAAGTTATTATATTTTTTCCTCCCCAACCTCAGTAGAAACGTAGTAAGAATATATTTCCAGATAGACAGAGCCGTGGGGCGCGTGTAGCGAGGTTGTTATCGTTCGTTAGTCTTACATTATTGGGACGCAGCCTGTAATTGGTACACAGAAATACACCCGAGCAGACAACTTTACACAACACGACTTTTTACACATTTTTATTTAGCTTCACTGCGTATTATATATTGTTTGTTTCTTTTGTATATTTGATTCACATCTTGTAATTTATATTTTAATAACTTTCTGATATCTGATACAGTTGAAATTTGAAGTACCTACTTCCTTATTTCCGATGACGATCCCATAAAATTCTGACATGAAGCTGATCTGATGATGCAGTCGAAAGGTTGCAAACAGAACTTCTCGATGAAAACACGAACACATGTTTAAGTTTGTGACACGTCTATGTCACCTTGTCCGCTGCCATGACTTTTTAGAGGGCTTTTTAACTGACAAGTACATAGCTAATAAATAGATATTTTCCTTTCTTTATTTCTCTGTCATATCGTCCCCGTGTTATTGTGTCGTCAACGTCATCTATAAACCGTTTAATCCAATTTACTCCTCCACAGGCCCAATTAACTCACCCCACGTCAAACACTTAAGTCTAGCATGCCTGAGTTTTGTCGCCTCCGTGTCGTGTCCGTGTCGTCACCTTTAAAAGTCCTCAACTCCGTGAATCCTCTTCCACAGGGCTCGTTAACTGACATTCACGTCGGATATTTTCGTCCGCCGCTATCATTTACTATGTGTATGCCAAATTGCTGTTATTTCTCTATGATTGGCTGGTGATATGGTTTTGTATAAATTAGCGTTTTGTGTTCTTGTTCGGTTATTGGGTTTGGCTTAAATTGGGTTGTAAAAATATATGAGCTATAGAAACACGTTTATATTGTATTCAGTAAATACTCGAATATCATAAACCGTAAAATCACCCAACTGTTCAAAAGCTCCCAACTATGGTCCAAAATTAACGCCTAACCCAACTTTGGTTCGTTCAGGTATGACTACTATTAGAATGTACATACTAGTTCTGAAAATATTTTTTCTGTCTGTCTGAATATCCCAACCAACTACGACTATAAATACCACATATTCTTAGGTTTGTCAACTCAGTATAGGCTCAAATAAATTAACATATGTTTTACTAAAAAAATACTTACGATTTTTATTATTCCCAGTAAATTAATGGAGTACACAATGTATCATTTTACATTCTAAACATCGCACTATTGACGTGATGTCACAATTATTACTGTCATAATACCAATAAAATAAAATAAAATAAGTGACGACTATGTAGAGTCTATGCGGAAAGAGAAGAGTCGTAGAATGTATTGGATCCCATACACGACTCTACGCAATACATTACCGCTCAAAAAAATCTTAAAATTAATTTCACTCTGTTTGTTGCCTAAAATAAATATCTCTTACAATAGTTTTATTAACTGAAACCAACGCCTCGATTCAATTTGCGGCTGTACTAAAAGTACACGTAGTATTAAGACTCCGTATTCTCAACTTCACAAAAAACAATAACCACACATTCGTATTTGGAATGTGTAAAATTCTGCAGGTGTTTTATCGCCGACACGCTCTAGCCTTCCTTTCCTGCTACACTTCCGTTCGGTTCACCAATTTACCCAGCACGTGAGATCAAGGGAACGTAGCGAGTAGCGACGTGACATGCTTCCTAAAAACTACCAGCACTACTAGACCCATACTCCCCCCCTGAATTTCCTATAGAAATAGAGGAAAACGGGGATGGAAGTAACAGTGGTATGGATCTAGTGAAAGTGGTGGGTGACAAAAAATAAGTTTAAAACTCCTATGGGTGTTAGGTAAACGGTGGAATTGGTCGAAAATTGGTGGAATGTCTTTGCGAATTAGGAAGTAACACTATTTTGGTGCGATTTTCTGTTTTAATGGAAGTCACAAGAGTTCTGTTTATTTATTTTTTTTATACTTGAAAGCGTTTTAAAATAAATACAGGCTATGCATAATTTTTCGCAAACTTCTGGGTAACCGATCTAGTTGATCTAACCAATACATCCTTGTATGATCCATTTATTTCTAAAAAAAGCTGTTTTCTTCTTAACTGTCACTGAGATCTAAAAATCTTTCAAAAGTTTATTCTTGTTTTTAGGAAGACGAAAAATCTAGACAACAACATTAGAACGTATCTGCCCTAGGAGCCTAGCTAAGGTGACAACCGCTTGCACTACCACAACGAAAAGCTTTGTGTCTCTCTATCACTCTTCCATATTAGTGCGACGGTGACAGTTGCGTTTCGTTTGCAGGTTCGATTCCCGGCCTATACCACTTTGTATTAATATATCAGATAATCTAATAAATATGCACTTAAGACGTACAGATAGTAATGAAATTATGCCTAAATATGTCATTGACATGCGTAGCGTTAAATTGACCGGATCGAGCATCGAACGCGACCCCTCGCGAGCAGGTCGCCTGCGACTAATTCAATTGCCCCAGATTCCGATTACAATTTGATAGTAAAAGACGCGAGAAGTATAACAAACGGCACCCGTAGTGTAAATTTCAGTAGATAATACTCCCATCTTAAAGGGCGGCAACGCGCTTGCAACCCTTCTGGTGTTGCGGGTGTGCCGGGTGTCCATGGGCGGCGGTCGTTACGCTTACCATCAGGTGATCCGTCTGCTCGTTTGCCTCCTATTTTATATTAAAAAAAAAATAATGTGACGAGCGTTCGCGTGTCTATTCTTGTACAGGATTTTGAACAGCGCACCAAGCGGGACGTTTTCGAAACTCATTAGGAGTACAAAATAAGACTTAACGCAAACGCGCAGGTACGTCCGTCACACTTTAGAATGAAATTTTCACTAAAGTGTCGTTCTATGGAACTTGCTAACTATGACATCTATTATACATCTTTTAGACATCACCAAGATACAATAACGATATGTTTGAGATCTGGAGATACTCTTGAACGATTTCCACAGGATATGACTTAGAGATCCAATTCACATCTAATAGATATCTTACTCTATCTAACGTAAAAGTGACATTAGTTGCCCGAATTGCGCTGCAAAAGAGAACTAGTTGATATCTAAACTATAACGTATCTAGAATGGATCTAGTACGTGTCGTCTCTCGTGAATATCTTGAAGTTCGAATACGTCAGTATGTAAAAAGTCACTAGTAAATTCATCATTTAGAGCCAATTTCAATATGCCGGTTTGTTTACATAGTTAGCAAGTTAAGTTCCATAGAATGACACTTTAGGGGTAAAAGGATACCCATAACCCGTCTCTATTTAGCCAGATAAAAAGCCAGTATATTCACGTTTTTGCGTTCTTTATAGTTAAAGGGGGATAAATAGGCGTCGTTGAGCTGAAACGCGATAAATGCGATATATCGCAGGCTGAAAATGCGATTTTTCATAGCACGCGCCGTCCTGCGCTTTATTCTCTTTATATCTGGGGATACGTTTTAATCCGCAGCAAAAGCGGTTCGATTAAAAATGAATAAAGGAATAAATGAATGCGTTGCCTATTGGGTCTTAATTCGAATAAACGTTCCTAGAATTTATTTAAATTGGTGCTTATATAAAAATCTAGTATCAATTAAAATAAATTCTCTCTCTAGATTGAAGTAAGTTAAGTGTGGTATTAACACATTATACAATTTACTGTTTTATTTAAGTGTTCGAAATAAATGATTTTTGATTTTGATTTGATTTGAATTGCTGCAAAAGCCAGCTAAGAGCATGTCAGGCCATGCTCTGTGTAGGGTTCCATAGTTATCTTACTGTCTAATAATAAGGTATCATGAAGGTATGTACATTACAAGAATTCTGATGTCCATAACTATAATACTAGAAATAAAAACAAGCTTGCTATCAGAAAGTTTCGTGTTCGTAAAGTACAGAAGTCATTCGTTGGGCAATGCATTCATTTTTAAAACAAGTTACCTGAGGATGCTTTAAGATTACCCTTTCCAGCTCTTAAGAATTACTTAAAAAAGTCATTGATGTTGAAGGCTTATTACAGAGTCGAGGACTACTTGACAGACAAACATGCATGGTCCAAACCAGAAACTGTAATAACGACAAGTAGCAATTAAAAGCATTGTATTATGTGTAGAGTTAAAGGTGACTCAGCTCAGGTAAAAACCACATCAAATTGTATGAAAGCATCTCATAACAATCAGTCAGATTCATATAATATGTATTCTCATTTCTTTTATTGATTTTATTTCTTTTCCTTTTGTAAGAATTTGATATGATTCTGAAAGAGCTACGTATTTGTATAAAGTTATGTACTCACTGAGTATAATTGCATGAATTCTATAGTAATTTAAATTGTATTTTTCTTAATTACTCGTAATGCATGTTAATTATAAGATGTAATAATGTTTTGAAAAGATGTGTCCCGCCGAGTTTGTTGCCGGTCCCATATTGGGATACCCTCCTCCAATTGAGGGGAGATTTAAATCTTCTCGGGGCAGAGGTGTACGGTTGGAGCCGGTAAAGGTTTATTTGACGTTCATAAGCGCATTGTAATATGCCTACTTGAATAAACTATTTTTTATCTTTTATCTTTTATCAAGCATAAATTCGCAGAGTTTTGTACGTTATTTACTGAGAACGGAAAACTTTTTGCGATAACTCTATATTTAATGGCTTAACCGATCATTTTCGCTATAGGTTTATTGAATTTTTTTAATAAGTTTTATTTTCACGATTCTTTTTCATATTTTTCTGATCCACAATTCAAAAGTTAGAAATCTCATTTTTTTCTTTCGGTGCGATTATTTCAAAAAATATTTACTTTAAAACGTTATTCGTTTTGAAATGTATCTACCTATCCAACGCCCTATACTTAGGGTTAAAAGAAACAATTTCTTCCCCACTTTAACGTGTAGGTTGCCTTAATTTTATTTCTAAGTTTTAATTATACCGCTTTGTCGGTGAAATCGGTATGATTCGTTTATATATACATAATATATTGCAATTTTCTAGCACTAACTATCACGGAACAAACCCGCACGGACAGACGGACAGACAGACGGATGGACATGGCGAAACAATAAGGCTTCCTACTTAGTTGATTGCCGCTGTGCTTACAACGCGAATATCTATCTCAGATAAACTCCCTATATATCCCACCAAGCTCACAATATACCCTAAGTCCAAAGTGCACTCTTTAACAAGCATCCATTATTTAGTAGTTCGGTAAAACTACTGAAATATGGTCGAACGGACTTTTCACTGGAAAATGCCAAAAAATGAGCCGGTTTATCTGGGTTCAGGCCCTAAGTTATGGTCGACTGTAAGCCTGGAGAATTCAGATTTTAAAAATATGTTATCGATTTGATAACTCGGTCTTCTAGCCTAGTTGGTTGGGCTTTCAATCCCGGTAAGAGCATATACAGGGTGATTCATGAGACGTGAGCAGGACTAATCCTGCACACTCAGTAACTGATAATTGATCGATCACCGTCGTATGTAGGTGAAACAACCACACTTTTTCTTATTTTTCAACTTTTTGGTGAGAGCAAATTTAATTCTCTACAATCATGGTCAGCCTACAAGACCTAATTAATAAACATAAAACCTCTTTTACGAAGAAAATAAAATGTCAAACCTGAGTGAGATACGAGTTTTCAAAAGTAAGCAGACCGTGATGACAGTGATGACATTCAATTTGACACAGAATATGGCTAGTTTAGTATTCTAATGTTAGGGTGACCATCTATGTCGTAAATAAATTAATAACTTTTTTTTTCAACACGACCAGAAAATTAACGTTAAGCTCACTAATACTGATAGGAAACAGTTGCTTATAATTTACGAAATGCACAGTGTTAGTCCTGCTCACGTCTCCTGAATCAACCTGTATATTTATAAATATAAAATATATATAATATAAATATAAATTTGTGTGTTCATCACAAATTTGTTTCTGAGTTATGGATGTTATCTACATAGTTATGTTGTAATTTTGAAATTTGTCTTGGGCATTCAAGTAATATATCTATGTCAGGTAATAGGGTATACAAACTTCTACTTACCGTAACTTCTTTGTATAAGAATTTGCGACGATAACTAGTACGAAACATAATATATGTTAATGTAAATATGTATTCATGCCAAGTTTCATGTAAAACCATATCGTTTTAAAATAAGACCATTACTTTGATTGTATGGGAGCGGTATTTCAGAGGTAGGTTCGTGAGACTCTTAACCTACAGGGTAAATAGCGATACCTATAGGCTACATTCCTACTAGTCAAATCAGCTTCTTTTTTAGAACTGTCAATACGATTTTCTAATATGGAATTTATATGAAAACAAATATAGTGACGTCACGGTAAACCCACGTACTTTTTATATTTCAATCCGATTTATTAAATACAAATTGTGTTTAGAAATAGCTGCTATCTATGTTTTTCTAATAATTATCTGGTGTTTTATTTCGTGCACGGTTTGAAATAATTTATTTTAAGTACAGGAAACATCCCTATTATTAGATACCTATGGCTGTGGTCTTCTATAGTTCATCGTATCAAACATTTGCATATTTTTAAATTCCGAATGCCACTGCTGGGTTTAAACATAGAGCGGCCATTTCACTTCATTCCAGTTTTGCTGACGAAGTTTGAAATTAAAAAATAACATTGGCATGGTTGGGTACGGATATGTAGCAAGCTTGGCAAGTTATTTTATTAGTATGGTGCGATGTTTAAAGCGAATAAGCGTACATATTTTTACTCACACATATTTAACTCTGATTTAAATATGTGAATTAAACAAGGTTGGGGCGACCAACTGGGAGACGTCCTGTCGGAAGGCCTAGGTACCGATGGATCGACGAGGTCCAGAAAGACCTGTGTGGCATGCAAGCGGCTGAATGGCGTCAGATCGCACAAGAGAGGAACGAATGGCGCAATCTAGTGTCGGAGGCCAAGATCCACTTCGGGTCGCTGAGCCAGCGAAGTAAGTAAACAAGGTTGGCCCTGGCACACAAGCAAAAAAAGTAATTGTTAGATTATTAGTATTATGGTGAACCTAATTAATAATTAGTAATATATTCAAATAGTTTTTTTTTGCGCTACAAAGGTAGAATTATTTATTTTTAAGCAAACAGTTAAAAATACACTACATAATCTAAACATAAAACGAATTACAAACTAAACTTATATATAAATGCGAGTATATGTGCGCTAATTTTTTGACTAAATAGTACTCTATCCCGGAAATGCACTTGCTCATTAAATTATTAGGGAAGACCATTTTCGCGTAGCGGCACGGGATCAGAAAGCTATTCTCAGTGCCCCATTAAAAAAATCCGACCTGTATATCTGCGAAACGGCCAAGCCACATATTTTGACTAAGGTGTAGAGTTTGTGAAGTTAGGGCTTGTAGAGTTAGAAGTTTGGCTCTTCAACTTTTGGATTGAGTGACTGCGAGCCTTATGGTTTCATCTTGGCAACATACATACTAATTCGGACGTACTAAGCCAATTTTACTGTAGTACATCAGTTTATGCCCGGATTACCGCTTACATATTACATTAAATACTAGACTCGATGTTTCAATAAATAACACAGTGAATTACATTGAGTATTGAAGTATATGGTTCAATAATTTTCATTCAGTGCCGCTTTCAATAAGGCTTTGCCGCGGGCATTCCATTTCGACATTAGCTTAAGCCTACGAATTCACTGTAACATGCACAGAGTATTGATGCCTGCAGCGGGGCCGCTTGAACAAAAAACGACTGTTACGACATTCACTGTAACATGCACAGAATATTAATACATACAGCGAAGCTACTTAAAAAACGCTGTGATAGTAATAACATTTGTTGAAGAGTTTGCATTTGAACAAGAAACGCCTGCTTGGAAATACATTTTATTTCAACATTAGCGGAAACCTACGAATTCCCTGTAATATGCACATCTCATCCTACAGCGAAGCTATTAAAACAGAAAACGTTGATTGAGACACATTCTTTTCTAACAATAGCTTCAAGATCCTAGGACTTCACTTTGACATCAAAAATCGAAATTTAAAATTATGATATGCAACCATCGTAGGAAGGTAAAATTGTCCAAGGTAAGTATTAGCAGCGGTATCCAGTAAGCGAAAGCGGTCGAAACATATCATTAGATATAAAAAATCACGCTGATATTATAGAAACTAAATACCACATTAGGTACCGTAGCAAATCATAGGATTGAGTGGCGAATATTATGACCTCGGGGTAACGAGGGAATATTATTTACAGCGGTTTTTCTCCCACCACATCCGCTGTTCTACTCTGCGCAAAACGCTGTTAACCTCTAAAGTAATCCACGTAATGTATTGTATTGTATTTTTTTTCACAATGGCTGCCGCAGACAGCTGAAGGTTACATGTTCTGCACTGTTCAGTAATATGCTAATTTTATGGATTATACATGAAAAATGATGTCTGTGATTTAGTTGTCCTCTATATGACACGTTATAAAACTTGAAATAAATACCGTAAAATGGGGTGAGTAGGGACAAAATTGACATTCAAACCTCGTTAAACTTTATTTTTACACGTGGCAAACTGATTTTTAAATGTTCCAGTCGGTTGAACTTTAGTTTTTTTAATAATTTTGTGAGTTCCATTTCATAACTTTAAAGATAAATACGAAATAGTAGGAAATCTCAGCTCACCCCGTAGTAGGGGTGAGGAGGGATATCCTACTAAGGTGAGTTTTGAATATGGTTTTGTTTTGGGATTATGAACATAATAATAGCTTGATTTTGTTAATACAATATATAATATACGTAGCAGTAGTTTGTAAAAACCAACTCACCCCTCTGTCATCCCTCCTCGCCCCATTCATATCCCAACTGCCCTCGTAATCCCTATTCACCCCATTTTAAGGTACGGCATGTAACTGAACATATAGCAATTACTCAAATTCGTTAATGTTTAGGTCACTCTGAGCAACTTTTACTATGGGGCCAACCCCGTAATCGTGAAATTTGACTCTCCCATAGTAAATTTCAACATCAGTACGGCTACCATCAGTTTGGCATTGACATAAACGCTATCGTGAACGTAATTTACTTTCTATATATCTCTTTCGCACTAATATGTCAGTACAAGCGAGATGCATAGAAAGTAAATCAGCAGTACAGATCAGCAAAATGTATGAAACAGCCAATTTATTTTTTTAGTTCAATCCTATCTAATTTTTATATCAAAATGTAAGTTTAAATTGACCTCCAGTGTGGCTTTCACCAGTTTGGCACTGATATAAACGTTATCGAAAACGTAACTTACGTTCTATGCATCTCGCTGGTACTCGCATATTAGTGCGAGCGAGATGTATAGAAAGTAATTTACATTACGTAGATGTTAGCGTATATTATGTCAGTTATGACACTTATGACACTGTCCATCGGCTCGATTCGATCTTTAAGATGTTTACGTCAATTTGATATGTCTAGAAACGATATGCATTAGATATGTCAGTGTTAAATGTAACGTTTGTTTAAACAAAAACATCACTTTTGATACTGACACATCTAATCCATATCGTTTCTAGATCTATTAATCGCCTATCTTAAAGTTCGAATCGGGCCCATGGGCCCTATTCGGATTTTGAAATAGCCATCTATTAGATATCTTTTAGACATCAGCAAGTTACGATAACGATATGTTTAAGATCTAACCTGTCAAATTTGACATTTGCGCGATTCTGGAGATACTCTTGTACAATTTCCACAGGAGAGATCCAATTCACATCTAATAGATGTCTTACTCTAACATAAAAGTGGCATTGGTTGCCCGAATTGCGCTGCAAAAGAGGACTAGTTGATATCTAAACTATAACGAATCTGGAATGGATCTAGTACGTGTCGTCTCTTGTGAATATCTTGAAGTTTGAATACGGCAGCATGTGTCTTTATGGTACGGGTATATCTATTATTGACCTCTCTTCCACAGTTCGCTTCAGGCGATGTGCTACGGACTACGCCGTAGATGCCCTACACCCGTAGCGGCGTAGGCACATGCTACGATGTGTATATGTATAAATTTTAGAACCTCAAAATATAAAACCTACCAAAGACCAGAAGACATCTATAAAAAAAACAGTAATACCTACCTTACCGTTTATTTTTTTATTTACCAATATTTTAAAATCACACACTACCAAATATTTCAAATAAAACCAAACAGATATACAGGTTGTATCACAAAACCCGTTTATGGGGCAAAACTGACGATTCCCGCATATGGCGTAGTTGGGAGGCATCGATTCTCTCCTCTATTATTAAACGTCATGCATAAAAATATCCCCCTCGCGAAACGGGGGTGGGTAGGGTTGTATGTTAGTTTAAGATATGCTATAGAAAACATCGTGTTGCCAGATTGTAAGCGGTATTTAGATTTTATATAAATGTGTTAGGATTATTTGAAAGTTTATATCAAGTGCCTCAACGTAATTTAAAGTCTAACAAATTGATAACAATAAACTACTATCTGAATAGACGTCTATGTTAATTGTGAACTTACAAATAATACTTTATCATCACCAGCGTACTCTTACAACTCTTGCAAATTTCATTTCATTTCATTTCATTTCATTTCATTTCATTACTAGACTTACGATACGGATAGCAACAAGTTACGATACGGATCTTCTTCTTTGTCCGTCCCTGCTCCCGTTATCTGGGGTCGGGTCTCCTCACACTTCTGCGCCAGGCCCATCGGATCCCGGATTGTCGGTTTTGGCAATTGGGCTTTCTTAAGGTCTCTCTCGATGTTAGACCACCAGGTCAATGGCGGGCGGCCGCTACAAGTTACGATACGGATAATTTAAACATATTTGTAAGATAGATATGTCAAATTTGACGTTTTCGCGATTCTGGAGGTCCTCTTGAACGATTTCGACAAGTTATGACTTAGATATCCAAGTCTAATCTAGTCGATATCTAACGTAGATCTAGTTGATCTATAAATCGTCTCAAGATCTTGTGACTATCTCGAAATCCGAATAGGCCTGATAGTCTTCTCGTTGTTTTAGAAATGTGAAATGGAGGGTTTTCAAAATGTTCCCATGAAATCAATGTATTATTTTTTTGGACTTTTATTGCCAAACCTTACAGTTATTTTTGACATCTATGACACTTGAAATAGACGCCAAGGAGTGACGTAAATGTTAAATGAAACAGTCGTGAACAAATTGAGTAGGTAATAATACCTAATATGAACGGGAATTTTATAAGTGGAAATGCATGAGAATTTTCTCATGACTCTTTCCAGAAATTTTGGAATTTTCAAGAATTTGGGTTAGTTGGGTACCAAAGGATTATTATGAGAACTGAGGACTTCACATAGGTAGTTAGGTACCTTTGAATTTATTATTTGAGAAGATTTATGTATGCAGCATTAGGTACACACGATGTGTTTACCTTTCCCAAAAACCAACTGGTAAATACCACATCATATTTCGGACATAAGTATCGAGAAACTTTTTTGCAGACAAATACTCAGTAAAATTTACCAAATCTTTCACTGTGCGACAGACTTAACAATAATTTGAGTTTCTTCCAGGTCGGTGCGAGCGTAATAGTAATTGGAAGGGTGTGGCCAGGAAAACACAGTTTATGTGCCGTGCGTACAGTAAGGAACAGACTGCGTGAGTTTCTGATGTTGGGCGATTTAGGAGTGATAAATAATAATTAATAAATATTATCTTCTCTTCTTCTCAGCATATTTGCGTCCACTGCTGAACATATGCCTCTTTCATGGATTTCCATGTTGTTCTGTATGCGGCGGTTCTATGCCAGGTCGGCCCTGCCGTCTTTCTAATGTCGTCCGACCATCTGGCTCGTGGTTTTCCGTCCCTCCGGCTTCCCAGTCGAGGTCTCCAGAACAGTACTCGCTGTTATAGGACATTCTTACACAGATTGACTAAGTCCCACAATAAGCTCAAGAAGGTTTGTGTTGAAGGTACTCAGACGACGATATATATAATATATAAATACTTAAATAAATAGAAAACCCATGCCGTGCACATGGCCATGACTCAAGCACAAATATCTGTGTCATCACTCAAATAAATGCTCTTACTTGGATTCGAACCCAGGACCACCGGCTTCACAGGCAGGGTCACTACCCACTAGGCCAGACCGGTCATCAAATCCTGAAAGCTTTGTTGTAATTTAGTCACTAAGCTATGATTTCAAATATAATTTATTCAAGGTGGACAAATACGAGTAAGTCGATAAAATATAACCGCATAAATAGACAGCCAGTTAGAAAAATATGATCATCGCGTGATGATAACTGTATCTATAGGTATTTAAATAAATGTAAAAAAAAATCTACCCTTAAATGGCTCCTTAAACCAGTTGAGGGTAGATGAAAACATTAGGTACATATTCATATCGACTCCATAGTTTTCTTTTACCTTACCATGCGATAAAAAATCCGAGGCTTGCTCATAGCTTCAGTGTAGTTCGTTAAAATGTGCTTGAATGAAACGTTTGACAATTCATCACGGGTGTCTAACAGTTGCCGCCGCCGTTAACTTTGATCAATTCGTTACGCATGGTGCAATCCTTAATACTGGAGTCAGTTATGTAACGCTGCCATACATGATCCAAAAAATTTTTATTAAGCTATGAGCTTCATCACATCTGATATTTGAGTAATTCTAAGCATTTCTAGCGTGAAGTGGGGGGGAGGGTGGGGTACAAAGACGGCCGCCATCCGTCATCTTTAAAAAAAATCTACTCTGATCCTGGTGGGTACTAGGGCAAGTTTGGTATCATTTTCGTATAAACCAAAGACGTAGAATTCATTGCTGATATTTGTTTTTTCAATTTCATAGTAATTTTACAAGAAAAACGTAAAAAGGTGAAAAATTTGGTTGGAGATTTTTGCTACGCGGAGCCGAAACTACAAAAGATAGAAAGTTGAAATTTGCACACTAGATTACATTTATAAAGTGTACAAGAGATAAGAAGCGATTTTGAGAAATTCAACCCCTAAGGGGGTTAAAAAGGGGATGAAAGTTTGTATGGGGTTCAAGTTTTATTTTAAGCTAGGAATTTGAAACTTCGTAAAACGATATATTATTAAAATACAAGAAAACTAATTTCAGCGTTTTTGAAAATTCATCCCCTAAGGTGGTGAAAAAGGAGTTGAAAGTTTGTATGGATATCAAAAAAATTTTCGTACGCGGGACTTGAATCTTTGTATTTGGGGATATTATTAAAAGACAGGAAAAGTAATTTCAGCGTTTTGTAAAATTCATCCCCTAACAGGGTTAAAAAGGGGTTGAAAGTTTGAATCCATTACAAATCCGAGTAGACACACATTTCTTATTGGCTCCCAGGCTTGAAATGCTTAGAATTACTCAAGGAACATATGTGATGAAGCTCATAGCTTAATAAAAATTTTTTGGGTCAACTTTATAACTGCTTCCGCTATTAAGCAGTTATTCTTTGAATATTCGCCCCTGCTACATGCCTCACCCTGTATAATCTCCACTCCCGTTCCACACTCTACAATTATATCTAATTCGACGAGCTGTCAATCTGTCAGCGCCATGTTTAATCTAAATTACGGCCGCGCCCAGTGGGCGGTTAGATGGACAAAATAAATTAAACTAGTAAAGTAATTTGTTCGTACATATGAGCCCTGATGCGAAGTTCGTCTAGTAACACACGTCATAACTATGACATTTATTCTAATTTATAAATTAGAATACTTACATAAAATAACTTAATTACAATCTGGACGTGTCGCGTCGCGGGAATGAGAAATTAAATATCATTTGATATTTATCAGTCGCTTTTCGGTGAAGGAAAACATCGTGAGGAAACCAGACTAATCCCAATAAAGCCTAGTTTACCATCTGGGTTGGAGGGTCAGATGGCAGTCGCTTTCGCAAAAACTAGTGCCTACGCGAATTCTTGGGATTAGCTGTGAGGCGGACCTCAGTCTCCCAGCATGAGCCATGGCGAAAATTCCAGAATAACGCCAGGAAGATGAGAGAAGATAACTAAATTCATCATTAACTATCTTATGTACGAAATATTATTTCATATTTACCAGTCGCTTTTCGATCAAGGAAAACATCGTGAGGAAATCAGACTAATCCCAATAAAGCCTAGTTTACCATCTGGGTTGGAAGGTCAGATGGCAGTCGCTTTCTTAAAAACTAAATTCTTGGGATTAGTTGTCAAGCGGACCTCAGTCTACCATGAGCCGTGGCAAAATGCCGGGACAACGTGAGGAAGATGATGATGATAAAATAATTTAATTTGATTCCTAATATATTAGATTTCTCAAAAATAGCGAAACTTTTCTACTAGTGGTATTTGATAATTAGCAGTACGCAGTGTGCACACGCTCCACTGCTGTGCAATGAGGCGATCAGCCGCCGGCGACTGATTTACGCAGCAATGGAACACGCATTAGGCGATGTTGACGGACAGATGGCGTCGGCGAATGGTGACCAAAATGCCACAGTTAAAGAGAGGCGTCATCTTCGAGCGCGAATCCTCGAATCTAGAAAAACCTAAAGTGCCATTCTATGGAACTTCCTAACTATGTAAACAAAATTCACTAGTAAATTCATCATTCAGTGACAGTTTCAATATGGCGGTTTGTTTACATAGTTAGCAAGTTCCATAGAATAACACTTTATTTAGAATATAATAGAAATAGAAAAAAACATAGTGCAAAATAAAGTGTCACGAAATAGCCCCATCTCAGCATGTTGCTGCCGTTGCTGGCGACTTCCAGCGCCTATTTATAACTACTTAGTTTTTATTGCATTAATCAATCAATCAAACAAAGCATCTATTTATTAAGTACAGAGAACTCCATAGAAGTAAGCATGCTGTTTTTATCAGGTTCTTTAATTGTTATGGAATTATTTAATATAGCATGGTCAAAACTGATAATAAACTTCAAAATTGTACCGGAACAAATGCCTGATTTTGAACCCCAAGCTTACTTCTGCGAAGTTCTTTCTAGGTTCCAGGTCTAAAATTGTCTAAATACTAACACACTAATACTTCACTATGTGTTTTATGCCGTTTACTTAAGTATTTATTATGAAACAATAAAATTTTTGTTCGTGTACAGGGCTCATCTTTTATAACTCAAAGCACTTACTTAATTACCTAGGTATAAGTAACGGTGGAAGTATGAAGACTACGGTTGTCAAAGTTCTAGCGACGCGGGTGCGGACGCGGACAGTTTGGGAACTCAGTGCGAACACCCATTACTTGTGTGTGTAATGGCGGACACTAAAAATATACCTAAGCAGAATAAGTTATACTATTCCACGTTTTAAATGAATATATTCGTATTCGTAAAGCATCATCTTACAAAATAAATATCAGATTTTTTCAAACCATACATTGCATTTTTTATCTTTGGAATATTTTTATAAATTCTACACAAATAACTAGCTCATTGGATAGGTAAAAATATGGCTATAATACCTAAGATGATAACGCAATGACAAACAAAATAAAAACTTAGAACACTTTATTTCTCTTTTGATAATCAATGAATAGACCTCATGATCTTGAATACTTATTATAAAATTTCTTTAACTAAATAAATGTGGCATGTATTTTTCTCAATAAAATGACCCAGGAGTCAGACCTTGCAAATGAATGCCAATTTGATCAAATTTTACACCTTTCGTACTTTTAAATTGGTACAGCCATCAAATATACCAGAGCGGCCAAAGTGCTCAAAAATATCTGTACACGCACCGCTCCTTAGAGCTGATTTAGACCGCTTGCATTGCAGACTGTTGGTTACGTTCAATTGAATCGACCGATCAAAACCCGGAATATTATCAAACTCGCATGCGAGTTCTCGCATCGTCTAAATGAGCCCTTATACTCATTTAAGCACGCGCTTGGCCGCTCCGATATCAGGCGTGGCTCACACCGCGATTTCGTCGCTTTGCCACAGGTAGCTAAAAGTACATCCGTTCGACCTCAATTTTGCCATAAGCCGCGCGTGGCGCTGTCGCCACCTAGCGGCCATATCTGTGCTGATCGTGACAGACGCGTTTCGTTAGAGAGTGAGGATCTTCTGTACCTAGTACTATTATTTATTCTGTGCCGATATACTCGTATCTGATGGCGCCAGTACGAGTGACCCTGCTAGTATTATTGTTCAATATTCGATATATTTTGCCCTTTTAAATGTCCCGATGTGTACCCCTGCTTTAGTGCGATGATCATCTCAGAAGTTCTCTAATTGCTCTAAAGGGTTGTCTTTTGACATGTCTGTTGCCCCCAGTAAGGAAGAGGTGAGCTTTTGTCCCCTCCATGATCAATGTTTCTCTATTTGGGCGAAAAAGTACCGACGCATTTGGTAAAATATCTGGGAGACCGAGCTTTGCTCGGAAAACGAACAAAAACTCAAAAATGCGGTTTATCCGAGAGATAAGACATAGCAGGATCGAATTTTCGCCCCCGAAAACCCTCATATAGCATATTTCATCGAAATCGTTAGAGCCGTTTCCGAGATCCCCGAAATATATACATATACAGTGTGTTTTTTTTTAAGTGGGACAGTATGGGGAAATCCCAAAGTATAAGAGATACAGGGAAACTGTCTTAGGAAACATTAGGTACTTTTTTGTGAAAAAAAAAATGGTATAGTCAAAATTTTGGTCAAGTGTGAGTTGTCCCTAAAAATGATTAATTTTGATGAAATTTTTTTTTGACGCACATCTACTCAGTTTCATGAGGGGATCATTTTATTGTATGGGAAGAAAAAAATCGGGACAGCAGAAGTTAGTCAAATTTAAGAAAATCGTTTTCATTTTTACAACCCGTGTAAATTGAAAACCACTGCCCACTGCAAGGTTTTTATTTAAAAAATATTGCCTATTCCAGTTTTACATTTGAATTTGGAACACTTTATTTGGTTTAAAAAGGATTAAAATACTTTAAGATATTCTTACGCGAGCCTTACCTTACAAATCTAATTTAAAAAAAAAAACAAATTTTAAATTTGGAACTTCTTGAAACAAACAGTATTTTACTTGATATTTCATTGTTTAAAGTTAACATTATGTTAAGTTTTCGTCATGGAATTACCAAACTCGCATAAAGTAGATTTAATTGAAGCGTATTTTGTAAATTATCGTAGGTCTGTGAATGCGTTACAGTGGTATCGGGAACGTTATCCGGACCGCGATCAACCGGACCGCAAAATTTTTGACAAACTGGTGAAAAATTTAAGAAAGGGAGGCTGTTTTAAATTAAAACGGAAGAGACGAGCCACAGTAATAAATGAATTTACAACTATCGCAATCTTAGGATATTTTGAAGCCTACCCAAAAGCCTCATTGAGGGAAGCTGCTAACACTATCGGTGTGCATAAATCTACAGTACGAAAGGTATTGAAGGCTTACAAGTACAAGTGTTACATAGAAGGTCATCTTGTACAAGCATTGCTTCCAGGAGACACTGACCGGAGATTAGCATTTTGCCAGTGGTTTGTAGCATGCTCGATTAGAAACCCGTCTTTTCCAAGCCGGATTATTTGGACAGATGAATGCAATTTTTCAAACAATGGCATGTACAATAGAAAAAATAATCATTTTTGGGCACGTACAAACCCCTTCCGAACTACGGCAACCCATAACCAGGTCCGCTTTTCCTTTAATTGTTGGTGTGCAATATTAGATAATAAAATCTTTGCCATTAAAATTTACCATGGAACATTGAATAGTCAAAAATATCAGGAAATATTAAACATGGCTGTGGATTTAGTAGATATGGCAATTCCATTAAATAATTTGAATAATATCATCTACCAACAAGACGGCGCCCCTGCCCACAATAGTATCGCTACGAAACAGTTTTTAAATGAACATTTTCTTGATCGCTGGATGGGCACAAATGGCCCTATTAAATGGCCACCACGTTCACCCGATTTAACACCGTTGGATTTTTTCATTTGGGGGTACCTTAAAGGTCGAATTTATGCAGATACTTACAACTCGGTACAAGAGTTAAAAGACGCAGTGCATTATCATTTGAACAACATACATCACAACGCCTTGTCTAAAGCTACCAGAGGTGTTCTGAAACGCGCTCGTGCCTGCATTCGACAAGAGGGAGGCCACTTTGAACATTTACTTTAATGTAAAATTATTTTATTAAATTTACCTAACTTCTGCTGTCCCGATTTTTTTCTTCCCATACAATAAAATGATCCCCTCATGAAACTGAGTAGATGTGCGTCAAAAAAAAATTTCATCAAAATTAATCATTTTTAGGGACAACTCACACTTGACCAAAATTTTGACTATACCAATTTTTTTTTCACAAAAAAGTACCTAATGTTTCCTAAGACAGTTTCCCTGTATCTCTTATACTTTAGGATTTCCCCATACTGTCCCACTTAAAAAAAACACACTGTATATATATATAATAAAAGACCTTATTTTGAAAAGTGCAAGCACATTTGCTATTAGGTGCTAGTGATTGCGCGCGCAACTCGCGCAATAAGCGAAACTACCGCGCTTATTATACGTGGTACCTACACACTGGCGTCGAAAAACGCGAGTATTATATAGCCTCCTGAGTCCCCGAGGCCCTTATAAAGGATTTAATCCAAATCGAATTTCGAATTTAAATGGAATACAAGAAGGTTCCAAATTCAAAACTGCAATAATGACAAGGGGGACTCGGGAGGTTAGAAAGGTTGTCTAAAAGTTAACTTGTAAGGGCCACTTGCACCATCCCACTAACCCGGGGTTAACTCGTTAAGAAGTTAACCCAATGTCAAATTGTACTGGTTACGATGGTAACTCCAGGTTTAACCGGTTAACCCCGGGTTAGTGGGATGGTGCAAGAGTGGCCCTAAATAAAGTAGGTGTAAGGTATGTAAACTTTTCCAAATTTGTTAGTGTGCGGTAAGTTATTTATTTATTTAAACATTAATTATTGCACAATACATGAAAGTACTTGATTTGAAGTACACCTTGTCAACAGTATGGTTGTCCTTTTTTGACAAATGGCATTTTAAAAGAGCGAGGAGAGAGAAATGATACTAGTTGCTGCGTCGTCAAAGAGAACAGAAAACGTAGGGGCCTTGCGCAAGTGTAAGGTTTAAAAAATATTTTTGGTGTATTCCTTTTGGTTCCCGCCTTATGAAATCGAGTAAATTGAATTCAACGACAGAAATCAAGAATAATTTGTTTTTAACAATTCACTTACATCATTTTCTATAAAAAAAGGATCAACGTGGGATTAGTAAAATTAAACAATTACCAATTGTTCCAGGCGAGGAAATAAAGACACTATTATTCCATTTTGTTTCCACCCAGTTGTTCGTGGGACGGGGACGCAGAGGAGTACACCACTTTTCTGCACTAGAGCATAAACGTATCACTTATTTATTTAATCGTATGGCATGGTATGATAAACAGAAAACAACAGTTATAAACACAGATTAAGTCCAATCAGCCACTTGGTGGCCTCGTCGCTAAGAACGATCAGGTCTTCAGGAGGTCCGTTGGCATAGCGCGTTATGGGGCAATCCTCTATAATATGCTGGATTGTCTGTACAGTCGCGCCACAAATGCAAGCCGGGGATTCCACCCATCCACAGCGGTGTTTGTAGTAAGCACAACGACCATGGCCAGTGCGAAGTCTGTTGAGGTTGCACCAGTGCCGTCTTGGGAGGTCAGATCCTTTGATTATGGCACCTGGGGTGATTCCGGAGCCCAGCTTTCCCGCCATCAATGAGTTCCACGACTGTGACCACTCACGCTTCAGGTTGAAACAACTACCGACAAGGCCCTTGAAGATACTGTAAGGGGCATTCCTAGATTTCAAGCGACAGTTGGCTGGGTTCAGAAACTCCGCATAAATTGGTAGGGCTGGGTTCTTTTGGATCTTTGCCGCTTCTCGCATCAGGGCCTCTTTCCTTCTCAAGTCTGGCGGAGCGATCCGAGAAAGCACTGGCAGCCAGTGGGAAGGGGTTGAGAGTAGCGTACCGTAGATGAGTCGCATGGCCCTATTCAGCTCAACGTCTACTCTGGCGGCGTGGGCACTCCCCAACCATGCCGGTGCGCAATATTCAGCCGTGGAGTACACCAATAACAGAGCAGAAGTTCTCAGGACATCGGCACTTGCTCCCCAAGAAGTCCCGCTTAATTTCTGAAGAATGTTGTTTCGGGTCTGGAGTTTACGAGCTGTGCCGGTAAGGTGTTGTTTATATGTAAGGGATCGGTCAAGAGTGACTCCCAGGTATTTTGGGGAAGAATTATGTTTTAGTGGGGATCCTTCAAATTGCACCTTAAGCTCCTGCGTGGCACATTGATTGGTCAAATGGAAACAGGATACCTCTGTTTTGCTAGTGCTGGGTGTTAGTCGCCATATCCTGAAGTATTTAGCCAGCACCTCCATATCGCCGGATAGTGAAACCTCTAAGTTTTTAAAGTTTTTGTGCTGATTCACGAGGCAAATATCGTCAGCGTAAATAAACTTCCTGGCAGTGGTATTAGGGAGGTCGTGGATGTACAGGTTGAACAAAATGGGTGCCAGTACTGATCCCTGGGGGAGGCCGTTGCTTAACACTCTGGTGTCGCTAACTGCCGAACCTAAGTACACGTTGAACCGCCTCTGAGAGAGCATGTTGGAGATTAGCTTGAAGATGGTCAGATTAGGGACGGCTAACAGTAGCTTGCAGAGTAACCCCTCCCTCCAGACGGTGTCGTAAGCAGCGGTGAGGTCGACAAATACAGCCCCGGACTTTAGCCCTTTCTGGAAACCGTTTTCCAACGTATCACTTTCTGCGCACCTTTTAGAACAACAACGACCCCCTTTCAGAGCATGAGATATGAAAAATAATAAACCTTCGTAATGAAAATAAAACAACACAAATTTTTAACTAATTCGTTAATTCAACATTCTTAATAATGTTAATCACGTCAACAATAATTATAAACACATATCCAAGACATATTAATCAATAAATCTATTATCTAAATTTATATCTCTCTAGCGTAGGTGTGCAAAGTATTTTTTTTGGTATGTGTAATCATAATCACGACTGAATTTGGAAACTCTGCTTTTTTAATGGCAGACATACTCGTAATGCCAGAACGAAGGTTTACTTGCTACTCGGGAAAAATTTATCATTATAACACTTTTTTGTCTGTCTTTTCCTTTTTTTTAATATTCAAAAGTTATGATACCCTAGTTATGAGACTTACTCACGGTCCTACCCGTAGTAATTACCTCAATTAATTTTAAACCATATTCAAATGGAACAGAGTTGTATTTCTTTTGTTTTGTTCGATTTTAAAACAAAGGAAATTCATTATCTCTTTTTCTAAATTTCAAATTCAACCATTTTTTTATGTGGCCTTAGGAAGATACATAGACACTCAGTACGTACCGCTAACAGTGCCTCTACTATCAGTTGGCAGAGTATTTTTCACTTACACTCGGTGAATAAACGTGCCGTGTGTCACGTTTTACGTTTCTTTACGGTCTTATGTACCTAACTTCACTCCACTCCAAACGATGTTTCCCTTTCTAAGTATACTATAAAACAGAGCAAGAGTTATATCGGGGTTTTATACAGCGCCTCTAGGATTCACCTATAAAACTAAATAACAAAATTGACACATTTTCTCACGTCTACGTAACTTACTATCTATGCATCTCGCTCTCGCAAATTAGTGCAAGTGAGATGCACAGAAAGTAATGTTACATATACTGATGGTAGCCGTGAATATGGAGGGTAGAGGTAAGGAGAATCCTTTATGACTTTATGAGAAAACTCCTTTATGGGAGAATATTTGCAAAAAGTGGGCACGCTGTCAGCTATTATAATTTTTCTAAATCTCTCCAGAGTAGCGAAAAAAAGAAAACCCATAAACCTAGTTTTTCATTGTATCAATACCGTACTAAAAATCATGGAGAATGGAAGATACTCGTATTTACAAGTGAAAAAACGTTTTCTCTTTTTGTATGGACGATTACGTAGTATACTTCCCTCTTAAGGTTTTTGACGGACACTTTTTCATTATTAATTACATGGAGATTGTATTCCTTACCTCTACCATCCACTAAGAGCATTTAGAAGGGACATGTCATCGCTGTCATTTTCTTTACAAAACAGTCTGCCGATTTTTGCGGGGGAGGGGACGTCAAATGTATTGCTATTTCTACATGATTTGTACGTAACGTACAAATAGCCATGTCAGTCCATACAAAAGTTTGCACAATTGTGTTTTTCAGCAGAGGGGTAAGTAATAATGTCAACAAAAAAATAAAGAGTATACCTACGAGACTACTACGACTATGATATTTGATTTATTCGGTTGTCAATATAAAACAAATGTAGGTGTTCTTTCTTCCCGTATGAGACGCCATTACTATGTAGTTTGGCTTGAGATTAATAAACATTACCTATATGGTGTTAAAACAAGCTTTTCTTTCCTGCTTGGAACCCTAATCCTAAATCCTAACAGTAAGCACTCAATGGCCACTCCAGTTATTAAATGCTCTAAGACCAATTTTGTCACTTTGTTACTAACTCAACCTTCATTCTACAATTTTTTAAAGATTTGACGTTGCCATAGTTACGAAAATAATAAACACATCAATGTTAGTAAACAATGTATAAATTAATAACGAAAACATGGCAACCGATCAACATGTCAAAGTTATTACTCTCCTATATATTTTAATTAAAAAATCATATATGCTATAAGTTTACCAATATCTCTCAAGATTCGATTCGCAATAGACAAGTGGCATCGCGACACCGTCTCTGCGGAGACCGCAGCGCGGGCCTACGGCGCCTGCTGATATCTTTACGTTTGACATTTGGTGTCATGAGTGAAAATTGAAATGTTTACAAATAAATTTGCTTCTATTTAATAATCAAGATTACAATACAGCATTAAATAGTGCGAATACGAAATACGGTGAATCAGTGCATCTAATATTTTCACGTTTTATCCTATCTCGGTCCTATACTTACATTCTCTTTAGTACTTAGTGTGCCCTTTTCCGGAAATTTTGTTCAAAAGATACATTGGAGTGGCGGTGTTTTTTATTATTTTTGTATATTTTTATTTCTTACTGTACTTTAGTAATAGCTTTTAGATTAATGTGTATATAGTAGTTAGTGAATGCTTCCCAGCCCATGTCGCAGACTCCATCCTCATCTGCCCACCAAAATGTCTCTCACAACAGCGTCACTGGAACCCTCGTACAGTGCCCGCTTTGCCCCCAGTCCCGCCTATACAAAGGAAGCACGGGTCTGAACATCCATATCACGCGCGTCCACCAAACTCAGACACAATGCGCAAATACAGCGCCAGGACCTACCCATATCCCCGTAAACCTTAACACACCGGACTTAGAGACAATAGATAATTTTCTAACCTGGCCTGGCGAACAAAAAAATGCGACTGCCATCGTCAGAAGAATTCCAAAAGGAGCACGTATCTCAGTGGCAAACGCTTTAAACCAAACAATTTCAAAAACTGTTAACGAAAATACTGTCGATAGTTGGATCCAGCTTTTCTCTTTCAGTTTCAAAATCCTGCACACCGCCGACAGTGAGGGCAATATATCTCTCACGCAAAAAATTAAATCGAATTGCATCCACCCCACAGACCCAGCTCCTCGCCCTCAACCAAATCGTGGGGCGAAAGACGAATCAAAATTATTTAAAGTAGTCGAGCAAAAAATCATTGACGGGAACATTAAGGGAGCCGCTCAAATGCTATTTTCCAGCGACGTTGTTGCTCCAGACTGCCCTGACACCGTCGCAGCATTAGCGTCAAAGCATCCACTTCCAGCAGCATCCCTCCGCCTGCCTGAACCCCCGAAGCCTGATGCACCACACCTGGTTGCTAATAAGAAAGATGTGCTGGCCGCAGTTATGTCTTTCAAAAACGGCTCCGCCGGTGGCCTTGATGGCCTCTCGCCACAACACCTAAAAGATTTGCTATGCGGTGCCACCGGTGACGCCGGCGAGCGTCTATTGGACAGTATCACCCAACTAATAAATCTCATGCTGTCTGGTAAAGTCTGCAGCGAGGTCTTAGGAATCTTATATGGAGCAAATCTCTGCGCCCTTAAAAAAAAAGACGGTGGCATAAGGCCTATCGCTGTGGGCTTTACCTTTCGGCGTATTTGTTCTAAAATCTGCTGCAAACATATTTTTCCATCCCTCACCAAAAAATTTCAACCTTGCCAACTTGGTTTCGGCAGCAAAGGCGGCTGCGAGGCTGCTGTTCACGCAGCGCGCGCCTTTGTCGATGACGACTCGTGCGAGGTGCTGCTGAAAGTGGACGTGAAAAACGCCTTCAACTCCGTCGATAGAGGCGCCCTACTGACACAAATCCAAGATGCCACACCTCTTATCTACAAATACCTGTGGCAATGTTACCATCAATCCACAAACCTCCTCTTCAAAACCCATCGCTTGGCATCAGCAGTGGGATGTCAGCAGGGCGATCCACTTGGACCTGCTATATTCAGCCTTGCCATCCACCCCATAATTTCCAACTTAAATTCAAAATTCAATTCGTGGTACCTGGACGACGGAACAATAGGTGGTGATTGGAGGTCTGTTCTAGATGATTTGAGAAGCCTAACCGACTCTTTCAGTACGATAGGATTAGAATTAAACTTTACAAAATGTGAACTGTATATAAATAATCATCTCCCCACCACCGACCTACATAACATTATTTCGAATTTCAACACTTTAGCTCCTAATATCAAAATCGTAGATAAAACCTCTTTAAGACTCCTTGGTGCCCCAATCTTCCCAGAATCCATAGAACCTATCATTAGCGAACATCTAAATACTCACAAAGCTTATTCGGACCGCCTTCTAAAAATTAGTGCACACATGGCGTTAGTAATCATTAAATTTTGTCTTTTCGTGCCCAAATCTACATACATACTTAGATGCAGCCCCGTCTGGAAATACCCTCATCTCATCGAACCCCTAGATTCCGTCCTTAAAGTTACACTTTCATCAATCCTCAACGTCAACCTGGACAACCGCGCCTGGACCCAGGCCTCTTTGCCAATTCGTCATGGCGGCCTGGGCATCCGGCAAGTTGTCAGCGTCGCCCTCCCAGCTTTTTTGTCCTCTTTCCACAGCACGCAAGATCTCGCCAATAAAATTTTTTGCCCTCCTTCCGACAATATCTGCATCCAAATACAGAACGAGGCCAAAATTGCTTGGACGCAAGCCTGCCCGGAAAATCCAATCCCAGCCTTCGTTCAGTCACAAAAACTTTGGGACGAGCCCCTCTGCAGAGCCACCCTAAAGGCACTTATTGATAATACTCAAAGTTCTGCAGAGCGCGCTCGTCTCCTAGCCGTATCGGAGCCAGAGTCAGGGCTCTGGCTTCATGCATTGCCATCCCCCAACATAGGCACCCTCCTAGAAAAAACGACCCTCACACTCGCTACCAGTCTGCGATTGGGGGTCAAAACCAATGAGCCCCACCGCTGCCGCTGTGGCTCCAATGTTGACGAGCTGGGCCATCACGGCTTATCCTGCCAGAGAAGCGCGGGCCGCATCTCTCGCCATGCCTCCCTGAATGATGTCATCCGGAGGGCGCTTGCTTCCGTTAGCGTGCCGGCCATACTTGAGCCGAACGGTATCGCACGTGACGACGGCAAGCGGCCCGACGGAATGACACTTATTCCGTGGAGGCTGGGGAGGACGCTTGTGTGGGACGCCACCTGCGTTGACACGCTGGCGCCGTCCCACCTACAGGCGACCTCCGTCAGGGCGGGAGCTGCGGCTACAACCGCAGAACAGAACAAGCGGCGCAAATATGCTGTCCTCGGTGAGGGATATATATTTGCGCCATTTGGCGTAGAGACTCTGGGACCGTGGGGGCCTAGCGCAAAAGCCTTATTTAAGGAAATGTCCCAGCGTCTCATCGACACCACAGGTGACCAGAGGGCTGGCAGCTACCTCGGCCAGAGAATAAGCCTGGCCATCCAAAAAGGAAACGCTGCCAGCCTCCTGGGCACCATAACAAACGAAGGCGACCTGGGGAGCATTTTTTATTTATAAGTTCTGTTAAATTTTAGTTTTAATTTTAATGTTGTTTTTATTATCACTTTATTTGTTATTGGTAAATAAAATTTTACAATTAATAAAATATATTGTATTCAAGACAAAAATTGCAAAATATGATAATTACGTAAACATCATTAATAATCGAGTTAAAATTATGACTTTGCGTGTTAAAAAATAGGAAGCAAAGTATACGGCGCGATTATACAGGCTACTTTTGGCTACATATTTATTACGTTTGATGAAAATAATACACACATGAGAAGAAATCTTAAAATATTAAAATAGGTATGTATTATAATGGTTCGCTTCAGTCCGCACCGCCTACTGCTAAGTAACATTATCTAATAGAGTGTGCGGAAAGAGAAGAGTCGTGAAATTTAGGGGAGCCCATACATTATACCTACGACTCTTCTCTTTCCGCACAGACTCTACGACCTTCGTATGACCTTAATAGCGATCTTAATTTTATAGTACCTATATGATCTCGAGTATATTTCAGTGCCAAGCGCCCCATTTCCAATACAAAATGAACCCACGCAGCGGGTTTTTGGCAATAAATGTGTTTTAAATTTTCAGATTCTGAACCACCAGCAAAAGTTTTTGAAGAAAGTTTTATATTTCCTGTTACCAAGTTGACATGAAAAACGAGTACCTACCAAACACAATAATTTGAACAACGGAAAATAAAATAATACTTACTTAGTAAAGAAAAATAAATAAACTCACAGAACATTTGTATGTTTTATTTTATTTAAGATAATAATGCTTAATAAAATACATAGCAATTCTTGTGTAAATATTCTCACTATGTGTTATGTGCACCCAGCAACAAAAACAGCAACATGTCTATGTACCGCTCCTTGTATTGAGCCTTAATTCTTAATACATATGTAACTTCTACATGCATACGCATGCATACATGATGCAATCCGGGTTTTCAGGGAAATGTTGTTTTCAATCAGCTTCTTGCCTAAAACCAAAAACTGCTCGTAAGCAATGTGATTTTCGCAAATGTAGCAGTAGAAATAGGAAAATATGATGTCAAGTATAACTCATTACCTTTGTACTAAATCAGCCTTTTATCGAACTATTAATTGATTTATCCCTTAAAGTTTTGCTTGAAGTTCACATACTGTTATAAATTTATACATATTACGTTGAAAATTGCATTAATATTCGTGAAAAATCTGCGTATTTGTTGTGTTTACAAGTTGACAGAAATGTCACGTTGGAAACGCACGTATTTTTCCATAACATCTGTCACGTTTACTCGCGTAAAGTATTTACGCAGAATAATTCTGGCTCAGTTTTCATTATATAATTAGAAAGAGAGCGTTTTAGGTGTGAAGTTAGGCAAGTATGGAAAACTCGCGTAAAAACGTTTGTAACTCATGGTACAAATTGAAATTTTTAGTTCTTTACGTGACCGGTAGAGGCACTGTACAATTACTCCATACATTTTCCTTAACTTTCTCACTATCTTCACTTCTCACTGTCATTCACGGAACTCATAGTAGAGCTACAGGTGTGGTATAGGTTTTTGTCACCGATTTTCCTCTTATCCCTACTTTTTACCACAAAATGCGGTTGAAGAGAAAAATCACTCTTACTAATTATTAAATCAGTATCGTAAACAGGGCTCGAAACCGGTTTTTTTAAATCTCAAAATAGACCAATATTTTTATACTCTTTCCGGAGGGCTAAATCATGTATTTAGGTAACGACTTCGTATTTTTAGATTGACCCATCAACAATTAAATAATAAACCAAAGAACGAAAAAGAACGTAATAATACCGGTATTTTTTGTATGAAGAAAAAACCGGTTCCGAGCCTTGATCGTAATGGCCTGTGCACACCGGCTGCGTGTGCGTGACGTGCATGTGCGCGTGCGGCGTTGTAGTATACAGATCCTTATGAGACATGGCACACCGCTTGCGTGACGTGTGCGTGTGCAGCTCCAACATTTTAGCGCACGCACACGCGCACGTCACGCACACGCAAGCCGGTGTGGCTCGGCCTTAAAGCTGCAGTTTTTAACGCAAGTGTGGAAGCAAAGCGCTTCCAGAAGCACAAATGTACTCGAAGCGAATTACAACTTTCCACGGCGGTGTAGCACTCCTGGGTTCGTGTTCTCATTGCTAGCAAGAACATCGCTTACTGCCGTATTCGAACTTCAAGATATTCACAAGAGACGACACGTACTAGATCCAATCTAGATACGTTATAGTTTTATCAACTAGTTCTCTTTTGCAGCGCAATTCGGGCAACCAATGTCACTTTTACGTTAGATAGAATAAGATATCTATTAGATGTGAATTGGATCTCTTAGTCATATCCTGTGGAAATCGTTCAAGAGTATCTCCAGAATCGCGCAAATGTCAAATTTGATAGGTTAGATCTTAAACATATCGTTATCACCAAGTGGTTATGTCTAAAAGATGTCTAATAGATGTCTATTTCAAAATCCGAATCGGGCCCAAATACAAATTATATATTACTTAAAACCAAAATATTACTTTGCTAATCTTTGGTTTTTTATTAATATGGATTTCCGCAAAGTAACGCCTGATTCTACGAGTATTAACATAATTATTTATGGTGTGAATCGCGTTGCAATTGGCGTGCATTCAGTGTGCAGTTCTCATACAAATTGCTGTCGGGCTGCAGCCTGTCTGCATCGGCCCTTGGTCGCACTATTGATACTGGACAAGCAATCTTTTTACAAGCTTTTATTTAGTTTCACCTGACCGTTGTCTGTCTGTCTGTCTGTCTGTGTGTAATCAAATCTTGCAAGTTAAATTTGATCCACTTCCCGGCTTCAGATGCTGAAATTTTGCATGTATAAATCGGATGACAATGCAATATTATGGTACCATCGAGCTGATCTGATGATGGAGACAGGAGGTGGTCATAGGAACTCTGTGATGAAACAACGTAACCTAATTGTGTTAGGGGTTTTTAGAATTGTCTCGATGAGTATTAGTTGTCTGTCGTAAGAAAAGTACAGTCAGCGATAAAAGCTTGTACCAAAAATGATTTTTTGCCAAAAACTTATTCTGGATCCTACCAGTCGTCGACTCGTCGAACCTAGGTTAGCGTTTGCAATAATACCCCTGTAAATGGCTGACTACAACAATAGGATGGTAATAGGTAAGAATGAGCAATCATAAACATCTACACACTTTTCACCTTACATCGCTGGTATAAGCCGAATATTTGTTTACATGTTTTTGACACTTTGGGCATGGGAGTTATGATTGTCTAGCTTGCAGTGACTACAGATCACTTAGCTAGTAGATGAAGCAATATAAGACGTCGTCGCGTTTTGTCACTATACATTGGCCTGCCTATAAATAAAAATAAATAAATAATAATAATAAATCATTTATTTCAGGTCTTAAAAAACCCATATTACATATACATAAAATAAAATAAAATTAAGACCGTACGAAGTGGAGGAGAAAATGTTAGAAAGCGGAGTCTGGGCTCCGATGCAGTATTAGCGACCTACCGACATAAACTGTAAGAAATGGGAGAGATTTCAATTTCAATACTGTATGAGAGCGGTATTTACGGACGGATAATGCGACCATCCAGCCATCAAGAAAAGATCGTATTCCCAACTTAAAGGCCGGTACCGCACTTTCAACCCCTCTGGTGTTGCAAGTGTTTATGGGCAAGGCTGATTGCTTACCATCGCGCAACTTTTCTACTCGTTTGCCTCCTATATCATAAAAAATGCGGTGTCTAATCAGTCTATGATGGTAATCAATGTGAAAACGTCATCAGATTTTGAAACAGCAATTTTTATAAATAAGTGGGCGTTATTCGAGACAATGTTTTAGAAATTGCCTTCGTTTTCAATCGGCTACGTCTTGAAACTCTTTGAAATTAGATAGTGTTTTCAATATAAACTGAATTGGCAACGTTTGATAAAATTGCTGACGAAAACAAAATAACTCGAGGGCGTTCTGAGAATATTGTCTACCTACTGTTGATTTAATTAAATATCTAAGTAAGTACTTGAAAATTGTATTAAGTTGACACTGATATGAGTATAATAAATAATAAATAAGGTTGTTTTATGATAATAAGAGGCAAACGAGCACACGAATCACCTTATGGTAAGCACTTCCCGTCGCCCATGGACACCTGCAACACCAAAGGTTGGTTGAGGTTGCGTTGCCGGCCTTTAAGACGGGAGTGCGTTCTTTTCTTGAAGGTTTGAAGGTCGTATCGGTCCGGAAATACCGCGGGGGACAGTTAATTCCACAGTCTAGCTGTGCGAGGTATTAGCATTTTATATTCTGTACTAGTTTTATATTATTCCAAGCTTAACAACGTGACGGCTTAATAAAACAATATGGCTAGTACAGTGTAGCAACGTCAGATGATTGTAATATTAGTTCTAATGACACTGATATATGTTATCTATGACATTAGACTTTGCCTGTCAACTGCTGAAAGATTACCGCTAAAATGAGAAATCAACTTTGTAAAACTAATATTAATTATAAACCTGTCAAGAAAAACATCATCTTTATATTTGAGAGCACCATAAGAATCCCCAGGACCAGGCCCACAGGGTGGGCTAACAGAGGCAGGGAGTTTATGTAGAAACGTACAGTTGAGGACTGACAACCATCACCATAATTCATACCATTCACCATTTATCACCATAATTGTACCTATGTTTTCACAAATAAAAAGATTCTGATTCTGATTCTGATTCATCTCTAAGTGGTGAAGATTGAAATGTTATCGCGTAAAAGATGACTCACGTTAGACCGGGCCGTGTCCGGGCCGGAGCTTCCGGCCCATCGTTTTCTATGGAAAGCATCACGTGATCGCCTGTCATGTCATAGAAGCTCCGGCCCGGACACGGCCCGGTCTAACATGAGTAATGGTAACATTCCATTTCTAACCGCTGCATCACTACCGGTACTGAACGCGTCGCTGTCATTGTCAATTTCCATAGTAAAATGAACAGTAATGCAGCTGTCGTTGGAAATGGACTGTCACCTTAATTCTTAAAGCGATGGCGGAAAGAAGCGGTAAGCGGTAATATTCATGAATGTACCTACAATTATCCCAGTTAACAGAAAATAGGTACATTTGTTGCCTACACTTATGTAGAAACTAGAAACGCACGACACGAGCCGTCAACACTGGAAGCCAGTTCATCAATAAACTCTGGTGGCAGCGGTTTTCATAATTACGTACCATGTACCTACCTACTAACCTCCAGCGCAGAATAACTACGGAGCTATATCGCTATGTATGGGGTTCTTCAAAAAAGAAGTGTACCTACCTACTATAGTTTTTAAAAGGTAGTCAACGCGCATGTAATACCTCTAGAGTTGCAGGTCGCCATAGGCTACGGTGACTGCTTACCATCAGGCGGGCCGTATGGTTGTTTGCCACTGACGTGGTATAAAAAAGTATTAGTTCTGGGAGTGACTCGTATCATAGCAACCCTCCCCCAGTCCAGATGGTCGCAGTATAAAATCCAGTTCTCCCCTATAAAACCTTAATTACAACCATCGAAAAACAAACCGCCAGCGGAGCCCGACCATAAAGAATTTTCAATTTTTTCACCATTCATTACACACCAACGACAACATCCGGCCGCCATATTGGATCGTTGCCCGCTCGCAATCTCAACCGGATATGACGATTTGATTTCCAAACAGGGAGTTATTACAAAAGCAACAGGGTGAGGGTGAGTCTAACAGTCACTTGGACCGATGTAAAAGTATCGTTCGGATTCAAACTATACCAGCGTTACGAGCCAACAGGAGTGGTCATTTCTCCATACAAACGTACTCGACTGTTTCCTGCGTGGGTTTTGATGCTAGAGCAATGATTTTTTCAACACAGATTAATATTGTCAATATCTGTGTCGGACTGTTTTGTTTTTTTGATATTTTTGTTTCTCAAGGCGCTAGAGCCCTTCTAAAATGGCCTCATTAATTATGCCGCAATGAGAGGCGTAGTATTCAAAACTGATATCAATTAACAAAAAAAGCAAAACGGTCCGACACAGATTATATCATAATCATTATGATTTCCAAATTTGGTTACGATTGGTTATGTTTTGGAGGAGGAAACAGTCGAGTACGAAACTTCGAGTTTTGAGATTTTTACGCAGGATTTTTCGCCTTGTCCTTATCGCACTAGTTTTAGGAGCCGCTTCCGTTAGCGAGACGGGTATATTTACCTAAAATATTTAAAACTCAGCTCCTGTTTCGTCTTAAGGATGACTCACAGGCGAGGTGAGCCGAGGCGTCCGACATGTCATTTTCTATGACGGTTGCTCGGTGACCATATGGTGCTTTCCATAGAAAACGAAGCGCCGGAAGATCTGGCCCGGCCCAGGCCCGGTCTGGTGTGAGTCATCCTTTACCTAAAGGATGACTTACTGCTGCAGTAAAGCGGCGCGAAATACTGGGTTAACGGTTGAAAAGCTATCACACAAATAGGTACAATACGGTTAGTATTGCAGGAGAACAAAGCGAGCTGCTGCAGTCTACTCAAGGCACAGCGCAGGGCTCGATAATCGGACCAACCGAGTACTTAATTTATGTCAACGATATGTGTAACATATTCAGGGAGCCCTCAAGCCTCAAAAAACTCACTCAAGTAAGCAAAATGCGGGTTAGAGTGGGTAGCGCCCTCACAGAGGAGTTTGAAGTCATGACAGGGCTCAAACAGGGCGATGCACTCTCGCCCTTGTTGTTCAACTTGATACTTGAGTACGTCATCCGGAAAGTCTTATTGTATGTCGGGGGAGTTGAGTTGAACGGCCGACACAAAATAGTAGGATACGCTGACGACCTGGCCCTACTGGGTGAGTGTGAGGAGCACGTCCGAGGAATGGCACAAACTCTAGATGAGGAGGGTAGGAAAGTGGGGCTTAGGATCAGTCTGGAGAAAACGGAGTATCTCCACATGAGAAGACGGAGAAGGATACGTAGAGACGGGTTAACCGTTAACGGGAACTGTTACAAGCGCGTATCAACGTTCAAGTATCTCGGTTGCACAATAACAGACACCAACCAGAGAGAAGACGAAATCGATATCCGTATCCAGAATGCCCTAAGATGCTCAGCGGCTCTAGCTCAAGCTCATCAGCAGAAGAACCAAGATTAGAGTCTACAAAACCGTGATAAGACCGATCTTGGTATATGGATGCGAAGCGTGGACGTTAACCCTGAAGGAGGAAAACAAGCTCCTGGTGGCAGAGAGGAAGATCTTTAGAAAGATCCTAGGCCCTACAAGACGTGAGGATGGCTCTTGGAGAATGAGGAGAAACTTGGAGATTGAAGAACTGGTGGGCGAGCCCAACATCATCGGCGAGAGCAAGGCTGCTCGACTTCGCTGGCTCGGCCATGTGGAGAGGATGGGAGAGGATCGTGCGGCTAAAAGAGCTTATCTGGGGCGACCAACTGGGAGACGTCCGGTCGGAAGGCCTAGGTACAGATGGATCGACGAGGTCCAGAAAGACCTGTGTGGCATGCAAGCGGCTGAATGGCGTCAGATCGCACAGGAAAGGAACGAATGGCGCAATCTAGTGTCGGAGGCCAAGATCCACTTCGGGTCGCTGAGCCAGCGAAGTATTCAGGGAGGCCGCTGTATACCAATTTGCTGATGATACCTGTCTAATAACAGCTGATAAGGACATCTTAGAGGCACAACGCAGAATGCAGCGCGAATTTGATGTATTATGCAAATGGTCCCATGACGCAGGATTAACCATCAACTACCAAAAAACCAAAATACTGCATATAAGGTCACCCTACATCAAAACTGACATAGTACCCAAGATTATAGCACACAAACACTCTTGTTTGCATGGGTCAGATTCGAGCTGCAACTGTGAGGCTTTAGATATAGTAGAACAGCATACATACCTTGGACTAATTATAGATAATAAATTTAACTGGAGCCCGCACATTGACCATGTATGTAAGAGACTAAGAGCTGTATTCAGTAATCTAACAATACTTAAAAACAAAATGCCGTATAATACACTCCGCCTGATATACATGGCCATGGCTGACTCTGTAATAAATTATGGGATATCTAGCTATGGTAGAACCCACAAAACTCACCTACAAAGAATATACATATAGCCTACAGGTAAGAATTCTTAAATCCATTGTACCACTAAAAATTAAATATAATTATAAACATAATTATGAAGAGTTATTTCAGCATTGTAAAATAATGAATGTATATGATAAAGTGAAGCTAGCGATAATATTAGAATATAGACATAAACTGGGAAGTCTGAATAGGTATGATAGGCCAAATAACCTTAGAGTACTGATAAATAAAAAACATTTCAATATACCAAGTAGTAACAACTATTATGGACAAAGAGTCTGGTCGAGTTACTTGCCACACATCCTAAATAGTCTTCCTAGACATATAATAGATAAATTACAAGATAAGCCTCATAAGCTGAAACTAATGTTAAATAATTTTTAAGAAAAAAAAACCGACTTCTATGGGGCCCGGTGAAAGATTATGGTAGATGGTGCACCGTGTAGAAAAGGAGGTAAAACCAGTACTTTCTAGTAGCATTTCGTTTCCGTAAGGGTCGTAGTTCTAGCCTAACCTAACCCACTTCTCTGATAGCAGTTCGGTTCTGTGAGGATCGCAGTTCGAACCTAATCAAACCCACTTTTCTAGTAGCATTTCGTTTCTGTAAGACTCGCAGTTCTAACCAAACCTAACCCACTTTTGTTCGGTTCTGTGAGGATCGCAGTTCAAACCTAACCTAACCCACTTAACGGCGCATGCGGTGCGGTGTACGGGAGTTTGAGCGGGAGGGGTTTGGCATCATCATACCCACATTTTATGGTAGGTAATCATAGTGGTTTATTTAGTTTAGGTATCATAGTGGTTTTCCGGGTCAAGGTCCGGGTCTCTGAGTCAGAGTCCGGGTCCGAGTCCCGGTCCGAGTCCGGGTCCGGGTCCGGGTCCGAGTCCGGGTCCGAGTCCGGGTCCGAGTCCGGATCCGAGTCCGGGTCCGAGTCCGAGTCCGAGTCCGGGTCCGAACCGGATCCGGTTCCGGGTATGAGTCCGGGTCCCAGTCCAAGTCAAAATCGAAATTCGAAATCACCAAACATGTACTATGCGTCGTTGAAGAGTTCTGTTCTGATCATCATCAGCAGTTCCACTTCATCAAATGCGACAGTTTTTAATGTAAATGCTTGATTTTATGATGAAAATACAAAAAATTCTATACGTATGCCTTTAAGATTTGAGGACTTCCCTCGATTCCTTATGGATCCCATCATCAGAACTCGAGCTTGACAGAAATGTGGCTTAAAAACTAAACTTGCTTAACAAACATAACGAAGAGGACAAATCGCCAAACGTGAACTATGCGTCGTTGAAGAGTTCCGTTCTGATCATGATCAGCAGTTCCACTTCATCAAATGCGACAGTTTTTAATGAAAATGCTTGATTTTCAGATGAAAATACAAAAATCTCTATAGGCATGCCTTTAAAATTTGAGGAGTTCCCTCGATTTCTCATGGATCCCATCATCAGAACTCAAGCTTGACAAAATTGTGGCTTAAAAACTTAACTTGCTTAACAAACATAACGAAGAGGACAAATCGCCAAAGGTGAACTATGCGTCGTTGAAGAGTTCCGTTCTGATCATCATCAGCAGTTCCACTTCATTAAATGTCACGTTTTTGAATGTATATGCTTGATTTGTTGATAAAAACACAAAAATCACCATATGTATGCCTTTAAGATTTGAGGAGTTCCGTCGATTCCTCATGGATCCCATCATCAGAACTGGATTTTGACAAAAACGGGACCAATCTGTATGCATATACATACAATCAAAAAAATAATTTTCAAAATCGGTCCAGTAATGACGGAGATATGGAGTAACAAACATAAAAAATAAAAAAAATAAAAATAAAATAAAAAAAAACATACAACCGAATTGATAACCTCCTCCTTTGGGATTTGGAAGTCGGTTAAAAACAACAGGTAATACTACCACGGTCCCGACTTTTGGACGTTTGAGCAGAGTTGTAAAGGAAATATGTAAGCTAAATTAGCCCCGGCTTGCCTATATATATGCTTGGATATGTTTGACGCGCCGCCACTGATAGGCACTTTAATTATTTAAATACTGCGGAATGGAGTATCGTGACAAACCATTCTGGTTTAACGATGCTTTTGGATCAAAATATTATTAGTTCAGTCATTATAGATTTTGACCTGTTAATAATCAGTTCTTGGATTTTTTTTTCGTAGGTCCCTCGGGGTGTGTAAATTCAATAATTTTTAAGAAAAAAAACCGACTTCTATGGGGCCCGGTGAAAGATTATGGTAGATGGTGCACTATGTAGAAAAGGAGGTAAAAACAGTACTTTCTAGTAGCATTTCGTGTCCGTAAGGGTCGTAGTTCTAGCCTAACCTAACCCACTTCTCTGATAGCAGTTCGGTTCTGTGAGGATCGCAGTTCGAGCCTAATCAAACCCATTTTTCTAGTAGCATTTCGTTTCTGTAAGGCTCGCAGTTCTAACCAAACCTAACCCACTTTTGTTCGGTTCTGTGAGGATCGCAGTTCAAACCTAACCTAACCCACTTAACGGCGCATGCGGTGCGGTGTACGGGGGTTTGAGCGGGAGGGGTTTGGCATCATCATACTTTATGCCTACATTTTATGGTAGGTAATCATAGCGGTTTATTTAGTTTAGGTATCATAGGGGTTTTCCGGGTCAAGGTCCGGGTCTCTGAGTCAGAGTCCGGGTCCGAGTCCCGGTCCAAGTCCGGGTCCGGGTCCGAGTCCGGGTCCGAGTCTGGGTCCGAGTCCGGGTCCGAGTCCGGGTCCGAGTCCGGGTCCGAGTCCGAGTCCGAGTCCGGGTCCGAACCGGATCCGGGTATGAGTCCGGGTCCCAGTCCAAGTCAAAATCGAAATTCGAAATCACCAAACATGTACTATGCGTCGTTGAAGAGTTCTGTTCTGATCATCATCAGCAGTTCCACTTCATCAAATGCGACAGTTTTTAATGTAAATGCTTGATTTTATGATGAAAATACAAAAAATTCTATACGTATGCCTTTAAGATTTGAGGAGTTCCCTCGATTCCTTATGGATCCCATCATCAGAACTCGAGCTTGACAGAAATGTGGCTTAAAAACTAAACTTGCTTAACAAACATAACGAAGAGGACAAATCGCCAAACGTGAACTATGCGTCGTTGAAGAGTTCCGTTCTGATCATCATCAGCAGTTCCACTTCATCAAATGCGACAGTTTTTAATGAAAATGCTTGATTTTCAGATGAAAATACAAAAATCTCTATAGGCATGCCTTTAAAATTTGAGGAGTTCCCTCGATTTCTCATGGATCCCATCATCAGAACTCAAGCTTGACAAAATTGTGGCTTAAAAACTTAACTTGCTTAACAAACATAACGAAGAGGACAAATCGCCAAAGGTGAACTATGCGTCGTTGAAGAGTTCCGTTCTGATCATCATCAGCAGTTCCACTTCATCAAATGTCGCGTTTTTGAATGTATATGCTTGATTTGTTGATAAAAACACAAAAATCACCATATGTATGCCTTTAAGATTTGAGGAGTTCCGTCGATTCCTCATGGATCCCATCATCAGAACTGGATTTTGACAAAAACGGGACCAATCTGTATGCATATACATACAATCAAAAAAATAATTTTCAAAATCGGTCCAGTAATGACGGAGATATGGAGTAACAAACATAAAAAATAAAAATAAAAATAACTAAAAAAAAAAAATTAAATAAAAAAAAAAACATACAACCGAATTGATAACCTCCTCCTTTGGGATTTGGAAGTCGGTTAAAAAGTACTACTTGAACTGATTAATTTAGTCAAAAGCTAATTTAAAATAAATACACATTATATAAATTAGATTAAAATATAGTAATAATAATGTCAATGATGTAACTATGAGAAAACCTCTCACTTAGCTAATAATCTATTATAATGTAGATTAGGTTAAGTTAGTCCTTAAAAAAATTGTAAATTTTATTTATAATAAACAGTTTAAATTTAATTTAATTTTTTTTTTTAACCGGTTTACCCCGGTTTGGTGCAAGTGGCGCTTAGAGTTAGGGTAACATTCCATTTCCAACGACAGCTGCACTACTGTCAATTTTACTATGGAAATTGACAATGACAGCGACGCGTTCAGTACCAGTAGCGCAGCTGCGGTTAGAAATGGAATGTTACCATTACTGGTATTATTTTGGCGTTGGACTCGCCTACACTCGCATAATAATGCAAATACGCGGTGCACACATTGCCAAGGCGAGTGATATATTACACGAGTTAGCGCTGGAATTAATTACTTTTGCTAAAAAATTGCGATTGTGGCGAGTTTTGAACAGACAGGCGACACTTCATGACCATGGCCTAACAGTTGAGGTCTTTTGAAACAAAAAATAATTAACTTTAACGCGTGTCACCTTAAAAAGCCATCAATGAGCTTTTTTGCAACAGCAATGCGGTACATTGCTGCTAAAAATGTAGAAAATATCGGGTAGCAATATTAACATTGATTTCGACATTCGCGGCAGTAGGTAATGCTGGTGTACCAAGTCTGAATCTAAATGGTACCTTAAGTCGTACGATGCCCAAGGCGCAAAAACGCTTATAAAGTGTTATGGCGTAGGTAGGTACGGAACACGCATTTAATAGTTATTTACGATACAAGTGCGGAAAAGAGGAAATCGGAAGGTTTAAATCGACACGAGTTGCGAATTACCTGTTCGCACGTGTATCGTTTTGCAGTAAATATGGCCCTTTAAACTTTTGACATACACACGAAAAGTGCTATTTTACGCACTAGTGCAAAATATGTACTGTAAAGAAAATATGGCAATACTTTATCAGGATCTAAGTAAGAGCCACTTGCACCATCCCATTAACCCGGGGTTAAGCGGTTAAACCGTTAACCCAGTGTAAAATTGTACTGGTAACCATGGTAACTGCAGGTTTAACCGGTTAACCCGGGTTAATGGGATGGTGCAGTGGCGCTAAGAGAACTTATTTATACGCTTAGATTGGTTCTTGTCCATTTGAGATCACGCCTTAAAGACCAAAGAATATTGCTGCTATTTCGTCAAATTATCAGGTTACATCCGAAAAAGTTACCGATAGCTAAAAGTCGTTTTCAACGCAACCCTTTAAGCAATAAAAGTACCACTCAGAATAATAATATTCATTAATACCCAAATTAAAATGCTCAGAACACTACAACCTTCAACCTTATCCGTTCGTTATAAGGACTGTTTTCTAATACATTAATCCGTCCATAAATTGCAAGAAAGGCCATGTTTAATAAAGTTTCTAAAACCTCAATAGCCTTGTCTTGTCCGAATTTATTTGGGGTAAATGAATTTCATCCGTCCGCTGGGAGGCATTTGCCATGAAATTAACTAAGAGGCCTTAAACCTGCACTGTGTACTGAGAAAACAATTCAGCCATTATGAAAACTCGAAGCGGGTAGGCGACATACGGTGAGCAAATACGTATGGCACCGTTGGTGGTATAATTCTGAAACGTAAGCCGACCACTGACTAACTGGCCGCCGGACGATATCGGCCTGTCAGTTAGCACAAAAATTTGACAGTTCCGAACAACTGACCGGCCGATATCGTCCGGCGGACTGTTAATCAGTGACCAGCTTTATACCTACGTTCATGAGCACTATTTTGATTTTAGGTACAATTCAATGTTTTGACATTGTTATGATACGTCCTTAAGTGTGACAATGGATATGTATAATTGCATATTCTGACTTTAATGGGTTGCTTCAACGATAGCCTAATAGTAAAATGTGTATTGGGAACCTCATACACACCGAACTTCATCGTAGATAAATATTTCGTACCACAAGTATACCGATAAACTCTTTGATATCAGCCAGTATTGATGATTAAGATGAGAACGGAGCGGCAACGCTAAAACATTGCTAGTGCCTCTCGGCCAAGAGCGGTACCATCCAAAATAATTCCCCGTATATCGCCTTCAGCCAAACTGATGCTAATTAATATCATCATTCGGATCCGCGGCCCACGGCTGATTATTATTACAAGGCTCCGACTTTGACGATTACTAAGACTTAATTAAACAATAGCCTATCACGTATTGGGGATTTTACTCAGAGTTTACTTCATCGATGAGTTAATGGTAAATGTCAAATGATATTTTGTATACAAGCTCTTGATGAATGACAGGATATACGAAAGGCAGAAACGTCCCAAATATTTCCCCGTGTGTCGCCCCCAGCCAACCCGGTGCTAATTAATATCATCGTTCGGATCCGCAGCCCAGGGCTGAATATCAATACAATGGGAGCTGCATGTTCCGACTTCGCGCACTGTGTGCCGTGTTATTTTGGTTCACCCTCGTTTCTAGAACCAGTCAGGTAGATAATTTCTTGGAACTGGTAAAATCAGTGTTTTAGGATCAAACGAAGAGCGATGACTCCTCTGAAACGATAAATTTTCGCTGAAAATATATTAAGTCGGTAGATCTAAAGGTCCTGATGGGGTGTTTGTTCGTTTCATATAAAACATAATTATTGAACCTAATACACAAAAAAACCGGACAAGTGCGAGTGTGACTTGCCCACCGAGGGTTCCGTTCTTTTTAGTATTTGTTGTTATAGCGGCAACAGAAATACATCATTTGTGAAAATTTCAACTGTCTAGCTATCACGGTCATCATCATCATCAACATTTATTCAGCAAATAGGCCACAAGGGCACTTTTACACGTCAACATTGAATTTACATAAAAGCAAAAATAATAACATCAACAATTTTATAAAATAAAACTAACAATTCAATCTAACGTATTACAATTACTAAGAGATGTATATGGTCTCTTAATGTCGAATTACATACAAAATACAGATAAAAAAACACACACAAAAAAAATCTATAATATTTAGAGGTGTAAATGTCTCTAGGTGTCAGAACTATAAGATTATATAGTTTATCAAGTTATCCTTAGAGATGTATAAGGTCTCCAAGAGTCAATATCCTGTATAATTAATACATTCATAAAAGAAAAGAAACATACGAGAACAGAATGAGGCGTCTCACTGTAATTAATTAATAAAAGTTACTAAGTATAGTATATATAGCTAATAGCTCGTGTTAGCTTAACAGACCAGTCTCCACAAACAGCACCCGTTCACGAGTATGACGCGTATCTCAGCCATCGCCTCCCTCAACCTTCATTCGGGAAAGTGGCGACCCGATCAACAACGCCACCGTAAGCAAAGACTTTTAAGCGAGCATGACATGTTCAAGCTACCGGCCTATATTAATATTAAAATAGTAATAACATGTAGCTGTAAGGCACGGCATTTTGTGCTCATATGTTACATAAAAAGACAGTAATATAGCTTCACATAATTACTAGCCTAAGTTGACTTAGAGATGTAAAGGTCTCTAAGTGTCAGAAACATTAAAAATATAGGTAAGTATGTACAATCAAAAATAAAAATCAAATAAATAAATATGTACTTAAGGTTCAAGGAGATACGGCCTGGTGACAGACAGACGGACAGTGGAGTCTTAGTAATAGGGTCCCGTTTATACCCTTTGGGTACGGAACCCTAAAAACTACTTATTCAATAATTGCTGTATTGGGTTGGGGATTTCACACAACTTGGAATCTCATAGCAACTCTGAACCCTTCGACCCACAACACCCGAATTTAAAATCCGGCGACAAAACCACTTAGTTACAACTGCTAACCAAGAGCACCAGGTACAGAAGGTACCATTAAATTTACCTTCAGACCAATTCGAACGTAGGTACAGTCAACTGTAAAAGTATGGGTGTACAGACAACTTTCTCAAAAATATGTCCCATAGCTCTTAATTCACTGACATTAGAGTTATGGGACATATTTTTGAGATGATTTATACATACATACATATAATCACGCCTATTTCCCGGCGGAGGGGTAGGCAGAGACCACGGATTTCCACTTGCTACGATCCTGACATACGCTTCCTTCCTCCCTCCTTCGCTTCCTTCACATTCATAACATTCCTCATACACGATTTGTACACCCATATTTTTACAGTTGACTGTACACTGACACGTAAATTGCTCATATATGCAGCTCTCCTTGCGAGAACATAACCGTGGTCGAAAACACTTATCATTAGTTTATGTAGTTTCAGCTGTCTTTTTCACCTTTTCATTAGTTTCAAACTACAACAATATAATGACATCATCAGATCTATTTTTAACATCAAACAGCCGCGTTAACTAAGGAACATAATACATCGCTTCAACATAAAGACAACATACATCTCCGGATCTCCGCCTCTCAAAAATAGCTTAACTTTCCAGAAATTTTATTTAAAATCCACCGTTTTCAGTCAAAAACATGTTAAATGACCTTATACAAGCCAAACAAGATCATTTAGTTAATTCTTTGTGTATCATTAATCAGAGTTTAAATGCCTTATTGAGGTCACTCTGACACCTTATTTTGATTCCAAACATATTATTATCGCCTTTGTAGTCTTAAAAATCTTGTCACCTGCGATATCTCAAAAGCGGTTTAGACCAACTGAAAACTGACCTTAAAACAAGGGGATAAGCTTTAAAATTGCTTGGGTAAACGAGTATAAATCACACTCTTACTTTATTTATTGACTGATCAAAGAAAATCTTCTGCTAAATTATTTTGCCGGTGCAACCGCAGTTGCCTATCAATTTTCAGCTCAAACTCTTTTTAACAAAGACTGAATGGTGTTTTTTAAACCGCAAAATAAATTTGGTTTTACAGTAGTGACAAGTGTGCATATGTTGAGTGTGAGTCATAAGTGGGTCAACCTTTGTTTGTATGAGTCATTTTCACGGTGCAGTTTTAACAAGATTAACTAAATCGATAATTTAGTCATGCGGCTAGAAATGTATTGAAAGCGGCTATGAAAACGTTTCTAGTTGTTTAAAAATGAAAAAGTACAGTTAGCAGAAACCTGGTGTATTTCCGGACCGATACGAACTTCAAACTTTCAAGAAAGGTATAGTATCCACTACTCCCATATTAAATGACAGCAACGCAACGCACTTACAACCTTTCTGAAGTAAGAAAGTATAAGTAATATATCTTCTTCTTATTACCCGACTGCGCGAAGCAAAGGAGGGTAATGTGTTTATTGACAAATATATTGCCTCAAAACTGCAACATTGTAATAATTACTCACACCTGATAACTAAGATATTCGAGCTACTTTTGAGGTTTGACAATTTAAACTAAAGTTATACGCATCAAAAAAATCGTCCGTCGTGTAATGCGAATAAATCTCGGGTAATTTCAATAATGGACCCTGAAACGACGGGTTTATGGGAAATTTACTGAAATACCCGCCCTTTTAAAATAATTCGGAAATATCCGAATACACGTTAGGTACATGTTTTTAAATGTTAGGCAATGCGCTTGTGACACCATTTTAATCGCCACCATCTTCTTTTACAAATACATATTTCATTGTAGCATAGTTAGTCCATCTGTATCCAATTTATGAAACTGTGTGAACCAATTTAAAACAACAATTTTCATCATTCAAACTCAATCCGGCAAACTGTATTGACAAACTCCATTAGGGAAAAAACGCAATTCAAAGCGTAAAGTCCTTTGATACATTCAGAGAATTCAGAGATTGATTAAACAGAAAATAACCTAAAAGGGATCTAGCTAAAGAATAATAAAAAACTGGCCAAGTGCGAGTCGGACTCGCGCACGAAGGGTTCCGTACCATTATCTATAAAAACGGTCACCCATTCAAGTACTGACCCCGCCCGACGTTGCTTAACTTCGGTCAAAAATCACGTTTGTTGTATGGGAGCCCCACTTAAATCTTTATTTTATTCTGTTTTTAGTAATTGTTGTTATAGCGGCAACAGAAATACATCATCTGTGAAAATTTCAGCTAGACAGCTATAACAGATCACGAGACAGACGGACGGACGGACGGACGGACGGACGAACAGCGGAGTCTTATACTTCGTTTTTTTTAGCATTAGAAATTAGGCAAACAATCTTGATGTGTATTTTAATTGAAAAACACATTTTAAAAATAAGTTACGGCAAATATGTAACAATTATGAATCTAATACGATAATTTATATTCTTCTGCTGTCATAAATGATAGTTCCTGATTTTTAGTAAGCGTTTTTCAATTAAAAGACATGCTCTAAAATTGCTTACCTTCTTCCAAGTTCTTTCTAATGCTAAAAAAAACGAACTATAGTAATAGGGTCCCGTTTTACCCTTTGGGTACAGAACCCTAAAAATGGCGGAGAGTATATCGGGCTATGATCAGTGCAGGATTCCGTATAGCGAAAGCAGTTATAAAGTTGACCCAAAAATTTTTTATTAAGCTATGAGCTCCATCACATATGTTCCTTGAGTAATTCTAAGCATTTCAAGCCTGGGAGGCAATAAGAAATGTGTGTCTACTCGGATTTGTAATGGATTCAAACTTTCAACCCCTTTTTAACCCTGTTAGGGGATGAATTTTACAAAACGCTGAAATTACTTTTCCTGTCTTTTAATAATATCCCCAAATACAAAGATTCAAGTCCCGCGTTCGAAAATTTTTTTGATATCCATACAAACTTTCAACTCCTTTTTCACCACCTTAGGGGATGAATTTTCAAAAACGCTGAAATTAGTTTTCTTGTATTTTAATAATATATCGTTTTACGAAGTTTCAAATTCCTAGCTTAAAATAAAACTTGAACCCCATACAAACTTTCATCCCCTTTTTAACCCCCTTAGGGGTTGAATTTCTCAAAATCGCTTCTTATCTCTTGTACACTTTATAAATGTAATCTAGTGTGCAAATTTCAACTTTCTATCTTTTGTAGTTTCGGCTCCGCGTAGCAAAAATCTCCAACCAAATTTTTCACCTTTTTACGTTTTTCTTGTAAAATTACTATGAAAATGAAAAAACAAATATCAGCAATGAATTCTACGTCTTTGGTTTATACGAAAATGATACCAAACTTGCCCTAGTACCCACCAGGATCAGAGTAGATTTTTTTTAAAGATGACGAATGGCGGCCGTCTTTGTACCCCACCCTCCCCCCCACTTCAGGCTAGAAATGCTTAGAATTACTCAAATATCAGATGTGATGAAGCTCATAGCTTAATAAAAATTTTTTGGATCATGTATGGCAGCGTTACATAACTGACTCCAGTAGTAGCAGATTAAAAATAATCTTTTGAGCAAAATCTTTTCAGATTAAAAAAAATGGATTAAGATTAAGACTATTACAGCTGCAGTCGACTGCATTACTGTAGAAAATGTCAAAAAGGTCTTTAATGGTAACATTCCATTTCTAACCGCAGCTGCACTACCGGTACTGAACGCGTCGCTGTCATTGTCAATTTCCATAGTAAAATGAACAGTATTGCAGCTGTCGTTGGAAATGTACTGTCACCTTAAATATTAATTTTGACTTTTCCTGTGCGACATTATTGCCGCAAATGTCAAAATTAATGTTGATGTTCGGTTTTTTCACATTTGCGGCATTTGACAATGTCGGCCGTATATCAAGAAAAGTCTGTAGCGATGTTGACAGCCTACGAAGTGCAAGTGTTTTACGTCATAATTTCATAGAAGTTTGACATTTAAAATAACACTTGCACTGCGTGTGCTATCAAAGTCGTTGCAGATTTTTCTTGATGTAACTCTATACGTTTCAATTATTTTCTGCACATAGACATGAAGAGCCCTTTCACATATGAATAAAAGGGTTCCATGTTGACTACGGAGCCCTAAAATGGCCGTCGTTCGCAATGGCGTTTATTTTTCGGTCATTTCGGGTAGTGTGATACCGTAAGCGAGTTTTAACTGGTAGTTTCAAATACACATTCGAATGCATACATAGTCCGGATACTGAGGAATAATCTGGCGTGATTTATAAGCGGAAGCGGGAGTAAATCCCTCCTCAGTATTACTTATAGTGCATTTATATAATTGTCTGTAACTGCATGCAAATCCCATGTTAAATTCCTTTGGTCATAGTTGAGTGCGCTCAGAGCATAAAAAGGTCAACCACGGCGTTGCATGAACAAGAGATTTCCTTTAGCAGGATTGGTCCTTAGGACGCAAGGATAGATTTAAGAAGTGGAGCCACCCAGATTTTTGATGCAGGTGGGGGGTGGGGGTTTAAGCGTCTACGATGTCTGAGGTTAATGATTCTTTAAGTTTAGGTTCTAAGTCAAGCTTAGTATCATTTTCAACTAAATCAAATATGTAAGCATAGATTTCATCGAAATCTGTTCAGCGTTTATTGATTTCCCATACAATCCTACACCTTACCTTTCATTTTTAAGGTATTTTTTTGGAATAAAAACTATCCTATGTTCTTCCCCGAGACTCAAACTATCTCTATACCAAATTTTATCTAAATCGGTTCAGCGGTTATTGAATCCCCATACAAATTTCCTCCTCCCTTTTCACACCCTTAAGGGATGATTTTTGAGATTAAAAGTTTGCTATGTTATTCCCTGACTCACTTTCACACACATTCCCGGACTCAAACTATCTCTGTACCAAATTGGTCCAGCAGTTTAACCGTGAATTAAAAAAAAAAAATTTAATCATATTTTATGTGTTTTTACTTCGGAATGGTGTCATTGTGATATCAGAAATGAATTCGGCACCCCCGATGTATACGAAAACGATACCAAACTTGGCCTAGTAGCTTAAATGATACAGATATCAAGGTCAAGTTGAGAGCCCCCCCCCCCCCCCTAAAAATTTACATCAAAAATCTCGGTGGCTCCACTTCTTGAATCCATCCTTGGGTCCTAAGGACCAATCCTGCCAAAGGAAATCTCTTCTTCCTGCGACGCCGTATGTTAGGCCCAGTACCATCCGCTATCAGTTAAGAAATACAATAAAGGGGCCAATATAATAGTAGTTTATGTGACTGCTACATAATGAAAGGCATTAAAATACGAGTGTGGGTTTAAGAAACGAACGAAGTGAGTTTCTTAAAAGGATCACACGAGTGTTTTAATGCCTAATTATGTACAGTTATATACACTACTTTATCTACACACATATTATTACCTTCTATTATATATTCACTAACCTCATATTTCAACCGACATCCATCGTTGCTGTCTGACATAACTCGCAGATTTGAGAGGTGGCGGCTCCTAAATATCTTTTTATCACTCATTTTACACGATACTTTTGCTTAAAGTTTGTTTAAAAACAACTATCAAATCAATTTTATAAACTAAAACTAATTAAAAGATGAAACTGTAAGTCAAATGGCGGTGAATGAAAACTTTTTTTCACAAATGTCACGCATCCGTAGTTTTTTTTAATTCATAGACAAAAGAATGAAGTCCCTATTCTCATGCCACTCGAGATCAAATGTCGTACGGTTTATATTAAAAAAATATACCGAATTGACGTTTCGTATCGACAATTGTTTTAATATCTATGGATACTAGAATAGACACCCACTTTAGTTTTGACAGCTGTTCCAAATTTAAAACTCATAACCTTACAAAAATCTGTAAAGTTATAACTTTAAAGTACAAATTTTACCTACTACCACAGATAAGAAAGTTCTCATGGTAAAATTGGTTGTGATAATGCTGGTCATTTCCTACGGTTTCTGAATGCATTTTAGAGCAGTAATGATATGTGCGTAGATAAACTTACATTCTGACATTCTAAATAATATCATTTCATTATTATCGGCCTATCATTTCGCTCGTCCTTTCCGTACATGTATTGCGCGAGCTAGAGTTTAATTTGAAACTTTGTATGACTTCGAAACCATTATTAGGAATTAGATATGGTGTTTGGTGGAAAATCACTGTTTATTTCTATCTTTCTATCCTAGCAATGTTTGGCATGTACCTAGGGGAATATTGAGTTAGTGATCTAGCTAGTCACTTACAGAAATCTTAGAAATAATGCATGTTGTCTCTAGCTCAACCTTCAACTTTCGACGAAGACAGCGCTCCGTTTTTGTTGCAAATATTCCCCCTATATTCCTTTCTTTTTCCTCGCGTTATCCCGGCATTTTGCCACGGCTCACATAGGAGCCTGGGGTCCGCTTGACAATTAATCCCATGATTTGACGTAGGCACTAGTTTTTACGAAAGCGACTGCCATCTGACCTTCCAACCCAGAGGGGAAACTAGGTCTTATTGGGATTAGTCCGGTTTCCTCACGATGTTTTCCTTCACCGAAAAGCGACTAGTAAATATCAAATGATATTTCGTACATAAATTCCGAAAAACTCATTGGTACGAGCCGGGGTTTGAACCCGCGACCTCCGGATTGCAAGTCTCACGCTCTTACCGCTAGGCCACCAGCGCTTTTCCCCCTATATTCCTTTATTCCACATATATTCCTCATCCACACAACAACGTGTATACATCTACATATACACGACGATTTATATATAAATAGGTACAGATTTGATATACATACTAGAAAAGAATACATGACACTTTTTATCCAGTAATTCTAGCTAATGGGCTGCATTTTACTTAGTACTTAATTCGCTTTAAAAAAAACAAAATATAGGTACCTAATTGGAGTTTTACTATAATGGATAAAAACAAGATTTCAAATTCAAATATGCTAAAATGACTGGGACTTAGGAGGCTAAAAGCGAGCCTGGGTATGGAGGGCAGTTTAACGACTTCAACACAGAAATGACGCAGGCAGACGAATAATTTCTAATCCGCCTGGCCTCTTGTGACTTGGACCCCAACAAAGGTCCAGCATAAACGGGCTCCACAGTTTTCAGCGCTCGTTTGAATGGGAATATCTTTATTTAGATAACCGCCACTCCGCGATATTTCATCCCCAGATTACCCCATTGATTGGCCTTTTTTGCCGTTATCGGCTGGATTTATGCTCATTTTGTTTATTTACTTGGGATTGTACTGAATTATTTGGAGTTTTAGGTACTTAAGTAATTGTGTTATGACGGAGGACATAAATGAAAAAAAAAACATACCTAATATGTACTCTTATTTGCAATAGGCGTCAGCATAGAGTAATATAAGTAAAGAAATAGTGGTAATGGTAACATTCCATTGCTAACCGCAGCTGCACTACCGGTACTGAACGCGTCGCTGTCATTGTCAATTTCCATAGTAAAATGAACAGTAGTGCAGCTGTCGTTGGAAATGGACTGTCACCTTAACTCCATACATCAGTTTTCTTACCGAAGCTCGCGTTATTTCGTATCCGCCTATCCGTCTATATCTACTTGGCCTGCAACACTTCGTTTCTCGGCCCTCTATAGTAATGTACTATTAACTAGGAAAAACGCGTTTTTACTGTAACATATATGTACCTACACTTCGGTTCAAAGAAAATTGATCGTTTCATTAAGCAAAGTTACTTTAAAAAAAAAATCGGTTTAAATACGTTCAGCGAGAATATTTAAAATATCTTGAACTGGACCGGTGAACGAGAATCATCAAAAATTTAAATTATTTTCCAAACCCTTGCACTAAATAACCAGAGTTAATAAACCAAAGGAAACCTTTCCAAACCTAACACAACAGGACTATATTAGCCGTAGATTTATCGTCCGTCCGTTTGTCAATGTGGGAAATTAATTAAGGCGAGGCCACCGGTTCAGACGGGGCCGGTAAAATATTGGCGGGGCTGACAATATGTGATATGCAGGGTTTGGGGTCTGACCGGACCTTCGGGTGCATGTTTTGGGTACTATGTCATGTGTTTCTTTTGGAACGACAAAGATTTTAGTTGTGTATTTTTGTAACGCATGAAGCTTGTATTTAATATATTTATATTTAATTACACAATCGGGTTACCGCGATATAACTTCATTGTTTTTACCTTAAATTCTGACGTATCAGCTTAGTTGCACCAGCACCAGTCAAAACGTCGCAATTTAAGGTAAAAACAATGTAATTATATGGCGGTAGACCCATTTGGGTGTAATTATAATTAAATGTGTAATTAAATATGTAAAAATATGTGTGTAGTAAATATGTGCAAAACGCGAGAGTTTAAAGTGTTATGATATACAATACTCTTATACGGCCCCGACACTATCATGGATACTGACATTACTTTGACGGAATGACGTTTTTAGTGATAGTGTAGGGAGTGTCATGAAGGAATGACGGCAAGGAATGAAGTTTATTTTAATAATTTCCGTCAGTATTGGAGTTATGTCAAAGTAATGATACTAGAAATGACATTATACTGACAGTGAATTGATTGGAATTATGAAATCAGAAATGACAGAAAGAATGATGGACGATAATGAAGTTATTAAACATTTTTAATATTTTTGAAGAAATGTCAAAATAATGACATTATAGACGTGCGCGCCGACCTAAAATTTGCCGGCGGCGGCGCGCCGGGGGTTTTTGGTCGGCGCGGCGCGGCGGCGCCGGCGTGTAGCACATTTTTTCATTTAGGCATTACCTACTAAAAACTGCAAAAATTAACTATCTATAGTTTTTCACTAGCATTATACTTACGCACACGCTGTTCCCGATTCTAACATACATTTTTTTTAAACAAAAGGGGGCCTGTGGGCCCGATTCGGATTTTGAAATAGACATCTATTAGATATCTTGTTGACGTCACCAAGATACGATAACGATATGTTTAAGATCTAACCTGTCAAATTTAACATTTACGCGATTCTGGAGATACTCTTGAACGATTTCCACAGGATATGACTTAGAGATCCAATTCACATCTAAATACCCTATCTAACGTAAAAGTGACATTGGTTGCCCGAATTGCGCTGCAAAAGAGAACTAGTAGTAGTAGTTGATATCTAAACTATAACGCATCTAGAATGGATTGGACGTGTGCGCCGCGCTGGCGCGCCGCCGCCGCCGGGTTTTTTGACCACGCCGCCGCCGCCGATAAATGATCGGCGTGAAATCGGCGTGACCTTGAGTGTTGTTAATTAGCTATTCCAAGTTGGTTTTTGGATTACAAAATGGATTTTTTGTATTATTTATGTTACAGTTGTCAAATATACATCAATTTTAATTAAATGAAACTGAATAGCCAGTTACAGAAACTACTTGACACACCAATTAAAGTAACTGAGTAATCCTAAGTATTCACCGTCATCTGCTAACGAACGAACGAAGACTGCTGCTAGTGCTGCCTATACCTTGGACAGCTACAAGAACAAACCCCTCCATTCTCAAAGAGCTCTATATTGCCACTCATCTCTTCCTAACATGCCATGGGTGAACCCTTAGATTCTTCGGACATTTTATCCAACGCATGATGTGGAGAAACACATCAATTTAAGCTGAATGAATGGCAAACGTGCTCGAGTTGGAGCATGTGCGAGATGGTCGAACGCTATGAAGAGGTCGGCTTGCAGCAGTCTGGACCGTGCAGTCCATAAGGCTTATGACCGCATGAAAGGAAGACAAATTACATGTGGTCGCGAACCTCAGTAATGAGAAAACAAGAAAGAAGGTAGTCTCGGAGAGCCTGGTGCTTGTACGACAAGCAAACCATAAAAAAAAGAAGCCATAGCAGTCCACTATAGTCTAGCAAATGTCAAAAATATGTGGAGTTCTGTTTTGTTAAAGTACGTCATTTTTTTAAATAGGATAAGCCATGGAAAGCTTGAGAAAACGGAGAGTTACAGATCGGATCGAAGGGCATTGGGACCAGGTAACTTCTTAATGCAAGCCAGTTACTAGGGAAAATAAGTTATTATACCTATCCTATATTCATTTACAAACCCTATTTTACTCATAGCATATTCAAATTATACGTAGTTAACTGACCAGTAACCTGCATTGATAAAATTTTCAAGAAAAACAACAAATTAATGTTTTTTCTTAAGAAACCTGAAATTCAAGGTCTCGCCGAAAACACGTAGCCGCCGTCGATTTTTTGGCAAACGCCGTCACTGATCTTTTTTTAATCGGCGCACACATCTAGAATGGATGTAGCTGTCGTCTCTTGTGAATATCTTGAAGTCCGAATACGGCAGTGTCTGTCTTCGCGCTAGCCACCCCAAACCACTTTTTATAAGTTTTTTTGGTCTAGATAGCAAGATATTTGTTAGTTCATGATTGTTCAGGCCTTAGGGCCCCGATTCCTTAATTTATTTTTTATTTTTTTCAAAGTGGGGTGGATGTCTTCACTGAGTTCACGCTAACCACCCCGCCCCGAAATCAGCCAAATTAACTATTTGAAGTCATCGGGCGACGTTAGTTCACGTTTTCTCAGGCATTAAAATCGTTAGGATCTCATTAGATTTGCCATAAAAAAATAAAATCTAAAAATTCATATATTTGGCCGTGCACCGGCGCGCCGAGTGGATGAGCCGGCGGCGGCGGCGCGTAAGAAAGGCGGCGCGGCGCGGCGGCGCCGGCGCGGCGCGCACGTCTACATTATACTGATAGTGAGTGGAGCGCATCACTCTAATCCCTCATTCCGTCATTTAAAGTACTTTAAAAGAAGGTTTTATACTAACAAGAGTCATTACTGGCATTTAAATCAATAAGTGAAGTATACCTACTCTATTATCATTGCTCTAAAGTTTATTTTCACTTGACTCTCAAGAAAAAAGGAAAACATGCAGAATACGATGCATAAAGAAAATCTCTGTCCCTTTCTAAAACTTTTCCATACATGAAATAAAAATTAAAAACCTTTTATTTTAAGTTGTTTACAACAATTTAATTATATTTTTACCGGGAAACGCGAAAATCGAAATTTAGTTATCTGCCTTTTTATCGTTAGAATATGCAAAAGTGAGGATGACGATGATGAAAAGTGATAGAGAGGTTAGATAACGAAATTTCATGTTTCGGGGTAGACCCCCAGATTGTGATGGATTGAGGTAGTGGCGCCCCCTACGCAGAGTTTCGAGTAATATTCCCTATTCAGGGAAATAGAATAATATTACGCAATACTCTGCGTAGGGGGCGCCTCTAGCACATACTGAGGGCTTACCGCGTAATTTCGTTTTCTGCCTCTTTATCACTCTTGCGTATTCGACCGTTAGAGACTGATAACGAAATTTAGATTTTCGCATTTCGAAGTAGACCCTCTGAATTTGCTAGTGGACCCTACGCCGACTTTTGCGTAATATTCCCTTTTGCGTTTTATTTCGTGCATGGAGTTCAATATATTTTTTAAAATATGGTCAACATCCCTATTTCGTATATTCTGTATATGGCCTTATATAATAACATGTTGTAAGTATGCACCTATCCTATAAGTAAACTCCCTGGTTTATGGCATTATTCATAAACGCGTTACTGGCCTGAATTAGCTATGAGTAGTTTTCATCTTCTCGTTTTGGTCTTTATCTCTCATTTTGACTTATGTATTTGTAAGAAAGGGATAAAACATATTAACTAAATCAGGCCTGTAAAGCTTAAAATGTTTTATGACTAATTGAGAATGAATAGTTAGTGTTTATGGTTGAATGTTCCATATAAGACTATCCCGTTCGACCTTGCATTATGACGGACTCTTTTATTATACCTCCTTACTTCGAACCTCCACAGATATTCTTTTTACTAAACGTCAGGTCAACCGCAGAAACCCCGACTAGTTTTAATCAGCAAAATCCTAACCACTTTTTTAATAATTATGTACAAGTATTAGTATTTCGGATACCCCAAAAACCTGTGTCTTAAAAGTCCTTCCCTCAGCATAATATATATTAGAATGCGACAGAAAAATGCGGTACTAAAGACTTTTTCATAAGGATCTGAAACGAAAAGAGATACTCAGATAAAGTTCGAAGGAACACAATATAGATCTTTAAGACGAAATAAATTGCATTCATTTTTCTTCAAAACATCAATTAAATTTCTGCCATAGCCGTTTTTATTTTACTAACCAAATAAAAACAAAGTATTTTTATTATAGGTAAGTTAACTATGTAGGTTACATATCAGGTACCTTTTTTCTTAACCAAATACGTATACATTCTTACATAAAAGAAGAATCCAGTAGGTACAGTCAGCGTCCTATAGTAGGTAGCATCCAAAGTATTCAAATAGTTCGGTACACCATATAATAATAGGTATGTATGGCGTACCGAACTATTTGGATAGGTACTTTGGATGCTACCTACTATATTATGATGCTGATCGTACTTTAAGAATAGTTTGATTCCCGGTTCGTAGTAAGAATAAAAAAATATATTTGGATACATTTTTAACTACCAATCTTTCACACAGTCATAACGCACGCACGCACGAAAAGGTTGAAACAAATAAATATTCTTTTTAGTTACCTATTTCTTTTTCTGCATTTTTCTGGCTCATCGGGTATAGAGTTGCCACAGTACATAGTATAGTTACGACAGGTTAGAAATATTTGAATCGATGCTTGAATAATGTCTTGGTTTTGTGTTCTTCAAAACGCACACTACAACATAACTAAGAACGGTTAGGAAAATAATAACTTAAAATCCCCGTGACAAGTAATGATGAAAATACTGATAGAAATACTGATAAGTGTGTGGGGAGATTTAAGAATGTCATGACCTGACTGGACCAAACGTTGGAGCGGCATGAAATTTCATGTCATTGCTAATGATAGTGTCGGGGCCGTATTATATATTATGATATAGGTATTTATGTTTTAAGGTCAGTTACGGCCTGATAATCCTGATATTTGAGAACGTCACAAATTTGCTAAAGATACTTACGATATGGATCGAATATGTTAGTGTCAAAAGTGACGTTTTGTTTAATACTGACATATCCGTATCGTATTTTTAGCAAATTTTTGACGTACCTTAAAGTCCGAATCAGGCCGCTAGTCTGTAAACTCGCTTTGTACTTTGGCATAGGTAAGGAATGAGAAGAGAAAATTCGTACTTTCCTAAATAAATACATAAATCTTTGTTAACTTTTACCTGCCCGATTCGAACTTAAAGATACGTCAATTAATAGGTCTAGAAACGATATGGATTAGATGTGTCAAAAGTGACGTTTTTGTTTGAAGAAACGTCACATTTGACATTGACATGTCTAATCCATATCGTCATAGTAGACTGCTTCCCCTACGTACGTAAGGAAACTACGTAAACTGATCATTGATCATATTACTTATATAATTATCTGTTATTACCTTCACCTCATTATAATATCCATTCTGCATGGTGCACATTGCACTCGCTGCGCCCTCAAGGGTATGTTCTGACCGTTCCGACCGTTCCGTACGATCGGTAGGACAGGCAAAGACACAGTGTGTATGTTATACAGTAACTCAACTAAAGCTTTAAGAGTAATTCCTGGAAGGCTCTCTGAAATCTATCGATTAACAAACGGCTCGAATCGGAAAATGAATTAGATTTCTACTAGACTTCAACAAGTTATGATATGGATAACTAGCTGCTGCCCGCGACTTCGTCCGCGTGGATTTTGATGTTGGTCGCTTTTTTTTGTAATCGGCTATTGTGCCTTTCTAAGAAGTTTCAAAACCATTTGTAATGGATTCAAACTTTCAACCCCTTTTTACCCTGTTAGGGGATGAATTTTACAAAACGCTGAAATTACTTTTCCTATTTTCGAATAATATCCCTAAATACAAAAATTCAAGTCCCACACTCGAAAAAATGTTTTTTTTTTTTTTTTTATTATGCATGGGTTTACTCATGGCCACAGACTAGCCGAGGCGTAGACGTGGCCTACGATGGAGCGAGCTCGCCCAGAAGGTGCCTGTTCACTCTTGATTTGAAGGTTGCCGGGTTATAAGAGCACGGAAATATAGACGCCGGCAAGGAATTCCATTCCTTGGCAGTGCGCATAAGGAAAGCAGAAGCAAAGCGCTTAGTGCGAATTGGCGGAATATCTACCAAGTAAGGATGGAAACCGGCCGTGCGTCTAAAAGTCCGATGGTAGAATGGGGACGGTGGAATGAGCTCGTGTAGCGTTGATATCCATACAAACTTTCAACCCCTTTTTCACCACCTTAGAGGTTGAATTTTCAAAAACACTGAAATTAGTTTTCTTGTATTTTATTAATATATCTTTTTACGAAGTTTCAAATTCCTAGCTCAAAAGAAAACTAACCCCATGCAAACTTTCATCCCCTTTTTAACCCTGTTAGGGGATGAATTTTACAAAACGCTGAAATTACTTTTATTGTCATCTAATAATATCCCCAAATACAAAGATTTAAGTCCCGCGCTCGAAAAATTTTTTGATATCCATACAAACTTTTAACCCCTTTTTCACCACCTTGGGGGATGAATTTTCTAAAACGCTGAATTTAGTTTTCTTGTATTTGAATTTGATACTTTATTACAAAGTTTCAAGTTCCTAACTTAAAATAAAATTTGCACCCGAAGACGAACTTTCATCCCCTTTTTAACCCCCTTAGGGGTTGAATTTCCAAAAACGTTGCAACCACTTTTTTTGTAATCGGCTATTATGCCTTTCTACGAAGTTTCAAAGCATTTGTATTGGATTAAAATTTTCAACCCCTTTTTAACCCTGTTAGGGGATGAATTTTATAAAACGCTGAAATTACTTTTATTGTCTTCTAATAGTATCCCCAAATACAAAGATTCAAGTCCCGCGCTCGAAAAAATGTTTGATATCCATACAAACTTTCAACCCCTTTTTCACCACCTTAGGGGATGAATTTTCAAAAACGCTGAAATTAGTTTTCTTGTATTTTAATAATATATCTTTTTACGAAGTTTCAAATTCCTAGCTTAAAAGAAAACTTTAACCCCATACCAACTTTCATTCCCTTTTTAACCCCCTTAGGGGTTGAATTTCTCAAAATCGCTTCTTGTACACTTTATAAATGCAATCTGGTGTGCAAATTTCAACATTCTGGCTTTTGTAGTTTCGGCTCTACGTTGATGAATCAGTCAGTCAGTCAGTCAGGACACTTGCATTTATATTATAAAATAGATTTAAAGATATTTGTAAGATAGATATGTCAAATTTGACGTTTCCGCGATTCTGGAGGTCCTCTTGAACGATTTCGACAAGGTATTACTTAGATATCCAAGTCACATCTAGTCGATATCTAATGTAGATCTAGTTGATCTCTAAATCGTCTCTAGATCTTGTGATTATCTCGAAATCCGAATAGGCCTGAAAGCCTGTGTTGCGGATTAGAGGAATCCTGTAGCTGATTTGATTGTGTAAGCACTTGACGAATCCTGCGTTGCTAATCACGAACTATGAATGGGCTTGTTTTATTGTTAATTTAAATAATTAATGTATTAACCGATTCTTAAAATGTGTATACCTATACCTACGTAATAATCCGATATAATATACAAACATATGTATATGTATGTATGTGTATATGTATGTATTGTAAACATTGTACAATTGATTTATTATGTTTAACAGGATAGGATATCCATAGGTACTAAAAAAAACGCTTAATTTGTGCTTCATTTTAAAACAAGCCTCCGCCCTTTATACACGGAACAGTAATCCAAACCTTAACCTGAAAACCACAAATATTGAACAAAATAATTAAATATTGATTTGTTCCCTTACTCGAGTTACTGCCCTAAACTGTCGATGTACTGACTGTGTACATTATAGTGGGCAAGCGGAGCGGTTACTGACAGAGCCGCAGGCCATGCGGTCTCTATAGGGTTGATATCCCTATCAAGATGCAGATGCGTACATATACCTATGTACACATAATATGTAAACACAGCTACCAGAGTGTAGCTGTATACATGTTGCTCTGTTTTAGTCCCAAGCCTTGGTAATAAACGTTCCTAGTGAATTCAAACTTACGCGTATTATTTGCATGCAATTAATGTTCTGCCGCGAAAAGAAATACGTAAATAAATAGAGTTACACCAAGAAAAGTCTGCAGCGATTTTTATAGCCATCGCGGTACAAGTGTTATTTTTTACGTCATAATTTCGTATAAGTTTCCGCGGGCTATCAAAATCGCTGCAGACTTTTCTTGGTCTAACTACATATATAACAAACCACCACCAAAACGGTGAAAATATATACTACATATTATAATTATGATCTTACAGTAAACGGTCCTTCACATTTTCTCTTAATAAATGAGCTTTACTATTTAAGCTCCATTCAAACTTTCTTTAAATTCATTACAAAGCCCTGACTTTTCGCCCGATCCTTTCAGCGCCCTAATTAAATCAAAAGAAAAGACCGCAATGTTCTAATACCATCAAAACATCTTCCTTCTAATTTGCACCGATGGCTCGAACCTAATTGAATCTCCCTATTTCATCTCTTTCACTCGTATCTTTATTGGAATAAGAAAGAAAGGGGCAGAGAGTTGATTTTTGAGCTTGGCAGCATCGCCGCAGGCCCCCGCCAAGTTTTTAACTCAATCTATTACTGAGTTATCAAACAAAAAGGTTCACTGCATATAATTTGATCAATCCCGAATCGGTTGTTCTTCTTTGGGCTTTTTGACTTGAACTTGGATCAATAAGTCGTTAGGCAGAAAATAATAATAGTATATTTTTATATTTATATTATAAACAACCTAACTTAAGACGTCAAGAGGTCAAGGATATGGCTTATGAGAGGGAGAAATGGAAAATACTCCACCGACCTTTGGAAAACATATTTAACTTGTCAAAAAATAACCTCCTTAGGCCCACTTGCACCATCTCAATAACCCGGGGTTAAGCGGTTAAACTGTTAACTCAGTGTCAAATTGTACTGGTGATCATGGTAACTCCATGTTTCACCGGTTAACCCCAGATTAGTGGAATGGTACAAGTGGGCCTTATTCGTTAAACCTACCTACCATTTCAGCTTCAGCCACCACTGGATTTGGTTAAAAGGTTAGTTAGGTACCATATACTCGTACGTATAGGAACCTATTCTATATTTAAAAAAAATATTACAGTAAAACTTTTCAATCCCAAGTGCCATAATAATAATTAAAACACCTTTCTCATTTTTAACAATCCTAAACTTTTAATCCTTCTATGCCACTCTTCAACTTCGCTCCAACTACCAACAGAAAGCTCAAACATCCCAAGTTAAAGAAAAGCTTGTAAAAATGGTAGTTTTCGGAAAGTTGCAGAAGGAAAGTGGCTCGACCGCCGCGGGCGAGCGGCAAGACTGGCAAGTGGGAAGTTACTTGTGATCGCTGAAATCTTTTTGTCAGGAAATCGGGAAGTAAGTTTGGTGCAGGGATAGTTACCTATAGGTAAGATTTGTATGGTAGTATTTGCCCGCGACTTCTTCCGTGTAAAATTATGTGTACGTTCTCGAGATCACACTATAGCTTCAATTTCCATAACACAGTTTATCTAAATTGATACTATAACTATGAAAACATTAGAAGGCTCTTTGATAACATATCCGATACATAACGTATCCTTAGATAATTTTTGACGTATCAGGCCGTAATTCTGTTCTTACTAATTGACTATACATAAAGTGTAATGCCCCAGGATTTGCAGGCGCCCATCATAGGCAATGGAGCTTACCATCAGAAAGGCCGTATGCTTGTTTGCCACCGACATAGTATTAAGGGAACTTTAAGCGACGACAAAGCACGGCGCTCGGCGTGCAAATGCGAAATATCATGAGACAGTTTTTCATACTAGAGATGTCAACTCTCAGATAACAAATGTGTCCCATAAGCGCCAAGGCGGCGCAACCGTCGTGCACAGAGGGACCTATATCCTACCTACTCGTAGGGATTGCAAATCCGAATCTGTTTTACAAAATCCGGATTTTCGGATAATTTTCAGGCCGAAATCCGAACTTCGGATAAAATCCGGATTTTGGGAATGTTTTCTTGGTACCAGGAATAAATTAAAAAAAACGACTTTCTAATAAGAAATTAGTCTTTTTATTTACTGTAATAGTCTTATGCAATGGCGTAGCTAGGTGGGGGCGGCGGGGGCGGCCCGCCCCGGGTGTCACCCATTTAGGGGTGACACCCGACCGTGAACATCAGTAGTGTCATCTATAAAAATTCGTAAAACTGTGGCAGATTGCACAATCGCCATTAAGGAAATAATATACAACATGCCCAAGAAGAACCCGAGAGATTTTGACAGTGTGTTCCTGTCAGGAACTTCCTGATCAATATTTAAAGACTAAAATGTCCTATAAACTGTTTTGGAATTCGCCTAGTTTCAGAGTCCATGTACCACCACCCAGCTAACAAAAAAACCTTTTTGATTGTTACTTAGTGTAAAATGTTTTTTTAATGGCGATGTTGTTATTGTTTGTCGTGTGGTTGCCGGTTAAGAATAGCGCCAACCTATCTCCTCCTTGGGTGTCGTAAAAGCCGACTAAGGGATTATACTGTGACAGGTCTAAATAGAACCTTTGATCAGTCACAATATGTTACTTTCGCTGACCCTAACTGCGTAAAGGAGCGGCTCTCAGGGGTGCCTGGGGGTATGGTTGGTAGTACAGCGTAGCTAGCCACCAGCTAAGTCCGATGGACTCGCTAACAAATTACGGGTGTGGTCCTCCAACATAGTGGGGGTTGTGCGGCGGGTTAACACCCCTCCCACGGAAAAACTAATTCGTTATGAAACCGACACAAGAGAATATACGATCTGATCCCAAAACAAACGACAAATGGCATGGCATTAAGGATCTCCGATTAGCCTCGTGGAATGTGCGTTCTCTTTATAGGCCTGGCGCTCTGTACCAAGTAAACAGTGAGCTACTTAAATACAGAATAGATATAGCCGCCCTTCAAGAGGTCAGATGGCTAGGCCAGGGAGAATGCGATGTTGATAACAGTTCAATTTTGTTCTATAGTGGTGGTGACGCTGGACAACACAGATCTGGAACTGGTTTTATGGTAAAGAAAAACCTGGTCGGCAACGTGATTCGATTTGACGCAGTGTCCGATAGAATATGCGTCATCCGTATCAAAAGCAAATTTTGTAATATTTCAATTGTAAACGCGTATGCCCCTACGGAAGTATCCGAGGACGAAACGAAAGATGCTTTCTATGACCACCTGGAATCCGTCTACGACCAACTACCAAGCTTCGATGTCAAAATACTAGTAGGTGATTTCAATGCCAAAGTTGGACGTGAGGAAGCGTTTGTGCCTACGATTGGGAAGCATAGCAAACATGAAATTTCGAACAATAATGGTGTAAGACTCATAAGTTTTGCATCATCAAAGGCAATGGTCATCAAAAGCACTATGTTTCCTCATAAAGACATATACAAAGGCACCTGGAAGTCGCCCGACGGTCACACAGTTAACCAGATTGACCATGTTGTTATCGATGCTAGACACAAGAGCACCATACAAGATGTAAGAACTTTTAGAGGAGCAGACAGCGACCACTATTTAGTAGGTATTAAAATAAAAGCAAAGATTAGTTTAGAAAGAAAACAACGCATCCAAGGCAATAATAATATCAATATTGAAAATTTAAAGGATCCCAACATAAAAGAAAAGTTCCAATTGGAACTAACCAACAGATTCAAAGGACTGACAGTAGACGACGATATAGATAAAAACTGGGAGGTCATGAAAAACACAGTTAAAGAAGTTGGACTGAGAATACTTGGGAGAAAGGTAAAGAGCAGACGGAAGAAGTGGTAGAATGAGGAGTGTAAGAGAGTAACAGAAGACAGGCGACATTACAAACAACTGGCCGAACAGGATAGCCAATGGAAAATACACCATGAACAGCTACAGAAAGAGGCGAAACGGGTCATCAAAAGAGAGAAAAGAAAACATCTTGAGAACTTGGTCAGGGGTATGGAAGCTTTCATGAAAGCACAAGAGACCCGAAAATTTTTCCAAGAGGTGAGATCTTTCAGGAAGGGTTACCAACCCTCTACACAGATGCTCATTGATGATAGTGGGAACCTAGTAACATCACGTGATGAAATTGAAGGTATGTGGCGGGATTACTTCGAACGTCTGCTCAATTGTCCTCCTATAGAAGAGCAAGCCTCGCTAACAACAGACGACAATGACCTGCATGTAGAACCTCCTTCGTTCGTAGAGGTACACAGCGCTATCATTAGGCTAAAAAACAATAAAGCTCCAGGCATTGATGCATTGCCTTCCGAGGTCTGGAAGTATGGCGGAGGGGCTGCCCAATCCAAACTATATGAGCTAATTCTCAGAATCTGGGAGCTGGAACGACAGCCCCAGGAATGGAATACAGGTGTCATCTGCCCCGTGCACAAAAAAGGCTGTAGGAAGAAGTGCTCGAATTACCGAGGGATCGCTCTGCTGCCTACGGCGTACAAGGTTTTGTCGTATGTGCTATTAAAAAGGTTAAAACCGTACGCGGAAAGAATCCTAAGCGATTTTCAGTGTGGGTTCCGCAAGAATCGTAGCACAATCGACCAGATCTTCCTCCTCAAACAAATCATGGAGAAAAAATGGGAGTACGCTCAGAGCATCCATTCGTTATTTGTGGATTTCACAAAAGCATACGACAGCATTGACCGGGGCGCCCTGTATTCCATTTTGAGAAAGTTCCATATTCCCAAGAAACTTGTAGATATGATCCAAGTAGCCACTAGTAAAAGCCAAATGCGCGTTAGAGTTGGTAACGAGTTGACGGCTGCTTTCACGGTGAGTACCGGTCTGAAGCAAGGCGATGCCCTGTCCCCTATGCTTTTCAATTTGGTTCTGGAACATGTTGTTCGAAAACTACTCACGCTTGACATTGGAGTCGAACTGAATGGAAGGCATAGACTGATAGGGTACGCGGATGAACTAGCCTTGCTAGGGGAAAACCGAGAAGAGGTAGAAATATCGGCAAGTGTCTTGGAGCAAGAAGCAGCAAAAGTGGGTCTCAGAATCAACCATGATAAATCGGAATACCTCCACATGAAGCGGTACAGGGACAGTCGCACCCAAAGACAGAACCTACTTGTGGGTGAAAACACTTACAAAGGAGTGTCTAAGTTTAAATACCTTGGGTGCACTGTTACTGACACACATACAAGGGAGGACGAAACCAACATCCGAACTCAAAACGCCTTACGCTGCAGTGCTGCGCTCCATAAGGTTTTGGTGTCCAAGCTTCTCAGTAGACATACTAAGCTACGGATCTACAAGACCGTGATCCGCCCCATTCTGATGTATGGGTGTGAGGCTTGGACACTAACACTCAAGGAGGAGGACAGCCTTTTAGTCACAGAACGTAAGGTGTTAAGGAAGATTCTGGGACCCGTTAAAAGAGACGATGGCAGTTGGACGATCCGAAAGAATGCCGAGATAGAACATCTGATAGCCGAGCCGAACATAATAGGTGAGACCAAAGCGCATCGTCTCCGCTGGCCTGGCCATCTCGAAAGGATGGGTGAAGATCGGGCAGCCAAAAAGGCCTACTTGGGTCGACCAAATGGACGCCGTCCTGTTGGTCGTCCTAAATACCGTTGGGCAGATAGAGTGGAGGCAGATCTCCGTGAGCTCGGAGTCGGCGAAAGCTGGCGGGATACCGCTCTAGACCGATCAAAGTGGCGTGCTCTTGTGTTGGAGGCCAAGACTCATTTTGGGTCATCGCGCCAACCAAGTAAGTAGTAGTAAGTATGTTGTTATTGTTACTATGGGACCTAGTCCAAATATCCTTATTGATAGAATGTAAAAAAGTGACAAGCACACTTTGCAAAAACTAGGTTTCACAAAAAAAGTTTAAATTCTTTTTGAGTGATAGTTTTACAAATAAATAGAATTTATATTTTATCTACAAATACGTACCTACAAATAAATCGAAAAAAAAAATTTTTTTCGCGAAATTGACGTAATCTCTTTTAATATATTTTCCTTCTTTTAGCCTCGGAAATGCGTGGTTAAAATCTCCCGGGTTCCTCGTGGGCACCTGGTATGGAGCAATAATATGTTGGCGCCTTGTAGGGTATTTTATTCAGAAAGGTTTTTTTTATTATGTGATTATTTCTGTAATTGAGAAACCATGTCACTGTTTCTAATTGGGTGACTCTGGACTATTTGAAATCATTGCGATATGGGATTTTACAGAATCTCTTCCACATCTTGCACTTGGCAATAAAAGTTTTTAATTTCTTTTAACATAAATTATTTGTATATCTTTCACGGGACAATGATGACTCGGACCTTTGGGAGGCGTGCGCGGAGCACAAGCCAACACGTAGATGCCCTTTTATAGCCGGGTACTGACTGAGCGAGCAGCCTCGCGAGGCAGCCTCGTGAGGCAAATCCTCGGTCAGTCAGGACGTGCCTCGCCCGAGGCAAACGCATGTCCGGCCTCGGCCGAGCACGCCTCGGCCCGAGCCGAGCGTTGTCGGTTTTTTGTCCATGCTCAAAGGCACCTCAGTAAGTTTACTAAGTTTGCCGCGCTCACTCAAGATGGTTGTGTTTTGCCTCGCTTGTTCGCCGCATGTTAGCGCCATGGATAAAGAACAGTGCCTTAAAATGATACAACTATATGGTGAATATAGACGTTTATGGGATGCGAAATGTCCCGATTATACTAATAGAGGACTGGAGGGCTTATCGGTGCGCGGCAGCCTCGTGCAACAAATCCTACTGACCGAGGTTGCCTCGCGCGGCATTCGGCCGAGGCTGCCTCGCGGGGCTGCTTGCTCAGTCAGTACCCGGCTTTTGTTGCACGAGCCTGCCGCGCGCGGAAAAGCCAAGCCACGGTGACGCCTGAGCCAAACATCGAACACTCAGTTTAATGTGAAGTCACACAGACACCGCGCTTGTCATGAGGCTGTTCAAGGCCCAAGGCCAGTGAGTGAGCCAGGCAACCCCCCCTCTACCCGCTTGACGCGTATTTGCAGTAATCAGTACATTTTAACGGTACAAAAGGTAATTGTATAATAGTTTAACAAAAAATCCGAAAATTCGGATTTGGGTTGAAAAATCCGGATTTAGAAACGGATTGAAAAATTGGCGGATAATCCGGATTTTCGAAGTTCGAATAATCCGGATTGCAATCCCTACCTACTCGTTGCTCTCTTTTTCATACATTAAAGAATGACTCACGTTAGATCGGGCCGTGTCCGGGCCGAAGCTTCCGGAGCTTACTTTTCTATGACATGACAGGCGATCACGCGATGCTTTCCATACAAAACGATGCGCAAGAATCTCCGGCTCGGACACGCCCCGCGGTCTAATGTGTAGGACTGTAGGTACTGTAGGTAGCTACAAAATTTCTATGAAAAAAACCCGATAAATTTGTACGATTTTGAGATGTGCTTCTTGCCTCGTACAACTTAATTGTGGAATGAACTTCAAATCTTGAAGAAAAGAGCGTACTCCAATCTCTAATGCCGAAGATGCACTTTTCTGGTAGGTATTGCGGGTGTCCTTGGAGCATGTATTTGCTTACCTTCAGGCGATTCGTGTGTTTTTTGATATTATATAATAAAAAAATGTTTATTGCATGAGAATTGATTAAGACCCAGAAAATCTAGGTGGGTACAGGTACCTAATCTCGTCACCTAATTATCTTGAATTTAGCTACATAACGAAAATTCAATGGAGTACTCACAACAGACCTTTACTGGACGTAAAATACGAGTACATAAGCTTGATAACATTTGTATTTGAGCATCTTCCGAATATTCTCCCGTCGAGTTTCCGTCTGTCTGTCAGGCCGCAGCGATCGACTGGGAAATTCAATGAACATCAGTTTAGGTTGTTTGTACAATGTATCTAAGCAGACATGAATATAACTTGCTAAAGATTTTGCTGTATATTGGTACCTTTTATGGCTCCTCTACACGATGGGCCAGCGCCGGCCACTCCACGGGACGCAGCCATGCGGTAGAATGAGATAGCAATATCACTTGCTCCCTCTAACGCATAAATGCGTCCCTTGGAGTGGCCGGCGCTGGGCCATCGTGTGGAGGAGCCATTAAATGTAGAGTCCCTCGTGGCACAATACACGTGGGGTCATTTTTGAGCTCTTGTCAGATTTCTATAGGTAGTTATTCTACCTAGTTGCTTAAAGGATGACTCACGCTAGACCGGGCCGAGCCCGGGCCGGGGCGTCCAACATGTATTTTTAGGGTTCCGTACCTAAAGGGTAAAACGGGACCCTATTACTAAGACTTCGCTGTCCGTCCGTCCGTCCGTCCGTCTGTCCGTCTGTCACCAGGCTGTATCTCACGAACCGTGATAGCTAGACAGTTGAAATTTTCACAGATGATGTATTTCTGTTGCCGGTATAACAACAAATACTAAAAACAGAATAAAATAAAGAATTAAATAGGGCTCCCATACAACAAACGTGACAAAAGTTAAGCAACGTCGGGAGTGGTCAGTACTTGGATGGGTGACCGTTTTTTTTTTTGCTTTTTTTTTTGTTTTTTTTTTTTTGCATTATGGTACGGAACGGCGTGCGCGAGTCCGACTCGCACTTGCCCGGTTTTTTTTTATGACGGCTGATCGGTGATCGCGTGATGGTGCTTTAGAAAACGAAGCGCTGGAAGCTGCGGCCCGGCCCAGCCCGGTCTAGCATAAGTCATCCTTAAAAATCATGTAACCGGCTTTCTTTCTGCTTTTATAGACCGATTAGGCCCCGTAGACAACTTGCCAATCGCTAACGCTCCGTAGCGAACGAAACGCAACTGTCGCTGTCACACTTAATATGAAAGAGTGATAGAGAGACACATAGCGATTCGATAGCGAAGCGCAAGCGACCGTCACCTTGACTAGGCCGCCAGGGGGCTTAGCCAAGGTGACGATCATTAATAGAAAACGCTAATCAAAACTTAAACAATGGTCATATGACTTTTCGTAGCATCTGTGAACCCGATACATTATTTCTTTTCGTTTGGCGTTTGTACATGTGCGATTGTCACCTTGGCCAGGGCCCCAGATCATTGTCTAGACCATATAACACATCCTCGCCCGAGGGGCCCCTAAATGCACCCCCACTCGTGACGAATGAGCGGAGCCAATGACATGATTTATTCGCGGGGGACCAATTCGACGTGGTACAGGTGGTTGCAGAAGTGGTAGCACATTTTATTATTCTCTTTTTCGAGACTTAAACACTACACTAACAGCAGGTAAACTTTCAACCAGCAACCGGCTTTTTTTCCTCAGACCAGGCAAATCACGGTCTAGACACTCTAGACCATGTCACATCCTTGACCTAGGGGCCCCTAAATGCACTAACTCGTGACGAATGAGCGGAGCCAATGACATGGTTTATTCGCGGGGGACCAATTCGACGCGGTACAGGCGGTTGCAGAAGTAGTAGCACATTTTATTATTTTCTTTTTCGAAACTTAAACACTACACTTAACCAGCAGGTAAACTTTCAACCAGCAACCGGCTTTCTTTTTTTCTCAGACCAGGCAAATCACGGTCTAGACACTCTAGACCATGTCACATCCTTGCCCTAGGGGCCCCTAAATGCACTCCTACTCGTGACGAATGAGCATTGACATGATTTAGTCGCGGGGGACCAATTCGACGTGGTACAGGCAGTTGCAGAAGTGGTAGGAGGTTGTAGTCTTTTAATCTTGTTGCGTTGTTGTGGTCTTGTTGCTATTGTGTTGTTGTTTGTTGATGTGTAAATGCTGCATCTCATTGGAGGCACTCTTAAGTCGGCGGTAGAAACGGCTGATAGGCTCAAACACGCCAATTACTCCACCTTGGAAGTGGCGTATTACGATTTCGTACCGATCGCTGTGGAGAATGCTGGACCCTGGGGTAACGAGGCTCTGGAGCTTTTTAGGGAGATGGGCAGGCAAAGGTAATGATCCCCATTCTAGGTCTTGGACTTATAAGTTAGTACTTTCTTAATTACACTTATTTATTTATGCTCTGCTTGTATTTCTGTTTTCTTTTGTATTGTCTTCTTTTATTGACGTGTGCAATAAAGAGTATTTGCATTGTATTCTATTCAACCGACTCAAGAGCGTGAAGCACGCATTACGCCGACAAGAATAACTAATTATAGGTACCTACTATTTTAAGGACTTGTATCCCCGAATGTACAGCCGACCACGTATTGGTTTTGGAACAAAATGGCTGGACATGATTTTTGCACGCCTCGGTCTAAAATAATATTCTTAGTATTAGTATTTTAATTTACCGTGTCGCCACAAAATGAACTCCTTTGTTTTTTGTGTAAATGCCCCAGTATTCCCATACAATCATGATCATACATCGTTATCGCGGGAGCAAATACGATTTGACAATACTGAAAGATTATAAAAAACAGTCAAAAACAGAAATGACATTCGTATAGAGAAACGTTTATACCTACGACCTTAAAATGTATAATTATTTTATTGAATATCAATGCTATCTTACCTCCATACTTGACTTGATTGGTACTTAAAAAGATTACCTATTAGGTACGCAACCTTATCAGTCAATTTAGACATTTGTCAATCTTGACTGATCTTTATTTGTAACAACATAATCAAATAGAAGTTGCCTTTAAAATGCCTCGAAGGAAAATAACATGTGATGAATTTGTGGGGTTGTTTATACAGGATTATCCTGAGCTAGAGGCTCGCGATACAAATCTATTTTGCTCGAAGTGCAATATTAGTTTTTGTAAAACTAAATCTTCCGTGAAACGTCATTTTAACTCTGAAAGACACAGTTCTCTCAAAAAAGATTTTAGGTTGGAACTGACAAAATTTCTAGTAAGCTGTAACATACCGTGGTCTCAAATAGAGAACCCTGTATTTAAAAATTTCATTGAAGATTGTGTATCTGGAAAATTTGAAAAAACTGTTCAGGTCCCTTCAGAATGTTTGCTGAGGCAGACTTGCGTGAATGAATTATACGACAAAGAGATGGATATAATTAGAGACGAATTAAAAGACGCGTATATATATGTAAGTGTTGATGAAACCACAGATGCTATAGGTCGTCAAATCGCTAACGTTATAGTAGGTGCTATGCTTGAAGATGATGTTGGAACTCCACACGTGCTGTCAAGCAAATGTTTAAATGAAACGAACAATATCAGTATAACTAATACTGTAAAAAATGCCCTGGATGATTTGTGGGGCCCTGGTCACAATAAGCATGACAAGGTGTTGTTGTTATTGACTGATGGTGTGGGGTATATGTTGAAAGCTGGCAGAAATTTGAAAACACTTTTTCCGAACATTGTCCATGTTACATGTTTAGCCCATGCTCTTAACAGAGTTGCCGATCAAGTTCGTGTTCTTTTTCCAGAAGTTAACCTATTAATTTCAAATGTAAAGAAAGTATTTCGCAAATCTCCGAAAAGAGTAAAAGCATTAAGAGAAATGTTTAATGGAATTCCTTTGCCTCCAAACCCAACAATTATTCGCTGGGGAACATGGATCGAGGCTACCACTTACTACAACAAGTATTTTGATGAAATAAAAAGCGTTATAGACACATTTCGTAATTCAGACGCACAGTGCATCGTCAAAGCAAAAAAATCTTTACTCAGTGCAAAAGTTCGAAAAGATGTAAATTTCATAGCAAAGTATCTGCAAGTAATACCAGATGCTATAAATAAACTGCAGTGCCAAAATCTATCTCTTAGTGAAAGTTTGACCATAGTACAAAATACATACAAACATATATCCAAATTAATTTTGAATAAAGATGGAAAACAGATTTTAAAAAAGTTCAAAGTGGTTTTGCAGAAAAATGCCGGATATGAAGTTATGAAAAAAATGTGTGAACTGATATCGGAGAAGGAGATAGTACTAGATTCAACGATATATCTTTCTACATTTGATTACTTCCGTCGTTTTAAAAACGCACCCATTACAACAGTAGCAGTCGAAAGATCATTTAGCCAATTAAAATGGATATTTACTGCACGACGCCGCAGATTAAGAGTAGAAAACATAGAGAAAATTTATGTCGTATATTACGAAAATCACTTAAGATCAACAAAAATTAAATAATGTTGTACAAAATAAATCATGAATATTTATTTGATATGTCGATTCCGGGTCATTATTTACTAACAGAGTGTAAAGCAAGATTTATGAACATTATGCAACAAAAACTTCGTGCTATGTATGATGAACTTCTTGGAGGCTTATAATGTGTAGGCAGAAAGGTCTGTTTTTACTAAACGGGCAGTCTGTTTTACCACTTCTTTAATAAATTTATATTTGCTCCCGCGATAACGATGTATGATCATGATCCATGGTTATCCCATATCTAGGTAGTAGGTACTTATCAATTTATTTATTTATGCCATTTATAGTAGGTATAAATATGACATTATAAAAGAATTAAGACCCTGATGTTTTCTGATACCTAGATCTTTTTAGCCGACAGTGCGATGCAAAGGAGTGTTATGTGTTGTCCCTTTGTGGTACCAAGACCAAACGCGTGGGCCATCTTTGATGATTCTCAGCTATATCTATTGACTTGTCTCAATAGTCCAAGTATCACTAAAGACATGAATTAAAAATAAACAATCAGGCGTCAATCAGACGTTATATAGCTAGGAAAAGTAATCAATAAGCCTTATTACTTCTAGATAAGGTCTATCAGTGGTAGTTTAAGTGTTGTTAGTATAGCGGTGACGAAACGTCTATGAAGAAGGGCCCGTTGTGTGGATGCACGTGTGGGTGGAGCGAGTCCATTGCGGGATTCGTATCAGCCATATTTATATCCTGTTTTTACGTACTTGTGTACGTACTCAGTAGAAGAGCGTTTTCCAAAAAAAATTTACATTTCATGTCTTCAAAATATTGACCTCTAGAGTTCATTTTACTCAGAATAATTTGTACATTCACGCCTCATACATGAAAAAATTTTATAAGTATACCTACGTAAAAGTCAGACCATTTTTAAGGTATATCAAACTTACAGATGTGCATGTTGGGGAAAGTTTTCAAGGATAAAATCTCGAAAAATTCCAGAAAAAATGGTTGTCTGTAAAGTCGGTTTACGGACGATAATTTTGCGTGACAACGTCATAAGAAAACATTACCCTTACATTACGTAACGTTACCATGGAGATCTGTCCACAACGTTACCAAGAAGATCCGTCCACAACGCGACACTTTTTCGTGCACGCTACCGATGTTCATCGATTTATAAGACGTGAAAATATCACAGAAAACAAAGATAACTTTCATTTAGAAAATTAATAATTTCAATTGTCATTTATCTAATACTCTCCGACGACACGTCAGTGAAGTTGAATAAATTGTTCTCAAACTTATTAAAGCAGCAATGAAGAGAGTAACTCGTAAGTGGGTAATTGTATCGGGAGCGACTACGAGTAATTGCGCTCGCGCACCAGATGCGCACCAATCCTGTTGGTCTTGCGCAACTAGGGCAGATCTACACGGAGATGGTATTACCAGGGAGGGCCTAGCTAACATAACATTCACACACAACACATACAACACATACACATACGCATACATAAATACATAGATATTCGTTAATAAAAATCGTCAATCAAGTTTGGAATAGGTAGTGTTTGGAAATGATCACGTGTGGTAAAAACAATGAAATTATATCGCGATAGACCCGTTTGTGTTACGAGTATTAAATATGATCGCGTGACTTTTAGACAGATAGATAAACAATTTATTCATTTCCATAACATACATGGTAGATATTTAAAAGAAAGGTTCATTAAAACGAGGCATAACGAGGTCAGACTTTTCGTCCGCAACTGTCATCCTCACAAATTTTTACTTTTCAATTGACATTTGTCGATAAATAAGTAGTTGCCATCTAGGCTACGGCCGATTAATCAAATGTACAACATTCATTCTTCACACTTTATGAAATAACTATTAAACTTCACAAACACAATTTGCTAGACAAGTATCAAATATGCCTACTAAACACATTTATTGCGATTTTTTCATTTTCATATTTTAATCCCACTCGACATCCTGCCACTGGCACTATTGCTGCAATTGGCATACAGCCAAACCTAAGCTAAGTCAGCCAAAAAAACACTTCACTCCAGAACTGGCCGTGACATGTCGTCACTTTTGTTTTGCTCACATTCAATTCAGTTCAATATTTCATGCAAGCAACACAGAGGCTTTTTAAAACCATTTCAGACTATACCAGCAATGCTGCAGTAACGCAGCGCGACATTGCTGCCGTAAATGTCAAAAACCCAGGCGGCATTAATTGCGACAAAATTGCAACAATGTCGCGACGCATTACTACAGTAATGTAATGCTTATGTTTTTTTTTTTTTTCTTATGAATTCGTGTAAACTATAAATGAAATGAAATGACTTTATTTCAGGGAACTACGGTATTATGCGACCCCGCATTGTCAGGGAACCGGCTCGGCTGCGGAACCGCCGGAACTCGACACCCTTTGGTCAAAACTCCTCCTACTCTCCTCCTCCTCCTCAATACACTTTGAGGCGTATCCTTCGGTTATTAATCTGGACCTAATCCTCGGTTATGACTTTGAACTGGATTTTGTTATTGATACGATCAGTCAGTGGCAAAAATAACGTTTGTGGTGAAAAAATATCATTAGATCCAGTTTCGTGTAATAAAATCAATTAAGATTAATTAAGATCATTAAATTTATTTAGAAAACAAAAACTTAATTATACCAAATATAGCCACGCGCATAACTTATGTAATCAAGACGCAAGTCCTAGAGGTGTATCATCTCTATAAATATCTCCGCTAAAACTAATGCGTGACATTTAACAAATGGTGTGCCTTAGTAAAATTTTAATAGCCCCTTAACAAGCGTCAATGTATCCACGCGCAATAAAATATGTCGAATGCGCCATATATGTCGAGTCTATACGGTTGCACTTCTAATGAGGTATTTGTAGGGTTATTTACTAATTATGATGTGTCGATTGAATAAATGGTTAAACTAGATATACTGCCGTATTCGAACTTCAAGATATTCACAAGAGACGACACGTACTAGATCCATTTTCCATACGTTATAGTTTAGATATCAACTAGTTCTCTTTTGCAGCGCAATTCGGGCAACCAATGTCACTTTTACGTTAGAGTAAGATATCTATTAGATGTGAATTGGATCTCTAGTCATATCCTGTGGAAATCGTTCAAGAGTATCTCCAGGATCGCGCAAATGTCAAATTTGACAGGTTAGATCTTAAACATATCGTTATCGTATCTTGGTGATGTCTAAAAGATATCTAATAGACGTCTATTTCAAAATCCGAATCGGGCCCCGACTTTGTTGGTAACTGACGTCATTTAATATTTATTTTACAAGGGGTGAAACTTGTTGTTTACTCCCGCCTGCTAATATTGATAACAGAGCAAGCGAAATTACTATTTCATTTTTTTATTCGGGGTGTTGCTATTTCTACTCAAAATTATGAGCTTTTTTCTTCTAATGGGAGAAAAAAGAACCGGGCAAGTGCGAGTCGGACTCGCGCACGAAGGGTTCCGTACCATAAAGCAAAAAAAAAACGGAAAATAATGCAAAAAGAAAACGGTCACCCATCCAAGTACTGACCCACGCCCGACGTTGCTTAACTTTGGTCAAAAATCACGTTTACTGTATGGGAGCCCCACTTAAATCTTTATTTTATTCTGTTTTTAGTATTTGTTGTTATAGCGGCAACAGAAATACATCATCTGTGAAAATTTCAACTGTCTAGCTATCACGGTTCGTGAGATACAGCCTGATGACAGACGGACGGACGGACCCTTTGGGTACGGAACCTTAAAAAGTGTCCGATTCCGATCGTTTCCATAAATCGTTCACTTTCTTTCCACTATCGTCATACAAAGTCAATAAATAATTGTAGGTAACGGAATGGTAATAGTAATACATATAAAAATTGGGACACATTTTTTCTTTTAGGATCGAAAGAGCTCATGATTCTGAGGAGCAATAAGGTAAAAATATCAAAATTTTAACCTTAAATAATATTACCCCGTCGTCAGGCGTGGCTCACTCCGCGATTTCGCGCTTTGGTACTGGTAGCTAAAAGTACGTCCGTTTGACCCCAATTTTGGGGTTTGCCATAATACGCCTCGCGTCGCCGCTAGGTCGCTGTCGCCACCTAGCGGCCATATCTGTGCTGATCGTGACAGACGCGTTTTGTTAGAGAGTGAGTCTTCTGTACCTAGTACTATTATTTATTCTGTGCCGTTGTGCGAGTAATATATCGAAGAATATTAAAATTATATCTCTAAAATACGGTAAATTTTTAACACAATGTCATACTAAACCAAACCATAGAATCGTAATTACTCTAGGGGTATATTTATTTAGACACGTATTATATAACTTATTATTGCAATTTGAACTGTGCGCGACGCACGTAAAATATGTTTTGACATCAATTTAGTTTCTAAATTCGCCATCTAGTGCGATTATCCTGAAATACGGATAACTTCAGTTAGACTGCGCATAGTGAATTATTTTCGAAATTTAGTAATCACAACATAAGGCAGGGATACACTTTCACTTACTTATACATATTAGGTACCTACTTAAATTACCTATACCTCTCGCGTCGAATGATGCTACCTATGACAGTTTATTTTTATGTGAAGTAGGGGTAACGTTAAATGTTTTTAGTTTATTTTTTGAAGTTTAGCACATTATTAGAATCACGAGCTCTTTCGGTCCAAATAGGAGAAAAAAAGTATCCCAAAACCTCCGTACATTTTTTCGTTCCTTCTATTTCCATACAATCATAAAAAGTCTATTAAAAATAATAGCAAAATGAAAATAATAATCTTGGCATACTTCTCAATCTGCAACGAAAGTCTGGGTCTTGCTAATGTAGGTACTAAATTATTTTTGATTGTGACGGCTCGCCCTTCAATATATGACGTTATCTATAAAAAGGGACTTACTTGTCGATGGCGCTTCCGCCATTATTAACGATGCTCCGATATGAATACAACGGCTCCGTGCAGCGTAGGCGTCATCTCCAATAAAATTTTGTCCCTTTTCAAAAATGTACAGTCTGTCTAGTCGTCTTGTGCCTTGTTCGGCTGTCTGTCGTGACTGATCTGATTTTGTCCTCAGTTTGTCATATCTAATTTTGATTTTAAATGTCTGTAGTTCCAAATATGTATGTCAGTCAGCCAGTTAGTCAGTCGGTCTATGTCAGGTCGCCACGGAGGTCGAAAGCCACGACAATAAATAATGGCATAAATGTACCATCTAGCGAGGTGATCTTTGCCACATTATGCCACGTACAAAGACGCAACATCTCCTCAGCTAACTTCAGATGATTGCATCAGCCGTATATAATAACTCGCACAATGCACAACTGCATCTCATTCGTACGTGCATATTTATATATGCAGTGGAACAAGTTGAATTATAACTTAATATTAGAACTTCTTAATTTCTCTCGGGATCATAATCAGAATGTATTTGTAAACAAAGTTTGTATAAAATATATATTCCTAGTTTCACCTTTCTTAAGACCCCATCAACGTGAACACTAGCGCCACTGCAAAATAAATTGCGGTTTACGATTGATGACGTTATAAAAAAAACTACTTACTAGATCTTGGTCAAACCAATTTTCGGTGGAAGTTTGCATGGTAAATGTACATCATATATTTATCTTAACTGATCACGCAGCATGCACATTTAAAAAATGTGATTTAGATAATGTCATGTAAATTGACAAATAGGTATCTACAGACGGTGATGTAGGTATCCTAATTCCACAAATTCGTAACTGCACATATTCTTTATTTATTATTTATTATAAACCAGAGCCGCTTTCTTCTTAGTCAGATGCAAAACTTTGCTTAAATTCTTAAACTCTACAGATTAGCATCCTTCCAGCTTCATATTTATTGAAATTCTAATAAGCGGTTCTGCCTGTGTATTTTACACCAAATAAAACGAGTCGAGTGCGAATTAAATTTAAACTTATTATTTAATCACTCAACAAGACCTATTTGATAAAAACCAAACATCTGTAGATTTGGGAATCTGTAGGACTGGAAATCTGTTTGACTGGGAATCTGTAGAATTTGTGGAAATGGGAGTCTGTATAATTGCGAATATGTAGAATTAAGATTCTGTAAAATTCAAATTATGTAGAATTGGGAATCTGTAAAATTGAAAATCTGTAATAGAAATCTGTAGAACTGGGCCTAAACCAAGGTTTTGACGTATCTTAAAGTTCGAATCAGGCCGTATACATTTGAAATTAGTTAGGGCCCGGAGCCGTACTACTAATAGATTTGCTAGAACTTTGTTATGACAACTCTTTTCGGTAATCATTGTCATTAAGCCGACATCGGAACCGAATCCCGATACTAATGGATAATGGGATTAATGGGTCATTACGTGCTCTCAAAACTTGGTCCGACCCAAACTATGATAAATTGTCTCCCGAAAGGAAACAGTCACATGTCAGTCTTTATAAGGTGCATTGGGGTTATTCCGTGTACAGTACCGGTCAAAAGTTTAAGTTCACTCTGCGAAATAAGGTTATCATATTTAATTATGTTCAAATATAGAATATGTTTTGAATTTCAAACGTTTAATTGTTTCCACTACTACCAAATAACAATAAAAATACCTCTTGGAGGAATCGTTTTATGTTATTCGGAAAATTTGATCCATTTAATATTTTTGTTCCGTGTTTCCTATGAGATTTCGTGAAGTTAGAAATCATTTAAAATGGGTCGCAAAGCCGATTTTAGTGTCGAAACTCGTGCTGTTATTGTAACTCTGTCAAATGAGGGCTACACGACGCGGAAAATCGCTGAAAAAATGAAGGTTTCTCAAACCGCTGTCGTGAGTACTTTGAAACGAAAACAAAAAACCGGTCTTAATTGCAGTCGATCTCGGTCAGGTAGGCCAAAAGTCACGTCTAAAAGCGAAGACCAATTTATTTGCGTGCAGAGCAAACGCCAACGTACTCTAACTGCTCCAGAAATTTGCGAAGAACTCAACGCCACCCGAGAACAGCGAGTATCGGTTTCGACAGTGCAACGGCGTCTGCGAAACTATGGTCTAAAAGGTCGTATTGCTGCCAAAAAACCCTTGTTACGTAGTCAGAATAAAGTTAAGAGGTTGAAATGGGCCCAGAAACACAAAAACTGGACGTTGAACAGTGGTCTAAAGTTTTATTTTCTGACGAATCGAAGTTTGAAATTTTTGGAGGGAGTCGTCGTCAATATGTTCGACGACAAGTAGGCGAACGAATGATAAAGCAATGCGTGTTGCCAACAGTGAAGCACGGTGGAGGATCAGTTATGGTCTGGGGATGCTTTGCGGGTGATAAAGTTGGTGATCTCGTGAGAGTCAATGGCATAATGGATAAGAAAATGTATCATAACATTTTGCAACGTCACGCTTGTCCATCTGGAAAACGGATTGTAGGCAGAGGTTTTGTTTTCCAACAAGACAACGATCCCAAGCATACGTCGAAGTTGTGCAAAAACTACATTTCATCCAAAGAGAACCAAAAAGAATTAAAATATATGGATTGGCCTCCTCAATCGCCCGACCTCAATCCAATTGAGTTGTTATGGGATGAATTGGACAGGAGTGTGAGAAAAATGCGGCCAACTAATAAAGAACAGCTTTGGGAATACCTATACATTTGTTGGAATAAAATTTCGACATCACCACTGCAAAAACTAATTACGCGAATGCCGAAAGTGTGTGTGTGTGTTGCATTGAAAGCAAAAGGCGGATATTTTGAAGAGTCTAAAGTTGGCAAAAACTGATCTTTTTTATTTAATTGTGGTTTTAAATTAGAGAATTACCTTTAATTTATTATGTAATAAAAGATTATTAAATACTTTTATTAGTACATTGTGTTATAGCTTCATTTAACCGAATTTACAGAGTGAACTTAAACTTTTGACCGGTACTGTATGTTTACCTATATATTTTTTATTGTGATAGTCATAATGAAAAGAGAATACAGAATAATAACACACATTACATTAGGTAATATTATAAGTGATAACACGCCTTCCTTCCTTGGCACAGTCGCCATGAGATATATCGGAGCGGCCAAGGTGTTCACAATATCTGAACACGCACTATAACGCGTTGACAATAAAGGCATGATAAGATATTTGTGAGCGCCTTGATCGCTCCGATATATCTGATGGCGACTGTACTACTACGTTTGGTACAGTCGCCTACAATAATATGTTACTCTTCGAAGGCCGCAAAAATATGTGACACGCTCTTATGGCTCTACAAATAAGATCGTGTCAGATATATGTGGCCTTCGTTGTGTAGCATATTATTGCAGGTGACTGTACTTCCTTACTTGGTTCCTTGGTACGTTGCCACAAATACCTAACACTATCCCCCCTAATTTAGCTCCAAATTCCAAGCCAATGACGAAAATCCCGAATTATAATTAGTACAAACAATACATTCAAAACTATATATTACATTTACCTAATACTATGTGAAGTCAAACATTTGTTCCATTACCAATTTAATAATACACCTATTAACATCCTTAAAGTTAAATACATTCGGTTGAAAATAGCTTAAGATGGAGATTATTTAAGTTGGTGCTAGTGATGTATAGCAATGACGAAGCATTGGTTTTAGTATAGAAAAACCGGACAAGTGCGAGTCGGACTCGCGTTCCAAGGGTTCCGGACATAGGTAACTCAATTTTTAACAATGGATTTTTTATATGTGAATCGCGACTGAATTGCCTTTAACCCGTAGGGGTCGGATCCAAAATTAAGTAATTAGTCCGACTCACGCTTGACTACATATTTCTAATAGGTTTTCCTGTCATCTATCTATAGGTAAGGACTATTAGTAGTAAGTATATTTATTGTCATTTTGTTTCAAAATTTTAGACCCAGTAATTTTGCAGATAAAGGGGGAATGGTCATTCTTTGGCTATTTTCTTAAATAACTTCGAACCTGTGTATATTAAAATTATAAAAAAAAATGTCCATCATTGGGTCACTAATTTACATATGTCTACCAAATTTCAACTTAAATGGTCTATTAGTAGTTTCCGAGATAATAGGCTGGGACAGACAGACAGACGCACAAGTGATCCTATAAGGGTTCCGTTTTTTCCTTTTGAGGTAAGGAACCCTAAAAACTAAGAAATAATTAATAGTGTAGAATGACATAATGAGAGTTTGAAATGGTTTATGGCTCTGTCAAAGCGCGTGACAGACGCCCGCTGCGCGCGCATGTTTTTTGTCAATTCACCCATTTGTAAGGTATTTGAGTTAATGATGCAATCCTTGGGATGTCATATTATATTGTTAATAGTATTCTTAAATAGGAAACAATAATTAATTGTTAATGTTATGAGTTTGTGGATTTCGTTAAATGTAAAAATCTTGCCCAGCAGGGGCGAAATTGGACATTGTTTTTAAGTAGTTTGTGACATCGCCTTGAGTTATCGCAAAGTACCAATTAAGTACATAACATATACAGGGTGGAAAGATAAGTCGGGCCCTGGAGGGAAACTACCTTAAATCCTTAAGTTGGGTCATTTTACTTAAAGGAGACATTCTTTTATTTTTAAAAAGAATCAAAACTGCAAATTTTCTAAAACTCGCTTACCTCGCCCGGGACTCGAACCGGCTAAAAATTCCAAAAAATAAACACTCGCAATTTTATTCTACTAGTTGATATAGTTAATGTCTCGTCTGTCGTACAAAATATCCATAAAATCTAATATTTGGTACTCAAGATTTATTTAGACAAGCCAAATTGAAGAAAAACAGAAATCTCTTTGATGCAGTTTTGTTTCTTTTGAAAAATAAAGGAATGTCTGCTATAAGTAAAATGAGCCAACTGGATTTAAAGTTAGGTATTTTCCTTCCAGGGCTCGACTTATTTTTCCACACTGTATAGTACTATATTAATATAGGTGGCCGTACTAGACGTGTAGTACGGCAAAGTTGACGCATTATCCACGTAGGAGCAGTTAAAGTAATTACAATACAGGTGGGATGCAGCGGTAAAGAGCATACGCGCCCAAACTTGCGCTGAGGATCGCGCGAAGTTTTCGGGGTACCACAAGTTACAAGATATAGCGGCTTAATACATATTATTAATTTTGTCTAAGGTTTCTAAAAGTATAGTAACAAAACCCGCAGAGTTGGTGAATAAACACACAAATAGAGACACACAATACGACAAGATACAGGGCGTTCGTAGTTTTGTGGCTCCTCTTCACGTTGGGCCAACGACAACGCCAACGAGGGACGCATTTATGCGTTAGAGGGAGCAAGTGATATTGCTATCTCATTCTACCGCATGGCTGCATCCCTCGTTGGCGTTGGCGTTGGCCCAACGTGAAGAGGAGCCAACCTAGGACCTTATTGGAAGCTTTAAATAAAGTGCTAAATGGGTTAATCGTACACACAGAAAAAAATTTAATGTCTCTAGTGTGTCCAAAAGTAAAAAAATAACAGAGCCTAATTTTTTGTTGTCTCGTAGGTATATCGCATAAAACCGGTCCTGATGTATTTTCGTGTGTACCAAAACTAATGACATCTAAGTATTTCACCAACTAACGGAACAGAAAAGATAAACAAACATAAATGCGTGTATGACCCAAATATTAATTCCAAGCTTTATCCAAACTAGGTATAATATAACACACACGCCTCAGCCCACCGCTAAAACCGCGTACGTCTGAGCCAACATTATTAATGAGCCTAATATGAAAATTGTTGGGCCAATAACGTACGCCAGGCACGTACCCGCTCCGTAATTTCAGACATGTCGACTGTATGGAGTATTGTGATTTTGGAAGGGATTTTAATGTTATAAAACTTTCGAAGACCCAGCAATGATAACTGTATAATAAAAGGCTAATTATAAAACAACTTTAACTGATTTGCAAGACCGAAGTGATCCCATAAGTGTACCGCAAACATAGTTTTGTGCGCTACACTAATAAAAAGTTATGTGATCATACTTATATTATATATAGATGGTCAAGCAAATCATGTCAGTAGAAAAAGGCGCGAAATTTAAATTTTCTATGAGAAGCTAATCCCCTCGCGCCTACATTTTTCAAACCAAGTTCTTGACCAAGTATATTTTTTAGTTATGATTGATGTATACTAAAAAAATACAAGTTTTCGTAACTCAATGATATATTATTTAGGTCATGTACCTACGGAATAGGGTTCTCATCATCATCTCCTCCAAGCCGTTTTCGGCTACAGCGACTGCTATGCTACAGCTGAGAGCGTCGCTGGTGCGCTCTCAGGTGACTGACGTAGTACCTAGCCAATCTTTGCAGCATGTGCGGCCACATTCGCTGCAGGTCAGCACCCCTCCACGTAATTATACGTGACGGCCACAGGTGGTCTGGCCTTTAGCTCGTCAGGGTTCTACTTATCCACCAGATACCGAATCTGACGAAAAAAAATCGTTAGCAAAATAAATCAGGCCATCTTCTTCTTCCTCAGTCCCTCATAGCTGAGGATCGCGACCATGTATGCTAAGTCTCCACCGTGTGCGATCATAGGCCATATGGGTCACGCACTGCATGTTGCCGCCAACCACCCTCTACACAACATCAGACCATCTCGTGGGCGCTTTTGCTTGCCCTCTATTTGCCCAAAATATTCCATAATATTGCCAAATCAGCCCTTACGGGCTGATTTTATTCCGCCAACTCCACCTTACACGCCTACCGTTTCACAATTCATCAATTCACAGTAAATAGCGCAAGTAAATACTTTTTCAGAGCGACAAAAACCACAACGTTTTTCAGCCGTGCGTGACAATACGCTGACGCGCTGTAACGGATGAAAAAATTGTTGTTGTTGTTGTTTATTTGTTGCATACAATTAACACTTACAGTTCAACCTTACGTGCTAATTGGAATTACATTACTTAATAGCTAGCAACATGCATTATTCGAATAAATGAGTGAATATATTATAAGTAACTACATTCGATTTAAATCTATAACACATTACTGACATTACATTAGGAGTATGACGTTATTACATAAAAGAGATCAAGGGAGTAAAATAATTGATTAAATGTCATTGAAGGATAATTAAACTGTGGGATTGCAATAATTAATTAAATGTCATGTATATAAATAAATCAAGGAATTGCAATAATTAATTAAATAAATTGCGTGCCTTCGATATGATAACATGAAAAAAGTTGCCATGAAAAAAACTTAAATTGTCAACTGAAGCGATATCGTGGCGATGAAATGGGGGTGATTGGGGAAACGATTTAAGACCGAGAATAGAAATGTGATGTTGATCCACATAGATATTCGAGTCAATTCAATCTTATGGCTCATCTACACGATGGGCCAGCCCCGGCCACTCCAAGGGACGCATTTATGCGTTAGAGGGAGCAAGTGATATTGCTATCTCATTCTACCGCATGGCTGCGTCCCTTGGATTGGCCGGCGCTGGCCCATCGTGTAGAGGAGCCATTAGAGTGATATGGCTCCAACGATACTGTCGATGATTTCGCCAACGTCAAAGAGGGATCCACGTGGGTTCGTGGGATCGAACTAACTTATCATATGTATTAACTAGAGATGCAACGGATAGTTGTTTGGCCGGATACCGGATACCGGACATTCGGCCTGACCATCGGCCGAATATCCGGTATCCGGCCGCCGAATATTCGGCCGGCGGAACTATACCTACATTTCGGTTTTTCAGGTGCGCATTCTGCAGGTTTGACCTGTTTCGTAGTAAACGTTCGCGCGGACTCATTTCTAGGTTCGAAATGAGTGCGCGTGCAAGTCAGTGGAATGAATAAATGGTTTTAAAATAATAAACAAGTACGATTATAACCGTGTCTGTTTCTTAAATCCAATTTGTTTACTCCGAAATCAAGCAATGTTACTATCCGGTAGCCGGCCGGATAGTAGGTCACTATCCGGTATCCGGCCGGATAGTAAAATAATGGCCGGATAGGCCGGATACCGGATAGTAACCGGATATCCGGTGCATCTCTAGTATTAACTTAAAACTTAACGATCCAATGCCATCAAGATGGCGGTCGACAAGAAGCCCCGACATTTGAGTCGCTTAACTTTAAACTCGGATAAATCCAACTGTCAGATTGCGATTTTGGTATTAAGAAAAGGTAATTAGATATTTCCTAAGGGTCGAATGGATGGAAGTTATCCAAGTTTAAAGTTAAGCGACACATTAATTACTATTTTATACTATTTTAGTTTAAAAAATGAAGAATGTCATTACAAACGTCATATGTGACGTTCCACGGCAAAAGGTACCTTATGGCGGCTGGCGCTTACGTCGCATAGCGGCGCAATAATATTGGAGCGGCGTTAATAATAGCGTAACCGCCAACCGCCATAAGGTCCCTTTACCCGTGGGACGTCACATATTTTCATAGAAATTTTACATTTATTATGACAAAAAAAATGACTGCCACTACATGTACTTGGTCACTTTCCGAATTAGCTTGGTTCGAATCTCTCGACTTAAGGCCTAATTAAAAACCTAAATGTAACGTTATCTATGAAAAGGGACCTTATTGTCGATGGCGCTTACGCCATTATTAACGAAGCTCCCATATGAATACAATGCCGCGCGACGCTGTGCGGCGTAAGCGTCATCGACAATAAGGTTCCTTTTCATAGATAATGCCCCAAATAATCCGTATCGTATTGTATTGTGTATAATCTCGTTCCTCAAAATTGGCGCGTGCCCGCGTCATCCACGTCAACTCGAATGAAAATTTTAGAAACTTTTAATGGCGTAACTCGACCGGTGAGGTGGAAATTACACCAGCGAGCAATTATCTACTACACTGACAGTTCGGGGGTCGGAGCTGACAGATGTCATCATGACAAATATGTAGACGGAATGAGTGGCCAAAAATATGTTAACTCAAAATATAGCTTGACCTACTTTTTCATCGATAGCTGATGTAAGAGAAAATCAATATAAATAATTGTGGATAATCTTACACAGATCGACCTGGCCCCTACGTAAAGATTGTACTATGACGAAATAAGTTCTTTTTGAGCAAGACAAGTGTGATGAGTGAGTGTGTGAGTGAGATGCATAGAGAGTAAGTTACGTTCACGCTAGCTTTTATGTCAATGCCAAACTGGTGGTAGCCGTACACAAGTTTGTACACACACAAGTTACAAATGCATTCCTTTTTTTCCTTTTATGTATATTTCATGGCTCCTCTACACGATGGCCTAGCGCTGCACTATGGAATGGGACACGTATAGATTCGTATCCACCATCGCTGGCCCACTACCTTTGATGTGAGGACGTAAAACCGACACCCTGGCCATCCCATCGCCATCCCGCCGCGCCATAAGCCATCCGACACCACTACCCACTCTACACGCTGGCCCAGCTTAGTGTGCCAGTACGATGGCCCATCGTGTAGATGAGTTATTAATTAATGGGAAAAGGCACATAATCATATAAATATAAGTTTGAGTAGGTACACGAGCCACTTAGCATGCTTAATCACCTTCACCTTACTTCTTCAACATCTTCGTTTTCTTTAAATGACTTAAACGTACACTTTGCCAAGCCTTCTTCATTAGATCCCGCTACTAAAGTTCACAGTATTTCCCTTATCAATGCCTTGCCCTGTATTTCTAATAACACTTTTTCATTCACCCCGGTCACAGATGATGAAACTCGCAGAGTAATAATGTCTGTTAAATCTAACGCTGTAGGTCACGATGAGTTAAGTAGGACGATGATTTTGAGCATTTTAGAATGTATCCTCCCGGTTATAACCTATGTTATTAACCTTTCAATGTTTTCTGGGGTTTTTCCTTCGCTATGGCGTAACGCATATGTCATTCCACTGCCTAAAATTCCTAACCCCAGTTCACTTAAAGATTTTCGTCCCATTTCAGTTCTCCCCTTTCTGTCAAAAATCTTAGAAGCCACCGTTCATAAACAGTTATCCCACCACATTTTCTCTAATCAACTGCTTTCGCCATTTCAGTCTGGATTTCGCCGTGGCCACAGTACCTCTACCGCCTTGCTCAAAGTGGTCGAAGATGTGAGGGTCGGTATGGACTCTTCGCTCCTTACAGTGCTGGTCCTTATCGACTTCTCTAATGCGTTCAATGCGGTAGATCATGATTTACTTTTGGCTTCTCTCAAACACGTGAACACTTCATCATCTGTGACTGATTGGTTTGCATCCTATCTCCGGGACCGTCATCAGTTAGTTCGGGCTGAGAGATCTTTTTCGGATTGGTGTAAACTCCAATCTGGGGTTCCACAGGGCGGCATTCTCTCCCCTCTGCTCTTTTCGATTTTTATTAATCTCATCACCACCAAAATCAAATGCTCTTACCACCTGTATGCCGACGACTTGCAGCTCTACACCCAAGCTAGCGCCGAAGATCTGGATAAAGCTGTCGCCGATCTAAATACTGATCTTAACCACATATCTGCATGGTCGCGCTGTTTTGGCATTGCAGTGAACCCTACAAAATGTCAGGCTATCATACTTGGTAGTGCGCGCTTGCTTTCTTTGACGGACACGGCATACTTAGCCCCAATTCAGTACGAGCAAGTCGATATACCTTTTGTGCCGCAAGTGAAAAACTTGGGGTTGACCATCGATAGCGGACTGACTTGGGATCCTCAGGTGTCTGGCGTTTGTCGTAGAGTGACTAATACTCTTAGAGCACTCTATCGGTTTAAATATTTTCTCCCGACCTGCACCAAGACTCTTCTAGTCCAAGCCCTTGTTCTACCCATCCTGGATTATGCTGATGTGTGTTATAGCAATCTCACCCAAGCTTACCTAACCAAGTTCGATCGGTTACTAAACAACTGCATCCGGTTTGTCTTTGGACTACGAAAATACGACCATATCTCCGCTTATCGCAAAAAACTTAACTGGCTCCCTATTCGTGAACGTCGTTCCTTGCGTATTCTCTGTACTTTGTTTTCAATTCTATTCGATCCTTCAACCCCTGATTATCTTCGTTCCAAATTCAAATTTGTGACTCCGCGCCCCGGCACAGATCTCCGAACCTCCCGTAGCCTTCAGCTCATTGTGCCTCGTCATCGTACAGGTTTCATGTCGAATTCCTTCACCATCCAGGCAATCCGGCTGTGGAACGATCTTCCTCTCTCTATTAGACAGGCCCAGAACAAATTCTCTTTCAAGCGCATGTTGCGCAAGCATCTGTCGGACCAGGTTCATAAGTCGTCCTCATGATGTTTACAGTGGGTATATATATATATATATATATATATATATATATATATATATATATATATATGTATGTATATATGTATTTATATAAATATATTTATATATGTGTATATATTTACGTACTTATATTTATTTATTTATGTATAATATTACGCATCATGTATATATATAATGTCATATATTATAGTTTAGTGTTTTTTTTTTCTTCTTTCCAAATTTACTGTAACAGTATTCTGAGCCTGCACCAACTAGATCTTTCGGTTTAGCCCATGGTTGACTGGTAGAGAATGCCTTCTGGCATTAAATCCGCCATTTGTACTCTTCATGTATTGTGCAATAAAGTTTAAATAAATAAATAAAAATAAATAAATCACATTAATTACGCACCCCAGTCAATCAGAACCAATAAGGAAAAATCGCCAATAATAGCATCAAGTCACAAAACAGATAGGAACAGAAATCAATCTACATACAAAGCGCGCTCGAGCAACGCACACATAGACACTGCTCACGGACACGATATCTCAGACCGGTTGGGACCACTGCGAGCGCGAGTGCCATCCGCTTGAGACACGCGTCTGTGAACTTTTTTGTGCAATAATGGAGAAACAAAAAGAAAAGTTATTATAACTGGTACAGTGGACGGTTGTTTAAATTCAAAATTAAACGGTGAATTGTCGTTTTTTAAGCTACCAGTGGTTTTAGAGAGAATGCGTATGCGAATTTATTACATTGTACATGAGAATGCGAATTTATTAGACTCTAAAATATAATGATCGTGCATTTCGCCAATCTCGAAATATATTTTCAAAGCAAGCAAGATATTTTCTGGGACGAATTTGTAATATAACAATGACATTAAAATTAAAATACCTATTTGAGTTATTAATGTTATTATTAATTTATATTTACATTCTTCCCGTTTCATCCTCAACAATAAATCAAACAACTAGATACGATACGATAGATACGAGTGCCACTACCACGATAGTTTTTTGTGCATAAGCCATAGTTCGCAACCCTAGAGCGACCGCCGAGCGTAGGTATGAAAAGTAAAGTACATACATGTGATTGACTTCTGTACTTATCTGTTTTGTGATCAAGTGTATATGGGCGTGTTTTTACTTTTTATTGGTATTACTTACACTTGCGGACACAGAAAACGGCCTCCTAGCCTAGCCGGTGACCCTGCCTACGAATCATGCTATTGAGTTATGGATGTTTTCTATGTATTCAAGAGATAACTAACCTCCCTTGCATAAAAATTTGTTTGCAGAGGGTGTCAGCTATCTTTGCAGTGTAAGTACCTACTGTAGTATATAATTATTGTTATATCGTCGCCTAATGCCCAGAACACAGCGGGGCTCAGTGTTGCCCACTCGGATTTTGAAAAAATGCTAGACTAATGTCTAGATTATGCCAAAATTATGCCAAATATTTTTGAAACACCTATGCTAAAAAATGCTAAAATATCACTTGAAATTAGACACTTAAAACACATACATTTTTCAAATTTATCGCCTTTTTCTACTGACAAGATCTGCTTGACCAAATTTATATAGTCCGTTGACGTCCATCCGTCCACAAAAGTCAAAATTCATATGAAAATATGAACCACATAAGGCGATGGCGCATATTGTTGCTGCCAAGTTGGTGCAAACTTGGCTTAGACTAAATTATGCTAAAAAATATGCCAGATGCTAAATGGAAAATTTTGGTGCCAAAGCGAGTGAAAATATGCAAGATCTGGCATCATTTATGCCAAGTTGGCAACACTGGCGGGGCTTAGTCAATTTGTGTAAAGATGTCCTATAATATTTATTGTATATTTATATACATTTTAACAAGGTATTGCTTATTATGCATTTAGGACAGCTGTTCAAAATAAAAAGCCCCTTTTACACGACAACCATCAAAAACATCGCCCTATTATATTGCCACAATTTCTACGGCACTTAATGCAAATCTAATAAGGTCTGTACACAAAACAGATAAGTACAGAAGTCAATCACATGTATGTACTTTACTTTTCATACCTACGCTCGGCGGTCGCTCTAGGGTTGCGAACTATGGCTTATGCACAAAAAACTATCGTGGTAGTGGCACTCGTATCTATCGTATCGTATCTAGTTGTTTGATTTATTGTTGAGGATGAAACGGGAAGAATGTAAATATAAATTAATAATAACATTAATAACTCAAATAGGTATTTTAATTTTAATGTCATTGTTATATTACAAATTCGTCCCAGAAAATATCTTGCTTGCTTTGAAAATATATTTCGAGATTGGCGAAATGCACGATAATTATATTTTAGAGTCTAATAAATTCGCATTCTCATGTACAATGTAATAAATTCGCATACGCATTCTCTCTAAAACCACTGGTAGCTTAAAAAACGACAATTCACCGTTTAATTTTGAATTTAAACAACCGTCCACTGTACCAGTTATAATAACTTTTCTTTTTGTTTCTCCATTATTGCACAAAAAAGTTCACAGACGCGTGTCTCAAGCGGATGGCACTCGCGCTCGCAGTGGTCCCAACCGGTCTGAGATATCATGTCCGTGAGCAGTGTCTATGTGTGCGTTGCTCGAGCGCGCTTTGTATGTAGATTGATTTCTGTTCCTATCTGTTTTGTGGTCTGTATCTCAGGCTTCTCTCGTTCAAAACAATATCGAATTCCAAATAAGGTTCGTTACAGACCCAATTATTGGCTGTTATTGATATTTTTGCTTCCGTATTTAATTTTAAATTATTGGAGGAAACCTGCCCCTTTGTTTATTTATACCTACATGAGGTAAACGTACTGGTGCTCGACGCGGTCCCAGTACATGTCACCTTGAAACTTAAGTAATTGTCAATAGAGGTGACAGCAAGGTGTCATCTATTGGGCATTAGCATGTCGAGCACTAGTACGTTTAATGCAATATTCACCATAGGTCTCCCACTTGTTTGAGGCTGTTGGTAAAGATGGTTTAAGGTAGCTGAGGTTTGAGAGCAAAACTAATGCGGCGCGATTCGGGAAATGAATTAGAGATTCACTAGATATGAAATGATGTCCTCCCAGACGTATCCGTCGATGGCGACACCCGGACAAATCAGTATCAGGTATTCAGTAAAGCCTGACGTGCATGGGCTCGAACGTGACTTGCGAAACCGAGTTTTGTTTTAAACTTCCGGCCGTAAAGCTCGCCATTTGAGTCGTAAGTGTATGTGTAGGAGGGCTTGGGCCGAGATTTTCGAAACTGGCGTTTAGCGTCAAGATCTTCGAGGCGTGCACTTTCGAAATCTTTGAGACCAGTGTTGACCGCAGTTCGCCAGTCCGATCTCCGAGTTGCAAGCTCCTCCCACGCCTCACACGATATGCCGGTGGCCGACAGGTGGCGTTTCAGGACGTCCTTGTACCGTAGATATTGTCCACCGGCCTTGCGTTTACCCGAAGCTAGTTCGGAGTAAAACACAACTTTAGGCAATCTTGATGGTGGCATGCGTACAAGGTGTCCACACCAACGCAGTTGACCATTCATGAGTAGGCATTCCATACCCGTCATGCCAGTGCGACGCAGAACCTCCGAGTTTGGAACACGATCCTGCCATCTCAGCCGAAGAATTGCCCGGAGACACTTTAGATGAAAAGAGTCTAGACGTTTGACGTCTCCCTTGTACAGGCACCAGGTCTCCGAAGCATAAAGCAACAAAGGTAAAATTATTGCTTTGTAAACGGCGAGTTTAGTGCGGAGGCTAAGGTCGTGTGATTTCCAAACTCGTTGATTGAGGCCGCCAAAAGCTGCAGCAGCTTTAGCGATCCTTGAGGATATCTCGGACTCGGGACGATTGTCGCTCCGCAATAGACTCCCAAGGTAACGAAAAGTTCCTACTTCTTCTAAAGCGTTGCCGCTGAGGTAAACAGCAGCGTCATTCGCAGATTTGCCTCGTGCAGGTTGTTTAAGAATCTGGGTTTTCGACGCGCTGATCACCAATCCGAACTTACGACAAGAATCGTCTAAGTTGTCCAGATACCTTTGCAAATCTTCTAGGGTATGTGCCATAAGGCAAACGTCATCTGCGTAGAGAACTTCTGCGATTACAGTTGAGTGGATTTTTCGCTTAGCTCTGAGTCGCGCAAGGTCAAAAATACTTTTGTCCATTCGAGAATTTACCATGATCTGATGGTTACATTTCTGAAGGGCATCGTTCATTACCGCGGAAAAGTAAATAGCAAATAGGGTCTGAGATATGAAATAGTAAAGATATGTGACGTTCCACGTAAAGCGTAAGCGCCAGCCGCCAAGGGGCCCACTGATTAACAGTCCGCCGGACGGTAACGGCCTGTCAGTTAGAACAAAATTTTGACAGTTCCGAACAACTGACAGGCCAATACCTTCCGGCGGACTGTTAATCAGTGGGTCCTAAAGGGGCCCACTGATTAACAGTCCGCCGGACGGTATCGGCCTGTCAGTTAGAACAAAATTTTGACAGTTCCGAACAACTGACAGGCCGATACCGTCCGGCGGACTGTTAATCAGTGGGCCGCTTAAGGTATCTTTTGTCGTGGAACGTCACATATCTTTACTATTTCATATCTAGTGAATCTCTTAATCATTTCCCGAATCGCGCCGATGGATAAATTTAGAGGAACGAAAAAAAATGGTTTAATATTAATATTACGCAATACCTACTCTGCGTAGAGGGCGTCACTAGGCCAATCACATGGCCTACCGTGAAACACGACAATCGAAAGATCGTTCTCTGCCTCTATCACTCTTGCTTATTCGATCGATAGAGAAGCAGATAAAGAAATTCACATTTCGCGGTAGGCCACCTGTAAATAAACCGGCGCCTTAATGCATCAATGTCATAGTGAAAACTTGTCAAAATACTTATTAAGGCCTAGTATGTATAAGTTACTCTATGATTTTTTTTTAAGTAAAAGTAATGATATACATGCATTTCTATTTTTAAAATAAAACAGCATATAAATAAGTAAAGTCAGAATTTTAAGTAAATCGTTGTTGAAAGATTCATATAATTTTTTTATTATGTTAAAGGCCCAATTGATAAAATACTTTTCATTCATAACAGAGGTAAAAAACACGAAAATAAAACCTATGTAAACGTTTCTAAGGAACATAACAGGGTAAAAAGAATACCTATTACTTTACACATGAGAGACTATCGCTCGGTGAAAATGCGCGAAATGATATTTTTCTACGGACCCCACCTCTCCCCCTCTTCCCCTAAAGTAGGCGATGAATCACTTTAGCGCACATCACTCTATCTGTTGTGAACGCACCTGACTAAGGAGTGGGGAAACGAGGGGAGGTGAAAACATTGATAAGTATATTATTAAAAAAAATTACTTGAGAGTTGCATACAACTTCGTGAATGGATTGGGTTGGGCAGCGCGATTTAATAGATGCTCAGAGTAGCCTAACGGCTCGATTCTGAAAATGTATTAGATCTCTACTAGACCTCAGCAAGTTACGATATGGATAATTTAAAGATATTTGTAAGATAGATATGTCAAATTTGACGTTTCCGCGATTCTGCAGGTCCTCTTGAACGATTTCGACAAGATAGATATGTCAAATTTGACGTTTCTGCGATTCTGGAGGTCCTCTTGAACGATTTCGACAAGTTATGACTTAGATATCCAAGTCACATCTAGTCGATATCTAATGTAAATCTAGTTGATCTCTATATCGTTTCTAGATCTTGTGGTAATCTCGTTTCCCGAATACGCGTGTACCGTGTAGGGATGCGTTGGTAAAATTTAGTTAGTGTACAGACAGAAATGAAAATATTAAAGAAATGTTTGTAACTTTTGTTAAGTTACTTAAAAAAATTTAGATTTTAATGATGAAAATATTAAATTATATTCTTCTGAATTTTATCTGTAAAACTTATTTGAGGCTTGCTTGATTGACTTTGTTAGGATTCATTAATTTTATCCTATGATCACCTCGGTTAAAATTGACTAACGAAAAATTAAATAAAAAAAAATCCAAGACGCGTCGTCATTGTGAACGGGTCCTCAGCACTCGTAGGATTTACCTATAATAGTAGGAATCTAGGTTTCTTGAAACATGTCTGACTTGTGACTAAAAATACGTGAGTTACTTCAACCATTACTCACCGAAACCGTACGCCTGTACGTTGCCGTCCTCTTAAGCAGGCCACTGACGAGCCTTCCAAATGGATGCCGTTACAATGAATTCATCCAAATGGACGGCATCCTAATATTAAACATTGTACGTTTTTGACATTCACGGACCGATTCTGGATTGCAGCCACGCAATTTGGACTGTTGGAAGGCTCGTCAGTGGGCACCTTTAGATGTGAGTACGTTATATTCTTGAAGATTTAATAAAATAAAATAAGACATGTCATCTCCACCATGTTCACATATTTACTCCCCCGTATTATGTTGAACTAAGCGATCTCCGTATTCAAAAAGTTGATTTTTCTTGTATCTGGTATAATCTTGTTTTCTTTGCCATCACGATGTAACATATTTCCCTAAAAGTAACACAAATCCGCCGCCAAAAAGGCGCTCTTATACAATCGTTATGCTCTCATTATAAACCGATGCTTAAATGACATAAAACTGAAAAAATATATAAATATGGTTTTATACAAAGAAGAGCGCGTAGATGATAATTGAGTCATTCTATGTAATCAATGTATGGGAAAATGAAACAAATTAATATAGTTTTCAAACCTGTGTGACGTGATACATCTAGGTGTACTGTTTAAAATTCACCACTCTCCCCCCCCCCTCCACCTGACGCTCGACCCCCCCCCACCTTGAAATGTGTCCCCGTTGGTAGTTTTTTGGCATTCTCACGAAAACTATAATAGATATCAAAAAAGTGTCAAGGACAGAATTAATCCTCATTAAATTTAGAATAAAAATGGTCTTATGTGTTTTATTATAAGTTGGACGGTATTCAAGCTATAAGTACTTGTATAACCTTAAAATAACAAAATAACCATACTAGTATGACGAAATGCAGAATATCTTCAAAACGGCTAGACCGATTTTAATAAAATATACCTAAAAAATCACCGCAGTGAAGCCAGCTATCAAACAAAAGAAACTACATCAAAATCGGTTCATCCGTTTCGGCGTTACGAAGTCACAGGTAAACACAGAAATACAAATTTTTTTCAACTGCACCCAATAATTTTGTAAACCGATTAATTTTGATCAATTATTTTAATGGGATCATGTCCCTTGAAGTTTTAGCTTTACGAAAAGTTAAAAAACATGGAAAACGGCCCAGTATTTTTCAAATTATCGGCATTTTCCCGATTTGTGAGTGGTTTCGTGTTATCACGCGCACGAGTTGCCCTTGACCCCTATAAAACGGGGGGTAGGGGAGGGGTTGTTATCAGTCACTTATCAGAAGTTGACCGGTACACATATCCGCATATTTTCCCGTAAAGAAGACCTGTGAAAAATGGAAACCACTGAAGCTGAAGTCCGCCAAGTCGTCCAGCTCAGCTCCTGCAAGAGGGGCGTAGCCAACGTTCAGTAGCCGCCACGCTGAATTTAAGTCAATCTACAGTTTGCAGAGTTTACCAGAGGTTCCAACGAACTGGATCCTTTACTTCAAGACCAAGAAGCGGCCGCAAAAAGTGTACATCAGAGAGGGACGACCGCTTCATTGTCACAACATCTCTCCGAGATCGACACCTGACAAGCGTTGCCATCCAGCAGCGTCTGCGTGAGATACGAGGAGTGGCTGCCAGTCAGTGGACAATAAGAAGAAGACTTAAGAAAGCGAACTTGACACCCAGGAGGCCTGCAACGGGGCCCAGATTGCTGGCGCGACACCGTACAGCCCGAAGAGAGTTTGCAGAAAATCATATGGACTAGACCATTGAGCAATGGACCGCAGTTCTCTTCTCGGACGTGTGCAGAATATGCTTGAATGGATGTGACCGAAGAGGAAGAGTCTACAGAAGGCCAGAAGAACGGTTCGCCCAATGTTGCTTCTCCGAAAGTCGCGCCACGGCCCCCGCCAGGCACGAAAACCAGCTCTGTTCGCGCGTCGTAGGAAACGTCGTCCCAGAACATCACGGATCCACCGCGATAGGCGACCCTTTCGGAGTAGCAACATTGGGCGAACCGTTCTTCTGGCCTTCTGTAGACTCTTCCTCTTCGGTCACATCCATTCAAGCATATTCTGCACACGTCCGAGAAGAGAACTGGGGTCCATTGCTCAATGGTCCAGTCCATATGATTTTCTGCAAACTCTCTTCGGGCTGTACGGTGTCGCGCCAGCAATCTGGGCCCCGTTGCAGGCCTCCTGGGCGTCAAGTTCGCTTTCTTAAGTCTTCTTCTTATTGTCCACTCACTGGCAGCCACTCCTCGTATCTCACGCAGACGCTGTTGGATGGCAACGCTTGTCAGGTGTCGATCTCGGAGAGATGTTGTGACAATGAAGCGGTCGTCCCTCTCTGATGTACACTTTTTGCGGCCGCTTCTTGGTCTTGAAGTAAAGGATCCAGTCCGTTGGAACCTCTGGTAAACTCTGCAAACTGTAGATTGACTTAAATTCAGCGTGGCGGCTACTGAACGTTGGCTACGCCCCTCTTGCAGGAGCTGAGCTGGACGACTTGGCGGACTTCAGCTTCAGTGGTTTCCATTTTTCACAGGTCTTCTTTACGGGAAAATATGCGGATATGTGTACCGGTCAACTTCTGATAAGTGACTGATAACAACCCCTCCCCTACCCCCCGTTTTATAGGGGTCAAGGGCAACTCGTGCGCGTGATAACACGAAACCACTCACAAATCGGGAAAATGCCGATAATTTGAAAAATACTGGGCCGTTTTCCATGTTTTTTTAACTTTTCGTAAAGCTAAAACTTCAAGGGACATGATCCCATTAAAATAATTGATCAAAATTAATCGGTTTACAAAATTATTGGGTGCAGTTGAAAAAAATTTGTATTTCTGTGTTTACCTGTGACTTCGTAACGCCGAAACGGATGAACCGATTTTGATGTAGTTTCTTTTGTTTGATAGCTGGCTTCACTGCGGTGATTTTTAGGTATATTTTATTAAAATCGGTCTAGCCGTTTTGAAGATATTCTGCATTTCGTCATACTAGTATGGTTATTTTGTTATTTTAAGGTTATACAAGTACTTATAGCTTGAATACCGTCCAACTTATAATAAAACACATAAGACCATTTTTGTTCTAAATTTAATGAGGATTAATTCTGTCCTTGACACTTTTTTGATATCTATTATAGTTTTCGTGAGAATGCCAAAAAACTACCAACGGGGACACATTTCAAGGTGGGGGGGGGTCGAGCGTCAGGTGGAGGGGGGGGGGAGAGTGGTGCATTTTAAACAGTACACCTAGACGTATCACGTCACACAGGTTTGAAAACTATATTAATTTGTTTGTCTCAAAACATATAATGACTGTATTATGATTTTGTAGGTATGTAAAAGTTCTACTCGCTCCAATTTCATTATACCTATTACTACTTCTATCAGCGAAAACTTATTTCTGAAAGAATACTTCTGAGAGAGTTGTGCCCATACAAAAAAATAATCAGGAGAGCCCAATTAATATCATACTAAAATTTCGTGAGATTAAACTGAAACCACTTTTTCCCTATGTTTGCTGCGGGGTCCTTTGTAGCATTAATTGTTTAAAATTCGAATAGAAATTGTAAAGTTACCTTGCAGACCACGCATCTAAATATTATTTGGTCATGATATTTTGAGTTTTATTCAACAGTATTAGAGTTCACTTTTATTAGCGATTTCATCAAGATGTAGCTTTATTGAATTATATTTGAGTGATATAAAGTTAGAATGTAACTGTGAGATCCTCGTATTTCAACCCGTACAAGATTAGAACCTTTTTCATGTAATGTCATTGAGTTTTTCTTTATTGATTTAAATGCCATCTAAATGAGTGGCCATCTAAGCCTTACGGTCATGTGATCGCCTTACGCTGTATCGAGTTTATCATTTTTTCCCCACCTCAAAAAGTGCCCAGCGCCGCTAAAGAAGTTTTCACTTGAAAAATTCAGCAAAGCAACTGGCAATTAATGTCCCATCAGGGGGATTTAGTCAAGGATATAATATACAAAAAAGATAAATCACTGTAAGAAAACCAGATAACTTTATTAGCAGGCAGAATCTTTGTAAAACAGAGGCGTACATAGCGGCTTTCTAAGTATCCTTAAAATATATTTTTGGTGTCGCAGACTCATCGTATTTATGTTAAAAAATATACTCGTTATGAATAGTCAATTAGGTTTGCGCATTTTCTTCGGGTATAATGTTTTGAGGATTATCAAACTTCTGATTGTTTACATGTTCGGATAGATTATGAAGGAAAATGATAAGGTTTATCAAAAAAGAACTTGTTGGGCAAGATTCAAGAATGACAATGAAAAAAAAAACCGGTCAAGTGCGAGTCGGACTCGCGCACGAAGAGTTCCGCACCATTACGGAAAAAAAACCAAAAAGAAAACACTTTTGTTGTAAGGGACCCCCACTTAAAGATTTATTTTATTTCGTTTTTAGTATTTGGTGTTATAGCGTCAACAGATATACATCATCTGTGAAAATTTCAACTGTTTAGGTATCACGGTTCATGAGATACAGCCTGGTGCTGTCACCAGGACGGACAGCGGAGTCTTATATTAGGGGTGGGGTACCTTTTGGGTACGGAACCTTAAAATAGCTGTCTTTTTGATACACGGAGATTGTTTTAGGTAAATTTGTGTTTCTTATCTTGTCATTGTAATGAAATATCATCGTTAGCTCGTATGCACAGATATAGTGAAGCTTATATACTTAAAGTTAATTGATTTGTGCAAAAGGGAATCAAGTAAAGGCATATTTGCACAATCTAGATCTGTTCTCGTTTGAGACAAACCCACGGGACAGTAGTAAACTAGATAGAAGTACCTAGGTTTAATCTTTGACTTCCAGTTTCTAATGTATTCCTAAAGAGACAGTCTTAATTGCAAGAGAATATTATAATGCACTTTTTTTTTTGTTTTTTTTTTAATTATGAATTTAGACAATAATAAATTTTATTCAATTTTACGCGCCGAGATGCGCCGGTCGTTTCCCCAGGCACCATTCTTTGAATGAAATAGTCCGTCGAGCGATGCTGTCGGTGGGCGTCCCGTGCCTCCTCGAACCACCGGGGCTGTCTCGAACAGATGGCAAACGACCCGACGGGCTGACGCTGGTTCCCATGGCAGAGAGGGCGGTGTCTTATATGGGATGCAACTTGTGTGAGTACATTTGCTGCATCCCATGTAGGACACACCGCCAAGTCGGCAGGTTCGGCGGCAGAGACTGCCGCCAAAAATAAGCGACAGAAATACTCTGCCCTGGGAGCCACGTACGACTTCGTGCCCGTCGCTGTCGAGACAGCTGGGCCCTGGGGACGGGAGGCACGAGAGCTTTTCGGGGAACTTGGAAAGCGCCTCAGAGAAAAGGGGAATGACCCCCGTTCTGAGTCATGGCTTGTCCAACAGGTCTCCATCGCCATTCAGCGGGGTAACGCTGCTAGTGTGATGGGGACCTTTGGACCCGGCATGGCTCAGAACGGGTTTTAGTTTGTTAAGTTTTATACATACATACATAATATGTAAAATTGAATAAAATTTAAGATACTAAATAATATTATAACATAATGATTTAAAAAAAAAAATTATGAATTTTTAACTATGATAACATTATTTTATGATAAGAGCATACCTGGGCCGCCCAGCAGAAAGACGTCGTATAGGACGCCCCAGGTATCGTTGGTGCGACATGAAGGAGGCGGTCGAGTCAACAATTGGGTAGGTAAAGTTTTTTGAAGATAGGCAAATTATATTTTTTTCCGATAGTATTCATTATAGCGATCACGGAAATGCAGCTCTTTTATTTTTATTTCATTTTATTGATTAAATATAATTTTTTAAATGATCGATATGACGTTTGTGAGATGGAATGGCAGGTCCGAATAATTCCTTTGCGCGTAGTAAATGGGACGAGATAGAAAAAAAAACGATGTCAACTGTCAGTGTCACTTAGCTCTCATTCCCGAAAAATAACGGACAAGCCTCATGTTACCTTGCGAATTGCTATTAATGTTATCATTGAGATTTTCGACGACCTCAGCACGACCCACGGACTTCTGATTCCCCACGACATCTGCGCGTATTTGGACAAAGATTGAATTTACTTTCGATAACTTGGCACTGCATAATTATTGGACAACGTTTTCTTCCCCACCCCTACACGACGGCCCCTGCGCTGACCCTTGGACAGAGTTTTGCAAGAAAAATAAGCGAGTTCATGCGAGATTGCGAGCAGATTCTACAAATTTGAAATTATTATCATAACAGTGATAAGCACAATGCCGTTGAATTAGAGGAGCAATGGCCGTACAGGAGTACGTATCCGTGAAATACATAGGTACATAAAACTTTCTTTACTTGTGTTTTGATTTTTATTATTAAATTGCCATGAGCTGTTAAGTTCGTAAACAAGAAACCGGTCTAATTTTTTCTAACAATTTCAACCATCTGTTAGTTTTGTGTGGTTATCCTTATTTTATGAATGTTGTTCTTATTTTCAGGTGGATGTAAACATTCATTGGCGGTATTATACTGATGGCTAATTAGAACCATTGAGCCATGACATACTTCCTTGCAGTGTTATTCGGCTAAGCCTCGAGCATCCTGTGAATCTGAAGGATATAATTATTTCCATTTGTTTTGTAAAGAGCAATCGAATTAGGACCAAGATATCCCGAGAATCTAAAGACATTTTATAAAAAATGCAATAAAATGAAAATGGGAGACTCTTATTTTAACAATGTTACAAGATCATGACAATGTTATGGTCTATACTTATTAAAATTTTAAAACCAACATGTCTTTATCTTTGACTTGAAAATGTACAAATGATTTGGGTTAAGTTTTATGAAATGCAACTTATGCTAAAAATCTATTATTATTATATGTCAAATTATCGTGAACTCGATGTTGCTTAAGGCGTATCCAGATTAGTCAATTTTTCGGCAATCTGATTAAATTGCCCGATCGAATCGGGACGTACGGACGCAAACGCCAATTTGGCTCGCCGAATTCAACCGCCGATAATTACCGATAAAATGAGGTGCGGACACAAGAACACCAATTTGTGAGGCTAGTATTTTCGTTATGGGGCATTTTTTCAATTTAAATGGCTCTAATATCACCATAAATCTAAATTTGGAGATTGACGCCAATTCATTTCTGATCAAATCGACCGATTTGATCAGTCCCGTCTGGATACCGCTTTAGCACCGCGAAAGGGCGCTGCGCGGTGCGCGCGGATTGACGCATGCGCGTACCGTATGCTTAGTATCTATGGTAATATAATTTAAAAAAATATGCAAATAAAAGGCGGCAAAGTTTATTCGTTGTGCAATACTCAATAAGTTACCGCTTGTTATTTTAATACTCGTAATAAACAAAATGAGTTCAAGTGACGCAAACGACCTGGAATAGACGGCACACCGCCTCATTTGAAAGCAGAAGCAAACTTAATAATGAATAACTAGCTTCCTGCTAAGTCCAGGGACAAATACAACAGGACTTACGACATGCTCATGCTGTGGAAGGACACAAGAAGGACAGCCAAAACGCAAAAAACACCTACTCTGAAAGTGGTTTTTAGCGTATTTCTGTGACCAAGTGAAAACTAAAAAGCCATCTACATTTAATATAAACTAAGAATATGCGTTGTTTTTTTAATTGTATTCGCGTCACTTTACCCCTATTAAATACGCTTTACTAAATTGAATTTGTTTTATTTCCTCACATAATTTGAGAATTGTTCTTACTATGTATAACTCAATGGAAGCAAAAATGTAGTATTTTTGCGAGTTGATACACTTGCTACTTGTGTATAGTGGCAAATGTATTAAACCCGCAATCAACACTAATCAATATGTAAACAGGCCCCAACGTGAAGCACATTTACCCTACAGACATACTTATCCATATTGACCATATTTGAACCTCTCAACTCTCTTCAAGGGCACGCCACACAGCGTGATCCTATATACTGTTGTAATGTTAATTGCTTAAGGATAATAATTTGTGGATTTATAAAATAAAACGAAACGAAATTTACTGGATTTATATTATATTATTTTGGATTTATATTATAAGTTTTCTAAAGTACAGTCGCCATCAGATATATTGGTGCAGCTAGGGTGCTCATAAATATCTGAACACGCCTCTATTATCAGGGCGTGCGTGTTCAGATATTGTGAACACCTTGCCGAGCCCATATATAATAGCCAATAACGACCTAGTTATAAGACTATTACAATCTTAATCATTATGTATGTATAATACAACAATCACGTTTATATAGTCCTCACAAACGTATAAGTTACCATTTTGGCCAATATATCTTCAAAGCTTGGCACCGAATCGCTGTTAAAGACTTTGGTGTGCTCAAATACGCTGAATTTGGAAAGTAACGTCTGTACTTCCTACAAGACGGTACGACGCACTTTGAGTTCATCTCTGTAATATTCTATTTCCATTCGAACGTTTCCGGGATCGTCTCCATCTATTGTGTTGATACTGAGATCCAAAATGATTCGTGTAGCAGTCCAAGAGTCCTGGTGAAGGCGTTAATGAAAATGTTCTCCAAGAAGCAGTGCCAAGTAGTCGAAAGCAATCGTTATCATTATCAAAATATCCGTGTTGATCGTGCTAGGGACGTTAAAAATACTTATTCTAGAAATCACACCGACATCCAATTACAAGAAAACACAAATGTTTCGTCCGACCATTATTTTCCAATTATTTGCAAGTTATTTTCCAAGAATGACACTGACAGTTGACATCGATTTTTTTTTCTATCTCATCCCATTTACTGCGCGCAAAGGAATTAATTACTCGAATCTGCCATTTCACCTCACAAACGTCATATCGATCATTTAAAAAATTATATTTAATCAATAAAATGATATAAAAATAAAAGAGCTGCATTTTCGTGATCGCTATAATGAATACTATCGGGAAAAAATATAATTTTCATCACACTTGCTCGGAAAAGATGTATTTACACGTAGGGCTTGCGGGCGGGAAATTGAAATTTTCGCCCTAGGGCGGAAAAAATCTTTTCCGAGCAAGTGTGATGAAAAACACTTATTTACACGTAGGGCTTGCGGGCGGGAAATTGAAATTTTCGCCCTAGGGCGGAAAAGTGTTTTATACAGAAGTTTGTTTTTATTAATTCTCCTTTTTTTCCTTACAAGTGTGATGAAAAACATTGTGTGTGCCACGGGCGGTAAAGAAATTCCGAACTCGTGAACATTTTAAGCCCTCGCTTCGCGTCGGGCTTAAAATTGACACTCGTTCGTAATTTCTTATTTCCCGCCCTTAATACACAATGTACTATTGCCTATCTTCAAAAAACTTTACCTACCCAATTGGCGAGAGGTCGCACAGGACCGAGAAAAGTGGCGCTGTCTTGTGTCGGAGGCCAAGTCTCATTTTGCTGAGCTGACTGAGCCAGCGCAGTAGGTGAGTAAGTATGATATTTGAAGCAAACGAGTAGACGAATGAATCAATTACTTACAGTCGATCATGGACACCTGCAATTATACTTACCTACCACAGATTCTATAGAAGGTAATTTATAATAGGATTAAGTAAAAATACTTACTTACTGCCGTGGCGCAGCGACCCGAAGTGGATCTTGGCCTCTGACACTAAGGAACGCCATGCTTCTCTGTCTAGCGCCGTTTCTGTCCAATCGACGGCACCGAGCTCGTTCAGATCTTTCACGACCTCATCGCACCAGCGATACCTAGGACGCCCAACCGGTAAGGGCATAACGTTAAGGGGTAAGTAATAATAACAGTAAATCTATAGCGAAATTCTTTTACGCTACATAAAACTTCTAACGCGGGGTACAATTTCCACTTTAAACATATCCCGCGTTATAAAATTCCCAAAGTGAGCGTATACCAAATTGGTGCGACTAAAAGCGTCACCCGATCGCAATTTGCGCTCGTAAGCGACGCGGATACTGTTTCATACGGACATGTTTTTATGTGGCGAGACGCGAGACATTTTACAATTTTTTACTTAAAAATTACCCTCATGCATGACTTAAAAAAAAAATATTATTTATATCGTTGGAACAACGGAAAATAACAAATACTTTTATAAACCTTCCCATAATATTATTAAAAATATTTAAAACGTTGAAAAGTTTTGAGCGGCTGATACGCTCATAATTTTTGGCGCGAATTCGACAGAACCGATGACGTCACTCGGTGTGAACGCAACTGACGTAAGTAGCAAACTACTTAGTGGCGAGTCAGGTCAAAATGCCACCTCTTTCCGAACAGACTATACACAATGAGTCGACAAACATTCAGTACTTCATAGTACAAATTTGAATTAACGGCGCGATTCGGGAAATGAATTAGACATTCACTAGATATGAAATAGTAACGATATGTGACGTTCCAGGACAAAAGGTACCTTATGGCCGCAATAATATTGGAGCGGCGTTAATAACAGCGTAAGCGCCAACCACCATAAGTTACCTTTTGCCGTGGAACGTCACAATATCGTTACTATTTCATATCTAGTGAATGTCTAATTCATTTCCCGAATTGCGCCGTAAGAAACGTTTTCGAATAAACGAAAAAAAATCAAGATGGATGGGAGTTAATCAGTACTTTTACTTTCATAATAATAGGTACGTACCTACTATTATTCTCACCGCTCAGTTATTAATAGTCCGCGTATGTAGGACTCTTGTTGCGCCGCCATTACTTGACATAGACAAGGGCGGTATTCTGTACATTTCGTGATTATTTTTTCAATATTATATTTATAGTTGTCCCCCTAGCCTAGTCAAATCCCGTAAAGTCAAAATCGTGCTAAAATTTGTATGTGTATTTATCACGAATACTTATTCCTGAGTTATAGTCGTTATCTGTATCCAAGTACCTATATGTAAATTGTCGCCTAGTACCCATAGCAGTATATATGTCGGCGGCCGATCGTAAGATCAGGCATATCGTGAAATTCCTAGGCATACCGTGAAACGTAAAAATCTTTGACTCGTTCTCTGAGTAGAGACGGAGCCCCACTACGTGGGGCTCCTATTTCTGGGTTGTTTGCCCTTCGGGCATCTGAAGCAACCTAACGAACCTATCCTACCTATATATTGGTTTAATGTGACTATCGTCAAAACATTACACAGGAACATTACGATCTGCCTGATCTTACGATCGGCCGCCGACATATACAAGCTTTGTGTAGTTTGGGGCTGGGACAAACTGTATAAGATTGTCCTCAATAATTTAACGAAATACCGACGTATGAACAGAATACCACCCGGATATTTAGCATGCGCGCTCGAGAAGAGGCAGTCGTTAACGCGGCCCCCGGGGGCCCCGGGGCCTCACAATGCCCTAAGACTGCACCAGACCTAGGGTTACCAGACATTTCGCTTACATATTTTGAGATATATTTACATACTTTTGACGTGATAACGTCTTATAAATTGATGAACACCGGTAGCATACACGAAGCCAAAGTATGCAATATCTCAACAATGTTTTCTTATGACGTTATCACGCAAAATTATCGTCCGTAAACCGACTGTACAGACAACCATATTGTTTTAGATACAATGTTTAACACAAATAATAGGGATCCGTTTAAGGGCATATTCGGTATCAATAATATGAAACTACCTAGATAAGGACATTTTTTTCTGATTTAACACTTATGTATCTTAAGTAGGTACCTACTCTTAAAGTATTAGGTAAATAACTTTAATTTTTGAGATCATAAGCGTGTACAAACCAACACGAATATATACTAACTGGACACTAAAGTATTAGAAGGTTTGCCTAAAAAAAATCAGTCAACCCTACGCTTAAGAGACTGCACGAGTGCACGTGCCTATCCTGATACCTTTTAATGTAAACAGCAGTTCAATTATATTACTTGATGTCCATTGCTGCTTTAATAAAACGGTTGTTAAGAAGTGACGCGGCATCGCAGCAATGAACGTACAACATTTATAACTAGTCATTACAGGTATATCAACTTGGTACAAGGAAATAAGACTGCTACAACTGAAGTGCATTGCATCTCTTTAGTTTTAATTCCATTGCGTTTATTTTTAAGATAAAAATATATCAGTGCTACGTTATGCGTCAGTGTATACAAGTGTTTCATTTGCATCAACGGAGCTAAATGCACATAGTATCCATTGCTGGCATTATTTGATAATTTTATTTCTCTTCTGAATTAAAAAAGAAATGGTTGCTATTATAATGGTTTTAACAATGATAAGTACTTAAACTGAGTGGACATTTTTTTTATAAGTGGATCCTTGGATCTGTTTTGTATGGGGTTTTATATAATTTTATGTCGAGTTGAGGGTCCTTAAAGATGACAGTACAATGTTACAAGCTCGAGTGCGTTTGCGATGTTTCCACATTTGAGAACAATAATTATGACTATCTTAATGTTAGTCTGCTCTTGAAGTTTCAAGGGGTGCTTGTGTTTTTGGATTTTGTGCGTAATTAGGGATTTTCCATATCTGATATACGTAACCCAGGAGACAATACAAATTGAGAGCCCTTTCCAGAAGGAAAGGGCTCTTAAGTCAAGAATGACTTAAGTTGTTGTGTTACCTTCATACGTTTTGTGAATATGAAGATTATAGTTAGGATCTTCAGAGAATGTCAAGAAATTTTGGCAAATGCTGCGCTGTGACATCTACTTAGTTTTATTCAACGTTGTATCAAAGCTGTTCTCTGATTGCCTAAGCATGCATGCCATACGATTAAACAAACGTTCTATTCAACGCGGAAATAACGCGGAGTTATGGGCACCTTTGCACTGCAAGCGACCAGCCCAGCGGCTGTAGCATGGTCGTTTTATCACCTGTTGCGTCATGCGTCACTTTCGTACTTTTGTCTGTGCTTTAATAAGTTTTCTTTACTTTAGTAAGTTACCTATCATAATACTTATGTATGAATGTATGGAGACTAACATTTCTTAATATTATGTACTTCTAATTTTTATTTATTTATTTACGTCCCTGGGTTTAACTTTGGATTCCAGTTTACAACATCATAACCATGAAAATAATTGTTTATTTCTACGATATTTTATGAATAACATACCCACCGTACTAATAAAGCGCTAAAAATCCATTCATCTATGAGCCACCCCACCATAGCCGGACAGGCAGACGAACTGACAGCCGTGACTGATCGGGATTCAAATTATTGCTGAGGGCCCGATTCGGATTTTGAAATAGACATCTATTAGATATCTTTTAGACATCACCGAGATACGATAACGATATGTTTAAGATCTAACCTGTCAAATTTGACATTTGCGCGATTCTGGAGATACTCTTGAACGATTTCCACAGGATATGAGTTAGAGATCCAATTCACATCTAATAGATATCTTACTTCTCTAACGTAAAAGTGACATTGGTTGCCCAAATTGCGCTGCAAAAGAGAACTAGTTGATATCTAAACTATAACGTATAGAATGGATCTAGTACGTGTTGTCTTGTGAATATCTTGAAGTTCGAATACGGCAGTGAGGCCCGTCGATAGATGGTGGATAATAATACGCGGGGCTAGTTCGCTATGGGACATACAGGACAATTCGAACGTGCAGTCAAACCGATGTTTGTCGTCTCAGTTCTTCAACCAAAAACATCACTTTTGGCACAGAATAAATAATAGTACTAGGTACAGAAGACTCACTCTCTAACAAAACGCGTCTGTTACGATCAGGACAGATATGGCCGCTAGGTGGCGACAGCGCCACGCGCGGCTTATGGCAAACCCCAAAATTGGGTTCGAGCGGATGTACTTTTAGCTACCTGTAGCAAAGCGACGAAATCGCGGAGTGAGCCACGCCTGGTGGAGTCAAACCGATGTTTGTCGTCTCATTTCCTCAACCAAAAACGTCACTTTTGGTACTTGACCGATCAGAATAATATTGAAAACAGATTGAATAACTAAATCTCGAATCGGCCTAATGGTTATACAAGTTTTTTTTGTTAAAATAATTGATATGATTCAAATATACCTACCTAAGTTTGATGCCAGGTACACGTTCGAATTGGCTAGTTAGTTAGTTTTCTAGTCGATTTGTAATTATAGCAAATATAACTAGAGCAAGTTATTAATATTAAAATATAATAAATCCTGATTTAATTCGATAAATAATAGCACTCCCGTTACTTAAACACTACTCTTGTTGTTGATTCAGCAACTGAAGCATAGATGGCGATAGTAGTATCATAATATCAGTTATAACTTTTTTGCATAACTGTCGTAGCACTCTAATCTAAACTTATAAGTGTAGGATACATTTTTAGTTGACCAAATAAATGCGCCATTAAAAAGCTTAGCGGAGACATTTATTATTTACTTTCAATATATATTTTTAAATTTGATCGATATTTCATACATTAAACTCTGAAAGTGATTTCTGGTTATAGGGTACATCGCCAATTACTAGCCACCCCCCAATTACTGGCCACTTAATTTGATTTCTATTTATAGGTGAACAAAGTTCATTTTAGTATATAAGGTACGAAAATCCAATTATTAGCCAGTTTTCAATTACTGGCCACCTATTCCAAAAATGAATTCTATTTACAGATAAATAAAACTCATTTTCAGTATAAGGAAAATGGCCAGTAACTGAAATTTATCCACAACCCACTCGTTCAATAACTGGCCGCCTCTTACAAAAATGAGTTCTATTCACCTATACACAGAATTCATTTTAGTATAGGTGGCCAGTAATTGAAAACTGGCTAATAATTGGCGATGTACCCTACTTGCATTCTTTTCAATATACGTACCTACTAAATAATATTCTAACTCTTGTCGGCTGTAATACATTAGGTAATATAAATAGTTACTGCATCTGTCCACAGATGTCGCAAGTAAGCACTATTGAGATTTCAATTAAATGTTATAACAAGATTTCATCAATTTCATGCTGTAAATTAATGCTATCTGGCTGTTATTTTAAATCCTGTATATTTCATTTTAACTTCATATAACTTTAAATTTAGAATAAGAAAAAAATGGTAACACAAAAAAATTCAAATGGACATTATAATATTACCTGATGTTATCATGTAACAAGTTATCATATCTACACTCACAAAACAAAAGTACATAAACAAAAAAAATACTGATATAAGCTATGTACCTACCTACCTATTATGTAAAAGAAAACATATAACTTCTCAGTTGACCATGCACACAGCAGCAAAAACCTCCAGAACAATTTTATACTGAAATCATACAGATGTATATAATATTGCTACTAGGTACTTAAATTTGAACCACAACTTGATAAAATTGCCTCTCTAAATAATCCCTTTCAAAACACGGCCACGCCACTCGGCCCAATCTTTTATATTTATTAAAAAGAAAAATAAACCCAAAACTTATTAACGACCTTTTGACCTCTTTAGCCCCACTCAATTAAAGCGCTGTACGATTCTACGATTGTGTAAAAATTAATATCGTTCAACGAAAAAGCAAAATGGACTGAACAAAAATAAAAGAAAAAAATATCAAAACCTCCTATCTTAAACACATTTGCTATTGAAATCACGACCTTATTTTAAACTCTTAAGGTTTAAAGTAGCGGGGTGTGCGGGAGAGAGGTACAAGTTTGGGAAAGTCGCCGTTATGGAAGGGGGCCTGACATCTGAAAAAAACGCCTCTTCTGACACAAGTGGCAATTCTGCTGAAATCGTTTCCCAGCGAATATTAGGTGCGTGGCCAGAGAAGTAGCGGAGTCTTAGCCTTCAAGAGCGGAAGCGATTTTACCGATGATATTTTACGACTTTTTGAAAATAACTATAACTGTAACTTTGAATGATTTTCTATAATGGCTGCGAGTCGAGAGAAACTGTTAGTGGTTTGTGAGATGATATTATTATTTGGTGATTGCATTATTTATGGATTTAAAATAACGTGCTGATAATTTTTAATTGTTGAAAACTTTCGGGTTTATTTTCATATTGATATATTTCTGCTGGGAATACTTTCCCATTATTTCAGCTGATTTCATGACTACTAAAAATGTGATTTAGTAAATTATAAAAATGTAACAATCAAAATTCAGAACAAATATTATTATTCCTAGTATTTATTTATTTATTTATTTAATCTTTATTGCACAAAAGAAAAATCTTATAGTACAAAAGGCGGACTTAATGCCATAAGGCAAATAGTATCGTTACTGTAATCGTGTTTTACGAAAACTAAATAATACCACGAAAATTAAAGAATAAAAATCACTTCATTACATTTTCTCCGAAGCTAAAAAATACCGCTACTATTGTGGCCCCAAACAGGAAAGATTTTTATATTAGTAAAAAGCACTCGTTAAATTTTCAAGTAATTGCCAGACGAGTGTGGGCTTTTATTTATTTCCTAAACTCTCATTACGGAAAACAAGCGCCAACTTTTATATTAATGATTTTCTTTGGATAATTTGATATACTTGGCCGGCGCTCTGTCGTGCGCGCTTTTATGTAGGTATATTTAAGGATTTTTGACATTTTGTAGTGAATAATGAGAAATCTGTATAAAAAATTAGTAACTGTTTATATACCTACCCAGGTCTAGAATATCGATTCTAGACCTGGGTCTAGAATATCGATTCTAGACCTGGGTCCAAAAAAAAAAAATAACGGGTAAAAATAGTCCAATAATATTTATTTATATCGATAAATAAATGTTATTGGACAATTTTTACACAGATCGAGACAGACAGACTGATCTAGTTTCACAGTAAGCTCAATCAGTACGGCTACCATCAGTTTGGCATTGACATAAACGCTACCGTTAACGTAATTTACTTTATATATATCTCTTTCGTACTAATATGTCAGTACAAGCGAGATGCATAGAAAGTAAATTACCTTCACGATAGCGTTTATGTCAATGCCAAACTGATGGTAGCCGTACAGGCTTATGTTGTGGGTACTATACGACGTAGTTATTACGACCATATAAAAACAGTACAGTCTTCAAAATAATTGACATGAAGATTTATTTATACGTTTTAAATGAAAACACACCTCAATGCGTATATAACTGGCAGATGATGGCAGATGTGAGCAATGTGTCAGTATTACGAGCAACTATTTATGGGTATTTAATTTGCGGGGAATCGAACCTGGTACCTCGTACCTACGCATGGTGGCGTTAGTGCTGGGACAGTATCGACGATAATGACGATAAAATTAATAAAATTAGGTAACTTGACTTATCGTAGTAATATTCAGGGCAATTATAGTGCTTATTAACTAACATTTATAACGGGTCTATCGCGAATTAATTTTATTATCTTTATTTACCGACGTTTCGACACAGGTTTTGAGACGTCGGTAAATAAAGGTACTTAGGGCCAAGTTGCACCAACCACATTTGACAGACTGATCAACATCAGCCGGCACGCCCCGGCGCTTTACTATGAAACTTTCCATACATAAACTTGAAATGAGTAAGTACGTTTTTGACTGACACATTGTCAATCAGATGAACAATAAATTGACTTCGTTATTGTTTAGCTATTATATCTTCACGATTAGATTTAGCTAAAATTTATATTTACTAATGTATAAGAAAACGCTCTAAAATGTCATCTTTACTCGAATATTGTGGCAATTTTCCGTTTTTGGAGGTACGTGACAAACACGTATACTGCTCTTGCTGTAATCAAGATATACCAACGAAGGTAAGCAATATAAATAAATAAATAAATAAATAAATAAATAAATATTATAGAACATTCTTACACAGATTGACTAAGTCCCACAGTAAGCTCAAGAAGGCTTGTGTTGTGGGTACTCAGACAACGATATATATAATATACAAATACTTAAATACATAGAAAACACCCATGACTCAGGAACAAATATCTGTATCATCATACAAATAAATGCCCTTACTGGGATTCGAACCCAGGACCATCGGCTTCGCAGGCAGGGTCACTACCCACTAGGCCAGACCGGTCGTCAAATATTAAATAAATATTAAAAGACATTTATTCGTGAAATTTATTTTATTCACTACATCACCCTACCACCTGTATTATTAATTCCATGGAGTTATTTACGATTATTTTGTTACTTCATTAATACTACGTTGTTACTACATGTCACACGGAAGTTTAAATACAAACTCAAACATCATCCTGTGTGCAAGATTACGTCATTTTTACGTCATCCGCACTTTTTGTCCGACCCCTGAATTTAAAATTATAGTGCTTTTGTATTCGGAACTTTATTTTGTTTCTAAGTATAAAACACAAATTTAATTTGTACCTACTTCCTACTTGTAGAGTCACCGCACGGGATTGTTGTGCCATTAAGGGCTTTTGCTAAATTAGAAATTCTATAGCGTAAGTATTGAACAACCAATTTAGTTAGGACCCTAAATGGCCCAACAGTCGCGGAGCTAGATGGTACAAGCAGGCGTGGCTCACTCCGCGATTTCGTCGCTTTGCTACAGGTAGCTAAAAGTACATCCGTTCCACCCCAATTTTGGGAAAAGCCATAAGCTGCGAGTGGCGCTGTCGCCACCTAGCGGCCATATCTGTGCTGATCGTAACAGATGCGTTTTGTTAGAGAGTGAGTCTTCTGTACCTAGTACTATTATTTATTCTGTGGTACAAGTAGGGACATGGGGACTGAGAAGGTTACGACAGAAAATTACCTATATCAATTAGAATTTACATTTTTGAAATAGAGTGATTTTTCATTTGTCTACCAGAAAAATTACTTAATCTAAATTATCGATATTTTTAACTCACGTTTCACAACACAGCACTAGGCAGCTGTTAACTCGAGTACTTCAAAAGGATAAATTACGCACTTATCTTACATCTATTGCGGATTCTAAAATACCTAGACGTGTTATTTGTTTAATAGAACTTATAAAAACCGGCCAAGTGCGTGTCGGACTCGCGCACGAAGGGCTCCGTACCATTTACGCAAAAAACGGTAAAAAATCACGTTTCTTGTACGAGTATGTTATACTTAAATATTTATTTTATTCTGTTTTTAGAAAGTATTTGTTGTTATAGCGACAACAGAAATACATCAGAAAATTTCAACTGTTTCGGTTCATGGTTCATGACATACAGTCTGGTGACAGACAGACAGACAGACAGACGGATAGTGGAGTCTTAGTAATAGGGTCCCGTTTTTACCCTTTGGGTACGGAACCCTAAAAACTAGGTCTAAAACTGTTTAGGGCCGTAGGGCACGTTTTAAAACTTGGGTTTTTATTATAATTACTATTAAAAACAGTGTAATTACCATCTATATTTGTAATAAGTAGTTAGAAAAACAAATAAGTACCCTGTTTTTACTTCAGTCGCCTTCAGATATATCGGAGCGGCCAAGGTTTTCACAAATATCTGAACAAAGCCTCTAAATTATCATATCGTTAGAGTGCATATTTAGATATTTTAGAGCACCTTGGCCGATTCGATATATCTGATAGGGATTATAGTTATAATGTAATTTTTATTACACACATTGCTTGTGTTATTTTATGATTTAATCTCAATGTATATGGATGTAATTATCTATTTTTATACATAATTCTTAAGTACATAGTATAAAGACATATAAAGGGCTCTACATGGTGACTTCGGCTCTGCGCACGCCTTCCAAAGATCCGGAACACCATTATTCCGTGATGGGAAACACATGTAATAGTCATATGAAAAATAATTTTAAAATATGTAAAGGATGACTCACGCTGGACCGGACCGGGGCTGGGCCGGAGCTTCCGGCGCTTCGGTTTCTATGGGAAGCACCACGTGATCACCGATTACCTGCCATAGAAAATGACGTGTCGGACGCCTCGGCCCGGGCACGGCCCGGTCTAGCGAGAGTCATCCTTAATGCACCCGATCCGATAAAAATATCCACTCATGAAATACTGACACCAAGATACGATAACGATATGTTTAAGATCTAACCTGTCAAATTTGGCATTTGCGCGATTCTGGAGATACTCTTGAACGATTTCCACAGGATATGACTTAGAGATCCAATTCACATCCAATAGATATCTTACTCTATCTAACGTAAAAGTGACATTGGTTACACGAATTGCGCTGCAAAAGAGAAATAGTTGATATCTAAACTATAACGTATCTAGAATGGATCTAGTACGTGTCGTCTCTTGTGAATATCTTGAAGTTCGAATACGGCAGTAAGCCACTTTCCCTTATTAATTACATACACGGTAACCATACAACTCTCAGTCCTTAAATACCATTGCGTACGTTAACAGAAGCCGATGTTCAATAATTAGAGCTTACTAGACTTGAGGCCAACAACCCCATTTCATTCTAAAACTAACTTTATATCTAACAGTATAAAGTCCCATTTCATTTGTCTGAAACCGCAGGTGACAGCTTAAACTTGTACAAGCTGTAAGCGATCTTATTACTATGGGTTAAAGTTGGTTTTGCATTGGTGGGGATCGCAGCTGACAGCTCACAGCTGATGCGCGTGAGTCGATCATCTGGACCAGGTGCGTGTGACAAGTGCAGTGTGTGGGGAGGTTGGGGAGAGTTGGATTCATTTTAAGTTTTTTTAAGCTTATTAAATTTATTAAGAACGGATCACTACGTATTTGAAATAGAAAAAAGCGCTTGACATGTTTCACTCCGTACCAAGGAGTGCCATCAGGAGCATCATATTTAATATATATATATCTGTGTTTCACGGAAGTGTTGTTACTCAAATTGTTTTAAGCCTGATATAATTTGGTTGGTTTGACAACCATCGAGCCTATAGTCGGTATTAATCCTGCCTATGAAGCCGATGGTCCTGGGTTCAAATTCCGATACGGACATTTGTTTGTGTGATCAGCACGGATATTTATTCCTGAAGACATGAGTTTTTCCTTTCTATTTAATGAGTTTTCTTTATATCCAAATATTTATAAATATTTTATCTTATGTAGGTATATTTTTATCTTTGTCTGAGTACAAAATAAGCCTTGTTGAGCTTACTGTGGGGCTTAGTCAATTGACTGTGTTTGTAATACTTAATAATTATTTTAGGGATTTTAGGGTGTTAAGAAATTTTAAATTGCAAATCGGTATTATTTCTACTTTGTGTATTAAATTCAGCAAAATAGAAATTGGAAAATTTTATAGTATTATACAGTTTTATCATTTTTATTGAAGAAACATCTTCAACGTGTTGAACTAAAAATAATTTTAATAAATTCATTATTTTACAGGTAGGAACGTGAATGTTTAATGTTATAAAAATTGGTTGTCAACGACAAACTTTTCTTGTATTTGGCAGATTTTATATTTTCTTACTATCATTGAATAATTTTACGGTTTAAATTCGATTTTTTTACTATATTTAGGGTGCTTAAATACTATGGTTATATTGTAATTATTAAGAAATAGGTAACTTGTTAATGTTTTCTAGTTTTAACATTTAGTTCGGTTCTTAATATAAATGACAAAACAATTCAGTTTTATTGCTTATTTAAATTAAATGTTTTAAAACTTTATACAACATTTAAAACTAAACATCGTTAATATTTATCCATCTTCCCCAGTCTCCCCTTACTCGATGCGCGTACGCACCTCAAACCGGCTACATTTTGGCCAATTAAAAAAAAAACATATTTGTGAATGAAGTTCATAACGGCTAACTGTCATAACGGGTCGGCATCTGGCCAACAGCTGATTTTGACATTTGTGCACTACCTACCTACTCGAAACTGGATAATGGCCGTTTGCACATTTCGATACTTGAATTGGCGTTACAGTTGGCCATTGAAAAGGTTGAATAAGTTTAGTACCCAATACCCCTGAGCTGTTACCGCGAAAACCGAAATTCGCAAATTGCGGGGATCTTTCTCTTTTACTCCCATGAAGGCGTAATTAGAGTGACAGAAAAAAATCCCCGCAATTTGCGAACTTCGATTTTCGCGGTTATAGCCCTGGTGTAAAATTTCATTCGATAGCGTGACGAGCGTTCGCGTTTGCGTTGCGTATTTTTGTAGGGGATTTTGATCAGCGCGCCAAGCGGGACGTTTTGGAAACTCAAAACCCCATACAAAATTACACTTAACGTAAACACGAACGTCAATCACGTTATCGAATGAAATGTACACTTGGGGTAGGTACAGTCAACAACAGAGCTATGAATACAGGCAAAGTGTCAAAAATATGTATACAGTACTTTATTGCCTGTACATTAAGGTCGTGTACACATATTTTTGGCACTTTGCCTGTATTCATAGCTCTGTTGTTGACAATACTGTTGTTTTTTACCTACAGAAATAGTCATGATTTAAAGAGGAACTTCATTTCTGTAGGTAGGTACTATATCAGACCTTGTCATATTGTCAATACTTAAAACGAGACCCCTGGGGCCCTGGCGTCTTTGATGTCGTCAACCTAAAGGTACAAATACAAAAAAAGTAAAACCCTTTTGTTGTGTATGTTAATCCTTTTATTTGATAACTCCTATCACTGGCTCGGCAATGCCCTCGCACAATAATGAACTCCACTTCCTTGATCGTAAACGCATAGCCCGCAGCCATCGTACCACAGACAAGTGAAGTCCTTTTCACGGCTTTCCCGCCAGTACAAGGACACACTAGACAGCGTATGTATGCTATTTAAGCCACTCGCATAACCGCATACACTACATCCCTCCCTTGAAGTTAAATTAGATAAATAACAACAAACATATTGTGACCAATCAATATATTCTACAATACTAGAATCAGTCTCCAGGTTAACCATTAACACTGCATATTATTTTACTTTTACAAGACTTTAAACAAGTATTATATTTTTTATAAAGTATGAATGTAATTAACAACACAAACTAACAAATAAGTAATAATAATAATAAACGAATAATGGCACAGTAAATCACAGCTCATTATTACTATCACCTTGTTCCCCACCAGTTCCTTCTTCCTGGTCTTTCCTCTGCACAGCTTCCCACTGTCCTTCTACTCTTTTCAGGTGAACTACATTTCTCCTCAGTACTTGCCCAGTTATATCATTTTTCACTGAGATGTCGCCTCTGGTAGCACTTTGTACCGTATGAGGTGTTGGATTGTAGTTTGAGCTGAGTTTATGTCCTTTGTCCATATTCTTGACATATACTTTATCTCCTTCAGTTAGACTAGACTTAGTAGCACCTCTTCTTTTGTCTGCATATTCTTTCCCTTTTTCTTTCTGTATCTTATCACGCTCTCGTACACCCAGGTCAACAGTAGTGTTTTCAAATCTATCAATAGATGGAATTTTATCTCTTTTCTGCCTTCTAAAGAACAATTCTGATGGTGACTTGCCTGTGGATGAATGGGGCGTACTGTTATACATTAATAAGTACTCCATCAAACTTTCTTTAATGTCCTTTTTCTCCAAATGACTGATCTTGAGGCGTTTCATTATGTCACGATTCTGTCTTTCGACCTCTCCGTTCATCTGGGGCCAATACGGTACTGTGTTGTGAACGATGATATTGCATTCTTCGCAAAACGATCGAAACTCTTCGCTCACAAACTGCCGGCCGTTGTCTACAGTTATTGAGACAGGGTAACCTAGCCTGCTAAAAATTTCTTTGAGCAGCTTTATAATTTGACAACTGGTTACTATCTTGCTGATTTTAACTTCTTTATAGCGGCTGTAATAATCTACTACCACTAGCAGGTAGTCATTGTTAGGTAATGGTCCTAAAAGATCCATCGCGACATCAACCCACGGAGCTAAAGGAAGTTCGCGTCTCTTCAGGGGTGTTGGAGGATTTGGTAGTCCTACAAGGGTGCAACTCTTGCAGGATTTAACCAAATTTTCTGCATCCTTGTCGATTCTTGGCCACCACACCTTTGACCTGAGCCTACCCTTCATTGCAACAATCCCAGGGTGGCCTTCGTGCGCAGCGTCCAGTACTCCTTTCCTCAATTTCTGAGGTATCACAATTCGGTTTCCTCGAAGTAAAATATCACCGTAGAAACATAGCTCATTCTCAAATATTTTATAACCTTTGACAGACTCATTCCATTCTTTTTCATAGACTCCCTTTTTAACGCCTCTTACTTCTTCATCATTCACCGAAGCTTCAATAATGGCAGACATTGAAATCGCATGTGGTCTTGCTTGCTCGACAATTTGATGTATATGTTCGTCTCCTCCTCTAGATTGTGCATCTATCAATTTGCATAGGCGAGATAACGGATCCGCGATATTCACCTTTCCTGGCCTGTAGATTACGTTATAATCATATGATTGGAGTCTCAGCACCCAACGTTCAATGCGTGCACAAGGCTTTGATTTTAGTCCAAACAATATTTCCAATGGCTTGTGATCTGTAATGAGATCAAACTTCTTGCCGAAGAGAAATATATTAAAATGTTCAACAGACCAAACTAGTGCAAGAGCCTCTTTCTCCGTTTGACTGTATTTTCTTTCGCAGTCTGTTAGTGTCCGGTTTCCATACGCGATTATTCGCGGGCCATTTGAATCAGTTTGTATTAGAATAGCTCCAAGGCCAACAGGGCTCGCGTCAGCAATAACTTGGGTTTTGTCATTAATATCGTAATATCCTAGCGACTGTATTTTGCTTAGTGCCTCTTTCAGCTCTGTAAATGCCCTGTCTTGTTCACTAGTCCAATATGGTTTGATGTCAGCCTTTTTTCCCAGTTTTTTCCTTAACAATTCTTTTAAAGGTTCCGTTCTGGTGGCTAAATTAGGCAACCACTTGTTTACATAATTCACAAGTCCTAAAAAACTCTGTAGTTCTTCTATTGTTGCCGGAAGCCTGAAGTTAGAAATGCTCTCCATATACTTTGGCAATGGTTTCACTCCACTTGGTGATAGTTCGTGTCCCAAGAAATGGACCTTCCTTACCTTGTATATGCACTTCTGTTCATTGAGTAGTATGTCATTCTCCTTAAGCACTTTCAACACCATTGCCAGTCGCATGTCATGTTGTTCTTCATTGTCTCCAAAAACTAATATGTCATCTATGAAGTTTAACACTCCGTCACATTTAACTAAAAGCTTTTCCAAAACTTTTTGAAATATCTCTGGAGCGCAAGAAATTCCAAACATGAGCCTTTTATATTGGTAGAGCCCTTTAGCTGTTATAAAGGTGGTTATGTGTCTACAATCCGGGTGTAATTCCAACTGGTGGAAAGCGTCCTTGATATCAAGCTTACTAAAATATTTAGCTTTTCCAATTTCCGGTAATAGTTTATCCATACATGGCAAAGGATGATTTTCCCTTAAAATAGCGGTATTGGCACGTCGCATATCCACACACAGCCGCAAATCTCCATTTTCTTTGCACCGTTTCCGGGCACCATTGGAGACACCCATCGTGAAGGTCCATTAACTTCTTCAATGATGTCTCGAGCAAGTAAGTCTTGGATCTTGTTCTCAACTTTTTGTTCTATAGGTAATGGTATTCTCCGGTATGGCTGTGATACTGGTTGTACACTCTGGTCAATAGGGATTTCTACCAGTACATCCTTGAGCTTGGGAAACGGTTTTGAATTGACATCTTCATCAATTTTATTCACATCTACACAAATTTTCAAGACGCCCAGACGTGTTGCCGTTTCTCTGCCTAACAAGTCTTGCGTGCCTCCCTCAATAACATAAACTGTTGCATATTCTTCGCGACCATTTGCCTTTATTATAGTTTCAAATGATCCTTTAACATTGAGTGGAGTGTGACTGCCATATGCCATAAGAGATCTGGTTGGGTTGGATGTTTGGTTGGTTGCTATAGCTCCTAAACTTTTCAAGGTTTCCCAAGTTTCTCCTGTAATAAGGTTGGGCCTGCAACCAGAATCAACCAGCAAATCAGTCTTGATTCCACCCAAGGTGCATTCAATTATGGCATCGTTGTCAATATTAAAAACATAATCAACTTCAACTCTTGCTTTTTTGTTTCCCTTTATGTTCTTACTTGAGTGATTATCCAATTTCCTTTTCATGCCACTTGTTCTGCAATATTGACGGAAATGTCCCCTCTTGCCACAACCAAAACAAGTTTTAACCAATGCAGGACACTCTTTGCAATCGGTTTGATGGTTCTTCTTCCCGCAACGTCCACAAAGTATTGTATCACTTTTTCCGTGTGTTTCTTCTTTCCTAGTTCTGTAAGCACCATCCTTCTTATTTCTATTGTAAATGGCATTAACTTCTTGGTTTTCTTGCTTATTATCTGAGCTTCCTTGTTTTTTATCATATATTTCTAATTGGTCATTGACTACTTCTAATGTATTCGCCTCAGTCACTATCTTTTCTAAGGTAATGCTGTCACCTATTGTGAGAATCTTCTTGCGTAGTTCAGCTGAATTACATTTTTCAGTGATCTGGTCAATCAAGTGGTCATCTTTTTTATCGAAACTGCATTTCTCAGCTTGTTTCCGAAGTCGGACTAAAAAACTTTCAAACTTTTCTTTATCTTCTTGTTTGATCAGTCTGAAAATGTGACGCTCAAAAACCCGGTTAGTCTTGGGAACGAAGTATTCATCAAGTTTTTTTATTGCTGTGTCGAAAACATCTACTCCCGCTGCAGCTTTAACCTCTGCACCAGGTAAGTTGTAGTAAATATCTTGCAGGCTTGTTCCCCCGAAGTGCAGTAATGTGGCTCGTTTCTTCACATCTGATGTGACATCTGTGGCATCAATATATATAAATAATGACCTCTTCCATCTCTCCCATTTGCTGCCGATGGAACTTCGGTCACCATCCAAGTCCAGCCCCTCCAGGGTCAGCAATGGTTGTTGAGTCATAGTAGCGTAATCCTGTTACGGCAACCTGAAATATCAAATTAGTTCGTAACCAACAGGTTAATCACCTGACTGTTTTCAATTTAATGAAGGTTGTCAACCAGTTCCAATTTAATGGAGGTGTTCCTTTGAACCACCAGACTATTTCCAATTTAATGGAGGTTGTCAACCAGACATTTCCCAATTTAATGGAGGCCATGCCGACCAATTCCAATTTAATGGAGGTATTCATTTGAACTACCAGACTATTTCCAATTTAATGGAGGTTGTCAACCAGACATTTCCCAATTTAATGGAGGCCATGCCGACCAATTCCAATTTAATGGAGGTATTCATTTGAACTACCAAACTATTTCCAATTTAATGGAGGTTGTCAACCAGACATTTCCCAATTTAATGGAGGCTATGCCGACCAATTCCAATTGAATGGAGGTATACATTTGAACTACCAAACTATTTCCAATTTAATGGAGGTTTGTCAACCATATTCAATTTAATAATAAGTTTGTACTTCATTAAATAACGTAGAATAAATATGCGTATTATTTGAGATGAACTCCGCTGGAAAATAAGAACTAGACATTATAATTTTGATTTTTATTACACCTGCTACACACCATTGGCAATAATGACACTAGCAGTTCAAATGTAACATTCTCATGATAGATTGCAATATTTGCAATAACTAAATAAATAATATGGATTTATAACAACCCGGCAGCCATTTTGTATATATTTCACATGACTGTGCATCCTAAGAGTGAATAAGTATAACTTTATTATTTTAAAGTTGAATGACGTAAACTAAAAAAACACATATTAAATGCAATGCTAACATTGAAATTAATAACAATGTACGAATCTCAATTGAGAATGCAAAATGAACATTGTTTTTTACTATTTTACGCTGTCTAGGTCCTCACTTGTTTGTATACAAGCCGGGTTAAACAAACCCAACTTTTCCATTAAAAAGCCCACTTACATAATGATATATGGCATTTAATGGTAAAAACGATCAAATTTATTGTACAAATAGTGTATTGTATATGAGGCTTGGCAATATAACGATGTTATTTTAATTTTGGAATGCATTTATAACCTAAGTTTTTTTTTTTGCCGAAACTGGTCATCCATTTCCTTGAGATTTTAGCAATGAAGCTTACCTTTTTTTTTCTCGTCGCCACTTGTTGTGTATGTTAATCCTTTTATTTGATAACTCCTATCACTGGCTCGGCAATGCCCTCGCACAATAATGAACTCCACTTCCTTGATCGTAAACGCATAGCCCGCAGCCATCGTACCACAGACAAGTGAAGTCCTTTTCACGGCTTTCCCGCCAGTACAAGGACACACGAGACAGCGTATGTATGCTATTTAAGCCACTCGCATAACCGCATACACTACACCTTTTCAATTGAAATTTGTGTTATTATGCTAGGTAGCTATACCGAGTGAAGTTGTAAAATATCAAAAAAGAAAAACTCTAATATCTATTACTTACTAAACTGTATATACATTACATATAAGTAACTGATAGAGTTATATTTCAGTTACAAACAAAATAATAATAAAAACAACATTAAAATTAAAACTAAAATTTAACAGATCTTAAATTAACATAGGTATAGGTATAGGTAAAAAATGCTCCCCAGGTCACCTTCGTTTGTTATGGTGCCCAGGAGGCTGGCAGCGTTTCTTTTTTGGATGGCCAGGCTTATTCTCTGGCCGAGGTAGCTGCCAGCCCTAATTAATTACTGAATACATAACTAAGTAATTTTGGTTATCTAGATATTTATATAAACTAATTAGTACTACAAAACAGACCCTTTGACCTTCACGACCAGTTTTATGAAACTTTCGCCAATGAATGCCTGTCATGATCGGAATTATAACACGATGTAAATACCAAACAATACAAATTACACGTACCTAACAAAAAGCCGTATCTCCCCATGAAAATTGTATAAATATACGACCTTTTTGACTATCAACAAAGTGGCGTCCAAAAGGTCGTATCTCGCTATGAATTAGTATGGAGATATGACGTTTTGATTAGAACTTGGCAATAGACGTGGGTCTAAATAAATATTCTGTCTAGACGTACTAATTATTTACACCTTTATATGAACATAATAGTTCTTGAAGGTAGTTAAGATAGTTATTTCTTGGTTATCATTGGAAATGCCTGTTTTAGTAAGTTTAATGATAATTAAATTTTGCCACGAGAACTAGATACTGGGAATTTCATTCGATAGCGTGACGAGCGTTCGCGTTTGCGTTATGTCTATTTATTTTGTATGGGATTTTGAAAGCGCGCCAAACGGGACGTTTTGGAAACTAAAAATCCCATACAAAATGACACTTAAAAATGCAAACGCGTACGTTCGAATGAAATTTACACCAGGGGTAAAGTATTGAATGGGTAAAGAGTTTGAATTGGCCTGCTCTGCTAGTTATATTAACGAAACTTTGCTCTTATTAAAAAGAAGTTCTGTCTGAATGCGACACATTTCTAAGTAATTAGTTACTTATTAAACCTATTAAAAGTGAAAGGTTAAGTATGAAATAATAGCCCTTTTCAAGTTTTATAGTCAAAATTAGAGGCATTTTACCACGTGCTCACATTAAGGATTATTAAGGACAATTCTTTAATGCCTGGCGGTATTCCAAATGATAAGAAAGTCGATCACTCGCTTCAGGGGCCAAACTTAGGGCCAATACAACCCGACTGCAATTTGTATGGAACTGCACGCCAACTGGACGCCAACTGCAGTTGGGTTGCAGTCCGTCTGTAGCGGCCCTTAGCCTAGTTATTTGAACAATCCGTCAAAAACTGATGTTAAGACACATGAACCTAACCGCCGTTATACAATCGAAGTTTTACTCTCTTTTTTTTATTATTTTATTTATTTATTTATTAACATAAAAATATACATCTTATACAATTACAGTGTCCCACAAAACAGTTTACACGGTTTGACTGTGGGATCGTGCAGTCTCTACTCTCTTATATTAGAAAAAAAAAGTTAACATCTATCATTAGTAATAATGCTCATCAATTGCTACACGCGATTTACGAGGTAACTACGCAGCTTTTTACCAAATATTACTTTATTGGCTTATTTTAAAATAACATGACATTTTTGACATAAACATTCAATTTTCGTCGTTAGAAATTGTAATACAAACAAATATTATCACTATCAGGTGTCCGAAGAAACCGGTTTGTTTGCCGAAACCGCATGATTTGATGCTAAAATCTCCCAAAACTTATACATCGGCCGAACACTACCACAATATAGTTTCGGCGCAGACAAAAGGTTCGTCAGTTTTTTGGCCGAAAGTTCGGTTTCGGAAACCGAAACTTCGGTCGAACACTAATAATATCCGATTAGTGCTCGCTAAGTATCAGGAATAACACAGGGTGATGACTTAATTCCACAGGTAAAAGTAAAGGGGAGTTCACACGGGACGGAACGCACGTGCGTTTTGAACGTGCATACTTAATGTGATAATGTGCTATTGTGCGATTCTAAGGGTGAGAGCGTTGACATTAGGGGTAGTGTAATTGGTAATGCGGGTTTGACTTGTCCAGAACTTTTTTTATAACACGTTATTTCAATCCGGAGGTGGCGAGTTCAAGCCCCGGCTTATACTGTCGTCATCAGATACATAGGAGCGGCGAAGATGCCCACAAATATCTGAACACGCTACTATTGTCAAGGTGCAAGTGCGTGTTCAGATATTTTTAGCACCTCGGCCACTCCGATATATCTGGCGACTGTACCATTGAGTTTTTTGGAACTTATGTAATAGATAATATCATTTGATGTTCACCTGTCCCAAAAATGCCTAATTTTCCTTTGGGATGGAAAGTCAGATGGCAGTAAGTTGCTTTCGTAAAAAAAAATGGCTTCTATTAGCCTAAGGAATTGTGGCAAAAAGCCGAAATGACGCGAGGAAGATGATGCATTTCTATTTCTTACAATTGTTCATAAAATTGTAACCGTTTCCTAAAATGCAATTTACATCACAATTTATTTACGATGCACTGTATTTAAAAATATCTCTGTTTACTATTTCACAACAAAGAAATTATTTATAAAATAGGTCATAATCAATGGACAAATGTAACCTGAATCACAATTACATTACTGTTCGAATGTTATAACTAATGTAATGAAAGATAGGCAACTTTGTATGTCCAATTGCTCATGAATCTTGCCTATCAGAAGTCGGAGATCAAATTTACTAGCACTATACTGACATGTCAGATCAGATGATACAAAATAACAATGTTGCACTTACGAGTGATATTCAAAATTAATTCATTTGGTACAAGCCGGGGTTTAAATAAATTATCTAAAATATTACATTAGATATCTCTGTTTGGTCCTATGGTTGATTGGTAGAGAATGCCATTTGGCATTAAGTCCGCCATTTATACATTGTTGTATATATTTTGTGCAATAAAGGTTCAATAAATAAATTAGATTTAGAGATAAAGGAAAATTACAGTAATTAAAAAAAACTGTTTATCTACACAGAAACCGTAATTAACGGTTTTTGAACACGTCATAGAGGATTTTTGATATTGCAAGAACAAATTAAATTAACTTCTTATGAAAATATTTTAATTTGTGTTTTTTACAAGTAGTCACACTAATATTTATTTCGTTTATGATTTCTGATAATATACGTGTGTGATTAATGATATTTTTGCCACTTTTGTCAAGTCATATTACGAGCTTTGAAAAACAAAGTTGAACACTCATTATCATTCGCATACAAAATTAAATTTAGAACAATATTGAACTAACTCTTTTGAAATTGTTACCCACTCGACCGACAATAGTCAAAAGTCGAAGGTCAGTGACCCGAGCTTGACGACGCGTGTCAAATGTGCGCGAGCGCACGTGTATTTACCGTTTTGAAACCAAAAAACGCTCAAAACTCGACTTTAATAACTGCAAAATAAGGTTTGTGTGTGATTTTCGAAGGGGAAAGTTAAGTTGGTGTTTAGTTCAAAAGTGAGATGCTTTGATTTGATTGTTTTTATTCAGCAGTGGAAATGTTTAATTACGCACATATGTTCGAAGTGAGGGCGGTATTACGTAATGGTGATTGCTATTAATTTCTATTCATAAGATTTAATTGGAATATTTTTATTGATTGCCTAATACATGATACATTGTTACAATGATTATGTTACAAATTGAAAAAGGGTTGGGACCACCTAGTAAGTATAATTATCCTAGTAAGTGTCTTAGGTAACTACTTGTGACAGGAGACCCCGCTCTTCCAGCAGCAAGCTAAAGGGTATACAAACCAATACAATACTCGTTAATTATGTCGGTACAGAAAGTAATATATTAAAATTAAAAGTGCGTTGCCAGAAATACGCTCTTTCTTGAAGGTTTGAAGGCCGTATCGGTCCGGAAATAGCGCGGGCGATAGACTACTACTATAGTACACACACACGCACACATAGTAGACACAATAATTTGTTATATCTTTGTGTGTGTGTAAAAAAATAATTATAGTGTTTAGTCTATAAGTTACGCATCAGTTGTCTAGGTGTGATCCGGGGTTGCAACCAGCGACCTTCAGTTTGGAAGACGCACACCCCATATAACCATTCCAGTCGCAGAATCATCAAAATGGTAACTAAATGTCAGATGTGTCGTAACAGAGTCCACACAATGTGTCTAGAATTGTTTCGAAACAAAGTGTCGTCGCCGTGTGTACACTTTTCCGTAACAAGGTGTCGACACATTTGTGTGCACTTTGCGTGCGGTTTGCGACTAAATCTGACAGCAAATTTGTGACAGCAAATGTCAATATAAAATACCTCTTGAAAACCAAGGTTTGTCAAACTACTATTAGTGTCTCGTGTGCTCGTAAGTAATTCTAGTAAGTCATCATGGGCGATGCAAATGATAATAATCGACCAAAACCATATAAACACCCAACACCCGTCAACCTTTTACAGAAAAGTTTTTAAAGAAATGCAATAAGCTACTTAGGTCAGCCAACGAATGCTCCAAAAAGTTGTAGAGGGAAATGCTCGGAATACAATTTTTGACTCTGTAACTTGGTTTGGACAAGTTAGGAGGTGAACATATCAAAAGTCCCCGGCCGTAGCCCTTGAGCGGGGGAAGAGAGGGGGCTTTGAAGGTCCCATTTTCCGGTTTTTCGATTATATCTCGGAAACTATGCATCTTAGCGACATGGCCACTTATACAAAATGCAAGTTAATTTAATTTGTTACAAGTTTATTCAGTAAATTTTTTCGATATGTTGAATAGTTTTTGAGATATCCGCTCTTGAAAGTTTATTTAGGGCTCTCAATTTTATCTTGATATATCTACATCAGTGAAGGTGCAAGGCCGTGTATGGTATCGTTTTCGTATAAATCTGGGTTGCTGAATCCATTTAAGGTATCACATTGACACCATTCCACAAAATAAAAAAATATCTTTTTAGGGTTCCGTACCTCAAAAGCAAAAAACGGAATCCTTATAGGATCACTCGTGCGTCTGTATGTCTGTCTGTCTGAATACACAAAATAGTTCTTTACCTATAGATGACAGGAAAACCTATTAGAAATGTGCAGTCAAGCGCGAGTCGGACTTAATGTACGGAACCCTTAATACGCGAGTCCGACTCGCACTTGGCCGGTTTATTTTAAACTCCTCTTGACGCTTAACCGCTGAATCGATTTCGTTGAAAGAAATAGTAGAAATAGTCGTGGTATAGAAATAGTTTGCGTCCCGGAACAGGACATAGGATAGATCTTATAACCAAAATCATCTTTTGAAGGTGTGAAAAGTGGCGTGGAAATTTGTACGGGAAATCAATAACCGCTGAACTGATTTATATTAAATTTGGGATGGTCTACATCTTTGATTTAGTTAAAAATGATAAAAAAACATGACTTCAAACCTAAACTTAAACAGTATTAACTTCAAGAAGTCAATTCTGAATTCCCCCCTACACCTCATTTCACACCTTTAAAGGATGATTTTTGAGATAACTTATTATGTCCTGTCTCGGGACTCAATATATATGTGTACTAAATTTAAATTAAAACTGTTCAGCAGTTTAAGCGTGAAGAGGAGTTTAAAAGAAAGTATATGTTTCTACTTTGGAATGGTGTCAATGTGATACCATAACTAAATTTGGTACTGCGAATTTATACGAAAACGATACCAAACATGGCCTCGTAGCTTTAATGTTGTAGAAGTCAAAATAAAATTGAGAGCCCTAAATTCTTATTACTTGACCAAACTTGTGTAGAAGGAAAAGGAAAAATAAAAGTCTTCGGCAGGAATATAAGACACAGATATAATTTTTTTTTTGCGTTACTATTTCAATCATCAAATATAAACATACCTTGATTATATTATTCTAGTGAGATCCTCACAGATAAACAAAAACATTTACTTAAAAAATTACAAGGTCGAAATGTCACGGAACTTGTGAGAGTAATATGTGAAAAATAAAAACTTTTATGACAAAAAAATCTGGACACAATTTAAGAAGCATCCCATTGCGTCGAGGAATCATCTGTATTTTTGCTTGTTTCATTACCTCCTCGCTTCTTTTTTTGTCCTTTGTATTCTGTAGCAATTTGTTAGATCTGAAAATAAAGATAACTTGCGTCGTCACGGATGTCGATTTATAGGTTTTAGGGAGTGCAGAATTCGAAAACGATGATCATTTTATAATCCAAGATGGCGGCTACGTATTTTGTCATAAAAGTCGTCATGAATATCGTTTTATAGGTTTTAGGAAGTGCCGATTTCGAAAATGATGACCAGTTTGGAATCCAAGATGTGTGCCGTGCACTTTGTCATAAAAGTCGTCATGGATATCGCTTTATAGGTTTTAGGGAGTGCAGAATTCGAAAATGATGACCATTTTGGATTCCAAGATGTCTGCCGTGCACTTTGTCATATAAGCCGTCATAGATGTTAATTTATAGGTGTTAGGAAGAGCAGATTTCGAAAATGATGACCATGACCAACAAAACGACATCCATGTCGACTTTTAACATAGTGCATGGCCGCCATTTTGGATTCCAAAATGGTCATCATTTTCGAAATCAGGGCCCCCTAAAACCTATAAAACGACACCCATGACAACTTTTATGACATAGTGCATGACCGCCATTTTGGATTCCAAAATGGTCATCATTTTCGAAATCAGGGCCCCCTAAAACCTATAAAACGACACCCATGACAACTTTTATGACATAGTGCATGGCCGCCATTTTGGATTCCAAAATGGCCATCATTTTCGAAATCTGCGTCCTCTAAAACCTATAAAACGACATCCATGACGACTTTTATGACATAGTCCAATTAGGAGTGCCACAAGGTTCTATTTTGGGTCCATTCCTGTTTTTGGTTTATATAAATGATTTGCCATGTGTAGTAGAAAATCTTTGTGAAATTGTTCTTTTTGCTGATGACACATCATTACTTTTTAAGGTTGATCGTAAATCTACCGATTACAGTGTAATTAACAGCACACTCGTTAATGTACTAAACTGGTTTACTATGAACAATTTGCTTCTTAATGCTAAGAAAACTAAATGCATTCGATTTTCTTTGCCGAATGTTAAACCAGTCGATACTAAGATACTTTTGAATAATGAATGCTTAGAGATGGTAGATAAAGCACTGTTTCTTGGTTTAACATTGGACAAAAATCTACAATGGAGTCCTCATATAAGAACACTGGCAAACAAATTAAGTTCGGCCGCTTACGCTGTGAGGAGAATTAGACAATTGACTAATGTTGAGACAGCTCGCCTTGTTTATTATAGTTATTTTCATAGTGTAATGTCATATGGTATTCTGGTTTGGGGCAAAGCAGCTGACATACAGACTATATTTGTCTTACAAAAGAGAGCCATTCGTTCTATATATAATTTAAGGGTGCGTGAATCATTAAGAGAACTTTTTAAAGAAATTAATATTTTAACTGTAGCTTCCCAATACATATATGATAGTATTATTTATGTTGTTAAGAATCTAGACTCCTTCACTAAGAATTCTGATGTCCATAACTATAATACTAGAAATAAAAATAAGCTTGCTATCAGAAAGTTTCGTGTTCGTAAAGTACAGAAGTCATTCGTTGGGCAATGCATTCATTTTTATAACAAGTTACCTGAGGATGCTTTAAGATTACCCTTTCCAGCTCTTAAGAATTACTTAAAAAAGTCATTGATGTTGAAGGCTTATTACAGAGTCGAGGACTACTTGACAGACAAACATGCATGGTCCAAACCAGAAACTGTAATAACGACAAGTAGCAATTAAAAACATTGTATTATGTGTAGAGTTAAAGGTGACTCAGCTCAGGTAAGAAAGCACATCAAATTGTATGAAAGCATCTCATAACAATCAGTTAGATTCATATAATATGTATTCTCATTTCTTTTATTGATTTTATTTTCTTTTCCTTTTGTAAGATTTGATTTGTTTTCTGAAAGAGCTACGTATTTGTGATTTCATGTGCATATATGTTTATTTTTTATATCAAATTCTATAAAGTTATGTACTCACTGAGTATAATTGCATGAATTCTATAGTAACTTAAATTGTATTAATTACTCGTAATGCATGTTAATTATAAGATGTAATAATGTTTTGAAAAGATGTGTCCCGCCGAGTTTGTTGCCGGTCCCATATTGGGATACCCTCCTCCAATTGAGGGGGGATTTAAATCTTCTCGGGGCAGAGGTGTACGGTTGGAGCCGGTAAATTTATTTGACGTTCATAAGCGCATTGTAATATGCCTACTTGAATAAACTATTTTTTATCTTATCTTATCTAGTGCATGGCCGCCATCTTGGAATCCAAAATGGTCATTGTTTTCGAAATCTGCGCCCCCTAAAACCTATAAAACGACACCCATGACGACTTTTATGACATAGTGCATGGCCACCATTTTGGAATCCAAAATGGTCATCATTTACTAAATCTGCGCCCCCCAAAACCTATGAAACGATACCCATGATAACTTTTATGACAGTGCATGGCCGCCATTTCAGATTTCAAAATGGTCATCATTTTCTAAATCGGGGCCCCCTAAAACCTATAAAACGATATCCATGACGACTTTTATGACAATGACATAGTGCATGGCCGCCATTTTGGAATCCAAAATGGTCATCATTTTGTAAATCTGCGCCCCCCAAAACCTATAAAACGACATCCATGACGACTTTTATGACATAGTGTATGGCCGCCATTCTGGATTCCAAAATGGTCATCATTTTCGAAAGCGGGGCCCCCTAAAACCTATAAAACGACATCCATGACGATTTTTATGACATAGTGCATGGCCGCCATCTTGGAATCCAAAATGGTCATCGTTTTCGAAATCTGCGCCCCCTAAAACCTATAAAACGACACCCATGACGACTTTTATGACATAGTGCATGGCCGCCATCTTGGAATCCAAAATGGTCATCGTTTTCGAAATCTGCGCCCCCTAAAACCTATAAAACGACACCCATGACGACTTTTATGACATAGTGCATGGCCACCATTTTGGAATCCAAAATGGTCATCATTTTGTAAATCTGCGCCCCCCAAAACCTATAAAACGACATCCATGACGACTTTTATGACATAGTGCATGGCCGCCATTTTGGAATCGAAAATGGTTATCGTTTTCGAAATCTGCGCCCCCCAAAACCTATAAAACGACACCCATGACGACTTTTATGACATAGTGCATGGCCGCGATTTTGGATTTCAAAATGGTCATCATTTTCTAAATCGGGGCCCCCTAAAACCCATAAAACGACATCCATGACGACTTTTATGCCATAGTGCATGGCCGCCATTTTGGAATCGAAAATGGTTATCATTTTCGAAATCTCCGCCCCCCAAAACCTATAAAACGACACCCATGACGACTTTTATGACATAGTGCATGGCCGCCATTCTGGATTCCAAAATGGACATCATTTTCGAAAGCGGGGCCCCCTAAAACCTATAAAACGACATCCATGACGACTTTTATGACATAGTGCATGGCCGCCATCTTAGAATCCAAAATGGTCATCGTTTTCGAAATCTGCGCCCCTTAAAACCTATAAAACGACACCCATGACGACTTTTATGACATAGTGCATGGCCGCCATTTTGGATTTCAAAATGGTCATCATTTTCTAAATCGGGGCCCCCTAAAACCTATAAAACGACATCCATGACGACTTTTATGACATAGCGCATGGCCGCCATCTTGGAATCCAAAATGGTCATCATTTTTGAAATCTGCGCCTCCTAAAACCTATAAAACGACACCCATGACGACTTTTATGGCATAGTGCATGGCCGCCATTTTGGATTCCAAAATGGTCATCATTTTCAAAATTGGGGCCCCCTAAAACGTATAAAACGACATCCATGACGACTTTTATGACACAGTGCATGGCCGCCATTTTGGATTCCAAAATGGTCATCATTTTCGAAATCGGCACTCCCTGAAACCTATAAATCGACACCCATCTCGACTTTTATGACAAAGTGTTTGGCTACCATCTGCATGCAAGACATTTCTATTATTTTTACGTACAAAAATGGCCCCCTGTCAACTTCCAACCGAGATTTAATCGATAATTTATTCGATTAATGTTCAGATTAATTCAAATTCAATCTATGTTAGGTCGACTAACCTAATCGTGATTAAAATTTGAGGATTAACTTTTTTTATTCCATTAATTAGCGCCACTTGCACCATTCCACTAACCCGGGGTTAACTGGTTAAACCTGGAGTTACCATGGTTACCAGTACAATTTGATACTGGGTTAACGGTTTAACCGCTTAACCCAGGGTTAGTGGGACGGTGCAAGTGGGCCTTAGTCGAATAAACAGTTAATCTATTAAGTCCCATCTCTGACCACGTCATTTTTACACTTTGAGAATATCTGAAAACAAATGAACACAAGGAGCCATTTTGCAAATCGAGTAACTTTGTTATTACTTTTGACAGCGCGTGTCATGTGTCTACACAGAGTCGACACAAAGTCGAAACATTTGCGACTACTTTGTGACTGCAATATTTCTCAGCCTTAAACCATATTTATACATCATAATTAACAAGTTTCGTATTATGTAAAGCGTTATTTCTGTTATCTAAGTATAGTATACGCATCGAAGTACTAAAAATGCATCAAATTATATATTTATGAACACAAGCACTGAGAAGTAAACAATTTCATTTCCGGCTAAACTAAAACAATGTGGTGGCGCGTTGATTATATTACACTTAGTTTATCAAATCACTCGAGCAGTTTAATTCCCCATAATAATTTAAGTCCTATTGTAATATAAATGCAAACAATATATAATTACGTCTTGTAATCCGTTTTAGAGATGGCGTATTAATGTCACTTATTTTTATTTAACTATTTTTCCATCTGACAGTTTCCATTTGACAGGAACAAAATGAACGAATGAACGAATGATTTTGGCATAAAGTAGTCGCAAACTAGTAACAATGTGTGCACACGGCGACCACACTTTATGTCACTTTGTGTCATGTGTCGACCCTTCCCCATTTCTGGTAACTGTGTCGACACGGCGACGACTCTGCGACTGGAATTGTGACCGAAACAGACGGTGTCGACACAAGATGTGTCTACACCGCGTCGTAACGGCGACTGGAAATGGTTGTATGGGACCTTTCTCGGCTAGCAGTTAATACTTAATAGCAATAACGATAGCAATATCAATATAAATCACCTTTCCATAATGAGACAGTAGTTTAAACATGTAATAGTAGGTTGTTCCTATGCCATGTGTTACACAAGCGGCAGTTTATTACCCACATGTGCATAAAAAATAAATATAATGCGAGTAAAGTCGGGTTGCAACATTGTATATGTCAGTGATTCTCAAAGTTTGCACGGAGTGTCGGAGCTCCCTGGAGCACCTGGAAGCCAATTTGAACGTACATTTTGACATTAAAATGATGTCATTAGAGTTATCATTCGCTCGTGCATTTCGCTCATATTATCTTCTCCGTACATGTATTGGCGCGAGCGAGGCACACGGACGATTGATAGCTAAATAACATTATTTATATTTTTGATGTTAATTTGCTTAGTTTAGGTTATAAATATCTATTTCAGTAAAAAAAATTGCGTCAATCATTAGCAAAAGTCACCTAAAAGCTAGGAAACTAGAAAATCTTCAATAAAATGATTAAAAATCAAATGATTATTTAAACAGTTAACCTTCATTATTTTAAGGTTAAATCCCTTTTATTTTTAAGAAAATTACATGTTTATTTCATATTTTTTTTGGAGGAAATAGCCAAAAATCTACTTTCAAATAAGTAATAAACATTACCCAGAATACATATTTCTGGCTCAAATTGCTAAGGGACCTAAAAACTGTTTTTTCAAAAAGGGTTCAGTCGCCAAAATAGTTTGAGAACCACCGGCAAGCATTGGGGTTTGGTGTGAACCACAATTTTTGTTATTAATACAGGTTTACTTTATGCTCTCCCTTGCGGTTTTCAAATAATTTATGGCATTTATTTAAAGGTGTAGGTAACAACTTTTTTCGAGAAGCAGTCCACATAAAACGACAACTTGAAACTGCAATAAAATTTATTTATTAAATCTAAAAACAAATCGGTCAAACAAAAAAAAAATCAATTGAAAATGACAACTATTTTTTAATGCTTGATGTTGTTGCTTGTGCTTTATCAAACAGCCGACGACATGTAATTTACGAGAAGTCATATCTCATATTATTATCAATAAATTATAAATATTCAACCGAAAAACAAATTGAGGAAATACGGCCAGCCTTCTGGGCACTCCCAAAAATTTATATCAATTAAAACTAGTACCAGACCTACACATGCGAAAATAATGTTACCTATTTTAGCATTTCGTTTAAAATCAGACCGTACTTAACTTAGATTGTATAACGGCAGCACATAATAAATAATAATTAGGTAAATTACTACCGTATAGAAAGGATACTTCCTACAAAACCGAAGTTTGACAGCCATTCAGGAACGAATCATCAAGCTATTCCTTTCTAATGTATGGCACTATCCCTCTCGGCTATTTAGGTTTGTCAAAATTCAAGTCATTATCTTATCTGTGGTCGTGCACGCAAAGTGACGTCCAAGTGGTGCCAACCCTAGTAATTGCTCGGAGCAATGCTGACCCGAACGGAGCCGAGTTTGCCCGAAGTCAGGAGTCTCCCCACAGGCGGCAGCTAGATTTAACCCTTTAACCATTTGACATTCATTTGTAGTCATTCGATTTCGAACCGTAATTCTTGTAGTAGAGATGCGTTTTTAGGGTTCCGTACCCAAAGGGTAAAACGGGACCCTATTACTAAGACTTCGCTGTCCGTCCGTCCGTCCGTCCGTCTGTCACCAGGCTGTATCTCACGAACCGTGATAGCTAGACAGTTGAAATTTTCATAGATGATGTATTTCTGTTGCCGCTATAACAACAAATACTAAAAACAGAATAAAATAAAGATTTAAATGGGGCTCCCATACAACAAACGTGATTTTTGACCAAAGTTAAGCAACGTCGGGAGTGGTCAGTACTTGGATGGGTGACCGTTTTTTTTTGCTTTCTTTTTTGTTTTTTTTTTGCATTATGGTACGGAACCCTTCGTGCGCGAGTCCGACTCGCACTTGCCCGGTTTTTTGTTTTAATTATGATGGCAAATGTGTTGCCGCTACGGACTAAAGGGAGAATGTTATCAAAGTGCTTAAAATGTGTCTAAAGTTCTGGACATGGTAATAAGGACATCGTACATGGTAATGAACACACCTCGACGCAATTATATGCTCTCAACTGTACATAATATACGTATATTATTACCTTACTCTGTTTACTATGATGTGGCGATTATAACACCGGGAAACCCAGGTAAATGGAATCTAGAGGGACGGGACTCACGGGACTGAAGAATCGGTTAAGAAAAGCGATCTGTAGAGGAAAATAGCCAAAAATAATAACTCACTGCCCGATTCGAACTTTGAGATACGTCAATTAATAGATCTAGAAACGATATGGATTAGATATGTCAGTGTTAACAGTAACGTTTTTGTTTGAAAAAAAAACGTCATATTTAACCCTGACATATCTAATCCATATCGTTTCTGGATCTATTAATTGACGTATCTTAAAGTTAGATTTGGGCCGTCAAGCTAAAATGGAGATGCTGCGTTCGATTGGTTAAATTAGCAATTTTACTTGCAGGGAATTTAACATATAAGTCGGGAATTGTGGGCGTATCATGCTATCTGCAGCACATCAGAACCTTCAATCGTGGATGACGAGGGCCTTCAATGAAATACGTTGTTCAACTCACAATCTTTACTGCACAAGACTCATTACAAATCACAGCACGCGATACGTTTCTTATCTTAAGCAAACCAGTGGATTTGACCCAGGAGCCGCCACAGACGTCATCTTCTCCCATCCGTTCTCATCGTCCTCCTTCTGAAGATCCATTGACAGCATAACTTCAATTATTATTGTTCTGGGCTTCAATTGTTTTTAACAGCGCGCTCTATGACGTCTAGGCGGAACTGCGTCGAACGCCACTCGGTGTACGTAACACCCTAGTTTGCTCTAATTGTCAAGGTTTGCATGATAAAACGCCTCTTGAGGGCGATAGATGGCACATTTCAGCCGTTCTCCGACACGGCCCACCTGACATTGTACGGGTCCCTCCGTACATTATCCTCCTTTGTGACTCTCACTGGTAGACTAGAGCGAAGATCAGATTTCTTCTTCTCCCAAAAGAGACTGTAGAGCGCAGTTCATCTGCACCACCACGGCATCCTGACATTGTATGCATCACTGCATACATCTGCGGACAGAATACAACAATCTGAGGTATCTAAGCTCAATTGCTCGGCCTACCTGACCAATGTAAGTTTTCCCATAACTTTTGAATACTGACAGGTAACTCTTTCAATAACACGCTCATAGATCATTGTCGTGAATGGACAAGTCCAGCGCCACCTTCTCAATAACAGTACCAACAACTTGAATTTACAACATCTTGGTTCCAACGCACAGCTAGCCTTATCGCCTGGCCGAAACCCCGCAGTTGCAATTACGAATAGGACTGTGCCCTCCAGCACCCAGCCCTCAAACGCCCTCTGAACAACTCAGGATCCGGTTGCAACCACCAACTCATGTGATGAACCTCTCAAATAAACTATTCTCAATGGTATCATTATTACTGTTATTTTGAAAGGGATGTGAACTTCACGTTTTGTCTCTTATGTCAATGTCATAAAACCAAACTGCTTACTTAGCTATTATTATTCATGCAATATGCAAAACTGACAGCAAAAATGCCTAGATAAGATTCCTTCAGCTTTTATGGGGTTAAAGTTATTTTTTAGGTTCTTCAAATAGAATCACGCAATTTTAACACTTTTCAACGAATACAGTTACAAATCATAAAATAATGGAACCAACTCACGTGATTTCCAACCTCCAGTGACAGTCTAGCAACCAGTAAATATGCAGCTCATCTCGGTTTCTGTAAACAAATTAATGCACCCACTTTTTTGCAACCGCAGCTGCAAACCGTGCGAGACAGGAGATCTCGCAGCAACTATCTTCATTCTTCATGCACAGCAGAGGACTGTAAACGTGTTAACTTAGATTTACCTAAAATATTTACAACAATTACAACATTTCCACGAACATTTCACACAGCATAACTTAAAAAGCAATACAAAAACTTGATCACAATTTACAAAATATCAAATACGTCAACTGTCATTTCACTTCAAATATTTTCCATCATGATACTTCTTTATTTTCCACCAGCGCCAGCATGAGATTTTTTCATTTTCTAAGGCCTTTATAACTCTTGAATTAAGGAATGCCAGGGATATTCAAATTCAGGGCAGATTTTCGGGACCTTCAGTCCACCTTCATTTGGCAAATTTGAGCTTCAAAGAGGAATTCCGTAGCGAATTCCGTGTGTTCGGCCGCACTTCTGAAGTCGGGAATTGTGGGCGTATCATACTATCTGCAGCACATCAGAACCTTCAATCGTGGATGACGAGGGCCTTCAATGAAATACGTTGTTCAACTCACAATCTTTACTGCACAAGACTCATTACAAATCACAGCACGCGATACGTTTCTTATCTTAAGCAAACCAGTGGATTTGACCCAGGAGCCGCCACAGACGTCATCTTCTCCCATCCGTTCTCATCGTCCTCCTTCTGAAGATCCATTGACAGGATAACTTCAATTGTTCTGGGCTTCAATTGTTTTTAACAGCGCGCTCTATGACGTCTAGGCGGAACTGCGTCGAACGCCACTCGGTGTACGTAACACCCTAGTTTGCTCTAATTGTCAAGGTTTGCATGATAAAACGCCTCTTGAGGGCGATAGATGGCACATTTCAGCCGTTCTCCGACATATATGTAAAAATTTAAATTATTTCACTACTTTCATAACTTGGTTTTTACAGAAACTGAAATGTTACTTTTGAATGGTAGGTACTAAGCTTATCACGAAAAAATAAATGATTTCTGATTTATCAAATTCTGTTGCAAAAATATGACATTCATTTAGCTTATAGTTCGTTTTTTTTAGCATTAGAAATAAGGTATAAACAATCTTGATGTGTCTTTTAATTGAAAAACACATTTTAAAAATAAGTTACGGCAAATATGTACCTAACAATTATGAATCTAATACGATCATTTATATTCTTCTGCTTTCATAAGTAATAGTTACTGATTTTTAAAAAGCGTTTTTCAATTAAAAGTCATGTCAAGATCGCTTACCTTCTTTCAAGTTCTTTCTAATGCTAAAAAAAACGAACTATAGAAACTAGTCAGCAATGGTTGCTAATTCATTAAATATACTGCCCGGTTCCCATTTACTCAGGTTTCACTGTGCACAAACTAGTAAACCCACGATCATGGCCCAAGGTGATGATAACGGATCTTTAATGTATTCCATAATTATATGTTTATCGTATACCTACCTTAAATGGTTTAATCGACTTTTTTCCGTGGCCCGTAGGTATTTGTACGTACTCATACTAACCCGCAGGTACTCATACCACAGAATAAATAATAGTACTAAGTACAGAAGACTCACTCTCTAACAAAACGCGTCTGTTACGATCAGCACAGATATGGCCGCTAGGTGGCGACAGCGCCACGCGCGGCTTATGGCAAACCCCAAAATTGGGGCCGAACGGATGTACTTTTAGCTACCTGTAGCGAAGCGACGAAATCGCGGAGTAAGATACGCCTGCTCATAAAAATTAAAAGTACCTATTTACTATGAATAAAAGGACAATTTTCCAAAGATCGACATACTGCCGTATTCGAACTTCAAGATATTCACAAGAGACGACACGTACTAGACCCATTCTAGATACGTTATAGATTAGATATCAACTAGTTCTCTTTTGCAGCGCAATTCGGGCAACCAATGTCACTTTTACGTTACATAGAGTAAGATATCTTGTAATTATGTTTGTATTAAAAGCCTTGCATGTTACTTCTGTATGTACACTAAGTTTATCACGAAAAATAAATGATTTATGATTTATTTATGATTTATATCTATTAGATAAGAATTGGATCTCTAAGTCATAACCTGTGGAAAACGTTCGAGAGTATCTCCAGAATCGCGCAAATGTCAAATTTGACAGGTTAGATCTTAATGTCTTTGACAGGTTAGATCTTAAACATATCGTTATCGTATCTTGGTGATGACTAAAAGATATTTAATAGATGTCTATTTCAAAATCCGAATCGGGCCGAATCTTCCTGCAGAACTAGTGATATCTATTGTAGTGATATTTATTTATCACTATTAAGTAAATATAAAACATTAAATTAGCTTACAAATAATAATACAAACTATCTCTAAACTAAATAAACTTAAAATAAAAAGCCTATAAATAAAAAACGTCCCCCAAGTCACTGCCGATGGGCAGTGTGCCCAGAAGGCTGGCCGCATTGCCACGTTGTATGGCAATACTTATGCGTTGAGCAAAATACTGGCCAGCCCTCTGGTCTCCTGCGGCATCTATAAGGCGCTCCGCTAAGGCCCTGTATATACGGCGCGCACTTGGCCCCCATGGCCCCAGCGTTTCGACCCCAAACGCCTCAAAAATATAACTACTGCCAAGGGTGGCATATTTGCGGCGTTCTTCTGCCATGGACGCGATTGTAATAAAAAAGCGGTAAACAGTCAGTTCTGTTTTACGACGAAATAATTAGCGTTCATAATAACTATAATAAGCGTTCACTCGTGAGTCATTGCGATGCGTCAGCTCAGCTCAGTGCGTACAATAGGGTTGCCAACACCAACCAAACTTAAACGATAGACTAAACTTACGAGGATACGACCGCTTCATACAAATGTAGTCCACATTTCCCTCTTTTAGATATTGGATGAAATATGTAATTACTAAGTAAGTTAATAATAACATTCGGCGCACAAATTACATACACAAATATGTAATTACTAAGTAAGTTAATAATAACTACGAGTAAGTTAATAATAACATTCGGCGCGATTCGGGAAATGAATTAGAGATTCACTAGATATGAAATAGTAAAGATATCTGACGTTCCGCGGCAAAAGGTACCATTGCCCCGGCTGAATATTGGAGCGGCGTTAATAATAGCGTAAGCGCCAGCGGCCATAAGATACCTTTTTGTCGTGGAGTGTCACATATCTTTACTATTTCATATATACTGAATCTCTAAATCATTTCCCGAATCGCGCCGATTATCTGCGATGCATCAGCGCACCTTCGCTTAATATCGGTTTTCGGGTTATCGGTAACTCCTCCGATACAAAGATGTTCAGAAACGGCACATGAAAAGATGCAACATCGAGCCCTCTCAGTGGGAAGGTTTGGCAGCACAGCGTCCTGAGTGGCGCAGGCTGGTGCATGACAAAGTGCGCGATTTCGAGGAGCAACGTAAAGTTGACCTCGACGTTAAACGCGACGAGCTAAAAGCACGCCAGCCTGCTTCCATTCACTACCACTATGTGGCTGGCGTTCTCACGTGCCCTCAATGTGCGCGGGGGTTCACCTCAAAGATCGGCTACGTCAGCCATATTCGGGCGCACGAGCGCCGAACTAACTAGGAGTCGTAGTGGTCGCCTTGGTCGAAACCGGCCGGAAGGATCATCATCAATATCGGTTTTCCTAGGATAGCGGTGCCGTCATATAGCGGCTGTCTCCATACTAATTAATACGGCTAAATATGGATGTCGTAGAATTTGTATGGAGATGGTCGCTCGCAATGCTATCCTAGGAAACTAGAGCATTATGGTAACATTCCATTTCTAACCGCAGCTGCACTACCGGTACTGAACGCGTCGCCGTCATTGTCAATTTCCATAGTAAAATGAACAGTAGTGAAGATGTCGTTGGAAATGGACTGTCACCTTTAGTGCGTAGTTGTATACGCAGTACAATAGGGTTGACAATGGCAACTCAACAAACCTAAACTATACGATAGACAAAAGTTAAGTCACACGAACATGCCGTCAAATAGCCCCTCGATCCCATACAATCGTAGTTACGCTCTTGCTCCAGTTTCTTTGCAAAAAGGACCCTGCTATTTATACCTACCTCATTTAGCTCATTACTGAAATTGTGGACCATATTTGCGGTGGACACTAGACTATAGTTTGGTGATTTTACCCTACATCGAAAACGACTTTTGGCAACCCTATTACTTGTCACGCACTATCACTCCACAACAGTGTATCTCAAGCCGAATATTTTCCTACCTCGTCACCTTTCTTAAGCCATAAATACTAACCATACCAACCCAAGCCAAAATCAAGCTTGCTACATTCACTTAAAGTCTATTACAACTGCGTTATTTAACTTTGTAAAAGTTCTAAAACAACTTTATAGTTGCGTTTGGTGTACGGGAACTTTGATTTTATTACAGTGAGTTAAAAGTTGTTGTGAATGCATTAGTTTTTTGGTACAAAATAAATTATTACCACACATAATTTTAATGTGACGCATCAATCTCTCTATGTCTTGTATGAAAGGGATATTTAAATTTGAGGGGTAATAGTTTTTTCTTATAGTTCACGTGTGCTGGTGACGTAATGTGCCGGTATTGTGCTTTTGAGATACCTCCATAAAATTAGATTATCTAATAAATATGGTTTCTTTATGTATTAGCGTGCTTTTTTCGTGTAACAATTTTATTTTTTACAGCAGGCGTATTATGGATGGTTTTATCCACGTGATAAGATAACTGTCATTTTTTAACACCGTGGGATAGAAGTGACGGACACCGTTTTATCACGCTGTCACGTAGACAAGAACGACCATCATATCCGTACAGGTAAGTAGCAGCTTATGGCTCCTCTACACGATGGGCCAACGCCGACCACTCCAAGGGACGCAGCCATGTGGTAGAATGAGATAGCAATATCACTTGCTCCCTTTAACGCATAAATGCGTCCCTTGGATTGGTCGGCGTTGGTCCATCGTGTAGAAGAGCCATTAGATATGGCCGATTTTTTTGTCAAATTGTTAAATTCCCCGTCAATGCGATGGTACTAAAGTCTTGACGTACACCTACTTCCCTTCAATAAAAGTAAGGTGTCCATGTATCCAATGGTTATTCATTTTAACAGCCATTATTAGTTTTACTTGCGTACCTACTTAGTCATAACTTATAGCTGTTTTTTTATGCGTCTAGATAAAATTGGCCGTTTCTTTTAAGAAAGATTAAAAACTTAACACGATTAGGTAAGATGGAAAGGTTCTACATAATATTAATAAAAATCCATTAAAGTTATTACATTTAATGACATAAAAGGTATAAAATATAGTGACATGTTATGAGGTCACTAAGTAGGTAATTTAATCGAAGTAAGTTAAGTAGCAGCAGGTGCTGATAAAATGCATATTTTTCCGCCAAATCAGCATGAAATGACACTTTTTACAACAGCTGCCTACTTTCACATTGACTTTGCTGAGCCCATTTACATTATAGGTACATACATACCTATATACCTACTTATGTAATTACATCAGGCGGTCTAGCATAAGTTGCATTCTCGCGCGAGTCCATAGGTACTTGAAGTCGCGCCATATTTCATGCTAAAAGGGGGGGGAAGGGGCTGCGTCAGGGGGAGGAGATGGGACACTAGTGTGCGTAAAGCACGTTACCCAAAGGTATCATAGTACATTAATTGAATCCTGGCTATAATTTGTTTTTCAAAAAACACAATGTGACCGAATCAAAACGCGAAAATCTAAATTTAATTATCTTCCTCTTTATCGCTCGAATACGCGAGAGTGATAGAGAAGTTAGATAACGAAATTTAGATTTTCCTGTCTCGCGGTAGACCCCCAGATTGTGATGGATAGTGGTAGTGGCGCCCCCTACGCAGAGTTTTACGTAATATTCCCTATTGCGTGGAATTAACACACATACCTTTTTATATGTAAACCTTATACTTAACATTTATATTTTTAACGAACCTGCTTCAAGCGTTATAAGTGAACCATTTGATATGTAACATGATACATGTGATACCATATCAATTCAATAGACAATTTACATGCACGGCGCATCTGTCCGTCCGTCTGTGCGACGCAACGTGTCTCGACAAGATTCTGATAAGAATTATTTTAAAAAACAACGTAAGTGTATCTCTAACTTTACCGAGTTCAAGCCAGATGATCCGTTCGAAAATTGACCTTATTTTGTAAGCAGGAAGGTTCAAATTGTAATGAAATTTTTAAAAGTTATAGAACGATTTATGATTTTAACTATTTGGTAGTTAGGATGTTTTGTTTTGAGCAGAATTTGTACTGGAGGCTATTTTGGAACGAAAAGGGTAAATGTATGTGCTCTTGATTGTATCTGTAGATTGCAATAGAACTATGTGAACGCTTTTTTGTTTTTAGGGTTATAGCCTCAGGGCTTAAAAGGGATCCGTTACCAAGTTTTCCTTTTTTTGTCCTAGTAAAACGGATATCTCTAATATACTGAGTTACAGGCCAATTCGAACGTACACGGGTCACAGACATCAGAATGATATCTCTCAATGATGTTATTTATGTAGTTATCGTGCGTCTTGACCGAGCCATTACATGTATACGAGCTGCATTTCGCTCGTACAGTCAGCAGCAGATATACCTGAGCGGGCAAGGTGTCCAAGAAAACATACTTATACACTTCAATCGTCACAAAAATAAGGACATCTAAGTTGTCATTTTCACGTAGGCTTTCAGTTCGTCACATATACCTTAACATCTGAGTTTTTCTTTAACACATACACCCTTATTTAATCATAATGACAATAACGGTTAAAACATCAGTGGTAACTAAGCACTCAAATTCAAGCTGCTGTCATTAATACCTACACGCACTGCCAATCACGTACGTCAGCAGCCAGGGTGCCACCAGTTGCTAAGCAGTTGTTATTTCAATGGTAACTAAGCATCAACATTTTATCTGTTTAACTTTAAAATAAATACTGTAGCACTACGAATTGACACCTCCTTTCTTAAAGAAGTATTTTATCGTTAAGTGTCAAACTTAGACAATAAATAAGTAGGTTCTACGAGCATGATCGGTTTTTTTTATTTTAACTGTCATATGCGGCTGTTCTTCCAAACCTTAGAGCATATTATATACCTATGTTAATATATTTATTTAGCCCGCTTATTGTACTAAAATATACTATACAGGGTGGCCCATTTAGATCGGCCAGTATGGGAAAATCTGATACTATATAATAAGATTATACACCGATCTCTTCTTAGGAATCATGTCATCGATTTTAGTAACACGAAATACTGCATTCATACATTAAAAAAAAATGTGTACTCAGCTCGGGAATCGAACCCTGAACGTTTTGAAAAATAAAACTAAGACTATTTCTATTTAGATATCGATTGTGTAGGTCTTAAGCAGTAAATGTTACTATGAAACATGATGTCTAAAATTAATAAAATGCATTGTTTTCATGTCCTTTAATTTAATTTAGTAAGTTTTCGAAGAGACCAGTATTTTTAGGGTTCCGTACCCAAAGGGTAAAACGGGACCCTATTACTAAGACTCAGCTCTGCTGTCCGTCCGTCCGTCCATCCATCCGACCGTCCGTCCGTCTGTCACCAGGCTGTATCTCACGAACCGTGATAGCTAGACAGTTCAAATTTTCACAGATGATGTATTTCCGTTGCCGCTATAACAACAAATATTAAAAACAGAATAAAATAAAGATTTAAGTGGGGCTCCACTACAACGAACGCGATTACCGAAGTTAAGCAACGTCGGGCGGGGTCAGTACTTGGATGGGTGACCGTTTCTTTTTGCCTTTTTTGCATTATGGTACGGAACCCTTCGTGCGCGAGTCCGACTCGCACTTGCCCAGTTTTTTTATTTTTTTGTGTTTTATCCCCCGAATCAAATAACGAAGGAGAAAATAATTGAATTGAAACGTAACACGTTCACTGTCCCAATCTGACATGTAAACTTTATGGCTTTGTAATAGAGGCTAGCCGTGGCCCCACGTGAGGACCACGGGTAAAGGTGTTAAACATATCCAACCTAGCAGTAAATATCAAATGGCATTCCGCGCAGGAGTAATCTAAGTAACGCTTACTGCGGGTTCAAACCTACAAAGTCCTGATAGAAAGTCGTACATATTACGCTACATCTGACATATCTTCAAATATTATATAAACTAATGCGAAATTAACATAAAACCAGAAGACACAAATTAATAATAGAAATGAAACCCAAAAAAAAATAAAAAGCTGTAATCTCTAGGTGCGTACCACTGAGATTTGAACCCGCGGTCTCTGCTTTGAAAAGCAAACGCCTGTTACTGAGACCACAACGTGCCTTGACAATTGGCTCTAAATTCAGCTTCAGTTAGCTTTTGCTATGTGTCATTCGTCTTGACGATTCTGTTAAAAGAAATAGTTTGCAGTAAGTTGACCGAGAGGCTCCTGTCAAATGGTTGAAGGGCAAAACGTGAGATAGATGTATGTGATGACAAGACTGTACTGCTTTCGATGATTGTCAAAACGCTTTACCTGAAATTAGCATGGCTATCTTTCATTCAATATTCGACCATACTTGTATGCTTTAAAGTCTATTTTTCCATATTGTTCAGATATATTTGACACGTTGACCGCTTAGATACCATTGGTTTTTTGACGGCTAAGGTATCAATGACTTGTTGTAAGTGTAGAAATTAATGAATAGCGACTGTTAACATATTTGTGACACGTTGAGCGCTCACAAGTAAATACTACCATGACAGTCAACAACTTTTTGACAGTTTAAACGTTTACCTCTCTTTGAGCACCTGGAGTGTATAGCGACTTCTGCTGCTGACTGTACATGTAATGGCTCATTATTGAATGACATCAGTTAGATGTTATTCTGATGTCAGATTTGTCAGAATACGATCGGATTGACCTGTTACTTTTAACGACTCAAAAATTCGCAAAAAGTTAGCTCCATTATTATTTAATACTATATCTTGACTAACTTCACCCCTTGATTTCGTTCGCGTAGGATAAAGATTATCGATAAAAACTAACTTATGTCCTTGCTCAGACCTCAAACTATCTCTATACAAAATTTCATCTTTATTGGTTCAGCGGTTTAAGCGTAAAGGGATTTTGCCCAGCAGTGGAAAGGAGAGAAACTGCATAGGACCGTGATCGCGAGCAGTCGTGTTGGAGGCCAAGACACACTTTGGGCGGGCCTGGCTCACTCCGCGATTTCGTCGCTTTGCTACAGGTACCTAGCTAAAAGTACATCCGTTCCACACCAATTTTGGTGGCTAGCCATAAGCCGCGCGTGGCGCTGTCGCCTCCAAGCGGCCATATCTATCCTGGCCGCGTAGCCAAGATGCCAATCGATTACGCTCCGTAGCGATCGAAACGCAACTGTCACTGTCACACTAATATGGAAGGGTGATAGAGAGATACAATGCTTTTCGTTGTCGGAGCGATAGCGATTGTAACCTTGGCTAGGCCGTCTGATCGTAAAAGACGCGTTTTTCTAGAGAGTGAGTATTCTGTACCTAGTACTATTATTTATTCTATGCTTGGGGTCGCTACGCCAGAGGAGTAAGTAAACTAAGTAAGTTAAGTGGAAAGGTAAACACTGTAAACAGGCCTGTAATGATAATGATGTATAATAAATAAGCAACAGGTAATTAGGCACCTACTGCCAGATTTTTTGTTGAGAACAAGACTATAATTAGGTGCAATGATGGCGCCCGAGGGAAGCCCGAAAGGAAAGACCCACCCACGGAATTTCCTTGATTAAGACGTATAAAAATTCAATATAAAAGGTACAGTTTCGCGTCTCCTCCCTCTTAAAGTTAGGTCATCTTTGAAGTAGAGTACTAGATCACTTATCCGCAGGTGTTATAGTTAGAAAGGATCATTAGGGCATAAAAGAAATAACATTTATAGCTGTCATTAGATATTCAGGGCAATTTATCGAAAGGCAATTGGTGCGGCACCTGCAATAGTTTATTATTTTATTAATTTGCATCTTGAGTTAACTAGAAAAAGTGTAATAGTAGGTAATTGTATAATAAAAGAAGAAAGTTGTAATGGATATAATTAAACCTTTTTATAATAGATTTTTTGTTTAGAGCTTTTACATACCTATTTAGTTCCACCTGTCTCTTTGCCTGTAGGTACTCTAACGAATCCGCATAAGTACAGTAACATTGGTGACAAATGCTATGTTATACCATTGGTACAGTCAGATCATTCAGACTTTATGATCATCATCATCATTTCAGCCTATATACGTCCCACTGCTGAGCACAGGCCTCCTCTCATGCGCGAGAGGGCTTGGGCTATATAGTCCCCACGCTAGCCCACTGCGGATTGGGGACTTCACATACACCTTTGAATTTCTTCGCAGATGTATGCAGGTTTCCTCACGATGTTTTCCTTCACCGAAAAGCTAGTGGTAAATATCAAATGATATTTCGTACATGAGTGCCGAAAAACTCATTGGTACGAGCCAGGATTTGAACCCCGACCTCCGGATTGAAAGTCAGACGTCATATCCACTCGGCCACCACTGCTTCAGACTTTATACTCGTACGCATTTAAAGTATTTACTATTATCTAACAGCTTAACAAAAAGAGATGTCTACTAGTTATGTAATGTAGAGCAATTAAACTGTAACAGTTTTGAGCGCGAACTGTAGAAACTTATTACTAATAAGAAGTATTACTGTATGTATGTACAAGTAACTTATACATACTAGGCCTTAAACAGTTTTTTGACAAGTTTTCACTATGACATTGATGCATCAAGACGGTTTGTTTACAGGTGGCCTACCGCGAAACGCGAAAATCGAAATTTCCTTATCTGCCTCTCTATAGATCGAAGAGGCAAGAGTGAACCGAATTTTCGATTATCGTGTTTCACGGTAGGCCATGTGATTGTGCTAGTGCGGCCCTCTACGCAGAGTTTTGTGTAATATTCCCTATTGGAAAAGTATTCCAGGCATTCCAGGCATAGTTTAGAAATTCAGTAGCTAAATATTACGTTAACCGTTTCTTCTAAGCTTGACATAATCGTTATTGAAATATTGTTTGACGACCGACCGGTCTGGCCTAGTGGGTATTGACCCTGCCTGCGAAGCCGATGGTCCTGGGTTCGAATCCCAGTAAGGGCATTAATTTGTATGATGATACAGATATTTGTTCCTGAGTCATGGGTGTTTTCTATGTATTTAAGTATTTGTATATTATATATATCGTTGTCTGAGTACCCACAACACAAGCCTTCTTGAGCTTACTGTGGGACTTAGTCAATCTGTGTAAAGAATGTCCTATAATATTTATTTATTTATTTATTGTCACAAAGAAAATATAGAAAAAAACCTCAATGTAAAATAAGACACGTATTTTCCTGTCAAAACAGCGCCGCTATCAAATTCGAATCCACAAAGCTAAGGTGCACCTTAATCGACAAAAAGCTCGTGCCGCATACAAATTATACGTAACATATTCACGTCGACTGTACAACAGGGGGAGGTATTTCAAACGCATGCGCGAGACAAAACCACTTTACTTTAAACTGAAATAAATGTCATATACTAAGAAAAAGTGACCAAGGCCTCCAATGCCCCAGGCTGGAATCGAACCAGCGTCCTCTGCTGTCGCGGCAGGTGCCTAAGCCACTTATAAGTAGTGTTTCTAACTTGGGCCGTGGTGTCGTGACGCTCACAATCTTTTTAAGGGCCTAAAAAAGACTGTTTGAAACCACGGGTGACTCTAGGGCTGGCTCATTCCTAGCTATATATTCCTAGGTAATAGGCATAGCTATTCAGCGTGGAAATGTAGCCAGCCTTATGGGCACCCTTCCGCAGGGGACAGATCTGGGGGACCTAAGGTAGGTGGATAAGTTATATTTATTTATTTTATTAGTTTTAATTTATTTTTATTATACTTAATTTTAATAATAGTTTGTTTCTACTTGATAAAAACAAATTCAAATATTTTCTGAAAAATAATTTAATTTGTTCAAATACTTCTAATAGCACTTTATTTTACTTTACTTTTACTTTTAACTTTGCGCCATCGCTCTACGCGACAACATTTTAATCTTCACCACTTAGATGGTTGGCAGCAGGGATTGGATATACCGGTAGGTACCGGTATTGTTTGTATGGGAACAAAACTGGTATTTTTAGTTTTTTGTTAATTATTTCATTTCTAACTGGGCAATCCAATAACACGAAGTCACAAAGAAAAACACAACTGATCCCTACATTTGGAGTTTAAAATAATTCGAAATAAATGGTTATTGGTAGTTTTTGCAAAGAACCGGTTCCGATCCTTGGTTGGCAGTTCTCAACTGTGCGTTTCTCCGGAAAATTTCTGCCTAAGTACAGCTGAACTGGAAATAAACTGTCGCCCGCGGTATTGCCAAATCGGACTAATACAACCTTCAAGAGCATACTCCCTTAAAGGCTGACAACCCCTCTGGTGTTGCAGGTGTCCGTGGGCGACGGTAATTGCTTACCATCAGGCGATTTGTCTGCTCGTTTGCAAAAATTTTAGTTATATGTTTTTATATGGCATTGTTACACTTTTTAATCAATTTTAAAATACTATGTAGAATTTCAAACTAGACTCTATTGGCAAGAGCAGACTTAACTAAAACGTTAGGTTAAAGTTGACTCGGCAAAAAATCGCCTTTTGTTTAATTTGGTGATTTAATCCCTTAGAAAGTCTAATAAAAACGTTATTCCTTTTATAAAATTTTGTTACCAAATCTCAAGACCACGCTATATTGGTTCCTTGAGAATACTCGCTCGCGAACATATTCGCTCCACCTACTTTTACAACGCAAAAAGCTGATCGTCCCATCCATCACAAATTGAGGGGCTGCGCCGGGATTTGTAAGGTGACTTCCAGGGCGTGCTCGCACTTGGCTACTACTGTACGGTTACCATCAGTTTGTCACTGACATAAACGCCGTCGAGAACGTAATGTACTTTCTATACATCCCGTTTGTACTAATATGCGAGTGCGAGCGAGATGTATAGAAAGTAAATTACGTTCTCGACGGCGTTTGTCTGTGACAAACTGATGGTAACCGTACTGGTAAGGTTTTGCAAATAAAACCGTCGAATAGAAAAATAGTACCTATATGTGACGTCCCACGAGAAAAGGTACCTTATGGCGGTTGGCGCTTACGCTATTATTAACGCCGCGCCAATATTATTGCGGCGCTATGCGACCTTTTGCCGTGGAAGGTCACATATACACCTCGGCCAGTAAACAAGAAAGCCTCGGATAGCTTCGCCTCTTCCGACAATTCATGTGATCTGAGACATTTCTTAATTTACTGCCCTATAGGTAAGTAATATAATTATTACCTATTACCTTTGTGCCTTGAAAACGACGTCGTCAGATAGTCACATATATGTTATGTGTAGGTAAACATAGATAATTGTTTTGTAAGGGCCAAAGTTGTTGTTTAACTCCTCTAACGCTATTAATACTGGTCATCCAAGATTATTATTTTATTCTACCAGTCAGCATGAGGTTGAATTCAAAATTTTCATGCAACTCACTTTAGGACTCTTGTAGATTAAATACAATTTTCTCATCAGTTTTCGAAACATAAATAGAGCTTTTATGAGGTAGTGTGGTGAAATGGTATAAGTAGGTATTACATAATATACCTAAGGCAGTAATGTTAACTGCCCGAGTTTTGTGTAGCTACTAATTTTCTGATTGACGAAGCCGGAAAGCGGCAACTTCGTTTAGCGCAGCGTGCCGAAAGTTGCTTTCCGCACGGAGAACAAAAAAAAATAGTCCCTCAGTGTGAACATCCTTTTGGGCCGTGTACACATCCCCGTAATGATGTCGACTTCCATTCAGAGTGCGATATTAATTCCCTCCGTGACCCCACTTGCTCGATTTCGGAGATAATGTGTTTGCAGATAACGTGGGGTTATGGTATAGACCACCTCAATTAACTATCAGACGGAGGTCATGAGACAATCAAAGTCACTCATAAGTACTCCCGTTCCCGTACCTTCCCGCAAATTTTGTATGGGTCGCGCTTATTTCTGCTTGGTTTTTCTGGGGTTTTTATTATAGTAACTCAGTATAAATCTCCGCCCGGGCCATGTACAGTCACCTGCATCCTGCAATAGTATGTACCTAACTCTTCGAAGGCCGCAAATATATGTGACACGCTGGCTGTACAAATAAGATCGTGTCCGATATTTTTGCGGTCTTCGTTGTGTAACATATTATTGTAAGTGATTGTACACATCCACAGATGTAGTGCATAATTATTTACCATCGTATTTTCTCGGAAACGTTTATAGTATTGGTCATGCTACTTCAGTCAACCTCAGTACTTTTTGTACCCAGCCGGCGTATTATGGATGGCTTTATCCATCTTTGTCCACGTGATAAAATAACTGTCACTTTTTAACACCATGGGATAGAAAGTGACGGACACCGATTTATCACGCTGTCGCGTAGACAAGAACGACCACCATATCCGTGCAGTGACTGAAATAGTAAAGGCACTTCGTAGTTCGTACGTTTCCATGAAAATACTCTCTCTCTTCTCTGGAAAATAATTATGCACTACATCTGTATCGTAATAATGTCGACTTCCATCATTGAGAGTGCGATATTAATTCCCTCCGTGACCCCACTTGCTCGAATACGGAGATAATGTGTTTGAAGATAAGGCGGGGTTATAGTTATCTATGCAGAAGGTCGAGATCTTACCTTCTCAATGATCTGATCACTAATCAACAAAAGATCTCAAACTCTCGAGTTTCAGGGATCAGAGGGCCACCGCGAAACACTACGAGTAGATTCGAAATTTCGTTATCGCCTCTATTGTTAAAATATGCAAGAGTGATAGAAAGGCAGATAACGAAATTTCGATTTTGGTGTCGCGTTAGTTGGGTAGTTTTTAGGATTCCGTGCCCAAAGGGTAAAAACGGGACCCTATTACAAAAACTCCGCTGCCCGTCTTTCTGTCTGTCTGTCCGTTTGTCTGTCACCAGGCTGTATCTCATGAATCATGAACCGTGATAGCTAGGCAGTTATAATTTTCACAGATGATGTATTTCTGTTGCCGCTATAACAACAAATACTAAAAACAATATAAGTAATACTTATCCAATACTCGTACAACAAACGTGATTTTTTGCCGTTTTTTGCGTAATGGCACGCAACCCTTCGTGTGAGAGTCCGACTCGCACTTGGCCGGTTTTTTGGTAGTAATTTGAGGCGAATGGTAGGTACAGTCAACTGTAAAAATATGGGTGTAGCCAACTTATTAAAAAATATCTCCCATAGTTCTTAATTCACTGACATAAGAGCTATGGGACATATTTTGAGATGATTTGTGCACCCATATTTTTAGAGTTGACTGTACCTAAATAATATATTTTACGCTATCGCTAAAACAACCCCTCAAGACCCACCTGTACCTTTGAATCACAACCCCAAACATGCGGTAAATAGCAATAAATAAGCCATTACAGCTAAATCTTCTAATTGTTTCTGAGATCCATTGTCTTGCCGTATTGTGCGTTTGAAATATGGTTCAATTATACCTGAGTTATAGGAGGCAAAAATGTGAGGGAAGGCTTAGGCCTCATATTTGAAACTTACAGGTAAAACGGGACCTAATTGCGTATAAAATAGATTTCAAATTACCTCCGACGTATCGAGGACGACCTTTGAGTACGAGGGAACACTGCCTCTGGTAGCACCCCTGGAGTTGCAGGCGTCCATAGGCTGCGTTAAGCGCTTACCATAATGGCTGTATATTTTTTTTTTTGACATTTAGATTTTATTCGAGAAATTCTAGACTAGTATTTTTTATACAATTTTTTTTAATGTATGACGATCCTTTTGTGAAATTCTTAGTGTTAAAATTGATCTGTATAATAATCCAATGTTATTATGGAATAATATTAACATCAATAAATTGATCTGATAATTAGATTAAGTTTAATTACGATTTATAAGAGCTTGTTGCTAGGCGTACATGAATAAAGTATATTTTGAGTTTGAGTTTACCATGAAGTGGTATAAAAAATTCTAGCCGTAGGATTTTTTAGAACTAAATAAAGCTCTATACCTGTCTCTCGCTCTCAGTCTAGACCAGCGGTTCAACCTTTTATTAGCCAAGGGCCACATAGCAGTTAACGAAGTGGACGCGGGCCGCATTTTGTTAATATTTATGACTTTATCAGACATTGTAATTTGTCAATATTACATAAATACAAAATAGCCAGGGAGGCTCGCGGGCCGCAAGTGAGAGGTTCGCGGGCCGCTGGTTGCCGACCGCTGGTCTAGACTGTCGTCTCGAGTTAGTGGTTAACCCTGGGATTAGTAAAGCCTGACTAGGAATATAAGTATGCTAACGCGCGATGTTACGGGATTTCACTGCAACTAATTTTTTCATACTAATTCATATGTCGTATAAGGAAATCAAGGAGGCGGCCCCGGATAGAATCAAATGGAGAGAGCTACACCGACAAGAGTAGAACTCTTCAATGTACGACGATTTATACTGAACTGTCACCCTATACCACAGAATAAATAATAGTACTAGGGACAGAAGACTCACTCTCTAACAAAACGCATCTGTCACGATCAGCACAGATATGGCCGCTAGGTGGCGACAGCGCCACGCGCGGCTTATGGCAAACCCCAAAACGGGGTCGAACGGATGTACTTTTAGCTATCTGTAGCAAAGCGACGAAATCGCGGAGTGAGACACGCCTGGTAGTAGTATTTTTTGAAAGAAATAACCGGTTCCGAGCCTTGAAGCCTGATAGGCTTTATAGTAATACTACAAGAACACACACAAGTTGCTTCTAAGAAGTATTAGTGTTGTTGTTCGCGGTGAAAATCGTCTTGTAGCCGTTAGTAACTAATACCCACGTTAACCGCATTAGCTAAAGAATAACGTAATCCGTAAATCGGACAACAAGGGCGTTGACCTTTTAGAGGAGTTAGGGTACGAGCGCCTGATACTGACACTTAAATTGTATAGGAGTGTAGGAGGAAAACGAGCAGACAAATCGCCTATGGTAAGCAATCATCGTCGGCAATGGACACCTGCAACACCCCAGAAGGATTACAAAGATAAGTGCGTTGCCGGGTTAAGCCCCGGTAAGATGGGTGGACGCTTTTTTTTGTAGATTTCAAGGTTGTTTAGGTACAGTTGATGAAAACTTTTATAGGTGGCAATAAAAATATGGCTGACTTTAATGTATTTTCTGCCCGATTCGAACTTTACGATACGTCAGTTAATAGATCTACAAACGATATGGATTAGATAATTATGTCAGTGTCAACTGTCATGTTTCTTCAAACAAAAACGTCATTGACACTGACACATCTAACTCATATCGTTTCTAGATCTATTAACTGACGTATCTTAAGGTTCGCATCGGGCAGTATGTATCTAGATACTAGATAGCACATTATAGCATATGGATGGATATTATAATTATGTTAAACTTAATTTTTAGGCCAACCGTTAATGTTATCATTATAATACTTATTTTACACTTTACACATTACGTAACTATAATCTTTGTAAATTGAAAAAACTACGTATATATTTATGACTGACATGTTAATTTAATTACAACTAGAGTAGTATAACTAAAGTATAATTAATTAAAGCTTAATGTACCGAGGTAATAACTAATGTGATCATAACATTGATTATTACACTACTCTAAGTGCAGATTTTAGCGCGCTAATTACCGAATAATAATTATGTTAATTATACATCAAACACAACTCCAATAAGGTTCAACTATTACCAAATACAATTATATCCGGGTAAGTATTCAGATTTGACAAGTTGTTATATTTTTGATATTGTTATGAACTTGACACGACACAGAGATATCGCACTCACCAAAAAATGCAAGCGCATTATCTATATCTACCTAATTAAACTAACCACAAAACAATTATGGCACCATACTAGTGTAATGAATCAAAATCCTTCGTACAATCAATTACCTTTATTTTACTCTAAGTTCTTACTTAAACACTTTCGACATTCTTAATTTAACAAGCAGTAAGCCTTCCTAACTTCCTAACTCCGGTTCAAGCACCAGAGCGAGAATGCCCCTTCCATCCCATGGTAAGTTACATTTATACTTTTTCATCATTTGAATTGGCGGGTAGGAGAGAAGGGTCATTTTCGCGACTACCGACAGATTAATTAACAAATATTCGGGTAAAAACAAATCAGATTTCTAATCACTACCCACTGAATACCATAAGTTTAACATAACTCACATAAAATAATTATAATTTATTCTTGAAATCTTATGAAATATCACACTAGTAAATACCATCCACGTTTACCAGTCAAACCACTCAAACACAGAGGCACGATATTAGACTTTATCTGTCATCGTGTCAGAGTGGTGTCAGATACATTGAAGTGGAAGGTATTCACAAATATCTTAACATTACTGTATTATTAAAACTTTTATTACGATAGTTTGAACAACTTGGTCGTTCCGATATACATACCTGATGGTGACATCATAATAGGTAAAAACTTTTTTAATACAGTTGCTCAAAAAGTGCTACTTTACGTAGCTGTTTAGCGTGCGGAAAGTTGGTTATCTCGAACTAGTGCTTTTTACTTTTCCAATTTTTTTAAATTTATACTTGTTCCAATTCACGACTACTTATTGATGAGTGTTAATATTAGTTTCCTTTAAACGTCGTAATCAGCATAAAAACCTACCGTTAATGTAAGAATACGAAAAATATTACATATTTCATATTTAATTACTTACCTCTTCATCATTATAACACGTTTAATTTTTAATATTCAATATTGAAAATTCCGTTCTTTATAAGTTGACTGAATGGAACGGAATAGCTGTCAAACGCCCATAGATATAATATACTTAAAGACGACGTCTAACCGAGCTGTCACTGTTACCACTTTTGTTTAGTGTACGATTAACAATGTTTTTCTTATTTTTTCGCAACTGTATTAAAAAACGTCGTTCGATACACGTGCGGAAATGTCATTCTTCACTCGTCCCGAGTCTTGCCACTCGCCTGCGGCTCGTGGCAAGATATCTCGGTACTCGTGAAGTAATGACATACCTTCCGCACTAGCATCGAAATGTACTATTTTTTTGCGCAAATGATTGTATCAATAACAAAACCGTAACAGATTTTAATATCTGAATAGCGCCGGTTTAGCACATAACGTATTTACTTACTATTAATATAATAATTAGTGAACCGGCTGTATTCACTTATGGCCGGATATGAGATTCGCAGCTATATTTACAGTTTGATTGTGTTTGGTTTGATGCTGAGTTTGTACTGCGTAAAATTTACAATTTATTGTATGTATACCTATACGAAAAATATGAACTATTTATTTTATTATTACTTTTTATTAGGGTACCTAACACTCCACCTGTCTGTCTATTTGTCTGTCTGTCTGTCACCAGACTGTATCTCATGAACCGTGATAGTATTTGTTGTTATAGTGCCGCTATAACAACAAATACTTAAAAGTACGAAATCCTCGGTATGCGAGTCCTACTTGCACATGCCCCGTTTTTCTAAAACCGTTGAAAATATGATCTTAATACATATTTGTAAGATGTATTCGTCAAATTTTGTAAATTAATAGTGTGTCACATGAACGCGCATTTACCCTACAACACATTCGACCTATTTTCCTTCAGACACATGCGTCGGATTACCGGGTGTGAATGTAAAAGGAATAATGGCCTCGGTGACGTATTGTGCGTTGTTTGTTGTCAAATAAACACTAGGGATAAAAGCAAGCATAGAGACAGGGTAATAATAATAACATAACGAGATAACCGCCATGTGGGATGTTGACTCGACGATCATTGGGCCCGATTCGGATTTTGATATAGACATCTATTAGATATCTTTTAGACATCACCAAGATACGATAACGATATGTATATGATCTAACCTGTCAAATTTGACATTTGCGCGATTCTGGAGATACTCATGAACGATTTCCACAGGATATGACTTAGAGATCCAATTCACATGTAATAGATATCTTACTCTATCTAACTTAAAAGTGACATTGGTTGCCCGAATTGCGCTGCAAAAGAGAACTAGTTGATATCAAAACTATAACGTATCTAGAATGGATCTAGTACGTGTCGTCTCTTGTGAATATCTTGAAGTTCGCATACGGCAGATTGTCCCGATAGTCGTTTCAGTGAACGCCTAATAGCGAAGAGTCTCGACCAACATCTTGAGAGACTCTCGCTAGGTGGTTGGATCAAGACTCAGATGCAGAAGGCGGTGATCTAGGACACGGCGCGGATAGTCCACTGGTTGCTCCTTCGTCTGCGGCCCTGATCACCGGTAGCTTCATATCGCGGCAGAGGCATATAAATAAATGTATAACACAAATGTGTAATGGGTGCAAAACGTAGTTATACAAGTCCTTTTCTTTTTTCTTTACTAGTTATAGCGCTTTATTTTCAACTATTTTTCCAAGGGATAAAATCTCTATTGATTATTTAACCCTCACAACACCATATACTAATGACCCCGCCCACTGCCCACTGCCCACCGTTGGGAAGCCGGAAAGCGCAGCATTCCCGGATATTGCCCGCTCGGCAATCACTGATTTCCGGTCATACGCCAATAATTCTCGGATCAGTCTGTTTGTGCGTTCTGTTGATACTGTAGGGTTGTTTGTTAGGGTTTATCGGGTTTTGTCGGTACCATAGACCTAGTATTAGGTACATAGATGAGCTATACGCGTGCCTCAGTGAGGGACAAAACATACGCAAAGCGACAATATTAAAAACACGTTTTAACATTCTTGACAACATACCAAAAACAATCTACGTAGTTCGGTCGGGTTATTTGTTGCCCACCATAAACCATACTAAATTTTTGGTGGGGAACAAACAAAAAGTGAGACTGTGACAAGGACAAGCAATAATACCGCTTTCTCTGCTACTCCTACTGAAATTTCCATTAGTGTATCACTTTCGGTCGTTTGGCCCCTCCCCCGTGTCATCTCTATATTGTACTTCTATGATCGGTACCTAATATTGATGTGCGTGTAACCCATAAATAGGTACCTTACCTACAAGCCCATGTCGATAATAGTGTAAAAAACATACAATTTTATAAATGTTCTTCTTCCTCGTGTTATCCCGGCATTTCGCCACGGCTCATGAGAGCCTGGGGTCCGCTTGACAACTAATCCCATGATTTGACGTAGGCACTAGTTTTTACGAAAGCGACTGCCATCTGAACTTCCAACCCAGAGGGTAAACTAGGCCTTATTAGGATTAGTCCGGTTTCCTCACGATGTTTTCCTTCACCGAAAACCTCATTGGTACGAGCCGGGGTTTGAACCCGCGACCTCCGGATTGAAAGTCGCATGCTCTTACCGCTAGGCCACCAGCGCTTAATAGTCCACCAAGTTCTGAACTGAACGCAAATGCGTTAATTTTGACCATAGTTGGGAGCTTCTGGTCTAAACTGTGAAATGAACTGTCGCCTGCGGTGTTTCCAAACCGCTACGATCTTCAAACCTCAAAGAAAAGAGCGTATTCCCATCTTAGAAGCCGGCAACGCACTTGCATTGCAACTTGCAACCCCTGGTGTCCATGGACGACGGTAATCGCTTATCATTAGGCGATTTATCTGTTCGTTTGCCTCCGATATTAAAAAACATGTTTTAATAACTTATTTTTTCTAATTTGAGCGTTGGTACCTATTTAGCTTTTGCTAATAAAATAAGACTAATTATTTGAACAAAACATAACTAAGCACTCCATTTAGCACCGAGTAAAGCACTTGCTCCGAGTAAACATAGATATGTTGCTGCCCTAATTCCGACCATTTTTATTGTCTCATTAAATATGCTAATACTCGGCCCGGTGGAACAAAGTTTAACTAACCGTTAATTAAAATTTTAATTACTGAGCTTATGGCTATTTTAATGATAGTTAACTAATGGATTTTTAACGATGGTTAAAAGCTTGTTATTTCACTTTGTTCCCAAAATGTGAAATTTGGTTATTATACCAAATACAGAGTGTAAAAAATAGTTTTCTAAAATCTAGTACATAGTAGAAAAAACTCTATTGCACAAAACAATTACATAACACCGAAAGAGTACTAAAATGTCTACAAAGAAGAACTGATATAAGAATTTTCACATAAAAGATTCCAGAAAATGCGGAAATGATAATATTCTGCTTTGCTACGTTTGACTCTTAGGGCCACTTGCACAATTCCCTAACCCGGGGTTGACCGGTTAAACGGTTAGCCCAGTATCAAGTTGTAACCATGGTAACACCAGGTTTGACCTGTTAACCCGGGTTACGGATCATCCATTAATTACGTCACACGAATTTCTAGGTTTTTTGCCCCCCCCCCACCCATGTCACACTTGGTCAGATTTTGCAAATCCCTCCCCACCTGGTGTGACGTCACATATTGTTTTCAACGAAATCGGCAAAACTAACTCGGCATTATTTTTTTTATAAAAAATATTATTGGTAAAAGAAATATTAGTAATTTTATAACACAAAACCAATTAGGAACGAAAATTACCTACTTCCAAAACCTCATTATTTAAATGTACAGCAAATAAAAAAATATAAATTAATTTTCGGTAACTGATGAATAGTGATGAAGTTAAAATGACGTCACAATGTTTGTGACTCCCCCCTCCCCCATGTCACAACATGTCACATTTTCTTGACCCCCTCCCCCCCTAAACGTGTGACGTAATTAATGGATGAATAGCCTTTAGTAATTCTCGTGGCGTAGCACAGTGCCACCGGCCCCTTTCGCGTGTTAAAAATACATACTCAGCAATGTGCAATTAGTTTTCTAAACACTGACTACGACATTTATGATCAGCTTGTTTTGAAGCTCTGATCAAGATACGTGTGAAATATGAAGGGTTATAAAATATTAAAAAAAACGGGACAGTTTGTTCTCTATGGTTAGTAAGTTTGAGAGAGTCATTGGCTCAGGCACAGAATAAATAATAGTAGTAGGTACAAAACGTTCACTCTCTAATGAAACGCGTCTATTAATGGTAACATTCCATTTCTAACCGCAGCTGCACTACTGGTACTGAACGCGTCGCTGTCATTGTCAATTTCCATAGTAAAATGAACAGTATTGCAGCTGTCGTTGGAAATGGACTGTCACCTTATTTAAGACAGACGTGACCGCAAGGTGGCGCAAGCGCGAGCAGGCGTCCGCAAATAAACAATCATTCATTCATTCCGTTTCGTAGCGGTGCGCGGCAACTAAAACTGCTAGACACCAAAATGGGTGTGGCCGCATGTACTTGTAGCGACGCGACGAAATCGCGGAGTGAGCCACGCCTGGCTCAGGTAAGTCAGTACCTAGTAAAAACAGTTTTGCAGCCAACTGTCTTATCCTAATCAGATACATCGGAGCGGCAAGGACGCTGACAAATATGTGTAATTGTGTACACGCCTCTATTGTCAAGACGTTAGAGTGCGTGTTCAGATATTTTTGTATGTGTTTGTAGATGGTGTCTGGCGACAATGAGCGACTTGCGACGGCAGCAACGATACCCATAGGTTAGAGCGATCGGACCTTTCGTACCCACCTGTGGTTGTCGCTGCCGCCGTCGTTAGTCGCATAATGTCGAGCCGTTACACTGGTGACTCCATAGCTCGTGAAAGGAATAAGAATACTACTACTATACTAAACCCTTTTCTATACCGGTTACCAGGACAAATATTGGTCTGCAGGCCCCCGTGGTACGAATATGCTCGAGTTACAACAGTCTTACCATTCACAAAAGTTCCATTGACATCTTTCATGACCGTCTACCCACATTTAAATCTAAGATATTGCCAAAAATAATATTTAGTTCCAAGAAATAAGTATAATCTGTATTAAATTATTAGTATTTGTAATTATTTGTTTAAGGATTGTCGCAAAATTGTAAATAATGTATATAGGTATTAGTTAATTATTTAAAATTTAATGTTTTTTTATGTTTTTATAGTTTAAACTCGTTCCCAATATTATACTTAGACAACGCTATGTACTCCATAATTGTCGTACTGTATCAGGTGAAGTACTTTGGTTCTATTGTAATGCAACATATGTAATACATACGATGTGGTTGTACTTAATAAAAAAAAAAAAAAAAAGAATACTTTAACAGATGTGACGCGAGTCGGAACCGAAGGTGGCGTCATTAATAGCGGTGGGCCAGGAGGTTTTAGGTGATTAGTTTAGGATTACTTTTGTTTAATGGGCAACTATAGTATTTAAGGGATTTGGAGGATTTAGGGTTTTTATGGGGCTGTAACTGTAACCCATACACGTAAATCCGTAAAATACCAGTCGCATGCCGAAGGGCAAGTGTTGTGGCTTAAAATAACGTTTTTTAACTAGATACGCCTCGGCTAGTCTGTGGCCATGAGTAAGCGCATTCATAATAAAAAAAAATGTACTTTATTTTGCACGGTTCCTGTTATTATGAATAGGTTTTCATCGTTTCTCAAGCCAGGCAATGTTGAGGAAGTGTATGGTAACTCGCACATTATGAGATCGAAAAATCACTAAAAATATACCTAGGTACCTACTTTTGTCGAGTGTAACTGCTAATTGATACCATAAAGTGATGGCAATAACTACATATTATTTTGTGCACCAAGTAAATAAATATTACCTTCGCTTGCAGCATACAGAAATAATGATTGTCTATACGCTGCTATTAGGGCCACGAGTATAGCGGATAGCGATGCCGCGATAAGCGGCGATGACGGCGAGCGGAGCGGTACAAATTACAAAGCATTTGTCAACTTTTTCATAAGAAAATAAAAGACTGTAGCGTCAGCAAGATATCTAGGATAAAATCTGGCGTTTTTATTTATTTATTTAAACTTCATTGCACAAAATATATACTACAATGTACAAATGGCGGACTTAATGCCAAATGGCATTCTCTACCAGTCAACCATGGGGCCAAACAGAGATGTTTTTCTGTTAATGTTAAAATATTCGTCGTCTAGTGGTGTCGATTCTTTTAGCTACTAATTAGGGCAGGGGGCGCATAGTTAACACCAATCGAAGCTTAAATAATGTTTGGATACAGTCACGTGACTTTTGGTAGCATCTAACTATCATACTGATTCTTTTGTCATTTCGTTTGGCGTTTTTCGATGTAGGTACGGTTGGCAACTTGGCTAGGCCTACAAGTAAGATAAGAGTTGACAGTAGGAAGAAATTTCTACTTGTACCTATTTCAAAAATCAAAACTTTTTTCGCTTTTTATTTAAGATTTAATTTGTACATTTATTCACATTTTAATTGAACGTTACAAGCGGGTTGCACCACGCAAAATCTTCGAAATGCAGATGTCGGTCGACTCCTAAAAGTCTGTAATCGTCCTTTAAAAAATATTAATAGTACCCCTAAATAGTTGATTGTTTATCTATTCTCTCGAGCAAATTTAAATAACTTCAATAAACGGTTCGGCGCAACTGTTTTTTTTAAGTTTTTTTTTATTATATATATATATATGGCTGTTTTTCCTGACCGTACCAAAACATCGGTCACCAAGTAGCATTCAGCTTGCATCTTGATTGCACGAAACGCTGAGTAATCATAGAAACTGTTTACATTATGCTAATACCGACAATTAATAACCACCCTTAACTACATGAAGCTTTTATATACCTTTGCTACTAATCGCTTCGTATGGCGATAACATAAAATTTAAATATTTGAAAGTAAATACTTTACGTTACTGTAAGTTTTAAGAAATTACTACTGTACGGTTACCATCAGTTTGTCACAGACATAAACGCCGTCGAGAACGTAATTTACTTTCTATACATCCCGTTTGTACTAATATGCGAGTGCGAGCGAGATGTATAGAAAGTAAATTACGTTCTCGACGGCGTTTATGTCTGTGACAAACTGATGGTAACCGTACTGTTACCTCTACTGTTAGCGCGACGTGACGTACGCGTTTACGTTAAGTGTGATTTTGTATCTAATTTTGAGTTTCCAAAACGTCCCGCTTGGCTCGCTGTTTAAAATCCCAATCGTTAAACTGAATTAGGAGTATTCCATGAAATTGTCTACCGTTTGTCCCGTACAAACGCGAATTTTCTGAAGATTTTCAGGTATAAGAGTTTCCTTTTCAATGACAAATGGTCAAAAATACGGGCAGAAAAATAATCGCCTGCTTTAAATGCCCAAAAAAAAGTCGCAACACAGGAAATAGAATGCGTTTGTACGGGACAGTCCGTGGAATGGTTCATTATGTACCTATATGTATATGAAACAAGTGTTACGCGTCAGGCCTGTTAAGCTAACAGTTTTATTTTATTTATAAGTAAATATCCTGCGAAAGTGGCTACTAACCTTATCTTTGTATGACGTCGAGGAGTTTTTTAAATTACCGTATACATAGGTTATAACTTATTAATACTCATATGTACGTTGTATTAACATATACTTAATGTAATTATTGTGTTTATACGAATTGTAAATGAATAATTAATATAAATTAGATCTGTACTACATGAAATGATATACTACGACATTGAAATTGTACCTATAATAGACATTTTGACCTGTAACTTCTGTGTTATTAATAGATATTTGTATTTGTATTTGTATTTGTAAATACAACAAGTCGAGCCTGCCAGCCTGTAAATACAATACCTGGGTAAATAAGTATTACATTACAATAATTGTCAAACCCGGCCGTTGCTCGAGCACTTCATTCCGGACAGGTCGCGTGCATTCCAAAAATGCATCACAATAATATATGCATAAATGTAATTGCGAAGTGCATGAGCGGTGGTGGTCACGAATCGTGACAATGTGGAAACGTGGATGGGTTAATTTTTATAACACCAAGTCGGTGGCAAAAAGCATAAGACTCGCTTGATGACAATCAGCGCAAAATTTTGATAGGTAGGTATTTTTAATTTTTAGCTTTAGTTATTTTAATTGTAGCTAATTTTAGTTTTATATTTACTTTATAACACTTATTGTATCGGTTACTGTAGTTTATGGACTCTTGAGTTGTCACATGAGCGTGTACAACCCGTTAAATGACAATGGACATTACCAATTTTAATCTTTAACAAGCAGAAACGATTAGTATAGGTAGCACATCGTAACTGGTGAATTTCCAATATGACTTGGAACTCCGGTAGCCGTTTAAGAAATGTAACACTCTTGCGGTAGATGTCGCTAAGGGTCCCCTTGACCTATAATATGGTGGAAAGATTTGCTGGCTATGGATGAGGTCTTGGTGGCTCAGCTGGCAGAGCGCTGGAGTATCGATCCAGAGGCCGTGAGTTCAAGTTTCACCCAAGACAGTAATTTTTCCACTTTTAAATGGACATTACCGTTGCGACGTCGTTGTTGGACTTGTTGGTTCCGCTGGATTGAACGTCATAAATTCATAATTGCAATAGTGATGTAGCGGCGAACACAAGTCATTTTATCAAGGAAATTGTCAGATACAGCGGCTTTGATGCCACAATAGTAATGCAGCTGTAGTTGATATCCGAGGGTGACCTTAATGCAGCTGCTGTTGGTATCCGAAGGTTACGTTTACGCTGCTGTAGTTTCTAACCTTAAACTTAAGGCTTCACTTAAGCTCTGTTCCCTGGGATAGCGGAGCCGTCATATAGCGGCCGTCGCTAAACAAAAAAATACGGCTAAATATGGATGAGTAGTATTTTGTATTGACGGGCATTTCCATTTAACTTGTACAAGTTAAGCGCTACTTAAGTCTTGTTTCAGTAACGTCTAACCGTTACATTTCTGACAAAATGTATGGGATTTGACATTGACGATTAATTACGTAACGTAACGATTGCTAACCGGCCGTCAAAGGTGTTCAATTAAGTGAATATGCCCTGACACGGCCGCTCTCTACATGACGGCACCGCTATCCTATGAAACCAGAGCTTTATTAACCATATTATTACAGGTAATATTGTCTCGTATCCGTGTAGGTACAATTTTTTAACTCCCGATTTAGTTCCCCGTATCAAATTAATCAAAGTGCCTCAATAGTTAGCGTCACAATGTCGAGCACGCTACAACAAGCTTTCGGCCAAAAGGGTGAAAGAGTCGGGTTCGCAACGGCAACAGAATGCTTTGTAGCTCATTTTTTTAGTCAGTTTTATATTTTTTTTGCTGTTGCCTGCTTTATTCGCTAGAAACTCGATAATAGCATCCACAAACAAATTATACCTATCTATTTTTTTAATTAAAGGAAAAAAAAGTTTAAATTCACCGGTTCGGGCAAGATTCGCAGTTGCGATAGTGATGTGCCGTTACCGTAAATAACGAGAACACAGAGAATCGTCGAGTAATTTACGCGGTAACGTTCTCCGTACGGGTAATGATCGAGAAAGTTGTCAAAATTTTCCTTTTTTGAAACTTTTTTGTACAGAATTGTTTTTTATTTAGTTATTACTACCTGTACTGAAATTTTAAAAAAAATCTGCCAATAGGTACTAGTTTATTACCAAAATTACCGTAAATTACCGCCGTAAATTACGGGAAACCTTCTTCGTGAATGTTACCGGGTAAAATTTCTAATAGAAAATTTAACTGTTTTCGATGATATAATAGGGATGTTTCCTGTACTTAAAATAAATTATTTCAAACCGTGCACGAAATAAAGCACCAGATAATTATTAGTAGAACATAGATAACAGCTATTTTTAAATACAATTTGTATTTAATAAATCTGATTGAAATATAAAAAGTAGATGAATTTACCGTGACGTCACTATATTCGTTTTCATATAAATTCCATATTAGCAAATCGTTTTGACAGTTCTAAAAAAGAAGCTGATTTGACTAGTAGGAATGTAGCCTATTAGATTGTTGTGGTGAAATACATAATAATAACTAATTATTTTACTTATTATTGATAAGTTTTAGTTCGATGTGAAATTCACAGTATTTTAATGGCATCAATAAAAACAAAACTGCGTTTTAAGTATAATAATTCAGTTTGATTAAACAATATCCTTCGCAAAATGAATAAAATTATTCTTTTATAGGTACCGAATAAGTGATTAAAGATTAAATTCGTCGCAGCACATTAAATATAATCAACTTAAAAATAATGCAGTTTATACAGTGTAATCTAAACGTCGTACATATTTCAATAATTTTATACATTGATATGTAAGTAATGCATTGATGTGCAAGGAAAGTGTTGATTAATAATGGATAACATTAAAACTACTGTGATTTTAAGATATTTTATTACACTTCGTGTTTGTTTTAAGTTAAAATGTTATTTTTAAACAATGTAAGTGCTTATCAGCTGCATGGGGTCGTATTGTATTACTTATTGCAGGTAAAAATAAAACACGTGCAAACTGCATTTCTTGGTTTGGGTATTCGCGGATTATAATGGCTCCTGATTGGTCCTCACCCTTTATCAGTTGGCTAAGTCGTGTCTTGGTGGGGAAAGTGTGTGGACGGCGTAGCATAGGTCATAATATGGTACAGTTTAGTTCATCTTGAAGTGACCTACTGTGCATATAGTAAAGTGTTGTTAGAAGCTGAACAATGAGGCCAAAAGGCAAAGTATTAGACTATTTTAGAGAAACTACCGAAAACGAACGAATTAAGTACAGTTGCTTGTTTTGTGACCATGTGTACACTGCCAAGAATGTCACTCGTTTCGCTCAACATTTGGTTAAGAACTGTCAAAAGTATCCTGGTGATGTTAAAACAGAGTTCAGAAAGAGTGACCCACAGCCGCAAAGCAATGCTCCTACGGGTGCTGAGAACAGCTTTGGACGATCTACAGAACAGCCCAATGGTTCAGCTGTAGACGAGGTAAGCTTATAAGCCGTAATTATTTTATCAGAATTTAAACCACTTTTTTTCGAACCATGTTAATCAAGCCTTAAATTTGTTTCAGAAAATAATTCAGAAGGCTTTTGCAAGAGCAGTTTACGTTACGGGCATGCCATTGTCAATATTTGAACATCCTTTATGGATTGAAGCATTTCATCTTCTGAAACCAGACTTCAAGCCCCCATCACGCAAGATTATTTCCACTACACTTTTGGATGAAGAGTACAAGGAAATGAATAACGTGATCTCAAAAAAAATTGAGCAATCTAAGGTTTTGCATTTAGCGGTGGATGGATGGACAAACATCAGGAAAGATTCCATAATAAACATCATGGTATATACTCCAACACCATTTTTTCACACGTCTATTGATGCCGAGACAAACAGGCACACGGGAGAATATTTAGCTGAAAAAATATCGGAAACTATGGAAGAAATTGGTAGCGAAAAGTTCCTCGGGATTATTTCGGACAATGCTGCGAACATGAAAAAATGCGGCAAACTACTAATGGATAAATATGAAAAGACCACATGGATTGGATGCCTTACTCACACATTAAATTTGCTTATAGCAGATGTATTGAAAATGCCCGAAGTACATGAAGTGTTTACGATGGTAGTTGGTATCGTAAAATGTATTTTAAAATCCAATATATTTTGTGCAGAGTACAAAAAAATTGCTAGTGACAAATGTTTGAATGTGACTTTAGTGTTGCCTGTGAAAACGAGATGGGGAAGCTACTCACATTGTCTCGAAAATTTTATGAAATCGAAAGAGATTTTGCAAACAATGGCAATCAACGAAAGCAACAGGGATTTACAAAAGTTCAAGAGCGAATTGTTGGACGAAAACACATGGAATGTCGTTGAGAAACAAATCATCCTTTTCAAGCCCATTGTAAATTGGATTTTCAGGCTTGAGGGAGACGCATGCACTATTCATTTAGTGCCTCAGGCTTTAGAAGAAGTAGAGAGTACTCTGGTTAGTGATGTGGCTAGGCAAATATTCACTGAGGAACATTATGCCAGTACTCTTCAAAAATTCCGAGACAGGAAACAAAATTGTTTAAAGCCCATTCACTTGGCCGCAGTCATCTTAGATCCAAAAAATCAAGGGATATCTTTAAATTCAGAAGAGTATCTCGATGGCTGTTCTACAATAATGGACATTGCTGAGTGTGATGCACAAACAATCCTGAAAGAAGTATCGGATTACAAATGTCGGAATGGTATTTTCGAAAAAGAATTTGTGTGGCAAGCCGCCCAGTCTATAGAGCCTGTTGCATGGTGGCAATCACTATATCCAAATTGTGTTTTGGGAAAGATAGCTCTTAAGATTTTATCAGTGCCATCAACATCTGCGTCCGTGGAACGATCGTTTTCTACATTCGCAAATATTCATACCAAGAAAAGAAACAGGTTGCTGACAGAACGATGTATGAAAATATGCTACATATCACACAACTGGAAATTACTACATCGAAAAGGCCCACAGCAGAGAACTGACACCGCCATGGATCAAAATGACATTTCTGGAAGTAATTCCGAAGATGACCTATCCAACTCTTCTTTTGAATTCGAACCCATTGATTTCGTATCAGTGTTCGACGAATTTGACGAGTAATCAACAAGGAGGTCAATTAAGGCCAACAAATTAAGCAGTGATATGGTTTAATTTATTAATTTATAATGTATTAAAATATAGAAGTATTATTTTTGTGGCTAACCAATAGTTGATTCTATTTTTTAAATTTTTGCTAGTTAAGTATTTGTTTTATATGTATAGCTGATTTTTGTATGTACAAACATATTGTTTCTTACACATGTATACTGTAAAGATGATTATTTTTAAATATCCTCGATCGTTGATGTATCTTTTTTTGTGTACATAACATGTTGTTTAATACTCATTTAGTCATTTCATATATGTACTATTATATTGTCTTTTTTTAAATTTTTATTTATGATTTATTATTATTGTTGATTACACTTTTAAAAATTATGTTATAAATCGGCCAAAATGAACAAATAAATCTATTTACAAACATACTTAATTGTGTATTATTGTATTTTTATGAATATATAGCCTTTACTTATTGCACGGATACAAATAATGCAAAACATTGTCATAATATAATTTATAAAAATTTAACACGAGTCAGATAACATAACTTCACTTAAAAGTAACGTAAACATTAATAAAATATTTTAAAATCACAAAACTTGTAACCACATTTCAATCTTAACTGAATATCCTTAAGGGGTAAGTTACCGAGAATTCTCGGTAATTTACGGTAATTTTCACCAGTGAGAATTACTGTAAGTGCGTAATTTCTCGGCGGCACATCACTAGTTGCGACCTTTTGGAAACTACTCGTCCTCTAATTTTTATTCGCACTAAGTACGCAAGAAATCAGAAATCCTTATTATCTATAAAGCCTATCAATTTCTTCATGCATCCACCGGCTTAGGGGGTGGATTAAAATGTCAGCATGAAGCCATTACTAGATCGATCGGCAAGGTTGTCAACTTGCCTGTGTTTGAATGATTAGTTATTATTATTACGTATGCTAATTATAGTCATCTAATTAGATAAACGTCGAATAACTTTAGAATCGAATAATAAAATCGAGTAATGTCAGTTTAACTGACATGTTTTTAAAAGGCTCATGATTTTTCTACGAATTTTAGTACACAAAGTGTGCTCATCGCTTATGCGTATACGCATACTTTGCGTCCCTTTATTACACTTATATACGTACACAATTTACCGAATTATACTATAACAATATAAAAAAAATGTATCTAAGAAGCCAACATATTTGACTGAACCATTTGAGTTCTGTGAAAGTTGGTAAGCACGTCTATCTAAAAAAAACATAGCTTATTAGACTGACATAAATACTAATTATGTAGGTATTGTGTGTTAACTTAATTAGAAAAAACGTGCACGAAGGGTTCCGTACCATAAAGCAAAAAAAAAAACGGAAAAAGCACAAAAAGAAAACCGTCACCCATCGAAGTACTGACCACGCCCGACGTTGCTTAACTTTGGTCAAAAATCACGTTTGCTGTATGGGAGCCCCACTCAAATCTTTATTTTATTCTGTTTTTAGTATTTGTTGTTATAGCGGCAACAGAAATACATCATCTGTGAAAATTTCAACTGTCTAGCTATCACGGTTCGTGAGATACAGCCTGGTGACGGACGGACGGACGGACGGACGGACGGACGGACGGACGGACGGACGGACGGTTAACCATTACAGTCTGCAATAGGTACTCGAATTTATTTCATGATTACTTAAGAAAATATTATGCATACAATCATTTATTTTGCTATACCTAGGCACATAATTATTGAATTAATTTTGCTATTTGCATGTCTAAATTTGCCAGCGCTTTAATAAAATATAAATCATTACATTATGTCTAACATTTCCACAATCAATTTTATTTATGTTAAAATGAAAGGAATTATTATGAAATGCACTGTATACAATATATTTACTTTCAAATGTATCTTAGCATGACAGCCCTACAGGTATTATTCGTGTCTGGCGAGGATTGAAGACCAATTAGAGCCGCTCTCAGTCGTACACTTGGGAATAAGGCATATAGACAGACAGACATACTGTGTATCGTTCAAGTTACGTAGGAGCTAAGCTGGGGGCCCGATTCGGATTTTGAAATAGACATCTATTAGATATCTTTTAGACGTCACCAAGATACGATAACGATATGTTTAAGATCTAACCTGTCAAATTTGACATTTGCGCGATTCTGGAGATACTCGTGAACGACTTCCACAGGATATGACTAAGAGATCCAATTCACATCTAATAGATATCTTACTCTATCTAACGTAAAAGTGACATTGGTCGCCCGAATTGCGCTGCAAAAGAGAACTAGTTGATATCAAAACTATAACGTATCTAGAATGGATCTAATACGTGTCGTCTCTTGTGAATATCTTGAAGTTCGAATACGGCTGTGAGACTTTGGCTGCCTTGGATATGTATAAGCACATAATAAATAGAACGTACGATAACTTAATGTATGTTTCAATATTTTCAGGTATAAGAGCTATGATTGACGACTTGACGTATAGTATGACATATGATAAGCTAATACTTGGCTTGTAATAAAATACCGGCCAAGAGAATCGGCCTGATTCGAACTTTAATATACGTCAAAAATTTACAAAATTTACGATTTGAATCAGATATGTCAGTGTCAAAAAGTTAAATTTTTGTTTGAAGAAAGAAGGTATCTTAAAGTTTGAATCAGGTCACATGTCGGGTCTTACTCAGTGAAGGGTTACTTTTACTATAGGACTAACCCTAAAATCGGGGAAAATTTTTTGGCTGTTTCATAGAAAACGTTGACATCGTCGCTAAAATGTATGAAAAAGTAAAAAAATTTACCGGGATTTCTGGGTTGGTGCCATAATAAAAGTAGCTCAGTTTAGCGAGTAGAATCGAGCCCTGGATTTAAAGCCCCATGGTCAGTAACACCCTGTAGATCAAAATAGGCTAAACGGGGACTATTTGTAAGTATGTAGTAGTAAATATTAATAGGTAGGTACATAACCACTACCACCAGTTTTGACATTGACAGATACGCTCGCGTCTAAGTAACTTACTTTCTATGCATCTCGCTTGTACACGCATATTGGTGCGAGATGTATAGAAAGTAATTTACGTAAAATCAGTGACATTCGCCGCCGCATAACTGCCGCGATTATGACGTGTGCGTCACTTGTTTTATCAAGGTTATTGACAGATAAGTACAGCGGCAGCATCAACGCGGCTACAGTAATGTCGCAACAGTAATACAGCTGCAGTCGACATCAGAAAGTCATGTTTAGCAGGCGTGGCTCACTCCGCGATTTCATCGCTTTGCTACAGGTAGCTAAAAGTGCATCCGTTCCACCCCAATTTTGGGGAACGCCATAAGCCGCGCGTGGCGCTGTCGCCACCTAGCGGCCATATCTGTGCTGATCGTAACAGACGCGTTTTGTTAGAATGTGAGTCTACTGTACCTAGTACTATTATTTATTCTGTGTCTTTAGTGTAACAATCCTTTTTTGACCGCAGCTGCACTACTAGTACGAACGCGTCGGTGTTATTGTCAATTTTCATAGTAAAATGAATGGTAGTGCTGCTATCGTTGGAAATGGACTGTCACCTTAAGTGTTAAGTGACCAATCTTGCCAGTTGGGCTTCTAACTCAACCAGTCAGGGGCGTCACTCCTCCTGACCTTTCGGCCATTCGCAGCTCCCTTCGGATCAGCATCGCTCCGAGCAATTATTAGGATTGACACAACTTGACGCCCCTTTGCGTGCATGACCACAGATAAGATAATGACTTGAATTTTGACAACCCTAAATAGCTGAAGGAGATAGTGCCATACATTAGAAATGGACAGCATGATTCGACCCTGAATCACTGTCAAACTTCAGTTTTGTAGAAAGTGCCCTTTCTGGACGGTCGTACCTACTATTATTTATTCTGTAAGTCAACCAGAAGGGGGAGGCCTATGTTCAGCAGTGGACGTCTTATGGCTGAGATGATGATGATGATGAACTCAACCAGAAAGTATTCCGTTGTTCCCTTAAATATTCTGATGATTGTAAAAAGTCGATGGAATGCGGTACAATATGCCCAATATTGAGTGCAATCCGTCATAGTTGCACCGAAATTGTTGACAACGCGCGTGAAATGTAGGAGCACGAACAGTTTAGGAGTCCATTTGTTAATATTACTCGGAACCGGCAGAGAATAATGCACGAAGAGACAGGACAGTCCTTACTAATCATACCGGGTGTGGCCTGTAACACGAGCAAATAATTAAAACATCGATTGTACTCCTCAAACGGTGACACTTTTGTTCAACAACTTTTAAAAATTATGAAGTATTTAGACTCCCTATTTTTCATACAAAATAAATATTATCTTCAATGGACGCCATCGCCACGCCATATCATTGTGATTGACGTTGCTTGTCACGCCTTAAACATAACAAAATTCGCAATACATTGCGTCTTAGAATAAACTTTAAAGTGTATTAAAAATCAAACCACAAGTTATTTTTAAAAGTCGCTGAACAAATGTTGGTCAGTATGAGGAATACAGCCTAATTATTTGCTCATATTATAGGTCACATATTATTTTATGAGAAGCCTTATCAAAAGAAAAGGAAAAGCGAAAGTTAGCAAATCTGAAAAGTCTCTTAGAATACCTATACGTATTTTTTACATGACATTAATTTCGATTTAACATTAGGGTCTCCCCATTGTAAAGCTCTCTCGCTCTCCCTACATTGCATTATCTACATTTTAACTGCATTATTTTGCTTTTTTACTGGAAAAGCCAATTTGAGCATACAGTACAATCCGTTTATTATGACTCCGCTTATTCTGACCAACCGCTTACTATGACGTAATTACTGTGCGAAGTTTGGTTTTCATATAAAATTCTTTGTGACAAATTCGGATAAGATGACTTAGCTTATAGTGACAAATCGCTTACTATGACCTAAAAATCCTATTTCCACAAAATTATGTCCGGTTATACTGACACATTCGCTGGTTTTCGTGGCCGTCACCACGTCTTTCCCTGCGAGGACGTTTGGTGCGCTCGTGGCGTGTAAGGTATTTTAGTTTTGATTCTTTACGTTGGAAAAAATTGACTCCAAAATCACTGAGGCTGCATGCTTATCTAAAAGGTGTCTATCTACTTTCAGTTATTCTGTAACCCTCTACCTCCCCACCCTGTGTCCCAGCGGATGCCGCACAAAAGCTCGCCTTGTCAAACGAGTCCTGTTTTTGCCCTCACGCACACTCGTGCGCACACGCACACTGACGCAGGCGCGTGTGTGCGTGATCAGCTGAGCGGGCAGCTGTGTTGTTAAAATAGGTTATAAGGGAATGTGGGTGATAGTCTGTTCGTAAGAATTATTCGTAACGCAACATGATTGATGATTATGATATGACTCTTATCTCTATAGAAATTGTAATTATATTACAAGACGAAAAAGCCTGCGTAAAAATCTCAAAAATCGAGGTTTCTTATTCGACTGTTTCCTCCTCCAAAACTTAACCAATCGTTACCAAATTTGAAAATCTAAATGATTATGAAATTATCAGTGTCGCCTTATATGCGATTATATGCGATTGCCAAGTCGTTATATGTATTACAAATTAAAGATATCTTATTGATACTGTTTTAACACCCCCTGGCACTGATTAAAATAACCAACTTGGTTTCACATTACATCTTAAAACTTTTTTGTAGTAGAAGCGTTGCGAGACTTGCACCTTTTACATGTAGGTAATGTTTTTGATGGGATTACCCATGACATTGTACGATATCTGTTTAGTGTAACTAATAAAAAGAGAGAAAAAAATTGCCTAAATATTATTATAAGTTACTTATTTTTATTTGTTATATAAGCGAGTACTGTAGTAACTATGCCATATTGATTAATAATATGTTGTAGCTAATTAAAACATAATAATATTTTATTACTATACAAAAATTTGAACATCGGTTTGTAACAATAGAATCGGTTTTAAGATATTGATTAAAATTTATTTATTTATTACATAAATTCATTTACTTATTAAATTACTCAATGAGGTCAGCTACTTCGTTATTTTTTACAGAAATCTACTCATGAAATGTAAATAGTAATAGTTTTACGCTTTTCTATTAAAATATAAGCGAAGAGGAATCCCAATAACTTGGAAGATTGTTATGAAAGTGCGGTAATAAAGTACCCAACAACAGTTATCTGCCTCAGTAACTTAGCAGTTAGTTATCTGCCTTATTACTCTTAACTTTGTAATTCTAATTAATGCAGTACTTGATCTGAAGTGCGTCGGTTTTTCGAGAGATGGCGCTAGTGGTCTTGATTTGAATGCAAAAACAAGCAGAACTTGGCAAATTGGAGTTATTTTTTATTTGCTACATTAAGAGTTACAATTGAAGTATATGATTGTGTATGTAAGTAATTAGGTATGGTATGTTTGTATTGTATGTTCTCGTCGAAATTATATTCGTCATAACTTTTATATTATTGGATTTTTTAACGTTTCCAGGTTATAGCACTGGACTTGGCGTATTATTTGTCTTAACATACTTGTTATAGTGAATTTGTTCTCTCAACTGTCAAAAGTGACATTTCTTTAACTATCTAAATAGATCTCCCATACGCAAGAAGAAGCTAAGCATGCCTAGATTTTAACATTATTCAAACACACCCTTATTTTTTAGTGTGTATAGATCATTTTGACCACCTCGCCCGCTTTCTAACTTCTGCACTCTATAACCTACCTTTTACATGACGTATCGGTTAAAATGGCCGTTCCATCACGCATCAGTCAGGACTCAGGTCACCGCCTGCACCTTGCCTCCCGCTGCGCTTTTGAAAAAAAGAAGTCGACGACGAAACACGACTTCTGTCCTGCTCGCACTCGAGCTTACATGTGTGTGGGTGTCTCGCTTGTCGATCTTCTTTTTATACCCCTGATTACGTTGCTCTCAACTCTCAACAGGGGTGCGGTTTCGAACGCTTGCAGAGCGAAGGTGAATTTAAACCAATTTTAGTTGGTCTTAATTGAGAATTTCGTACTATAGTTGCTCAAACCAATTTCTCAGTCAGTAAGAAACAGGAAAACTATATTCATCCTTTTCTTTTGGGTGCTAATACTAGTGTAAGACAAAGTATGATTCTCTCTGTCTATGATTGAAATGAGACAGTCCTTTGACAAACTATACCTACTCATACGTAAGAGTGTCGTAAGCTTACGACACTCTTCATGGTAAGCAGTTACCTAAGCCTATGGATGGTTGCAAGTTCAGATAGTCGTATTTATATGTGTAGATAATAGGTATCGAGTTGAAATTACAACCATATATGTATGTACTTAGGTCGACAGTCCCTTGAAGTTGTAAAAAAATAAAATTTCAAAGTTAACGTAAAAAAAGATACAGCCGTTTATGCCGTAAAAATGTACACCTATTTTGAGTTTTAACACTCTCAAGGAAATCAAAATTCATAGGGTACTTCCCGTTGACCTAGAACTATGAAATTTGGCAACTAATATCTTCTTATACTACAGGGAAAAATCTCAAAATCAAAAGATTGAAAAAATAATAAGTAAAATTTTTACGGAACCCTCGGTGGGCGAGTCCGACTCGCACTTGTCCGGTTTTTTATATGACAGGCAATCTTTTATCATTGTAGATGATATTCTGTCGCTGCGAGTGACATACATTGTCTTATAAATAACAAATTCTTAAAGCTTATAAGTCCTTCCAGTATCGACCCGCTCTATAAATAAAAAATAAATAAAATTCATTTATTTCAGACTAAGGGTCCATACATGGGTAGTGAACATTAAAATCTTATTATTAGTGTTAGTATGACATAAAAATAGACGGTCTAAAACTAAAAAACCGGGCAAGTGCGAGTCGGACTCGCGCACGAAGGGTTCCGTACCATAATGCAAAAAAAAAACAAAAAAAAGCAAAAAAAATAACGGTCACCCATCCAAGTACTGACCACTCCCGACGTTGCTTAACTTTGGTCAAAAATCACGTTTGTTGTATGGAAGCCCCATTTAAATCTTTATTTTATTCTGTTTTTAGTATTTGTTGTTATAGTGGCAACAGAAATACATCATCTGTGAAAATTTCAACTGTCTAGCTATCACGGTTCGTGAAATACAGCCTGGTGACAGACGGACGGACGGACGGACGGACGGACGGACGGACGGACGGACGGACGGACGGACGGATGGACGGACGGATGGACGGACGGATGGACGGACGGACAGCGAAGTCTTAGTAATAGGGTCCCGTTTTACCCTTTGGGTACGGAACCCTAAAAACTAGACGATGACTGCATGGGGCCGCTGCAACAGCTGAGCATGGGACCGTTTTCGCGCTCCATAAAAATGCTCAAAATATAACAATAAGCACGCTCTATGCAAGCATTCGGAACACACCACACACACATGCACGTTTGTTTATTGTACTTGCGACTTGGAACAGACGGAAAAAAACTAAGTTTGATGTGATTTTTCTAACGAATCGCGTTACGTGTGCGGGTTGGAGGTTTCTGGGGGCTTTTATTTAGTTACCAAGTTGGTTTTGGGTTAGAAATGGACTAGTTTTGGCTGCGATTTCACTCTTACAGATTTAGAAGTTAATAGAGTTTGCATGGGTAAAAAAAATTCATAACTGTCCAGTGACATTAATTACTTATACATATATGTAATTATCCCATATAAAAAAGGAGATTGTCAAGCCCCATACAACATCGCGAGACTTGTCTATGTTGTAAATTGTATAATTTTATTTGTACATTTTATTTATTTATTTGCGTATAAAAACTGCCACCTCATATCTGTAATTTCAAAACGTAAAATTGGACTTCACTGACCTCAGTTACCTACAGTCACAAAAGAATGATAAAATTATAAATAAAGCATGTTGAGCGTTTAGAATGTTCATAATTGTGAAAACTAGATGGCGCCATTAAATAAGAATAAAGAATTCTTCAGACCAGCCATTATCCAAATCTAACACAAGCAAAATAAAAAACAGGCCCTTAAGGTCAAAATTTTTGAGAGCGTCCGAAATTAGTAACCTAACTTTTAATTTACCTACCTACATAAAAAGTTTTAATTATGTACCCAGCTCATTTATATATTTTCCGTATTTCAGTTGCTAATTGCGTACTGTAATACGCTTTGATAATAATGCACGTGAACGGCCGCGGAAATTCGTAATTATTCAGAAAATGGATCCCTTTGATGTTGCCGCTGTTAATATAATTTGACGTTTGGTTAATTAACGCATATGTTTATGTGTTTGCAAATTTTCGAGTAATGAAACTGATGTTTTGATTTTGAAAAATGGTGCAATAGGAAAAAAAGATAACTATATGTTTTTACAAATACCACGAAACGATCTTAAGTAATAATAAGTTTGTTTAATGTGACTGTAGATGGCGTTCAAATACTCAAATATTAATAGAGTTAGACCAAGAAAAGTTTGCAACGATTTTGATAGCACACGCAGTGCAAGTGTTATTTTAAACGTCAAGCTTCTTTGAAATTATGACGATAACACTTGCACTGTGTATGCTATCAAAATCGTTGCTTTTTTGGTCTAACTCTACGGTTGATATCGGAGTTATATTGCACTAGCTTTTGCCCGCGACTCGGTCTGCGTGGCATAATGATGATGATTGATAAAATATACCATACGTCCTTCCCCGGGCCTCAATACCAAATTTCATCAGGCAGAGAGAGTTTCTTTCGCATTTATAATAAATATAATAATATATGTATTAGTAGGGGTTCTAAGACTACCTAATTTATTCTATAATTGGGTTATATATTTAAATTACTTTCCCATTTTCCCTACAAACTCAAACATTTTTACTTTCCATATCATATATTATCACGACAATCACCACGAGACGGCAGACGCATAAAAAAGGAAGAAAAAACCACAAGCCGTCCTTGAAATCATATGGGCGCGGGCGCAACAGCTGATGCTACCTGACACTGGCCATGGGCCACACATACACATCTGCTATTGACAGCCTTACAACCAAACTTAAACTCTATGGTACAAGAAGTAAGGTTCCTTTTGGAATGTTCCGCTTATCCGCACGCATAAAATATGATTGTGTTAGTGATGGATATGAAGAAAGGGATTTTGAACTCTGTTTACATGCAGTAAGGTTTTATTTTGTAGACAGGTATTGAAGCATGCGTTTGTATAGTTTATAGGTAAAATAGGGTTGCCGCTGGCTGTCAAGTAAAAAATTACTTTAGTAGTAAATTGTTAAGGTTAATTTTAAAATGAATGTGTGTGTGGAATGGTCTGGAGTTCTCGTTTTTTTAACTTCCCGGTATTGTATGAGTATTTGAATTATTGGAAGAATATGGACGTTTGTGAAAGTAATGAGTGTTTGGGACTTTAATTAAGGTGTTATTTACCGGTTATGACTGACATTTCTATAGAGCAAAGGAAAAAAATATCTATCCACTAGTAGGTAAAAATACCACCAGCAAACTAGTTACTACGGAAGTACCCAGCTCACTAAGTGGCAGGGCTAAAGATCGTGCCAATACATCTCATATTGGATAATTAAATTAGAATTAATCGCATTTTTAGGGCAACATTGAAGCAAATCGTCCTATGTTCCCATTTCCCATGTTTCAATATACCCCAGTCTCCCCAAATCGTTTAAAATCAAGTGACAAACTGACAAATCGACAAAATTAATCACACCCTAGGGCCCAGATGGGCAGATCCATCAACGACAATGTTGCGTTACAATTGTCATGTCAATATGTCATGACTTGCTGGTTTGAAGGCAAGAAACACAAATTGTTATTGTATGAATACTGAATATCTTCTGGTGCCTTTTCTATCAAAACTACAATGTGATTATGGCGATTTTTGCCTTGTTACCTGTACTCTTCCCAACATGAGTAACAAACGTGTTGTTTGAAAAATAAAATTTAAGCTTTTATTTTAAACTTACAAATTTTATAATGTATGTACTTATGCAAGTTAGCTGCAATTTCCATTATTCAATTAAGCTGAATAATATCTAAGTTGGGGTGACAATGCAATATCATGGTAACATCAAGCTGATCAGACGATGCAGACTGGAGGTGGCCATGAAATGTGTGAAAGAACGCGATCTAATTGTTTTTGGATTTGTCAAAATTCTCTTGATGAACATTAGTTGATTAATTGAGTATGATTATGATTATTATATATTATTGATATGTTTAGTATTTATGTATGTAGCATGTATTTTATTTTATAATATTATTTATGTATTTTATTTACTTTTGGACGTTTTGGTTAGTTTACTTTTAAAATGTTACTGTGCATTCCTTAAGTTTGTCTATCTAATTTGAATTCTCCCCTCATCTACTCGAAGGTTAGCTGGAAGAGATCCCTTGCAGGGATAAGCTCGCCTTTGTACCTTTATTTCTGTAAATATTATGTAAACCTGTGTTGTGTACAATAAAGTGATTACTACTACTACTACTACTAATATTAATATTAGTTGCCTGTTTAAAAAAAAGTACAATTACCGGTAAAAGCTTCCATGTAAAAATGATAATAAATTTTTAGGCATGCTTTTTTTCGATATCTGTATTTAATTACTCAATCCCTTCAAATTAGAAATTAGTTTGATTCGAATTTTACAGACAATCTGTTTTTGCTGGGTAGAAAATCTATGCGTACAGTTGTAGTGTATAATTATTTTCCATTGTATATTCACGAAAACGTACGAACGTGTCTTGCTATTTCAGTCAGTCTCGGTACAAAAAGTACAGAGCGGCTACCGCGAAAACCGAAATCCGCAAATTGCGGGGATCTTTCTCTTTTACTCCAACGAAGGCGTAAATACGCCGTGTGCCTGCTATACTGCCACAATTCAAAATTTTTGATTTTCTGGATTATTGCAGATTCGTATTCAAAATTGTTCAATTTACGACTTTATTTCGAGAGCCATAGCAAAAAAGGTCTTTAAGAGCCTTTTTCTCACAAGTGGCCTTATGCATTTGACCATAAATTGTCAGACAATTCCCTGCAATACAGCCACTTTTGAGTTGTGGCTATAAAGCACACGTTTTAAATGAAGCTTTTGAGTTGCGTCCTAGAAAATAATAATTAGCTGAGTTACACATATTATATTATCGCGTACAGTGATCTTGTTCTTATCAAAGTTGATATAAGTTCAAAAACTAAAACCCGACTACTGCAAATCGCGCTCTAAAAAGTATGAAACAAGATAGAATTCTTATCTGAAGTTATCAAACAGGAAATATTATAAATGTTATAATTTTTTTAATAAAAAAATACAACGTAATAAAATATATTACATTTTTGATATATTTACAGAGATATTCAAAGGATCGCCGTGCATGGTCGTATGCCACGATTATAAATTTTAAGGTAAAGTGGCATACGACCACAGCTATCCTCTGAATCTCTGTAAAAATATAAATAATGTAGTAAATTATACATATTACGTTTATTTTTTTATTAAAAAAATTATAACATTTATAATATTTCCTGTTTGATAACTTCAGATAAGAATTCTATCTTGTTTCATACTTTTAGAGCGCGATTTGCAGTAGTCGGGTTTTAGTTTTAGACTTATTTTTTATTTAATTAATTTTGGGGTCATGACTTCGTTACTAACGACCTATTCGAAGTCACTTTATATTACTTTTTCGAGGGCATCCCCAGTACAGAAATACACGCAGAGCGCCACATATATCGGGCTGCGCTATCCTTTGGCATGGAGGCGCTTTCGGCGCCCAGCTTTGGAACGTGTACAGTGCGCCTCCTACGTCGGGCTACGCCCGACTCTATTACTATGAGGGCGCCGAAGGCGCCCGGCTTTGGAACGCGTAGAGCGTGTCTTGTACGTCGGGCTACGCCTGACTCTTTTAGTATAAGGGCGCCAAAGGCGCCCGGCTTTGGAACGCGTAGAGCGAGCTTCGTACGTCGGGCTACGCCCGACTCTTTTAGTATGAGGGCGCCTTCGGCGCCCGACTTTGGAACGCGTACAGCGAGCTTCGTACGTCGGGCTACGCCCGACTCTTTTAGTATAAGAGCGCCCAAGGCGCCCGGCTTTGAACGCATACAGTGCGCCTCGTACGACGACGGGCTACGCCCGACGCGTTGAGTATGAGGGCGCCGAAGGCGCCCGGCTTTGGAACACGTACAGCGTGCCCGCACGTCTTTTGTACGGCTGTTTCATGCATTTGCCCGGATTTGGTAAGCGTCCAGCGTGTCACGTATGTCGACACTTTTAGTATGAGAAAGTCGAAGTCGCCTGGCTTTGGACTGCTTGCAGCGCGCCACGTACGTCAGGCTACGCCCGACTCCTCTAGTATGAGGGCGCCGAAGGCGCCCGGCTTTGGAACGCGTACAGCGAGCTTCCTACGTCTCTTGTACGGCTGTTTCATACATTTTGGCTGATCTGGACTTCTATACCTATTCACGTTATAAAATATTGCAGGTCATTAAAAAAACACTATGTTTATAGCGGCCAAACAAATTTATTTTGCAAATACCTTCTTGTATCGCCGTAGTCGGGTAATACGCGGATAGAATCCAGAGCGCTTGTAGATTCGTAGTTCGAATTACCTACCCGATAAATTAATGTTTCATCGGGTGCATGCAAGCAAAGCCGGTCGCAAAAGCTAACAATATTTATATATTTGAAATGTGCTAACTGAGCTCTTTCAAATGATATACATCACGTTATCATTACTTATTTTTATTTTTTTCGTTCGTGACTTTATGACCTCTAGAGGACGCCTTGTTCATTTTTTTGTGACTTCATATAGCCTATAACCAGCGGACGATTAAGATAATTCGAATGACATATCGTTTGTCAAATTATAATGTGTACTTTAGAAGTTATGAGGGAACAAATGAACATACATACATACATACATACATACCCACATACATACCGGTCAAAATCATAACCCTCCTTTTGCGTTGCCGTAGTCGGGTAAAAATAAAGGGATTTTAACTATTTTGGTGTTTTTATTTATATTTGCAGGGTACCTTTATCCAATAATTTTGTGTTTAAATTTGGCCGCATCTCAAAATCTTTAAAAAACGTTTCTGCAATACGGCCACAACTCTAAATACCTGTCTTTCGGGCCTTGTGTCTTAAAAAATATACATTTCTTTTAAAAAGTGGCATGGTCATAAGGAGGGTTATATCATTCCGAGTAAAAAAAGCTAAATTTTAAATTCATAGACCTAAAACTAAAGGAGTAAGATCCTATTAAACACCCTGAACTATACTCTCAAAACTTTGAGACGCGATTTCTCGAAAAAACGGTTTTTTGAGATGTGGCAGTGTAGCAGGCACACGGCGAATAGAGTGACAGAGAAAAATCCCCGCAATTTGCGAACTTCGATTTTCGCGGTTATAGCCCAGATGTAGTGCATAATTGTTTTCCATCGTATTTTCTCGGAAATGTTACTATGAAATAAGATGAAAAAAAATTGTGCACTACATCTGCATCTAAATCTATTCCAACCATACCCTTCTCTCTTCCACTTCCAAGATTCTATAGACCCTATACTCTCCGTCTGTATAAGTCAGTAGCAAAGAAGCAGGTAGAATTTTTTTTCAAAACCAGTTGGACTGAAATAAAAACATAACTCGTAAAGATTAATGGTGCAACAAAAGATAAGGGGTTTCGAGATGTAATAGAGTTTTTGTAGATGCCTTAAATGTTAGGTAAGAAGCTTTTGCGAATAGATCGCATGATTATGAAAGTAGAAAGATTATGGATTAAAATCAAAGTTCTTTTAATATGGGTCGATTAACTTGATTACGAAAGGAAGGGACCCGCGCGAAATCGCCTTTTCATACAAACGTAGTCCTCTGGATGTTGACATTTTTGAAAATATTTTGACACAATTTGTTGTCACTCATCAGTAACTTCATGAAACTTCATTTGTATCTGTCCCAGTTCTATTTAATTAATTTACTACTACATTATTTCATTAATATTCATAAATGATCAAAGACGGCGCTAGCTGTATGCTCGACGTCTTATTCCTACAAATGCTGGTATTTTTACTAAAAATATTTTATTCTAAGAACTAATTTTTATATCGGAATTTTATTCCACGAAACACGTTTTTAATAACAATCTCGTTATTAAGCACATATTTATAGGTACCTACTGACCTTTTTCTGTCCACTAACAGAATATTTGAATTTTTTTCATGATAAAGAAGGTTTTATCTGCTTTATACTTAACAGCAACTTATGATTTTTGACCACCTATTAACAACATATGAAAGTTAAATGTAGTAAATAACTATAAACATATACCATTTAGGTACATAATATAATTATTATGAAAACAAAAACAAGTCAGTATGTACGTCTGTCTATGATACTTTCAATGTAATTTCTCTGAACATTTTGATAACATTCCCCGCTCCGCTACATTCACATCGTCCTCAGAACTCAGAACACATGTAACTTTATATGAAATTTGTTTTGTAAGTACATTTATTTAATTTGCCATCTCCTTTCGTTTCGACTAAGATTTGACGAGAATAATTGTGTTATTTGATTTGTGACATTGCTTTTGGAGAAGTTTTGAAGGTAATTATTTTGGATAAGCCGTAGATGTTTATGCCTGCAAATTCCTCATTATATTAATACATTTGGAAGGGAAGAAAAAGGAAGTATAATCCATCTTAGAAGCACTTTTAGAACGCAATTTATATAGTGCCCTTTGTAATCAATATAAACATACCTGATATAGATTCTGAAAGTTTAACTTTTCCTTTTGTCGATTCTTTTCCGTAAATATTAATTAAATAAATATTAAAGGCGTGTTTTCATCATATTTCTCCACCTCTCCTCCTGAAGGTGGAAGATGATCGCTGAGAGAATGGACAGCTCTATCCTCGCTCGCTAGATATCCTAAGTTGTATGTCAATTTCTAATTATAGGTAGTGATACTTTCTACTAACATAGTTAATATAAGTTCTTATAATATAATAGGCCTTCATCATCTGTGTCAAATGTTTTAAGCAGCATCCTGGTTACTACACTTGCGTTCGTGGCTGTAAAGCCCTATACGAGAGAGGATTCCACGGATAAGTTCGTACTAACGTAATATACGGATGTGAACTTGATGAAATGATTAGTAGACTAAACGTCAGAATCCCGGCACTAATGCGGCAGCGAATGTCACTCAATTTATCAAGGAAATTGACAGACACAGTGATAGCAACAACGACGCCGCAACAGTCAGCTGCAGTTGACATTCGAACGTCAACTTATCGCCGCGATAAATGCGTTGCGTTGTCGTCACGTGAATGTCACCTTTACTGAATAAACACTCACAGACAGTCATTTTGTCAAAGAAATTACAACATTCATGTAGTAAATAGATTTAAGACATCCCTAACAATCACTGTGGCTTTTAGTTCCAATAATAGCCCAAATTCTATAAATTAAACGCACAAACAAAAATTCTAACATCGTTCCTACATCTTTTTAAATGACCCTACGCCAAGAACGAATCCACAAAAAACGTCTTAACTTTACTACGAATTCAATGGCACTTACGACCTTTTCGTTCAAGTGGAAACGCAAGGTCTTAAAACCTCTGAAGGGTAAACACAAGCGAAGACTTCACACATGGCCCGGAGCAGAAAAAAAAACAATTTACGACGTATTGTGAGACTTTGCCAAGTTAATTCCAGTCTTAAGTGCAATAGATAAAGCTCAAAATTGATTAACTAGGAATGTTTGTAAAGAAATATCAGCTGTTAGGACGAGTTTCGGAAAGGGCAAAGAAGCGGAATAGATAAATACAGCAAGAGCACTCTCTTTAAAATGTGTATTTGCGTATGTGTGTGCAGTACGTATGTGAAGAGAGAACTCGCTGTTTCTGTGTTAGTTGTTGTATCCTGTTTGGGATAGAATAACATGCGATAATGTTGAAATGTCTTTTGCAATTACGAATGTGGAATGGAGAGTTATTTTCATGTTGAATGTTGAGATCAAAGTTTTGACTTTTGAATAAGATGCGATTAAAATTAGCGAAGCTTCGGAGCCTTAACTTTTAAAGCTCGATACTGCTTGACTAGTCAGTTATTTATATTATGAACTTGATAAGACTTTATAAGGTCTTTTTGCACTTCGTCTCTCCAGCGGTACCTAGGACGTCCAGACGGTCTTCCAAAGGTACGCCAAAGTATGCCCTACAGACGTCACGTCATTACCCATCCGGACCACATTCCCGAGCCATTGGAGTCTGGGCTTTCGTTTCTCCTATAATATAGGTACCTTTACTTTTTGTTGAGGTAGTGGTAAAATGCGTTACGCGTTCCCCCGGCCTGGGGACCCATAGGGGGATATGTGGGACTCCCTCCTGCAGTCATCCTCTCCTATTTAGAGGGGGAGAGGAGGTATACCGGATAAAAGAGTAAATGCCACTCCGCCGTCACCCTTCTTACCGTTTTGAAGGAGCCATGGAACCTATTCTATATATCCTCATTGATATATACGTAAATACCATGTATTCTGAATTGTGCCTCTAATTGACATCGTCTACTTTGCATCAACATACTTCCATCCCCTCCGAATTAAATATTTTCTAAAAATATTAAATACAATATAACTCATTCAAAATCACTAGAACCCTCATACAGGAGGGAGCAAAATAGGGTCATTGTTTGACAGCCGGCACTCGCCACGTGATCCGAGTGGGGTGGACGTGGAGGTCGATGACTTTGGTGAATAGTGAATAGCAATCATTAAAGCGAATAATAGATATGCTTAGAAATCGAGTGGAAGTCAAGAGGCAGTGTTTAGTTAAGCTCTGCCTAGGTGTAAGTACCTACTCTGATGTTAAGGCACTGGTCCCACCGCGAGCTAGTAAGCTATGAGCTATCGGCTATAAACACGAACAAAAGATAAGCACTCCCGTGTAAATAAAAGAGACACGGCGATATTTATAGTTACTCGCCCAGCGGTGAGCTATAAATATCGCTATACTAGCTCGCGGTGGGACCAGTGCCTATTGATTGAACATAATATTTCAACTAGTTGTATAAGCTTCTATTTAACTTGCCGTGTTGTTGGGTCACTTGAGTCAAATCTCGGAATATGAATGACATTTATAATTAATACATACAAGATAGGAATAAACAACAGGTGGCCTTATCGCTGAAGAGCGATCTCTTCCACACAACTTTAAGATAGTGGAGAAACGATAATATTAAATCATCTATACATATAATAAAGCTGAAGACGGTCGAAAGTCTGTACATGGAAGATATTTGAAAAAAAGTTGGCTGGGGATACTTAGAATCGATAACAGAACACGTTCCAAAAGTTTTTAGAATTTTTGTCTGTTTGTCTGTTTATCTGTTTATCTGTTTGTCTGTTTATTTGAACGCGCATCACGTGAAAACGGCTGAACGGATTTTGATGAAAACTTTACTAATCTGTTGAGAAAATTCCCGGCCAGGTTATAGGCTATAAAAAATCAACCCCTAAAAGGGGGGGTAGCCACAACACTCGATTGACTTAAGTTTGCCCCTGAATCTTATGGCGCTACTTAGGAAGGAGAGGCAAACTTTTTTCAAATATGTGCTACCACTATTGAGTGAGTACCCTGGTAAACTAACAGATGGCGCTGAATTTAATACGTTGTGACATGAATAAGCCACCGAGGAAGATTTTGCCAAATTAACTCTAAGTTTAGAAGAGGGGTTACGGATATCAACAAATTTAATTGAATAATTATGTTGATTTAATAAATTAATAATACAACAAAATTAAACGACAGTAAATTGCCCCTCATTGCACAGTGCCATCTTTTGGGGAATTGAGTAAACATTAAGTAATCAAGAAAACTAAAAATGAGTTTACATAGTTACGTAGTGGTAAAATAAACACACATATCAACACGCGTATAATTGCAAAATTATTTATTATAAATTTTCTCCATCATTAATTATACCTAATCGTAATTATATCGCACCCATATCAATTCCATATTCATACGGAGGTATCGCCTCGCACTTTAATAATGGCCATGAAGGTGGGTACTTTGAAAAAAAAAAGCATTGACCTATGTCGTTTGCAGTGCCGGATTAACCCTTTTAAGCAAAATAAGCACTTGCTTAAGGCCCACGTCTAGGGGGCACCAAAATCGTAGGCAAAAAACCGGGCAAGTGCGAGTCGGACTCGCGCACGAAGGGTTCCGTACCATAAACCATAATGCAAAAAAGGCAAAAAGAAAAAACCGGGCAAGTGCGAGTCGGACTCGCGCACGAAGGGTTCCGTACCATAATGCAAAAAAAAACGAAAAAAAAACGGTCACCCATCCAAGTACTGACCACTCCCGACGTTGCTTAACTTTGGTCAAAAATCACGTTTGTTGTATGGGAGCCCCATTTAAATCTTTATTTTATACTGTTTTTAGTAATTGTTGTTATAGCGGCAACAGAAATACATCATCTGTGAAAATTTCAACTGTCTAGCTATCACGGTTCGTGAGATACAGCCTGGTGACAGACGGACGGACGGACAGCGAAGTCTTAGTAATAGGGTCCCGTTTTACCCTTTGGGTACGGAACCCTAAAAAACGGTCACCCACCCGCAAGTACTGACCCCGCCCGACGTTGCTTAACTTCGGTCAAAAATCACGTTTGTTGTATGGGAGCTCCACTTAAATCTTTGTTTTATTCTGTGTTTAGTATTTGTTGCTATAGCGGCAACAGAAATACATCATCTGTGAAAATTTCAACTGTCTAGCTATCACGGTTCGTGAGATACAGCCTGGTGACAGACGGACGGACGAACGGACGGACGGACGGACGGACAGCAGAGTCTTAGTAATAGGGTCCCGTTTTACCCTTTGGGTACGGAACCCTAAAAAACGCGCAGGCTGCATCAGCATTGCAGTCGTCGTGGAGTAGGTACCTATATGAAACTTTTATACGTGTACAATTACCCATCTAATAACGAAGGGTCGTAGGGATCAAGTAAGAGAGTGAGGGTACGTAAGAACATCTCCAATGTAGGCTTTCGATTTGACCTTACGCGGAGGCCCTTAAAGTCATGGAAAAAAATCTTGCTTTCGGGCTTGCGGCCAGCCGATTTTTTCGAAATAGGATACCGATTTTATAGCGAATTTTGCTCTCTTGCACGCCAGATTTGTCGGCCAATCCAAGTTGCTCCTTAGCCGCGATCCTGAGACCTTTTAACTGCCAAAGTGTTATAAGGGGCCCCGTGAAAGCCGAAAACTAAAAGCATCCTATCAAGTAGCGCTTTCGAGTGAAGCCAAAGAGCGAGCACTAGAAGAGTCGTGATTATGCAAAAGCCTTATGGCAAAGTTGATCTTCTGTCTTAATTACACTTGGGCGTGGATCAAAATCCAAGCTTTCCTCTTTCGCAGCTGGGCCTTCTGCCTTGCTCGCACTTTACATTCACTTGGTCAATTCCAAGCTCTGCTTTCTTGCATCTTTTCTGTATGAAAACAACCTCGCTGAGACCCTTAAATATCGAATCCCATGCGAAGCTAGGCTGATAGAAAACTGTCTCATCCCTTCTCTGTGTAAAATCCTGGATTCGCGCCTGGTTGGGACTAAAAGTAAAAATGTACAACTGTCTATCAAATTGCGTTTTATATATCGAAAAATTTTCGCGCTCGCTTCGCTCGCGTATTAATAACTTTCTCAGGTATGACAACTGCAGCAGCATTACTCTGATGCAACGTTACTGCTGCAGCACTGTCAATTTTCGTGATAAAATTATGTGACTGATTTCCATACTAAAAGTAAAAATGTACAACTGTTTATCAGATTGCGTTTTTATATCGAAAAATTTTCGCGCTCGCTCCGCTCGCGTTATTAATAACTTTCTCAGATGTGACAACTGCAGTAACATTACTCTGATGCAACGTTACTGCTGCAGCACTATCAATTTTCGTGATAAAATTATGTGACTGATTTCCATACTAAAAATAAAAATGTACAACTGTTTATTAAATTGCGTTTTTATATCGAAAAATTGCCGCGCTCGCTTCGCTCGCGTTATTAATAACTTTCTCAGATGTGACAACTGCAGCAGCATTACTCTGATGCAACGTTACTGCTGCAGCACTGTCAATTTTCGTGATAAAATGATGTGACTGATTTCCATACTAAAAGTAGAAATGTACAACTGTCTATCAAATTGCGTTTTTATATCGAAAAATTTTCGCGCTCGCTTCGCTCGCGTTATTAATAACTATCTCAGATATGACAACTGCAGCAGCATTACTCTGATGCAACGTTACTGCTGCAGCACTGTCAATTACTCGCTTCGCTCGCGTTTTCAATAACTTTCTAAGTCAAATTGCGTTTTTTTTTTATCGAAAAATTTTCGCGCTCGCTTCGCTCGCGATTTCAATCACTTTCTAAGATATCCCGACTGCAACAGCTTTACTCTGTTGCAACGTTACTGCTGCAGCACTATCAATTTTCGTGATAAAATTATGTGACTGATTTCCATTCTCAGCTGGAATGCAGCAATGAACGTCACTCAACTTACCAAAAAAATTCAATTTAATCTCAATGACCCTAGGGAGAGGGGGCACCATGGTCTAGAAATGCTTAGGGCATCAAAATATCTTAATCCGGCACTGGTCGTTTGCGGAGTGAAACGATTTGGGACTCGCATTTTATACGCATTACCACCAAAAAATCGAATCATTCGCGAAAGTCTCGCAACGCATTGGGGTTACAAGGGGCACGCGGTCTTCCTCAGGAGTCTGAAGAAGACCACGGTGAGTGGCGCTCCAGCCAGGCAGGCCGCTTCGCTTTCGCTCGCGCGCCTATTCCTTACTGTATCATCCGATATAGGTACATCTACTACTCTGTCGTTTAAATCACGTGTAAAATTTGAATAAGGGCGAAAAAACTATTGATTTTGGAGTGTAGTTTTATTTAGTGGTACCTAATTGTAAAATGTTTTATCTGGACTACAGTCCTCTAGCATATCCATCTGTCAACTTTACTTCAAGTTCCGCCTTCAGGGGAGAGGGAGAGAAATTAGGCTTAGAAATAAGCCGCTTACTGACACAGACCGAATTCCACGCGGGCGGAGCCGCGGGCACAGCTAGTGCTAGAATAAATACCCTGTTAGTATTCTATATGTACTACGACACTTGGCGCGATTCGAGAAATGAATTAGAGATTCACTAGATATGAAATAGTAAAGATATGGGACGTTCCACGGCAAAAGGTACCATTGCCCCGGCTGTATATTCGAGCGGCGTTAATAATAGCGTAAGCGCAAGTCGCCATAAGGTACCTTTTGCCGTGGAACGTCACCTATCTTTACTATTTCATATCTAGTGAATCTTTAATTAATTTCCCGAATCGCGCTGACTGTTTAATAGCATAAGGTGTAATGGGGGCGAATCGCGCTGACTGTTTAATAGCATAAGGTGTAATGGGGGCTGTACATACTCGTCGAAAGCCTCTCGTCGTGAGTCTCGTTTTCGGTTTATCTCGGGGTCTCAGGGCCCGATTCGGAATGTGAAATAGACATCTATTAGACATCTTTAAGACATCACCAAGATACGATAACGATATGTTTAAGATCTAACCTGTCAAATTTGACATTTGCGCGATTCTGGAGATACTCTTGAACGACTTCCACAGGATATGATTTAGAGATCTAATTCACATCTAATAGATATCTTACTCTATCTGACGTAAAAGTGACATTATATATAGTTGCCCGAATTGCGCTGCAAAAGAGAACTAGTTGATATCTAAACTATAACGTGTCTAGAATGGATCTAGAACGTGTCGTCTCTTGTGAATATCTTGAAGTTCGAATACGGCAGTTAGTGTGTACAGCCGGCACAATATTTTGAATTTCCTCCATGAGAAATTGTTTATAAAACCATTTAAGAAAAATATGTGAAAAGAGACGATAACTCATTTAAGCCTAATTACTAATTAAAAACGTAGGTAATCATGCCTAATAGGATTTTAAAGAATTACCTACCTACTCACTAATAAAACAACCTCCGTTTTTCTACCAAAAGCTTCATGTTAATAATTCAATATTGATTTATGGCCAAACCTTCCCAACGGTGTAATTTTTTATTCACTTGTGCATCCCTAATTTATACTTAATCAAATTTAAACCTTAATTCAAATTGTAAAGAGTTGAAAATTGTGTACCTCAAAGCTTGATGCGTTTAGTTTTTACATTGCTCGTCTCAAAAGTAAAAGATACTATCGGCGCTTTGAGGATAGTTCAAATTTGAATCGTAAGTTTTAGTTAATAAAGTTTATTTTCCTTTAGTGTTTTGCGGGAAGTTGATACATTTTTATTTGAAAATCATGACTGGAAGAAGGCTTATTGTCCAGGCAACAGGTAGTTCTAAGAAAAGGCAGCCGATTTCTTGGAATAGTTTTGGCATGACCCTGAATTATTATTACTATTCACTATTAAGTATTATGATAAATAATAACACGGAGCGATTTGTATTAGTCACGGATGAGACGAGGTTTAAGATGATTCGTGTGCAGGGAAGAATCAATCAATCAATCATTTATTTATTTGCAGATAAAACATAGTAGGTACAATAACTACACATCAAAGGCAAAACACCGGACAAGTGCGAGTCGGACTCGCCCACCGAGGGTTTCGTACTTTTTAGTATTTGTTGTTATAGCGGCATCAGAAATACATCATCCGTGAAAATTTCAACTGCCTAGCTATCACGGTTCATAAGAAACAGCCTGGTGACAGACAGACGGACAAACGTTCGGACAGTGGAGTCTTAGTAATTTTTACAAAGTTCCGTTTTTACAAAGGACACGGAACCCTAAAAGTCGACTAGTGTTATGGAATCATTGGAAGCCTTAAGGTTCGCATTACTGCTGATTAAATCGATTAATTTAATTTTATCAAGGAAATTGACAGTGAAGTCAATAGAAATCCTTTCCTGAAGAATTACAATTACGATTCAATTTATAATGTATTATCATTATCACTCTTACTACTGGATCCATATATTATACATAATTCTCATCATCCTGTTCTTTTTATCATTTATAGCTATATATAAATCATCTCAAAAATGGTCCGCAATCATCGTGCGGATTCTTATTCAATAAGATCACGATTTATATTGAGTATGCTTGGACAACTGGATCAATGCAATCTATACGTAAGACTTGACATAATACGAAACAATTCTATGGTCTAGGAGCATGATTCAGATTTACCAATTTGTTATGGTTTTGACTGATTTTGATACGACCTTGAATACTCGCATCGCTCACGCACGTAAAACATGATATATCTGAAAGAAGAAGAAAGAAAATACATTTATTTAACGCCACAACATGTTACTGATATTACACATCGAAAAGAACACATACAGACATAAAAAAACATTGGACGCTAAAATAGCACCCACTCAGCATAATGCTGTGGCAATCCGTGGCGCTGATTTTCAGTGGGCACCTGACATAAAACTATGACACGAATATGAATTATCTACCAATCGGTTGAGTTGGTTTGAAAGTACGTCTTCTGACTAAATTATAAAATAAGTTACGTTCAGTAAGTAAATATGAAATAAATAACTATTAGTCCTATTTAGTCTCAGGACAAAACTATTTTTTACTTTAGTAGATAACCACCGCACAATTACTTCAGAAAAGAAAATCTAACAGTAGGTACATTCAGCATTAATGGTGGAACATGAAACAACGAGCCTAAAGTATAACCCACCCTGGAATTCTTTCCCAAATAAATATATCTACAGTTAGTGTTCAAAACTTCATTTAATACCGCTTGTGGGTACAGGTGGGTAGGTAATAGGTGGGTACCTATTACACTAACATACGGCCTGATTTGAACTTTAAGATACGTCAAAAATTTGCTTAAGTCAAAACAAAAATGTCAGTTTTGACACTGACAATTCCTATTCATATCATATCTTTATCAAATATTTGACGTAACGTAGGTATCTTAAAGTTCGAATCGGGCCGATAATTGTAATTACGCCGTAAATCATTTACAGTCGAGGTCAAAGATATGTTTACACTTTTGCACCTTACTCCTTTTTAATAAGGCGAAAAATGTAAAGATATCTTTGACTTCGACTGTACTTACTCTTTATGAAACTTATTCATTCTTACGTAAACTCAATCGTACATTCGTTCGTTCATTCACACTAACATCTCCAAGTTTAACTTCACTCAAGCCAACTTGACATAAAACTTCCAAAACCACAGACAAGAAGGAACACCAAATAGTTTTCAAATCAATAACCGCCAAAGACAAACTTGGAAGTCAATAGAGCAAACTTGAAATATTCAAAAAAGGTTTTGCTAAATAAAATTTCGACTCACGAACGCGTCGCAACTGCCAAACTTCGGTAGTGAGGGGATGTGATTATGGAATCTATAGTATTTGGCCACTTCTTCTTCGTCGGTATCACTCTTGACAGAGTGGTCGTGGTCATCACTTCAGGTGTTGGTGGCAAGCTTCACAACACGTCGCCACTCTTCTCTGATGGCCGCCTTCCTCGTGCATTCATGTAGGGATGGTGAGCCATTTACTGCCGCTCTTATCTGGTCAGTCCACCTCATAGGCGATCTTCCTCGTGGCCTGGTACCCTCAATCTTTCCCTCGACTACAAGTCACCTCCTCGGCCACTACTTATATTATAAATGCTCCCTTCTCAATGAGATTACTTCAAGACCGGGACAAGTGGCATACTAGAAGAAAGGCAGTAGGCGATAAAGGGCTGATATGATGATATAATTATAATGATATTACAAAACTAGGTTTTGCGCTCAACTTTGTCCACGTAGAACTTGTAAAGGTGAATTCGTATGACGACGTCTTCACTGCTCATCATCATCATCGTCAAAACGATTAGCCGCTATAGAATCTATATGAAAAACAGAAAAATGACGTCACGGCCCAGTTGCCAACAGTATATAGTTCTTTCTGATTTATTAAATAGAAATTGAGTCTGAAAACAACTGCGCGGTCTAGGCTTCTCTAATATTTTTCAGGTGCTTTATTTCGTGCATGGTGTGAAATAATTTATTTTGAATACCTACAGGCATCATACCTATTTTCCATCAATTTGAATTATCCTAATGAAGTTTAGGAACCGCGTCCCTTGGTTCTACGAGACTAAACAACTTTTGTATACAGTACGTTAAAGTTTCTGTTTTCTCAATTATTGGAATAGAACATGACTGGTAGCAGCAGCAGTACAAAATCAAAGGGCTTACCGCGAACACCTTCGACGTGTTGCTTCTCTGTCGCACTTGTAAATTCGTACGTAAGTGTGACAGGGAGGCGACACGTCGAACGTTGTTCGAGGTAGGCCCTCTGTACAAAATCTCCCAACGCGAAACTTAGCCAAACACTAGAGAAACGAACCCATTTACTAATAAGATTCTTACCTTACCAAATGTATAAAGGTTCTCTAGAAAGTTCCAAACGTCAAGTAAACGTATTTAGGTACGAGAAAGTTCCGAATACTTGTAGTTGAAGAAAACTAGACATCACTACTAAACTTCTAAACTCAACGACCATAAACCTCCTGCTAGCAACATCTGTTGTATGGACAGACGGACCAACTACACTTTGCATCAACTACGAACTTTAACTTCATACAAATAAGATAGAAGATCCTTTGTTCAGTTGTTTTTAGAAATAGTAAAGACTTAGCTTCGTTCAAGACTATAGACTTAGCAAAATAAAGGGAACATTTTAGAGAATGCACATTAAAACAATGATGCGATACTTTTGGGCAATGATTTTAATACTTTTGGAGTCTCATTCTCTTTTAGTTATTGTTTTAGAGGACTGAAATAATTATTCCAACAAAGTTGAATGAATAATTTTGGTAACTAAGTTTAAAGTTATGAAATACTCGAAGTTATAATATTCTACATAAACTTACTAATTATAAAGGTTTTTTGAAGGTAAGTTTGTGATTCTTGAAAATGACGAATTATGCTTCGGACGACTCTTCTCATAATTTTTGACTCGATGATATATGATGATGATATATTACAACATCACCTGACGACATTTCAGTTTAATAAGCTACAATGCATGTTAGCTAATGAAGCAATACGGCGTTCATAGGCTTCGTACAGATTAATCAAAGCGAAATATTCATGCCGACACATGCCATGAAATTATAATAAACCGGCTGACGAGGACTACGGGAGAAGCGGCAGCGAGAATATTTTTAGGAAAGCTTTCTTCTTTGTGAGGGCCAGAGAGAATATTTTTATGTTGGTTAACCATAGGTATTTAAATACTATGTAACTTGTAACTGCAATGTTTGTGGCGGACTCTCAGCAACAAAGCACAGTCACCTTGGTCGCAACGGCGTTGATCTTCACTTCAACTTCAATTTTTTATATTCATTCTTCCATAATACCTAGAGTGCTTGTGGTAATCATGTCAGCTATTGGTGGCAAGCTGACATGTTACATTTTTCCACTGCATCCGCATCTCACACAATGTTATGCATGTTCCTCACCCTTTTCCCTGTAATTTTAAGTCTCTATAAATAGTTGGATTTCTGGATGGGCAAAATGGCTAAACAGGTGAACAAAATGTGACTCAATCAGAAATGAATGGCGCTGAATAATGCTAACTTTATTTTTTCCTGGCATATTATGAGGTCAAAAACATTGTGTGTAACACAGGAGGAATTAAAATTGTCGCGCATCGGGTTTCTGTTGACTCTCCTTAACATTTTTGTCCATACCTCTCTATATCCTCTCTTGCACAATTAACAATTCTGTTGCTCTAATGAAAACAAGTACGTCAATGCAAAGCTCAAATGTGAAAGGGTATAAGTTCCGTGTAACATTTGTTCTCCTATCCTAGATATTTCACCAGACTTGTAAGTAGGTACCCCTTTTTGTAGAGCCAAAGAATTAATACCTCATTTTCCGTTAGTCGCTTGCCTAGACACCACACCTCACACGAGGGTTTTAGAGCACGGGTGTAAAACAATACATCCAATGGAATGCCTCTGTCTGCACAATTAGTCTTGTGCGAATTGTGACCCCGCGTGCGTCGATACGAGCTTCAAATTGCTTCATATTGGATTGTCATATGTATGGATTTGCATCGAGACGTTTATTTAGTCAACGCTGCGTCAATTAATGTGAAGGATGAGAAGGAAGGAAGGAGAGAGATGCCTTTGAGTCAGAGATGAGAATTGAGCGGAGATGAAATGAAATGAAACATGCAAGAATCAATCAATAGCATTCTTTCTCTGCTGGATTACAACAAATGCTATTCCTGCACATCTCTCAACTCCGCTCATTTAAAGAAAGGTACTCTAATGAATGAATGAAAGAAAATCTTTATTTTCAGGCAACTATTAGACCATAGATAAATAGCTTAAAACTAGCATACCTATATATTATTATAAAATATATTTCAAAACTAAAAACACACATTGCAATGCAATACAGTTCGCAACCCCGCAGTGTCAGGGTGCTGGCCGCGGAACCGCCGGAACTTGACACTCTTCGGCCAAAACTTCTCCTTGATATCCTCCTCCTCCATATAAATTTAGGTATGTTGCTGCAGTAATTATTATGAATTTATTATTTAGTTTGATGCTATATTTTTTGCTACTCTTGCCAAATCAATCTTCCCAAACGCCATCTATTAGCCACGCGCGCAAAGCTAACTCTATACTCATTAATCTTTGACAATGCGACCAACATTAAGACAAGTTAAACAGTATCCAGTTAACCAACAGTTAAACAGCAGTGAATGATGTAATTTGTTTAAGAGATTTGTTGCACAGTGTATCGCTTTGTCCCTAGTAATTAACTTGAATGTAGTTTTGTTTAAAACGGGGTTATCTTTAGCTGTGAAGGATAAAATAAATATGACTGTGTACTGAATGTTACTAGTGGGTATGCATATGTATTTAGTATTATTTTACTTATTTAATAACTAGCCTCGAACCGCGAGTTCGTCAAGCAACCAAAAGTCTTTAAAAACTTACAAACCCAATTTTCACTCGGTTAATAGTGAAATTTCCAAAAATATTGTCTTGGTGTGGAGCTACAATATTTAACCTCTAGCCGCCCAGAGACCTATAAAAAGGTCTCCTGTTCCGTTCTAATTTGAACTTTGTGTTGACAAAATAAAATTTAATAATGCTTGGCAAGGTTTGACGTATAGGCGGCTAGAGGTTAAATAATTTAAATTTCCGTTTTCTAAGTTTAGTCTGTCCGCATGTCCTACGATACACCTTGTCCTGCAAACATATTTTTTATGTAACTAAATATCAATTCCTTTTATAATATCCATATACCAAGGAAAGATATTTAATATAATAAAGCCTGCACTAATCTAACATATATTTTTGACCTAAAATTTGATTGATAGGGAATTCCTTGAATTGTCCTTTTTTTGTTATTTCCATCACGAAATCTAATTCAAAATCGCCAATTCTACAAGTCAATATCCTGAATTTAACACAAAACAAATATGAAATCGCATCAGCTTCAATATGTAATATGTATATCTTTCAGATACCTGTAACACAAACAAGTTAACGCTCCATGAAAACCAATCACTCGGATATTGTTATAAAACAATAACTTCGATTAAGGCTGCACGTGTTTAATTGATAATGGGGCTGTCAGACGCAGCTCATACGCTAACTTTCAGCTTTAAAAGCTCTTCCAGATAGATTTAGGTTAGTTCAGATGCGACAGATAACGAAATCTGAGATATTGGAGATTCATAAGTGCATTATAATATGACCAAATTGATGAATGATGACTTTCAGTGGCTAGCTGGCTAGTAGCCTTACCGTGGTACCACTGCTAAGATTTTTATGTCTCGGAGTGATTTTAGCTAAAAATATTTGCTAACACAGCTTTTTTTTATTATGAATGGGCTTACTCATGGTCACAGACTAGCCGAGGCGTAGACGTGGCCTATGATGGAGCGAGCTCGCCCAGAAGGTGCCTGTTCACTCTAAGTTTTGGTAGCTAAAAACACATTGCTATGGTAGCTAAAAACTTAGTTGTCCGTATACTTTTGAAGGTTTTTAGCTACCACAACTAAATTTTAGTTACCACAGCCAAGTTTTTTTTCCGTGCACGAGTTCTGCGTAACTTACTTTCTATACATCTCGCTCTCAGTAATATGCGAGTACGAGGGAGATGCATAGAAAGTTAGTTACGCACACGCTAGAGTATTGTCAGTGTCAAACTGGTGGTAGCCGTACGGATGGCTTTTATTATCATAGCCCGGTTTTTCGGGGGCGAAAACGTACTAATGCTTGTTTTACAATAATTTACAATTAACTACAATATTTTCAAATAACATAACGATACCGTTATATGTTATAATTTAATCGACATTAAACCTTATAGAAACTTAGAATAAAATGTAGCCTAAAATTAACTACTGTTTTTTGTAGGTATAAGTTTTAACCTTATAGTAAATTTCACTTGTCCTCGCATTATTTAAACGTCAAACCAAATTGCACCCGTCAAACCAGGGTATGCTTATCACCTCAAGTTTTATAAATGCATTGACTTATTGATATTATATTACTTCGTAAAGACGGGTCTTACGGGCATTAAGAATAGTGCCAGTAGAGCGATCACGCACACGTATTCGAACCAATCCTTCACGCCACACCACAACGCGATTGGTCGATGAGTTCGCAGCACGCGCGCGATTGGTCGCAGCTACATGATTGGCTCGAATTCGTGAGTGACACCGCTGAACTATCACCATTCTTAGTGCCCGTAACACCCGTCTTTATAAGTCAATGGATAAATGCCTTATCTACGCCGCGAATTCATCTAAAATAACATTTCAGCCTTCCTATACAAAAGTGTTGGACGTCTGCGAGCCAGATTTCAATTAACCTAACCCCTTAACGTCGTGATAGTTCCGAGTGTGTGCTTGTCAGTACATCTTGTACTACAACTGAGAAATACTTGTCTATATTGCCTTTTCAATTAAATATCGTTCCTATCGTCATTTTTTATTGGGCCCGTGGCTGAAACTACAGTATTATACAGACAAACGTCAATCAAAAAAATAAAAATATACCCCGATACATCCCGTTGACAAATGCGAGCGAAAAGTCACAAGATCCACAAATAAACTGAATTACTTGTCAAGCCTATTCCTCAAAATGATAGCATTTTACCCAATGAAGGTTTCCGCAATCGAGATTTTCACTAGATGGCAGCACCGTGACGAGAGATCTTTTTGACAGCTGCTGTCAAAATCCACCAATAAAAAAAACATGGTTAAACATGATTGGTGGATTATGACAGCTAGAACTCTCGCTACGGTGCTGCCATCTAGTGAAAAACTCGATCGCGGAAACCTACTGAAACAGAAACTGAGAGACACGAATGATTTAATCACCAATTCGGTCGCAGCCCGGGGCGTTGCTAATTGAAAATACCTGTCGCTCTGACTGTACTTAATAGTCGTCGGTAAATAGGCCGCTGTTGCCGACTGTACAAATAGGGGCTTGTGAAGGAAATGGAGACTGAGGGCCTACCGCGAACCAGGTTCGACGTGTTGCCTCTCTGTCGCACTTGTAAATTCGTACGTAAGTGTGACATGGGAGGCAACACGTCGCACACACAAACTAGCTGCAGCCACCCAATCGAAGTTACGCTCTCATTTAAAAAACATTGTGAAATAGGGGAGATTAGTCCAAAACCGCGTCATAGGGTAAAACTAGACACGGCAGTATGGCTACGTTGATAGTTTCAGATTAACGAACCCTTTGGTCACTGTTGTCAATCATCTTGTTTAGCTTAGAATAAATTTAAAAGTGGAAGCTAAGCTCGCCCAAGACAGTAATTTTATTACACTGTGTTGGCATATTATTTTTTCTTTTCTTGACTTATTATAAAGAAGTTATCGTTTAAAAATTAAATATCACTTTTCAAATACATTTTCATCAATACTTGCGCAAGCTAAACCGGACCATTCAGAAACGTGTAAACACAACACTTCATAAAAGACGAGCCATCGCGCCATATTGATTTACTACCACGTAAATTTAGGCGGGACCCATTAAAAGTAAATCAAAGTGTGTTGTAAATCGTCAAAGCTTACTCTAAAACCAATATAACATGACCTTTTTAAAATCTACAGCGACCCCCGCTTGGTTATACAAATGTACCTTTAAAGGGACGAAGGGGATGCCAGGCTAACATGGACAACAAGTGCGGTGCGGCCACGTAGACCACATTTGTGCAAGCATTTCTGTGCTAGCGGCTTAGGACATAAATCTGTACTATAAAACGTTTCTTTTGGAATAAGAGTTATTTTAAAGTTTATGATGAGATGTAAGGTTGATGTGTAGAAAGTATACGTTTATGTCGTAAAGTTTCTTAAAATAGTTATATTAAATATGGTATCTATTTAGCCTAGTCGGTAGTGACCCTGCCTACGAAGCAGGAGGTCCCGGGTTCGAATCCTGGTAAGGGCATTTATTTGTGTGTTTATCACAAGTATTTGTTCCTGAGTTATGGATGTTTTCTATGTATATAAATATTTATGTACAATATAAATAATTGCATATTACTTATATATATCGTGGTGGTGTGGTGTTGTTCCAGAACAAAAATAGTCGACGTAGCTCGGAAAGCGGCCAAGCTGAAGTGGGACTGGGCTGGTCATGTCTGCCGAATGCCGAGTGAGCTGTGGGCCAAGATCGCCACAGAGTGGCAGCCCAGATCAAAACGAGGATTTGGCAGACCACGCCGGCGATGGCGAGACGAGTTAGACTCCTTTTTAAAGGAATGGCCAGAGACTGCACAGGATCGGGAAGACTGGAAAAAGTGGGGGGAGGCCTTTGCCCAGCAGTGGGACATTATAGGTTCCCAATAATAAAAAATATATATATCGTCGTCTAGTACCCACAACACAAGCCTTATTGAGCTTACCGTGGGACTAGATCGATCTGTGTAAAATTGTCCTATAATATTTATTTATTTTATTATAATAATATATCATCATCATCATTAGTAATACATAAAACTTTGCTCATGTCGGTGGAACAATCGCCTATACTTTCTTTCGTGGGCCAGTCTTGATTTCCTCTTACCACGCATACTTTTACACTTGGCTAAGATAGGTACGTAATTCTAGGATTTCCTCTTTTTCTCGTAAATATAAATGTAAAATATTTTTAATCATATTAACAATACTCAACAATAAACAACGTTAGTAAACAAAGCGCGTAATAACATGTACATAAATACTAAGTTATTTTTATTTCATGTAAAATAAAGGAATGTTTTAACTTGTATTTTTTTCGCATCATTGTAAGGGCTGACTGTACGCTTTTAGTACAAACAGCAAGTAGAATCCGAAATATCTTATGTAAGATGTTAAATATTTATAGTTAACATCAACATGTACATAAAAAGTAGTTGGTTTAAATAAACATGTTGGATCCTTGAAATTTGTTAAGGCTGGAACGACACGTGCGACCTAGTAAATAGTGCGGAGAAGTGTCGATAAATTATCGATAAACTTACTATAGTGGAATTCGGGATAGCTAAGGAGAGCACAAAGCGCAACAAACCACTTTCAGCAATATCTTTATGACCACCAGAAAACAAATAGGTATTTTTATGACCACTAGTAAACAAACGCATTATAAAAAGTGACAAATAAACATAGCCAGTAAAAATATATATTATTATACAAAACCTACTTGCACCTCACTACGTAGGCAACTGATTCTAAATATAACATCATAAAAACTATACTTAACTTTTTCGTCCTTGCTTCTGTTGCAATACTTAATTTACGATTTCTGCCAACTGGTTTAAAACGTACTGTTATCCTATTGTGGAAATGAAACTCAATCATTTAAAATGGGCATAATCAGATGAGCAAATTAGGTCCTTATGTTAAACTGAAGCTCAAGGCTTCACTTCGCTAGGTTTACCAGCATGTTGACCTTATAAGATCAAAAAACAGTAACACGCATAAAACATGAGGAAATATGTTAATAAGCCATATTATGTATCATCATCATCATCATCTCAGCCATAAGACGTCCACTACTGAACATAGGTCTCCCCCTTCTTATTACAGTGAAACCTGGTTAAGTGGGACCTGGATAAGTGAGAAACCTCTATAGCTGGGACTCATGGTGCGGTCCCGACACTTTAGCACTGAATTACCTCTGTTACTGAGAAAAAACGAACCTCTATAACTGGGATTCGTTGTTGTGATTTTATAGTCACATTTACCTCTATAATTGAGACAGAGAGTGTATTTTACCTCTTTTACTAAGACTATATTTATAAGATTACATTTTCCTAATCGTTTTTTAGAATTTTATAGGGAATTGACTTCTGTATCTGAGATAACGTCAATCTATGACCTCTATAACTTGGACTTCATTGAACAATTTCCGTATTCTTACTAACTCTTAGTCTATCCATAAATTCCGCATTTGCCTAATTGTGTCTAAACAACTTCAAGTTTGATTTAGTTAGTTAATTTATGTAAGTAGTTAAAACTATCGAAACGAAAACTGAAATTTTGATATGTAACAGGAAAAAAAAATTCATTTATTATTTATTAATTTTCTAATACGCAATGAAGTCCGTACTTATCAAATTTAATTTAATTTTGAACTATCTATCCTTTGGAGAATCATTCAAAATAAATTCAAAGAAATATTTCAACAGACTTAAAAAATATTTAGGGACAAGGATTATTTTACCTTATTAATTTTTAAAGATAATTACTAAATACCTTATTAACCACCTCTATAACTGAAATATACTCTATTCTGACCTCTATTAATGGAACCCTCTGTAAATGAGACAGAAAATTATTTGTACCTGGCTAACTGGGAGCCTGTGTAAGTGGAAAACCTCTTTAAGTGAGACAAATTTGCTCGTCCCTTGAGATCTTACTTATCCAGGTTTCACTGTATATATAACTTCAAAGTATTACAGCACAAGCTTTACCTTGCATGGCATTCGCAATGACAAAGTGTAATAATGCCATGATTAATGTCAAATTTCTATGAAAAGATGACGCTTACAATGACACTCGCACACTTTCTTCTGTTCAAGTCGATACAAAGTTATGAGGACTCTATAGATTATGAATTATGAGTTATCGATATTAACACCGACACTTGCCCCTCCCTTTTATCTCATTTCGCCGCCATACACTACGCGTGTGCGATCAGAACAATAGTGCGGAGCCCATACAAATATTAATTAAACGAATTTGTGACGTCATTTTAATCAAATCTGCGTAAATTAGTATTTTGAAGCCTAGCGTTATAATTGCTTTCAACTTTACTTCCAACGTTACCTACTTGTGATTGTGACTTTATGTAGAATGTTGGAAAAATAATTTTCATAAATTATTTTTTAACGACTCGCGTTTTGGTGTTTCCTCCGGCCAATTGTTCAGGAAGCTGTCCAGGTCATCCCGCCATCTCCATTTAGGCCTGCCCCGTCCACATCCCTCTGCCGGCATCCACTTGGTGGTTGAGCTAGCCCACCTCTCCGGATGCATGCGGTAGACGTGACCGGCCCAGACACCAAATCGGTAGTCATGGAAATCAAGGCCTTTGCCCAGCAGTGGGACACCCAAATAGGCTAGTAAAAAATGTGTAACGTAAAAATGAATAATTTTCCCATGGGACGTCTGTACTAATATAGACGAGACGAGACACATAAAATATGATATTAAATTGACAACGTGTAGGACGTTCTTTTGGCTGTCTAGGGAGTCAGACAGTCAATACATACTTATATAAATATTTTACGTAGGTACTTATGTAATATTCATTGAGCCTACTTACGTCACACTTCTAGTCACAGACTCTCATGCGAACTGTATTCCCCACGCTGCCACAGAATAAATAATAGTACTTGGTACAGAAGATTCACTCTCTAACAAAATGCGTCTATTCCAACATATATGACCGTAAGGTGGGGCAAGTGCGAGCAGGTGTCCGTTTTGTCGCGGTGCGCGGCAACTACTATGGCAAGACACCAAAATTGGTGTGAGCCGCATGTACTTGTAGCGACGCGACGAAATCGCGGAGTGAGCCACGCCTGACGCTGCCCCAATGTGGCCTAAGGATTACACAAGTACACATAGATACAACTTAGATTCTTTTCACAGACTTATATGCAGGTGTACTCACGATGTTTTCCTGTATTCTGTTCTTCATGTACTCGTATTCTGCAAAAAGATAAAATAAATAAATAAATATTATAGGACATTTTTTAAACAAATTGACTAAGTCCCACGGTAAGCTCAAGAAGGCTTGTGTTGTGGGTAGGTACTTAGACAACGATATATGTAATACATAAATACTTAAATACCTACATAGAAAACAAACATGACTCAGGAACAAATATTTGTATCATCATACAAATAAATGCCCTTACCAGGATTCGAACCCGGGACCATCGGCTTCATAGGCAGGGTACTACCCACTAGGCCAGACCGGTCGTCAACAAATGAAAGAAGTTTTGCCCAAGTTGAAACAGAGACCTTTGCACTCAAATCCTATCTTTGTTAGAATTACAATAAACTCATTAAAAATAACAAAACTAGGTAAGTAACATGATCGTTACACACTCATATTTCTAAACAGAAAACAAAGAAAATCAAAGTTCAGTCGATCAGACAATGGTGTTATTGTTACCGTAATAATACAACGCAATTGGAGATTTATTTGTTAATCATGTTTTCTAAACATTTCTAGTGCGCACTAGGTATTACGTTTGTACCTAATCATCATCATCATCATCATCATTTCAGCCTATATACGTCCCACTGCTGAGCACAGGCCTCCTCTCATGCGCGAGAGGGTTTGGGCTATAGTCCCCACGCTAGCCCAATGCGGATTGGGGACTTCACATACACCTATGAATTTCTTCGCAGATGTATGCAGGTTTCCTCACGATGTTTTCCTTCACCGAAAAGCTAGTGGTAAATATCAAATGATATTTCGTACATAAGTTCCGAAAAACTCATTGGTACGAGCCAGCTAGGATTTGAACCCACGACCTCCGGATTGAAAGTCAGACGTCATATCCACTCGGCCACCACTGCTCCTGCCACGCAATACGTAGATTGAATTAAATACCTACTATATGTAGTTATCACACGACGTTTCTATGTCGAGGGAACGCTGGTGGCCTAGCGGTAAGAACGTGCGACTTTCAACCCGGAGGTCGTGGGTTCGAATCCCGGCTCGTACCAATGAGTTTTACGGAACTGATGTACGAAATATAATTTGATATTTACAAGCTTTTCGGTGAAGGAAAACATCCGGAAAGAGACCGGACTAATCCTAATAAGGCCTACTTTCCTTCTGAGTTGGGTTGGGATCGGACCCAAACTTTTGACTCAAAAATGCCTAGTAACCCTGGGTATATGTGTATGGTAAAGACGGGTAATACCTGTGTTAAGTGGATTAGTATGATTTAGGAATAACTGGCGAAACTGAGTTACCTAAGTACCTATAGTCTGACAAGAAATTGTAGAACATTATTGATGGCGCCACTTCCTACGTAACTGTTACATTTTTGACATAAAATGATTAAACATGGAGTATGGTTTTTTTTTTAGTTCCATTCTATTTAATTTCTACTGTTTTATGTCGCACTATACCTACCCATATCACGAGCCCATGCACGTCAGACTTTACCTCCTCCTCAGTCGTTCACTCTTGACAGAGTGGTCGTGGTTGTATGATGAGACGTATCTATCGTGGATAACGCAGCCCTCGCAATGCGCCTCCATTTGCCACGGTCTTCGGCGTTACGGGAACATTGGACAGACTTTACTGAATGTCGATACTGATTTGTCCGGGTGTCGCCGTCGACGGAAACATCTGAGAGGACATCATCATCATCATCACCTATATCACGACTAGTTTCCAGAATAAAGGACGAAACACGAAAACACTCAAAATTAAATGGTCATCATCTGGTAAATATCACACCTTATTACCTAGAAACTCTACAGATGCGACTTGTTATCATTGATCGTGATTGTATAAGGTTTACATAACCTGCAATTTGCAAATGATTACAATAGCCCAACCCAACCGCGGGTAACATATTCCCACATATGAAACTTATCTACACAGCCCCTAAATAAATGTTTGCTTACTCTATCATCGCGCGTACAGGCGTCTTATACAATATACATTGACTTGTTTAAGTACAGTCAGCGAGATTATGCTGAATTCTCGATTTCAACCCCATGTAGTCCTAAAACATCTTACCAAAAGGGTTTTGTTGGGTTCCAATATGGCTAAATTACAGATATTATTCAATTAAGGATCAATAATCCATAATGTGGTAGATTAGATACATTTGTGATATAGAGAGTGTGCATGAATTATGGGGGGCAGCATAGGAGCCGTCAGAATTAGTATTTTCTATGGAAAATTTAAAGGCATATTACATATAGATGCATAATGGTAGTGGAGGGTGTTATTGACACTGCTGAGCCGACACCATTCTTGTTGCCCGTAGCCCCGTAGGGCCCGTCTTTAAGTAATATAAGTCAATGGTATAAACGTACAGTTGAGGACCTAAATCATCTGGGTGGTGAAGATGGAAATGTTATCGCGTAAAGCGACACTCAGCCGTATTCGAACAATGAGATACGTCAAATACTAGACATTGAAACGATATGGATTAGATATGTCAGTGTCAAACAAGTGTCAAAAGCGACGTTTTTGTTTGAAGAAATGTCAATTTTGACACTTGTTTGACACTGACATATCTAATCCATATCTTTTCTAGATCTAATAAACTGACGTATCTTAAAGTTCGAATTGGGCCGACTATTTTACTATATAGTCAAAGTCAAATATACTTTATTCATGTAGGCCTAGCAACAAGCTCTTATGAATGGTAAATTAAATAAGTACCTATATTATATTACGCTACTTATCAGAGCAATTTATTGATGTTAATTTTATTCCATACTGATTAAATTTAGTATAAGAATTTCACAAAAAGATCGTCAAACATTAAACAAAATATATAAAAAATACCAGTCTAGAATGATTCTAGAATAAAATATGAATGTCCATAAAGCATAACAAGGAAGTACATACATTGTAATATCCATTTCCTCATCATTAATCAAATGTTTTATCATTCATGTAGTCTTGTAATAAGCTTTAGAAATAAGTATAGAAAATAGAAAAGTCTAATATAGAAAAGTCAACAGTCGAATCCTTTCAATCGTGTAAACACTGATACGTACGTCGTACGGTCGCGTGTGACGGTTGCAACATCGATCGACGCCATGAAATATGCAGACCAATTACCGCCCCGTCAAAAAGGTGCGAGCCGGCTGCTTTCAGAGGGTTCCGGGGTATATTATGGCTTAATTCTCATTTGATCATCATCATCATCTCAGCCATAAGACGTCCACTGCTGAACACAGGCCTCCCCCTTGGACCTCCATTCGTACCGGTTGGAAGCGACCCGCATCCAGCGTCTTCCGGCGGCCTTAACAAGGTCGTCCGTCCATCTTGTGGGTGGGCGTCCTACGCTGCGCTTGCTAGTCCGTGGTCTCCACTCGAGCACTTTTCGACCCCATCGGCCATCTTCTCTGCGCGCAATGTGGCTGAAGCAAGCTGAAGTGGCAATGGGCAGGCCACATTGCGCGCCACAATTCTCATTTAAAATTTAAAAATTCAAAAATATTCTGACTAATAGGCCTCAAGGGCTCGTTTACTAGTCAATACAACATTTATTACATTTACAGTAGATTTTACCGTAATAGTGCCAAGCAAAATAGATAAATTAGTAGCGACCCGCCCCAGCTTCGCACGGGTTAACAAGTTAAGTATACACCTAAATTGGGCGCTAAAATAGGATTCTCGCTCAGCATAACGCCACCCGCATAATTGGACCCGGGTATGTCCTCAAACCACGTCCAAGACCACCGGTGGACGGGCAGCAGCGTCCCTCAAATTCGGTGTACTCGACTGCGATCGCCAACCCGCCTGCCAAGCGTGGCGATTATAGCATTGATCCCCCAAAAAAGGGGGAGGCCTATGTGCAGCAGTGGACGTCTTATGGCTGAGATGATGATGATGATAATGCCACAGCAATTCTTAGTGGAGTCCTGCCTTATAAACTACGAATTAGTGGCGACCTGGCGACACATACGTACAGAAAAACACATGTTACATCAAATAACAGGCAAAAAACAGACAAAAATAATACCTAATATTACTTATCATTTATCAATAATATAATATAAATATTATAGGACAATTTTTACACAGATCGACCTAGTCCCACAGTAAGTTCAATAAGGGTGGGTACTAGACGACGATATACCTATTATACACATATATAAATACTTATATACATAGAAAGCTCAGACACAAATATTTGTGATGAACACACAAATAAATGCACTTACCAGGATTCGAACCCGGGACCTCCCGCTTCATAGACAGCGTCACTACCGACTAGGCTAGGAGGCCGTTAATAAACAGTAATAAAATATTAAACAATCATGGGACCCGGGTATGTCCTTAAACTACGTCCAGGACCCGGGTATGTTCCTAAACCACGTCCAAGACCGTGGACGGGCAGCAGCGTCCCTCAAATTCGGTGTACTCAACTGCGATCGCCAACCCGCCTGCCAAGCGTGGCGATTATGGCATTCACCCCCCAAAAAAGGGGGAGGCCTATGTTCAGCTGTGGACGTCTTATGGCTAAGATGATCATGATGATGAAACAATCATGAAAACAAAACAAAACACATATACAGGTCAAACATAATATTCTGCCGTCGCCACAAACACCAGCCCAACCCTGAAACGCGAAAGGTACAATTAGCGTCAAAATCGGCGTGAAAAATCTACTGTCAGTGTCGTTTGAGTATGATTTATTCAACTGACTGTACCTGTAATAAGGGGGCTTGGTTCTTACTTGATTCCGCAATTAGAATTGATATTTGATAAATGATAGTTTACTACATTTGAAAGCATTGGAAATTGGTCGCTATATATCAAATATTTCATAGAAAGTGAATCTTGGTTTTTTTGCTCAGAGCTCAGATCAATTTTCCTCACTAGTGTTTTCGATTTGTAAAGTTCTTTATTTTAGATTTATTTTTATTTAGTGTCGACTATGTTACTATTTTTAAAACGTAGAAAACTACTTAGCAATCATAGGTCAAGTCAGAGAATAATTTCAGAGAGCGGTTAAAACCGCGCACTACCCAAAAATGTATCAAACTCCTATTATTGTTATTAACACAAAACTAAATTATGGTTGGTGAAATGTAAGGACACCCTCAAAATACTTCAAAGTGCCTTTGCTCTTTGGAGTTTGAATACAAATATAAGAAAATAATACGCAAGTAGCAAACGTACGGACTTGCAATAAACACTATTCAATCTGTAAACATGGCAATCAATGCCTAGCTAAGATGCAAATCGTTTCCGCCAAAGCGAACGAAAAGGTAATCTCGCTCTATAACTCTTCCACATGAGTGCGATAGAAACATTAGCGTTTCGTTCGCTGCGGAGCGTAAACGATTGGCATTTTTTATCCATTAAGAGATTCAACAATTAGGTACCTATTTTTTTAACAAAGACCGATAGTTCGAAAAGGACACACCATCACCAAATGTAGATAAAAAGCGCTAGAACTATTTCTTATATCAAATAAAACTTACATAACACATTTTTCAGACATTTCGATTTCAAATCACTCCAAAAACAAATATAATATAATAATATGTACGTACTAATAAAATCTGAATTTTATCATTTGAAAATGTCACTTGGCCTTGTTTTCATTTACCAAATAAAAGACATTCACTGCCATCGTTCAAGAGGTTGATTCTAATTTACCAATTTGATATGAGAATGACACGACTTCCAGTGCATTTCGCTCTCAGCGTGAGTTCGTCGTCGAGGTCTTGTCAACACCGTAACAAATTGTGAAATCAGAATCGACCCTACCATAAAATAAAGGGTGATTTAACAGCTCCATACAAATCCCAATGCCACAGAAGCACGATAATTTTCGAAACAAATTACGATCGTGGTCAATTTGAGATTATGAATTAAATTACGTGATGCCAATCTGACACGTAGGCTGTTGTAATAAGGACTAAATTGGTGAGCTGCGTAATTCGAGCAAGGTGTGTCAGATGCGGCCATCTTGAATTTATGGATAAAGACCAAGTAAATAAAGACTGTTGACGTTAAGAGGTTTCTTAAAAAATGGGTACAGCGTGCACCGTACAAGCTGAACATGAACTAAGTGGGATAGAATGGAATAGAATAGGAAGTTTTTATTCGTAAGCACAGAAACAGAATATAAAATTACCTATATAGAAAAACATACGAATAAGTGCCATGAAATATTAGTCACATCTCAGCGTGAGGCTGACGACTTCCAGCGCTGATCCTCCGATGCGAATCTCACGACAGATATGTATAATATGAGAAAAGATGATTATAGATATGAGAAAAGCCATCAGTAACTTCAAAGTTTGAAGTTAACATTGCAGTCTTTCTTTAAATGGACAGCTTTTCGCAATATAGGTTCAATCTAATGTAAATTATTTAAATAAATGGTTGGGAAATGTTAAAGTACTAATATTTTGTTATCTAGTACAAAATGAGTTGAAACTGAGGACGAAAATCGGGACTCGGAAACAGTGGTAGCACCCCTAGAGACTTTTGTCCAGAACTCTGAAATCTATAACATATCAAAACGTAAAGATATTTAACTGAAATCACATTTTCCATACTTTAGGTCCGGAGTCCTTTTACCCCTGAAATCTGTCAGTAGTCTTTAATACCTACATGTCTTTGAGCTGTTCTTTTAGGATGCTTAATTTCATCACAGAGCGCCAAAAGCATTTGAAACGATATTATCTGAATTTATTCGTAATTTAATACGACTAATACAGAAGGATAATATTATTGTTGCGATTGCGAGGCACAGTTGTGTAATGTTTCCTTAAAATAACAATAATATGGGTTGTGATTGTACGTCTGTGTATTTAGATTTCACTCAAGGTCTCAACTTGTCACGCGATGAAGACATATATCTATGATTTTACTAAAAGCACTTTATCACAGTAGGTATAGTCAAAGCATTTAATTTCCGTAACATTTCGAATATGGTCACAATGACAATCGATATGATAGTCGCTATTTACTGTACTTTTGTTTACCTATTTATTAATTTAGACTATTTCGCAAAATATATATACAATGATTCGCAAATGGCGGACGTAATGCCAAATGGCATTCTCTACCAGTCAATCAAACAGAAACACATACAGTTAGCGCGTAGATAAGAGAAATGTTGAATGTACCTATTTATTTAAAAAAAGGTAAACTGTACTTATAATCTACAATGCATATAATGTACCTACATAAAAAATACTATTTCATATTTCAATAATAAGAGAAACACCTAAAATATGATATCGAAGCCAGAATAATACATAGTGCATTAAAAAATATCTGCTTTCATACGAAATACGAGCACTACAATATTCCAATGTAATTCAATATCGAGAAATCTCTTTTATTTCTCATTTTAAAATATCCCGAATACCATTCAAGTAGTTTTCGTTCGAACAGAGAGAAAAGGGAATATTAAATAAAATTGGACGCGTAAAAAACCAGTAAAAACCGGTAAAAAACCGGTTATAATCCGACCAGATCCGGTTTTCACGCGTAACGCGAAGCCTCCATCATAGATTACTTCAAACAGCCGAAATATCACTGAAAAAAAAACTTTTCTGAATAAAAAGGGACTTTTGGCACTTGTGCGATTTTGTTTTCTTAGAAGCCAACAAACTTTATCTAGTTATATCTATATCTAGCTTATGTAGTTATATGGACGAAGGATTGCATAGCATTCCAAATTTCCGATACTTGAACAATGTTTTGAAATTAATGGTTGACATGCAAACTTTTCAAGCTTCATTTTTTTTAATTGGCGAATCTGTCATGAAATAATCTATGTACATGTTTCAGGGGGAAAAGGGGAGAGGAATTTCAAAAGGGTATAATCCCCTTGTTTTTGAAAAACACCCATTGAAACTGTTTTGAATAATTTATTTTAAATAACACGGCCGGATTATGAAAACATTATTTTGTAAAAGATTATTTTTTCAATTTTATTAGGCTTTGCTAAGGGGTTATTTTATTGTTCATTTTTAATATTTAATTTAATTCTGCTTTCTATTTACATGCCAAAGGTTTAATCGCCCTGTTTAATGTTACAGTCGTCATGAAATTCGTAGATTACTTGTTGAGTTCGATTCGATCGTTTTATTGTTAGACTTTACTCATCATACGGAATTACATAATAATTATATCTTAGATCTAATCTATCTACTCTGTATTTGAGAAATACCATAGAAATATCAGTAAGGAAAGAATAGTAACTCCATACATCAGTTCTCTTACCAAGACGCGAGTTATTTCGTAGTCGACTCTACATAGCATCATTGACATAAATAGGAGCGAAAAACAGGTAACCTTTATAATACCTAATTAAAAGTTCGAAAAAATCAAACGTAGGGGCAAAGCTGTACTTGATATAGAAGAAGTTGTGTAAAAATATTTTCAATAACGTTGATATCCAGAGGAAAATGAGGACTACACTATGAAAAGGCGATTTCCTCCTCCACTTTCGTCTTAAGCTTTTCGACAACGGTAGATTTTTTGGCGCATAGTTTGATCCGATACTTTGGATGCTGTCTGTACGTAAGACGTCCCTTGGACGATCGCGATGATTGATCAGATAATACGTCATATTTCGTTACCGGCTCAAAAATTTAATAACATTTAATAAGGTAAGGTTCCTGTTTTTATAATCACTGACGCAAATGTCTTTCAAATTTTGAAGCTACAATGGCCTAAATTCAACGAAGGCCATATGTGTTATGTATAGGTATGAAATATCGAAGGTTTTCTTCACCCGGACTTTCGAGAGTCAATTAAAATGGTTTGTGAAACGAGCGTGGCTAATGCGCAGATTACCGGTGAATCATGCGCACGGCCAGTCCTTACCGCTGGTTGGTGCAAGTGTTAAGCGAACACCCAGCAGGCTGGTTTTCTACTGAGGCAGAGACATTGACATAGATGTCTAGGGACTGGCTTTACGGGCAATAATAATGAGGCATGACAGGGGCCAGTACACCGCTACAACTCAATTGGTTGATGAGTTCGCACCACGCGCGCGATTGGTTGATGAGTTCGCATTACGCGCGCTATTGGTCGCAACTAGTTGCGTTACACTGCACGATTGGCTGGAATTCGTGAGTAACACCGCTGAACTAGTACCATTATTCAAAAAAAAAAAAAAACAAAAAGCATTTATTTCGTTAAATAGTATACAACATAACACATTAATGGTTGGGACTTCCTAGTAAGTATGTATGATACCTGTGACAGGAAGCCCCGCTCTTCTACATTTGTCTAGTACATTTGTACACAGTTAACGACAATAAAGTCTAACATTGTGCAAACGGCTATTATTTTAAGTACTTAAAACAAAATAATAACTTACGTAATATTATTATAACATTTCAATATTTGTATTATTATTAACATTTTAAATTCTACTTTATATTCAAACAAAAGAGAAAGAAGTGATTAGTTTACAATGCATGTATGTGTGTGTGTGTTTGTGTGTGTGTGTGTGTGTGCGTGCGTGTGTGTATGTGTGTGTGTGTGTGTATGTGTGTGAGTGTGTGTGTATTGTCAGTTACTAACGTACTCATCATCCTAATAGAATTTCTGTTTCGTCGTATGTTACATTTTTTAACCAATTTATTAGGGCTATTTTACATTCATACCAAGGTAAACAGTAGATATTAATTTTTTCGTTTATAATATTATAAAGGTGTATTGATAATGCCTGATATTGTCTTCTTCCAAATTTAGATTTACAGAGCACTGGAGGGATAACAGTTTTTTTACGTCTACGTGATAAGATCGTTGTATCAAACTTTACAGTTTTATGTACTCGTAATACCGCCGCTGTAATATATAATTTTCTCATAGTAAGCTGTTCACTAATTTTATAAAGTTCTTGCGTTGGATAGCGATATGGTTTTTGGTGCATAACTTTTAGCATTATTATTTGTTTGTCCTTTCCACATCTCGGGACCATGGGATCCCGGACTTTTGGGAGGCGTGCGTGGGGCCGAAGCCAACAGCGCAGAGGCCCTTTAAGACAATTTAATCTAAAGGCAAGGGATACACGTGGCGGATACTATCCCCGAACGCACAATGTGATACATCCGGAGATGGTCTCCGCCAGGTGCAAAGACTATTGGAGTGCAGCACTTTTGTGCTGCGATGGGAACTAAGGTCATGGGCTATAGATTTGAAAGTCCGATGGACTGGATAATGGGCTATGGGAGAGACTAGCGGACACCTGCCGTGACAATCAGTCTCAAAATTGTGTAAGACAGGTGGTGACTCGCCTACTCATTTAGTGGGCCCTACAACGGCCGCACGCACAGTGCGACAATAGGGCAACACTTCGGAGCGGCTGTAAGGTTGTCGAGAGGTGAGTCTGCGGTAGCCAGATCCCGGTGATCCGTTCAGCAGGCCGCCGGCGTTATGACATTTTACACCAACCTGGAGCATAGGTCGCGCTCTTGCGACTCCACTCTGGCCGGCCAATCAAGGCAAGCACAGAGGCGAGGGCCAGATGACAGGGCCCTCTGGAATAGGGGTCCGCGGTGTCGCCACTCACCGTCAGCTCGCCACAAGCTGCCCCCGCGGGGGCATTATTATTATTATTAGTGCCCGTAAGGCCCGTCCTTAGATAGTATACGTCAATGGGCAGAGATGAAAGGAAACGTGCGAGAATCAACCAATAGCATTGGTTCTTTTTTTCCACTCTGCTGGATTACAACCAACAAGTATGTATTATCTCAACAGTAACGCAGCATCAGTAGCCACCTGAACGTGTCATTGTTAAACTCCTTGATAAACTCGATTAAAAAATATTTATCTTTTAATTAAAGTTTTCCACTAGTTTACTGGAAAGTTAGCTTTTGTTCTGTAAATGTTGTATTAACCTGTGTTCTGTAAAGTTATACTTCTTCTTCCTCGTTTCCTCATGACTGAGGGTCGCGACCACATGAGGTCATTGTTTTGTGCTCCAAGGCTCTCCATTCTGCACGATTTTCCGCCGTCCTAATAAAAGGCGCCTGGTAGATCCCTGGCAGACCTTTTTCCAATGTCCACCCAGCGGGTCGGTGGATGTCCGCTACCCCGTCCTCCATTCACCAAGCCAACCATAATGCGCTTTAGCATTAGCTACATAACGTGATTACTAAGTGTATAGTCAAAGAACTTAATTTCCATAGGCACAATTTCGTACCTTGTCACAGCGAAAATTCATTATGAAAGTCGCTAGGGACCTCATACTATTGTCACTGTGACAAAGTACGAAATGGCACTGAAATTAAATTCCTTGACCGTACTACCAAACTTCTCTTGTCAGACCTATCTATGGTAGACGATGTCGATCTCGCATCGGTCTATTCAGCCATCAAAAACGGTGTTACACCATATATAAATCGTCTGATATAGACGAAAAGGCCTATGATGATGATGATGACTACCAAACACAGAATTTTATTATGACTTCAAACTTGTAACTTGCACCGCCGTCTAACGCTATCTCCGCTTAGTCATATTGGTTTATCGTCACGTACGTAAACGTTATCAGTTGCGAATTGGGTTAGACTTGTGCTCGTACGTTTATGTGCCGGGTTTTAGGTAGCTGCCTAATTGCGGACCGAATCGGACCGACGTCACATTTGATGATGGTTCATCATCATCATCATCATCTCAGCCATAAGACGTCCACTGCTGATCATAGGCCTCCCCCTTTTTGGGGGTGAATGTCATAATCGCCACGCTTGGCAGGCGGGTTGGCGATCGCAGTCGAGTACACCGAATTTTAGGGACGCTGCTGCCCGTCCACCGGTGGTCTTGGACGTGGTTTAAGGACATACCCGGGTCCTGTACATAGTTTAAGGACATACCCGGGTCCTGGACGTAGTTTAAGGACATACCCGGGTCCGATTGATGATGGTTGCTTTCTTATTTTTGGTAACCTGATACTTGAGCGAATTGACGTTTTTGATTTGGAAAAGTAAAATTAAATTCCTACTCCGTGGAGTAGAATAAAAGACGAAAGATGCTTGGACAGCTGCTACGACACGACGAACTTATCAAGAATATCATTGAAGGGAGAGTTGAGGCAAGGAGACGGAGGGGGGGGGACCAAGGAGAACGTACATAGATAACATAGATCAAGTAAAGGAAAAGCTCAACGTCGTGTCGTATCAGGCTGTCAAGGAAAAGGCAGAGGACCGACATGCATGGAAATCGCTCCACCGACAAGAGTCCAACTCTTAAAGATATCATGACGGAGTAGAAGTGTGATTCTTATTTAACTGCATGGCCGCAACTCAAATTCAAATTCAAAATATACTTTATTCGTGTAGGCCTAGCAACAATCACTTATGAATAGTAATTAGGTATAACATTGGTACATATTATCTTAATCTAATTTTCAGAGCAACTCTGGTGCCAATGCCGGTGCCTACTTATATCCATCTAGTGATTTGTAGCTAGGTAGTCATCGAGTCACTAGTCCAATTTCCCAAACAGATAAACTACAAAATGTATTTCGCAAAAGGCACGTGCTACGAATGACACAGCAGAGCTATATTGACTAATCCACCACTAAAAGGGTTTAAACTCCATAATTGTTGAAAGTTACGTCTGTTTGTCACTCGGTATTTAGGTATGGTCTCCCATACACGGAACAATGGTATTATTAATTACGAAAACATAATTTAATCCCATATCATTATTATTATAGTTTGTCAAAGGACTGTCTGATTTCAATCATAGACAGAGAAAATCCTACCTAAAGAAGTACTACCCAAAAGAAAAGGATGAGTATAGGTTTCCTGGTTTTTACTGACTGACAAATTGGTTTGACCAACTATATGTACCTACTTAAGCGTAGACGAATATCACCAGTTGTGTGTCGATCGAGTGAAATTCCTAAGTAGTACAAAACATTCAAGTTGATAAACAGACCAAGCCAGTCTGTCTTCAAAACCCTTAAACCAAATAAGGTAAACGTACTAGTGCTCGACATGCTAATGCCCAATAGATGACACTTTGCTGCCACCTCTATTGACAATGACTTAAGTTTCAAGATGACATGTACTGGGACCGCGTCGAGCACCAGTACGTTTACCTTAGGTAGTTATTCAAAAAGAGAATTTGGTACCTATTTCGAAACGACTTCTGTGATTTTACATTAAAACTATGTATTGTAATGTATTTTTTGTGATTATTTAAATAATTGAAAGCACAAGAAGATAGCTCTTGTTTTTTTAGTATTTTTCCGCAAATCAAATTTCATAGTCGTTTCCAAAACCATAGATGTCGTCAAGATAAAACATTCTTACGGCAGTATATTTTGCAAACGTTCTACTTGATAAAAAATGTTCATAATCGTTGTGGAAAAAAAATAACTTCTCTTTAGAATTACCGTATGGCTAACCCTTTGATATAATAATCATGAAGACTGCAGTCCGGCAGTCGGTAATTGCAGTCTAACTGCAGCGCAAACAGACTATACCGTCAACATTTGCCTTGTAAGCGGATACACGGAATAGTTATCCATGAAGAAACAGTGTAGGTACTTAGGTACACAATATATGTTTTTATATCTATACCTACTATTATGTAGGTACTGTTTTAAAAAAGCGTATCAGACTTGATTTTTAGTTGTCGCCAAGTACCTACACCTATCATATTATGCTGTGTAACATGTACGAGTATGTTTAACCCTAGTATCACACGTGTGTTACTACAGGATCAATATGGGTCAAATTGTTTTGCATCAATTTGTTTTATTATGGTGGACGATCGACTGGTTAAAAAATATTGTGTTCCCATACAATGTTATGCTGTACCTACGCTGATGTGTATGATGGTATCATTAGGGGACCGAGACCATATTCAGACAGAGCATATATTAGACCGCGGGCCAGGAAGAGATATTTTATGAAAAATAGTATGTGTTAGCTCAATCCGGATGCGATGACTTTTTTACTTGTTTAGGTAGTTGCCGTTCCTCAATCCACCAACAACGGAGCGGCAGCTGACGACGAGGGTCTTACACACTGCCCTTAACCATCTTACAAGTTATCGCCTGGTATTCGAATAGTGATGAATACCGACGAATTAAGCGACTTGCCCGCGGTCTATGTGCAGTATTAGGTGTAGGTAATACGTAGGCAGGCGTGGCTCACTCCGCGATCTCGTCGCTTTGCAACAGGTACCTACAAAAGTACATCCGTTCCACACCAATTTTGGTGGCTAGCCATGAGCCACGCGTGGCGCTGTCGCCACCTAGCGGCCATATCTGTCCTGATCGTAACAGACGCGTTTTGTTAGAGACTGAGTCTTCTGTACCTAGTACTATTATTTATTCTGTGACGTAGGTACGGTAGTACCTATAATGTAAACAAATATTAAATATTCCACAGTAAACAAAGCATGAGAAAAATAAGAACGTTTTAATTTTTTTACTCATTATTCATCGTATCGGTAACTAGACGAGAACGCCCGAAGCAACGGCTTAATGGATACATTTAAAAGCAAAAAACCTGGATTTACTTAAAACGTTCGTGCTTGATTTTAAAATATATTTATTGTACCCACACAACACATCCGTTCCGAATAAAACTCATCTACGTTGATATGTAACCAATTTAAATTGAGCTTTCAACCTCAAACATACACCCGAAAAATCAACACAATCGTATGTCCCTAGAGAGGAACAAGGGATCCATATAAATTGGTTCATCATATTATATGTTTTCACTTTATATATGAGATGTTGAGAGCGCCCAGAGGCAATGCAGTACAGTGATTTTTATTTTTATTTATCACTCGCTATGAACTGGCCTTAATCAATACTTTGTACGCTGTAAAAATACGAAAAAACGTATGTGGATTACCGTGAAAGCCTGCTTTTGTGAATTTTAAAGTTATTGGGGAAAGGGAATTGTGAATAATTATTGATATCGGATGCGTTAATTACCCTGCCGAAATCACTGCATAAGTACCTGTAGGCATTTATGTCGTTTAGGTACGATTGAAATTAAAAGATCATTCTTGCATCCCTCTGCACCTTTAGTCTCTAGTCTAGTCCTGCCTGCTCACGTCTCCTGAATCACTTTGTATACATACGGCAATTGAATATTTTTTTTTACTAGACGCTTGGTGATTGGGCACAGGTGGCCTATTATTTTAACTTTTACTTCTTTTTTTGTTGTTGTTTGAACCTACAGCGATTCTACTTTACTTGTATCCCTTCACCTACGCAAGTGTACATTTAGCCAGCAGCGTCTACTTTAATTTGCCGTAAACCTTCGTATAACGGCTAACTTAGCCTTATCAGCGCCCTCAACATCTGTAATCTAAACTAACTGCATTAATTTAGATCAGGTGCGCGATACATCGCAAGGGGTCGATTAAGTTGTCTGTCTTCACGTCAGTATCGCACACGCCTGAGCGACGCACGAGCGGAGTGATAGGTGGAGCGAGAAGCGGGGAGACCAGGGGAGCGGGCAACAAGCGGTAGCCAAGATAAACTAACTGCATTGTTAGGGCGATACATCGCAAGGGCTTGATTAAGTTGTCTGTCTTCACTTCAGCATAGTACATGCCTGAGCGACGCTTGAGCGGAGTGATAGGCGGAGCGAGAAGCGGAGAGACAAGAGAAGCGAGAAACAAGCGTTAGGCATAGGCAAGATAAACTAATTACATCATCAGCGCGATACTTACATAGCAAGCGATTAAATTGACTGTCTTCACGTCAGCAGCACACCCGAGCGGTGTGATAAACGGCGCGAACAGCAGAGAGGCAAGCGGAGCAGCGGGCAATGGGTGTCAACAAAGATATACTAACTGCGTTATAAGATCAGTGCGATTTCTGCTTTCGTTTAATACTTTTGTACGTCTGTTCGGGCAGCCCGTTGTTTCTCTCCAGGTCGCATTTCTCAACCTACTTTAGCGAAATTTGTTAGTAGATTCGATAATAAGTCATCATCATTTCAGCCTATATACGTCCCACTGCTGAGCACAGGCCTCCTCTCATGCACGAGAGGGCTTGGGCTATATAGTCCCCACGCTAGCCCAATGCGGATTGGGGACTTCATATACACTTATGAATTTCTTCGCAGATGTATGCAGGTTTCCTCACGATGTTTTCCTTCACCGAAAAGCTAGTGGTAAATATCAAATGATATTTCGTACATAAGTTCCGAAAAACTCATTGGTACGAGCCAGGATTTGAACCCGCGACCTCCGGATTGAAAGTCAGACGTCATATCTAATCGGCCACCACTGCTTTTATAATATATATAATAATGTATTACTATACTACTATTAATATAATGTATACACCGATAATAAGTACTTATCTTTTATTTATTTCAAAGTGGTGGATATTGATTCGCGAGGTCTGCAGCGCACAGAGCCACTAAGTGCCACTTGCAACATCCCACTTACCCGGGGTTAACCGGTGTCAAATTGTACTGGTAACCATGGTAACTCCAGGTTTGACCGGTTAACCCCAAGTGCAAGTGGCCCTAAGTAAGTAGTTATTCACGGCTCGATTCTGAAAATGAATTAGATCTCTACTAGACCTCAACAAGTTACGATATGGATAATTTAAAGATATTTGTAAGGTAGATATGTCAAATTTGACGTTTCCGCGATTCTGGAGGTCCTCTTGAACGATTTCGACAAGTTATGACTTAGATAGCCAAGTCACATCTAGTCGATATCTAACGTAAATCTAGTTGATCTCTATATCGTCTCTAGATCTTGTGATTATCTCGTTTCCCGAATACGCGTGTTAGTCGCAATTTCTCGCACTATGTCCCCACCATAGCATTAATTTGATGAATCTCCACCTGACCGCACGTTTAACGCGGTGCTGGGCCACGGTAATTGAATGGCCGCTATTATTTTATAGGTGCGGAATACAATTAACTGACACCTACAGGATGCGGGATGGTCACAATATGTAGTTAAATTGAAAACATCAGTATGTAATATAATTACAGTAATATTATATTACTAGTTTTTGCCCGCGACTTCGTCTGCGTGGAATTAGTGACAGCAGCTAAAGTAGGTTTAGCGCCTGGATAATGCTAATAGCAATCATTCAATTCGCGCATTGCTTACTTCAATTATTAGGCAATGGATTATAATTAACTCTTTCAATTCCACCCCCCTTTGCCACTCTCTTCGGGGGTGATTTCCGACATAAAAACTATCATATGTCCTTCCCCGGGACTCAAAACTATCTATATACCAAATTTCAACCAAATCGGTTCAGCGGCTTAAGCGTGAAGAGGTAACAGACAGACAGACAGACAGACACACTTTCGCCTTTATAATATTATTAAGTATGTATATGGATTTTCATAGGCATGTGCAATATTTAATTAAAGTGTCATTGTGTCGCTAATTTAAAGTACGAAAATGGAAATGTACGCCAAGAATTTTGTCAATTTTAGTTGTACACTAACATAGCGCCACTTGCACCATCCCACTCGGGGTTAACTGGTTAAACCGTTAACGGCGTTAACCCAGTGTCAGATTGTACTGGCACTCATGGTAACTCCAGGTTTAACCGGTTAACCCCGGGTTAGTGGGATGGTGCAAGTGGCGTAAGCCAACCAAAGAAAGCGAAAGGCAACCTAAGGGTTGGATTGGAATTTTATGACTTCTCTACACGATGGGCCAACGCCGGCCACTCCAAGGGACGCAGCCATGCGGTAGTATGAGATAGCAATATCACTTGCTTCCTCTAACGCATAAATGCGTCCCTAGGATTGGCCGGCGTTGGCCCATCGTGTACAGGAGCCGTTATATGTACCTTTAAACGACCAATTCTTGTATATTTATTTATTTATATATTACGGGGATTTCGGAAACGGCTCTATTTCGATGAAATTTGCTGTGTGGGGGTTTTCGGGGGCGAAAAATCGATCTAGCTAGGGCTTACCTCTAGGAAGACGCGCATTTTTGAGTTTTAATATGTTTTCCGTGCAAAGCTCGGTCTCCCACATATTAAGTATTTAAGTATGTATCACCCAACTATATTGTTGTGTTGAAAAACAACAATTTTCACGTAAACCTTCAGCAAACACCTCAATTTTCTCCTCAAACTTTGGTTACGTTTGAAAATAAGTTAAAGTTGGTGAAGAAAAGCCATTTCCCTTCAATTTGGACACGAATGAGGTTTAACCTAGAATTAAACGTTCAACTTTTTAATGTCGCTGCCTATGGGTGCAAAACGCGAAATATAGGGACTTGGCTAAATTTGTGACTTTTAAATTATGTTTTATGATGGAGAGAAAAAAAATAGTTTATTAATAACGAACAAAATTAAAAATAAAACTAAACATCAAAGTTAAAACTAAACTATAACAAATCTTAAAGTAGGTACATACCTAAACCTATAAATAATAAACCGGGCAAGTGCGAGTCGGTTTCGCGCACGAAGGGTTCCGTACCATAATGCAAAAACAAAAAACAAAAAAAAGCAAAAAGAAAACGGTCACCCATCCAAGTACTGACCCCTCCCGACGTTGCTTAACTTTGGTCAAAAATCACGTTTGTTGTATGGGAGCCCCATTTAAATCTTTAGTTTTTTCTGTTTTTAGTATTTGTTGTTATAGCGGCAACAGAAATACATCATCTGTGAAAATTTCAACTGTCTAGCTATCACGGTTCGTGAGATACAGCCTGGTGACAGACGGACGGACGGACGGACGGACGGACGGACGGACAGCGAAGTTTTACCCTTTGGGTACGGAACCCTAAAAATGCTCCCCAGGTCTCCTTCTTGCGTTATTATGGTGCGCAGAAGGGCAGCCTTACCTTTTTCGATGGCCAGACTGTTATTTTTATTTTTCGTCATTCGTCGTTTAAAAAGGACGAAATTGATTGCTAGATCTGATCTCTTTTTTTCTTCTTGTTTTCTTTGCTCCATACCTTAATTACCTCCCTCCCTCTTTTTTCTAATTTACTGACTTTACGACTTCTTTTATCGGTCGTTGCCGTTGGGTTAAAAACATTTTTATAATAAAAGTGACTATAGGCGACCTCATGGTCTTAGACGCTTCATAAAGAATCTGTGAAAAATGTCTTGAAGATTAAAAAGAAACTTTTTTCATGATTAACCTCACACTATACAGGGTGTCACCGTCTAGCGTGACACAATCCCATAACACGTCTGTCCTGTCACCCGACTATTTTCTTATACAGTATTTGCTTAATGCCTGGTGACCCAATTCGGGGTTTAAGTGTCCTTCGGGAACGCAACCATTAGGGGGTTGCGTTAATTTTATAAGGTTTTGGGGAGTAAAGGAATCTTGAAATTATATTTCTGCAATTTTTTCAACATTCTAAGCAAAGTAGTTTGAGATGAAGTGGGAAATAGTTTGTTTTTGCCACTTGTTTACGTATTTTCCTAGCTTTTTGTTGCATTCAATTATTAACAAATCATAAAATAACTTTTGAAAACATGGTCAGTATGAAATATTATTATCTACCTTAGGGCCGATACAAACGGACTGCAATCCGACTGCTATTTGTATGAGAACTGCACGCCCACTGCATGCCAACTGCAACCAACTGCAAAGTTGCAGTCCGTCTGTACCGGCCCTATGTTTATCATGCATAATTTCGAATTCCTAAACCAAACTTTTGAACCTTCATTGTCGTTCACCGTTCTAAATAACATTGTTTAATCTCGTTATCAGAATTAAATATGTACATGCAATATTTTAGCTTTCACAATGAACAAAAAAACATAAACACTTCAGCTTTTTCAAAACCGGGATCCATTTTTCCGCTACAATCCATTAAAAAGGCCATTGAAGTAAATTATAACAGATATGTCTTTTAATTAGATTTTCACCATTGTTTTTTTTTTGTATTGTTTGCAATTATTAATCTCACAGTCTAAAATCCCCCTTTCCAATCATACTGATGTTGCGGGAAACAAAATATTAACTTAATTAATCTTTAAATACAGGGTGATTTTGTTATCACTGACAAAACATTAAGGGTTTTCAGAAAAAAAATGTATACCAGTTACTTTTTCTCGAAAAAATCGTCAACTTTTGTTTTATTTGGACAAAAGTCACGAGTACTAAAGAATGAGACAAAGAAAAAAGTGTCCCCAGTTTTTCATACAAATTTTGGGTGTCAGTTTTGTAACGGTCCATAGAAAATGTAAGTACTTATGTGAAAATACGTTACAAAACTGTAATTTTTTAGGATACTTTTTTTTAATCGATAGTCCTCGTGTTTAATTTAATTACCCAAAAAATAATCGATTTTCGAAGAAAAGTTAAAGGTACACTTTTAAGTGACAAACTGCCGTACCTATTCGAACTTCAAGATATTCACAAGAGACGACACGTACCAGATCCATTCTAGATACGTTATAGTTTAGATATCAACTAATTCTCTTTTGCAGCGCAATTCGGGCAACCAATGTCACTTTTACGTTAGATAGAGTAAGATATCTATTAGATGTGAATTGGATCTCTAAGTCATAGTATCCTGTGGAAATCGTTCAAGAGTATCTCCAGAATCGCGCAAATGTCAAATTCGACAGGTTAAATCTTAAATATATCGTTATCATAACTTGACGATGTCTAAAAGAAATCTAATAGATGTCTATTTCAAAATTCGAATCGGGACCAAAGGCCCATGTAGGTCATACTGAACAACTTTTAAACCCCGAAATCGCGAAAAAAATTTCTGTTATCTCATACATTTCGATGAGTCAGATTCAATGTTTTCTATAGAATGGCTGAATTTTTTTTCGCGATTTCGGAGTTTGGGCCCATAGTAAAAGTTGTTCAGGTAAAAAAAAGGCTGTCTGTATTTATTAACTCTAAGTATGTTTTTGTTAAATATATTTTAAAAAATATAGATACCATTTAAAAAAAAATAAAGAACAAAAATTTACTTCGTAATATAAGCTAATCGTATGTTCTATTGAATACATGAATTCATATCGGTCAAACCTTTAAACCATAGATTTATTTCTATTGTGTTTAACTTACCCACATATCTAACTATAAGAAAAGCATGTTATAATAATTAGATAATTAATGTAAACGAGGACAAGGGGAATCCTGTTCCACCGTGATACAGTTTTTACTAGTACGGGGATCAGATGACGCTTACTCAATGTTTCATTGCATTTACCTTAAAAACTTAAGTGTACAAGTTATTTACAATGTTAAATTCACCTTGTATCATTCATTACTTGTAAGCAGTTGTGAGCTATAATTTAGCTAAATAAAGTTATAGATGAATATATTAAAATAAAGTAGACTTTATTTTAAAGCATCTAAGTTTAATTTAAAATAACAAGAAAGTTAGTTAAGCCGTTTTGAACCTCAGTAGAATATACCCTGAGGCTGTGCAATGAGTGAACTAACTATTCGTTTTTATTCATTGTTTTATTTTTCATTTTATTTTAATGTAAACGTAACGTATTGCAGCTAAATGTGTTTTTTCGTATGTTGATTCAATTTTGTTTGAATCTGAATAAAATGGCGGATATGAGTGTATTTGTTTTTGAACAACCCCTTTGATATTTAAAGGGAAATGAAATGAAATGAAATATTTGAGTTCTCCAATTAGCGATGCAAAAATAACCGATAGCGTAATACTCGGATTACAGTTTTTTACACACACGGAATGAATATTGAAATAAAGAAGAATATATAAGTACCTGTACGATCTAGCTATCGTACAGCGTAGGTATAGCGTACACTGTAGCAATGCCTTATATGTATATTATAAAGAAATATTGGAATATTGAAATGGTCTCAAAGAACCTGATGGTAAATAACTATGTATACAGCTCAGCGAAAGTTGACCAGTGTAGACTATGGACGCTGAGAACAATACGATATTTCGCACTATCGATTAGGCTAGGGGGCATTTTCAGTCGCATTGTCTTTTTGTTACATTTAGGGCGTGCCGTGCAGACCATAAAGAGATGGTGGGATGTCCTCGACGCTTATCGCAGCGACTGGCGGGAGCTTGCACCAAACCGTGATGAGTGGCGGAAGAAAGGGGAGGGGGTGGGACACAAGCTATTAAAAAAAAACCTGTTGTTTCGCAATGATTCAATATTATATTATGATTTTTTAACAAAAAATAATATTTAAAAGAAAATCATCTGAAAACTATACCATTACCTACCATAGTAATAATAATAGAATTATCTACTAGTTTATAAATGTTACCAAATAATACACCAAACCGAACAGTTAACATGCATAGCATTACACTCAAATACATACCAAGAAATAGAAGCAATAATTTAACATAATACAATAACAAAACAAAAGCAATGAGACTGCTTCAAAACATCACAAATATTATTACGAAGCTTATAAAAATAAAATATCTTCTATCAAAGGATATTGTAAAGAAAATATTCCCAGAAAACATTCCCAAGTGGAACACAACCATAACCTCCCCCCACACCTCCCCAACCTCCTTAACCCAAAAACTGCTTATTTGTCAACTACCCTCCAACCCAACGCATAAAGTAGCCCGGCTCGCTTCAGTGTCACGTCCACGGCATCGAAACGTCGAGGGCATATCGTTTGTCTACTTTATGTGAATGCTGCAGGCTCTGGCTAGTTGAAATTAGGGTTACCACTCTCGGATATTTTTTTTTGCACAAAGAAGTATACTTACTCGTAGGTACCTATATTTATTACAAAAGTAAATAGTATAGTATTTTTTACTACAACAGAAAAGTACGTGAATCAATTGAACATCGAAATTTCAGGGACACAGGATTTTGTCTTGGTTTGGGAGAATATTGGGCTAAAATATTTTTAATTACTTAAGTAAGTTGTCGTTTAACTTGTTAATATAAATAAAAACCGGGCAAGTGCGAGTCGGACTCGCGCACGAAGGGTTCCGCACCACAATGCAAAAAAAAAAAAAAAACAAAAAAAAAAGCAAAAAAAAACGGTCACCCATCCAAGTACTGACCCCGCCCGACGTTGCTTAACTTTGGTCAAAAATCACGTTTGTTGTATGGGAGCCCCATTTAAATCTTTATTTTATTCTGTTTTTAGTATTTGTTGTTATAGCGGCAACAGAAATACATAATCTGTGAAAATTTCAACTGTCTAGCTATCACGGTTCGTGAGATACAGCCTGGTGACAGACGGACGGACGGACGGACGGACGGACGGACGGACGGACGGACAGCGAAGTCTTAGTAATAGGGTCCCGTTTTCAGCCTATATATGTATGTTACCCTTTGGGTACGGAACCCTAATAGGGTCCCGTTTTCAGCCTATATATGTATGTTACCCTTTGGGTACGGAACCCTAAAAACTAGGGTTTTACACTAGTTATTTAAGTACATTAGGATAACATAGCTGTTATTGCTCACATTAATTCTCAATATTAATGTCTAAAGACTCTAAAGTATTCATTTTTAAATTTGCCATAAAACATAAGTAATGAAAGGAATACAAATTACAACTAGCACAAATAAAAATTAAAACTATAAATTTAAGAAAACAAACCGCTCGATAATAAAGTAATGAATATTAAAATTGCTCTATTAGTTTAAACTGTAAACATCTGTAAACATCGTCAAATCAAAATGGGCATTTACTATGAACAGATTTCAAGCTGATCTAGAACCTAACAAAAGTAACATTACACCTATTCAATCACATTTACACCGACGAATTTATTTTATTACCTCTATTTCGCGACTTTCCGACACAAGTTGTGTGTTGACACTGGTCGTGGTGGCGATTAAATATTTGAACACATATTATAATAAAATAATAAATAATAAAAATTAAAATGCGTTTATTTTCAGACAACAAGGTCCATAGTATTGTTAGTACGTACTTAAAATAACAAATATAAACTAAAATTACAACTAAAAAAAAAAAATTATATCACGCGTAAATTTTTTAATGTAACATTACACCTAGTTTAAAAAAATAAAAGTAGTCGATATTAAACTTATGTGAGACATATTTTAAATTGTTTATACGACAACGGTTTCACTCACTTGAATTTTTAGTCGCTAATGGCAAAATAAAAGTAGGTATATAACAACATCATGCAATTCATGCAACCATCAAAGCGAGTCAAAGTCGCACATCAGTTCACGTTGAAATCGAACCTTTTTTCATCACCGACAACCCTAATGCTTTTACTCCATTCGGGCTTTACAAAGCTCCGTGCTGTTCCGGAAAAAATGTCGAAATACCAAAAAAATATTGTCCGTATCGGCAATAGTGGAAATCTCTTCGTTGTTTAATATCCGAAGGATATGAGGGTTCCGTATGTGAAATTGAAATGAGTTTATTTTATTCTCAAATTATAAGTATTTCAAAAGTCGCCGGAAGACGCTGGATGCGGGTCGCTTCCAACCGGCACGTATGGAGGACCAAGGGGGAGGCCTATGTTCAGCAGTGGACGTCATATGGCTGAGATGATGATGATGATTATTTTATTTTGCAGAGTTTAAGTTTAAAGTTTAAAATAGGAAATATTACGCAAAACTTTGCGTAGAGGGCGTCACTAACTCAATCACATGGCTTAAAGTGAAACACGACAATCGAACGTTCGGGTTTTGCCTCTCTATCACTCTTGCCTATTCGATCGATAGAGAGGCAGATAACGAAATTTCGATTTTCGCGTTTCGTGGTCATCATCATCATCATCATCTCAGCCATAAGACGGCCACTGCTGAACATAGGCCTCCCCCTTGGACCTCCATACGTGCCGGTTGGAAGCGACCCGCATCCAGCGTCTTCCGGCGACCTTAACAAGATCATCTGTCCATCTTGTGGGTGGACGTCCTACGCTGCGCTTGCTAGTCCGTGGTCTCCACTCGAGCACTTTTCGACCCCATCGGCCATCTTCTCTGCGTGCAATGTGGCCTGCCCATTGCCACTTCAGCTTGCTAATCCGGTGGGCTATGTCGGTGACTTTAGTTCGTCTACGGATCTCCTCATATCTGATTTCGTGGTAGGCCACCTGTAAACAAACCGCCTTGATGGATCAATGTCATAATAAAAACTTCGTCAAACTGTTTAAGGATTATAATTATGTATAAGTTACTCTATGGTTTACTAAACAAATTAGTGCTGCACTCTGGCGGCAGAACATTGCATTAATACTCCCTATTGCGAGGACATGGAGTAGAGGCCTAGCGAGCTTGGTCTCGTCGAATATCAAATAATGGAGACTTCTAGTGATCAAAAGGCTCACCAGTATTTGATACCTATTCTACGGATATTGATATTTGAATGGTTTTTTCATTTTCGCTCTCCCTACCTATCCCTTACAACAAGGTTTGCACATATCCTCTTGTCTGGTATGACTGGTATGGTATGCGCAGTGAGCTCACAGCTCGCGGTATTCCAAATTAAACGATTTTGATCGTTGGCGGCGCTTAGTTGCGACGCAAAAAGGCTGTGTGCGATCAAACTTCTGTAAAAAAATCGCTGACATGTGCGTTGTGCGACGCTAGGCTAGGAAGACAGATACCTATAAAATTAAAATTTTGAAAAACCCCTACGCATTATGCCAAAAAAAATCATTTTATACCTAAAATACCTGACATCATACTCGAAAAAAAGACCTGATAGTCTCAAACTGTTTGATTGATTTCTATCAAATATAGCTACAAATCATTGCAAGGAAACTAGCTTTCACGTAAAAAAACCGCATCGAAATCGGTCCATCCGTTTAAGAGTTACGGTGCAGATTGGCGTCAAACATTTATATGTTTGACGCAAGGGTCAGGGGTGTTATCACCCCTCTTTTTTACATCGGGGGTTGAAAAATAGGTAAGCGACCTGACCTATTTTTAAAAGGGTATGTTATGTCTGGTTGTGGGGTATCGCTGGGCTTCATATTGGGGCCTGTTCACACATTGATTAGTGTTTATTACAAGTTCAGACATTTGCCACTAAACGCAAGTATAGCAAATGTATGAACTCGCAAACAAGACAACGATAGATTGTTAACCAAGGGACGAAACGCACTCATTTCTGCCGAGGTAGTTTTATCTGTTTTTTGAATAACATGACTAAGTATAAATTTTATAGTATTTTATGAGGGAACTATCAAATTAATAATTTAGGCAAAAGTGTCGTTATTTATGGAATGGGAAGTCAAATATCAGAATAGAAATTGCATTTATACACAAATTTCAATTGCGTATCGTAAAAAATCGTACTTGGAACCTAAAATGCTCTAGTGCAGAAACGTATGCATATGATTTGGTACGTTTAAAACTCTAGAGTCGATTCATACATTTGTAGTCAAACGTGTAAAATGTACATACATCTGTATTCAATAAAAACGGACAATCAAACAACTTGCATACAAATCACTGACCTACCATACACGCTGCATGAATAAATATAAACCCCACATTAACCACTTAAACGTACTTTTGCAACCTTTTGCTTTCGCCAGTTTTCAATACAAATGCTTTAAGCTAGTGATGCGACGAATACGAATATTCGTATTCGCTGAATATTAAAATGGTATTCGTACCCATTTTTAGTACTTACTTATTTAAAACTTTAACATATTGAAATAAGCCTATTGTCGATGTCGTATATAACAACGTAGTGAGTGTTACAAAAAGGTTGATCGTTGCGTCTTGCGATGATTTCATACGACGAGAGTTACAAGACACAAAATACTGTAGTTGCCAAGCACAGACAAAACATCCTCCAGACTTAGCATAGCCGCGCTACCCCCTCTGCCACGCATACGGTAATTTTACTCCATGTTCGAGTCGAAAGTGTCTTTGTGTGACGTTGATTTGACCAATCACCAATCACGGCACGGGACTTCGCTCACCTCGTCCCACCCCCCGCATTTTTGGCCACATCGGTTGCATTAAATAATTGCTCTAAACTCGGTCTCGGCCTATTAGTTATAGTATAGTCTATGTTGCCAAATAAATCATAAAATTAATGCATTTAGCAACCTAAATGTATCCAAATGTGTGTTAAAAACAATAAGTATTTATTTTAAATTGCATTTCTAGGTTACACATTTTCAACATATTAAAACGTATTTGAAACTGGGTCTATCGCAAATTTATTTATAAGAAGTTTTAAATGTTACACTTTTATCAATTTTATAATACATAGTACAGAGTTAATTGAAGAATAAAATGTCATTGTGTACGAATATTAATGTTATGTTTATAACTAAGGTTTATTTGTATTTGCCTATGTCACTGTATCATAGTAATGGTTAAGTTATTGTACCTCAACATTCGTATTCGTAAAATCAGGAAAGTGCTTTTCGTATTCGTATTCAAAAATGTAGTATAAGTGACATCGCTACTTTAAACTCCACATTTCGCTCTGCGATTTCAATGGCCACTGCCCACTCTAAAGCGCGATTGAAAATGTTAAAAAGTTTTTTGTCAAAGGCCATCTGTGACCATCCAACATTCAACTCTAAAGCTAAAGATGTAAGGTTGATTTCAGAAAAGCTTTGAGGCACATTAGCACTTGAAGTAGCTGGATTAATGGAAGGTTTTTTTGAAACGTTTTAGGTTTCGTTTAAGTGTTTTGTCAATAGTTTCTTTAGTGGAGATTTGAATTTAAAATCAGTATTAATGTATCGACCCTTAAGAATCAATACTGTCTAACTAACATTTTTGACGTTTTTTACCTTTTAATGCAATTAGGTGCAGAAAAAAAATAACGAATAGCATGCCATAATTGTCTAAATTTTAAATTATTTGTTACTTAGACAGTATTGATTCTTAGGCGTCGGTATACTGCTCTCTTCTTACATATAAACAGAATAGAGAAGCTTAACTTGAAGCCTACAAAACATCAAGTGTGGTAGGTACTCGACTAGGTATTATAAAATACAGGCAGACCCACTCACAACAGCTAGTTAAGTCCACATGTGGAGTGTTTTCAGCTCTTTCCATACTTCGCCTTACTCCCCCACTCCGCTCGAGCATGTTTTCAGTTTCACTCGGTAATACGCACTGCTAATTGCCTAGATAATTATGTTTCTTAGTTAGTACGCTAGCTTTATAGGTCTACTTAACTGAGCCTGTTGGTAAGTTATCAATGACATAGTTAATTATAAGCCTTTAGCTTTTCTGCGAGCGACTGATAAGCATTTGGTTATGTTAAATTAACATTATTTAGTTTTGTTTTTGATTTAGATTTTTATAGTACCTAATCATAAGTACATTGTTAAAAAATACACATTTATATTTAATACATTTTGAATTCCAAGTTAAGAAATGCTTAAAATTGCACTAATAAATATTGTGATGTGAGTAACACGGACTATGAATAAATATTAGATTGTAAACTCTATTTTAGTCATAGTTACAATCTGAGTAAATTCGAGTGTCTTTTTAACTTTCATTAACAATTTTGACCATATGCTAATCTTCTATCAAAACTTAATACATTTCCATGGCAAACTCTGCTTTGCAAGCTCAATCTCCATTGAATTTGTATACTGGCCGCAAAAACTCAATTTAGAAACCATGTTTAACATCTGTAAGTGCTCCAAATAAGTTTTAAATGAATGCTGTTCAAAGCTCTAGTATTTAAACAATGAAACCTCGTATATCTCTCAATTTTGCAATTTAATGACTACCTTAACTCATTGTAACAGGATTTTATTTTCAAGTAAATGTTGATGGTTGTTAAAAGCTCGCGAAGGATTATTAGGTAGCTATTTATCTTGCATTTTGTTTGCAGCTTAAAGGATGTTGCTTTGTGCAAACGCTTCGTATGCTTTTGAATGTAATACAGAAGAGTAAATATGGTTTGATAATACTTTAGAAGTTCATAGTCATCGGCACAGTCTACATCAGTTACCTACTGCAACATCATCAATAACAGTCAAAATATGTCCCTCCATTGATTATTAGTATTCATCTAAGTTTTTTTTTCAGTCAAAATATGTCTACAAACTGCTAAATTGACAGTCTTTTTCTTCTTTCTCGCGTTATCTTGCATTTTGCCACGGCTCATGGGAGCGTGGGGTCCGCTTGACATCTAATCCAAAGAATTGACGTAGGCACTAGTTATTACGAATGCTACTGCCATCTGACCTTATCGGGATTAGTCCGTTTTCCTCACGATGTTTTCCGTCACCAAAAGGTGACTGGTTAATATCAAATGATATTTCGTACACAAGTTCCGAAAACCCTTTGGTACGAGCCGGGGTTTAAACCCGCGACCTCCGGATTCAAAAGTCGAAAAAACTGTTGTTGCAGTTGCAGTCCATTTGAAACATTTATATTGGTACGCTTTGTGAATTGTTTTATGAATTGGCTGTAGCCCGGACCGTATTAAACTCAGCTGGGTATCGTTACACGGGTTCCGATGAGTCGAGTGCTTTTTACAAGCGAGAAGATGTGAGCGAAAACATATTTATCAAGCAGAAGTTATCAGGCAGGTAATCTGCGAGTAGGTGATGATTAGTTCAATCTAGACAAACTCAATGTTACTGAAGGAACTGAACATCTAACGCAGCCCTAAGCTGACATGGTATTTTAGGCAATGTATCCCAAGTATGTTGCTTTCCATCAGAAAAGGGTTCATATACTTCATGTGCATAAGGACCTTGCCACCAGCTTATGCACATGAAGCTATATTTATGAAGATAGATACATACAATAATTTACATTTCGCATAACCTCTTTGAGTGTGTAATGTATTATAAGGATCCGATTTTTTACTAGTAATAATTTAGCATTTTTTTCAAGAACGATATTTTTGCTATACACAACCGAGGTTTGAAGGCATAGTTTTTGACCACCACATATGAAAGGTAAATGCTATAAAAATACAACATTTCATAACCAGACATCGTAAATGGTGTTAACGCAATTGGTGTAAACAACCCTAATGATTAATTAGCGTTAATTACGTTAATATTAACCTTAATTTACCATTTTAATAGGAATTATTTATCCTCCTGTCCTTTTTAAATTAAATAAAAATATGATATTTATTTGGTAGCATACAATGTTTAGGTAATGGGCTAGTATCTCTTTTTAAGTATTTTAAATACTTGTATTAAGAGAATACCGCTCTTCCACTATAGGTAATTTACAGTTTATTTTTATGCTATTAACATTAGTGAGATTAGGGTAGAAATTATTGCCGTTTAGAATTTGAATACAAAAGTTTTTGAATTCAAAATTCGATTTGGATTAAATGCCTTTCTAAGGGCCTCAGGGACTCAGGAGGCTATACCAATTCCGTTAACACCTCTCAGCACCAAAAACGCTATAAAATTTACGACGTCTGCTCATAATTTACACCACACCTCAAGTGGTCAATTGTTCCGTGATCCGGTAGCCTCTCTTGTTACATTTGATTTGTTTTTTCTACTTTGGCAACGGAACTAAGTTGCCATTATAAATCTTCTTGTCGATACATTGTTTCCAGTTTCGGCTAATTTAAAATGCTCTGCTATTCGATTTAGGATAGGTACTTATTGATTGAAAGGAGATATTTTGTACTCGTTTTATAAAATATAGGAATAGGGCTTTTTAAGAACTTATAGATAATACGAGTATATCATGTTATGCTTTGGAAGCGCTGGTGGTCTATCATTTGATATTTACCAGACACTTTTCGGTGTAAGAAAACATCGCGAGAAAACCGGACTAATTCCAACAAATACTATATTATATTGAACTATATTTATATTTATAATCTACTTCACCTTAGACATTTATAAACTTATAGATACACGTGTCATACATCTACTCAAAACCACAACTAGTCAACTTCGCTTAAAATTCACACGATTCCATACCATAATACCTTTGAGATAGGCTTCATAATAGCGTAATGTAAGTCAGTACGCAGGATATCAGCGCACGCACACCGCACACCTGACGATGTATCGGCACGTATTGATCACTGACGTAGGAACGTATTATGCAGGTTTAAAATAAGAAGCGCTGGTAGCGTAGTGGTAAGAGCGTGCGACTTTCAATCCGGAGGTCGCGGGTTCTAACACCGGCTCGTACCAATGAGTTTTTCGGAACTTACTATGTACGAAATATCAGTTGATATTTACCAGTCGCTTTTCGGTGAAGGAAAATATCGTGAGGAAACCGGACTAACCCCAATAAGGCCTAGTTTCCCGTCTGGGTTGGAAGGTCAGATGGCAGTTGCTTCAGTAAAATCTAGTGCCTACGTCAATTCTTGGGATTAGTTGTCAAGCGGACCCCAGGCACCCATGGCCGTGGCAAAAATGCCAGGATAACGCGAGGAAGAAGAAATGCCGAGATAACGCGAGGAAGAAGAAGAAAGTAAAATAGTTTTTTTATTATTAAATTCTGGAACAACTGGTTCGTGTCATATATAATTTAAACCTATTTTTAGTCAAGGCTGTCAACGAAATATCCCCATTGTCCATACAACTTTAATAAGCCTTATGTGGTTTCATTTATCCTTTGGGAACGGAACCCTAAAAAGTATTGTTTAGTTCTAATCATAATGGGTTATTTTATACAAAATGGTCTAGATTGAATAGCCGGGTATGGTATAGCTATCCCCCTATATAGGTTGACAATAAAACTTAACTAGAATTTAACAGTATTATTGCGCCATATTGATTCAGAGTGTTCTATTTTCTAGACATTTAGGGTCTATTACTTAAGGCATACGTCTACCATAAAATCTATTACTAGTGCTTTAAGATGATTCACCCACTAGATGCAGTATTCTAGGAAATAAATACCACGCATTTTAGATGTTCCTGCTCCGAGAAATTAGGATTAATCCCTGCCGCTTCTTTCCATCATCGCTTCGTGACAACATTTCTATCTTTATCGTTTAGACTGCTGGCATTCCTCAATTTTGCTTTTTTCTAGAAACGCACAGCAGCACCTAAACTGTGAACTGTCTCCCGCGGTACTTCCGGACCGATACGGCCTTAAAACCTTTAAGAGAACTATGTCTCTCTACTCCCGTCTTAAATGCTGGCAACGCACTTGCAACCCCTCCATTGCTATGGCAGGTCATCATATGGCAGGGCTATTCGTCTGCTCGTTTGCCTCCTATATCATAAAACAAGATAGGTAGATACTCAAGCGACCGCTAAATTTGATGCGCGTTGTCTATAATTAAACTTAGTTTTTTTTTCAAAACGGATGGTGGCTCGCGACGTCTCATTTACAGCTCATATAGCATAGTGTTTGTAAATACAGATTTGTTTTGTACTTAGGAACTTAGGCATAACGACTGAACAGATCTGTGTGAAAGTAGACAAACATTACCTAAAAATTGTGTGACCGTGTTTAATATGTACATGAAATGTTTGTATCCCGAAAATTATAGATTGAAATGGACAATCGGTCATAACTAAAGTAAAGTAAATTAAAAACAAGTGTCATAATGTATCTATAGTATGTAATCCAATCTTACAGAACATAAGAAATCAATTAAATACCCGAGGACCCTTAAAACGACAGCCATTATTAAACATCTTTAGTACATGGAGAAATAGGCCGTCGTCCCAAGACTGTAAGCATATATTCATTATTCGTGTACATTATGAGCTCAGTTAATTATATGATATAATGACTTAGAAGGTACCTAATGAAGTTTAAGTACGATCGGTACTTGAACTAAATTGGTACTAATATAGGTATCTAATTTCTAGATTAAAGTAATGTCTCACAATAAAGTTATAAAAGCTACGTCATAAAAGAGAAAATAGATTAGGTACCTATTTCGATCGTAATATGCACGCTAAATAGCAATAGATGTCGCTATTGCTATTTAAAGCTAAGAATGACTAATATTTATTTATTATTTTTAATTTAAACTTTATTGCACAAAATACTAATAAAATGTACAAATGGCGGACTTAATGCCTAAAGACATTCTCTACCAGTCAACCATAGGGCTAAACAGAGATGTAATAAAAATGGTGCGAGAAGAAAGGTAAGAGAATTTAATTAGGAACTATTACAAACTTCAACTAAAAAAATAAACAAACTACATATATATACAATACACAGATAAAAATAATAAAAATATACAATGAATTATTAAACTATGTGAGATATGCAATATAGAGTATTATAATTATTGTTTCTCCTTTTTGGACTTCACGGGCCTATAAATCCCGGTCTTTTGATAGGCTTGCGTGGGGATAAAGATCCAACACGTAGAGGCCCTTTGGAGAGTTTTAATGTCATGTAGAACGCCTGCTGGAACCCGTTCACAGGCGCAACAATAGACACCCGTGAACCGGTCGCAGCAGGCATTGGGACTATTGTAGAAGAAGTGAACAGTATACCGGTTTATGGATTGATGTTTGGGTGGACAATGAGACTGGGCTATTGTAAAAGAGGTCCGGACACCTGCCATAACAATGTAAACACCGTCATCGAGACAGGCGGTGACTCGCCGCTTACTAGATGGGCCCCTGAAACTGCCGTCGTAAAGACGACCAGGAGCAACATGGGTGTGAGCGGCTCAGGGGTGTCGAGAGGTGTGCGCCGCTTTCTACCCAGTGGCTGTTAACAGCCACTGTGCCAACTCGCGTCTTATGCATCTTTCACTTCCACCCCTGGAGCATATAGCTCTAACGACTCCTCTCTGGACGGCCAATTAAGGCAAGCCAGAGCTGAGAGTCCTGCGGGTCTCCTTGGGGTCCACTCCGACCGACGAAGACACGCCGGAGACGGAGACCCTGACCGACTCTCGGGAGTACTCGGGTCCGTGGGGTCGTTACTCCCCAACAGCTCGCCACAAGCTGCCCTGCCCTTATAATTATATTATTATGTTAGTTGCATAGGTAACACAATTCTGGACCACAAAGTCTCTTTAATAATAATGAGACAACGTTGTCCTCACTATGGTTGCTTAAAGTAATATTCCAGTAATACTTATGATATAAAAGGTCGTTTCATTGTTTTTTTCTAGTATCTGCCTAAAAATTGTAATGTCGCTTAAAGGGTTTCTCTGGTTTTATCTTAAGGTCACTTTAAATTAAACGACATTTATATCAGAAGATTCTATGATTTTTTCAGTAACGTTACTACTAATAATTAGGTATTACAATTTAATAAAATACGTTCATAGATCTGAAGTCTTTAAAACAACTAGAAAAAAAGTTACGATTTTTTTTTTTTATGTATACTTTTAAACGCTCTTCTGTTAAGTTAGCAAAATGTCGCTTAAGGGGTTTCTCCTTTCCATCGTCGATATGGTTTGCAAGGATTTTAAGAAACGCATGAATTTATTTATTTAAGTGGAACTTCGGAACACCTCATTCAGGTCAACACTTGTGAACACACGTGTTTGCTCACATCAACAATCGCACATTAAGGCTTCACCATTTGGTTCGAACCATAAAATTTTAATACCAAACTCACAATTCAGAGAAGGGAATAAAACTTCTTTAGAAGTGTACAATGAGATTGAGCGCTTTGGAAATAATTTTACGAGCAAAAAGTGACGGTAAATAAATGCTGGATTTTTCTTATGGTTCTGTGTAGTTAAAGGTGAAAACATTATTTGGACGAAATGGCTAAAAATAGGAATGATTTAAAAGTTCAGTACAGTAAGAGGTATAAAAAAAGTAACACATTTGGGCTTTCTAAAATCCTAGTCAAACAGTTATAGAGCTTGATCGTAATTATAAATTTTTAGTCGATTTTTATTTTGTACTCAATATTTTTTCGTCAGATTTTGATTGGTGAATAAATCTGATGTAGTTGCCTATTCTGTGCATAAAAGGCGCAATTTCACTGTGTGTTCTAATATATATAAAAAATCTTCCACTGAGTTACCAAAACGGTATTATCGTAACTCAACGGAAAATTTCAAACATTTTTTGTCCCCATTTGGGATTTCTTATTTATTCCGCCCACATGAGGAGAGCTGTTCAACCAAGCCAAAATTCTGTGTGTATGTACAGTGGCGTTCAAAAGTGCATGGATATGTCGGCGGCCGATCGTTAAATCAGTCATATCGTGAAATCCCTAGGCATATCGTGAAACGTGAAAATCTTTGACTCGTCCCTTGAGTCGACGGAGCCCCGACAATCGTTAAAACATTACACAGGAACATTACGATCTGCCTGATCATACGATCGGCCGCCGACAGATAGATGTCCACTGTAATGCCTTAGTATTACGCTTGAAACATGTCCATGCAGTTTTGAACGCCACTGTACAAATGTCCCAGTGTTTTTGACAGCTGAAATACATGGCGCTGTTAGTTTGAATATGTATTTCTCGAAATACAATTTTTAGTCTTAACGTTTCTAAAACAATTATTGAACCTTTGTTATTACATTTGCCCTATGGCCCGATTCGAATTTAAGATACGTCAAATATTACGGCTAGATACGATATGGATTAGATATATCAGTGTCAAATGCAAATGTGATGTTTCGTCAAAAAATAACGTCAATTTTGACACTGACATATATCGTCGGGTGACAAGCAAAAGTCACTAACTAACATCATTCATCATTCTAATGTCATTCATTCAGGAGGTCCCGGGTTCGAATCCCGGTAAGGGCATTTATTTGTGTGTTCATCACAAATATTTGTTCCTGATTTCTATGTATATAAGTATTATATATGTGTATATTATATATATATATATCATCGTCTAGTACCCACAACACAAGCCTAATTGAGCTTACTGTGGGACTAAGTAGGTTGATCTGTGTAAAATTGTCCTATAATGTTTATTTGTTTATTATTGAAATTATTGGACAATAAACCGTGTTACAAGTGTAATAAAGTGCATTGTTACTTTAATTTTTTGATAGTACTTAGTGACTTTTGCTTGTCACCCGACGATATAATCCATTTAAAAAATCCTATCTAGCAATAATATGTGTAACAAAATTACATTGTATAGCATATAGAGCATAATACTAACAATGATGCTCTCCTGACCGATTTCGGCCCCAGCGACTGTGTGCTCTGGACTAGGCAATTTTTAGCTCGTGTTATTAGAGTGTAGCTGATCCACTCTCTGATGCGCTCTTAGGTGGCTCACGTACCCTATCTTCTTGCTAAATACTCGAGCGCATTTTGGGCACGTCAGCACACCACCTACATAGTTGTAGGAAATTGAGGTTGTCGGCCGAGTCTTAAGCTCATCACGTTTTTTGTCGAGCTCACTGCGGCGTTCCGTCTCAAAAATGTTAACTCTATCATTAATGAGGCGCCGCCATTCGGGCCGCTGCGCTGCCTTCCTCTCCCAGTCAGAGGGCTCTAGTTGGCATCTCTTCATATGTCTTTTCAGAACATCCTTATATCGTAAGTACTGGCCACCGCTTTTACGCTTACCATTCTGGAGTTCTGAAAAGAAGATACGCTTCGCCACTCTGTCTTCTGACATCCGAGACACGTGCCCACACCACCGCAGCTGCCGCCTCATCAGATACACCTCAATGCCTCCGACATTTGCGCGCCTCAGGACGTTTGTGTTTCTGACCCGGTCCGTCCATTTGATATTCATAATATCTCGGAGGCATTTAAGGTGGAATCTGTCAAGTGTACGTATATGCTTACGGTAAAGGACCCATGTCTCAGATGCGTACAGCAGGTTCGGCAGCACCGCTGCCATGTATACACTAATTTTAGTGGAGAGCTTCAGGTCATGGGAGCGAAATACCTTTGGCCGGAGTTTCCCGAACGCCACAGCTGCAGCACCAATTCTAGCATTTATTTCAGCATCTAGGTCGTACTTTGCTGTTATCGTGCTACCAAGATACCTGAACCTCTCCACCCGCTTCAACATCTCGTCACCGATACATACACTCGCATTTGGTTCGTTGTCAGGGACGTTGGCCATGACTTCCGTCTTTTTGACATTTATTTTAAGACCAAATGTAGTGCAAGCATCATGAAGACTTGACATTAATCTTTGTAGACCTTCCGCTGAATTTGATACAAAGCATAAATCATCCGCGTACATAATTTCTGTCATTACAGCATAGGATACTTTGGTACGGGATCTAAATCTTGAAATGTTGAAAAGTCCTCCATCCATGCGCAACCGAATGCCTATGCCTTCTGACAAGTTTTTCATAGACTCCCGAACAACAAATGCGAAATAAAGTGCAAACAGAGTCGGTGCAAGAACGCAGCCCTGCTTGACTCCGCATGAAACGGAGAAAAGCTCAGACTGTTCGCCGTTGATAGTAATGCAGCACTTCATTTCATCATGTAGGAGTCGTAGTAGTTTCACAAACTTGTCAGGGCATCCAAGCTTTGTCAAAATTGTCCAGAGTGCTTCGCGGGGGACACTGTCGAAGGCTTTTTCAAGATCTACAAAACATAGGAACATAGGTTGAAGTTGCTCTCTGCTTTTTTCAAGCAGTTGGCGAACGGAGAAGATGGCTTCACATGTCCCCCTATCCGGCCTGAACCCAAATTGGGTTTCGGGTAGTATAGTTTCCGACAATGGCAGTAGGCGGTTGAGGAGTATTCTAGCGAACACTTTTCCCGGGGTTGAAAGTAACGATATGCCCCTATAGGAATTACAGTCGGAACGGTCTCCTTTGCCTTTGTACAGGGAACATATTCGGGAGATCTTAAAACTTTCTGGTACATGCTCCTCATCCCACATACGCACAAAATATTTCCATAAGGTGTTATGCAGATTGTCACCTCCGTACTTAAGCAACTCTCCGCAGATATTGTCAACACCTACCGCCCTTTTGTTTTTCAATTGCTTTATAGCTACTATAGTCTCCTCAAGCGTCGGTGGATCGGCAAGCTCTGTTTGTGGCGGCGACTGCGGTAGTGAGTTAATAAATTCAAGATCTGCTTGTCGATCAACGTTAAGCAAGTGACTATAATGCTGTACCCAACGATTCATTATGCCCGCCTTGTTGGTTAGTGAAACGCCATCACTCGATTTTATGGGAACAGAGCAGTGGCTTGCTGGCCGTATCAGCTTTCGGACTTCGCCATAAAAAGCTCCCAGCTGGTTGGTATCCGACAGCCATTGCAGTTGTTGAGACTTTTCTTGCCACCATTTATCTTTGGCATCCCTGGTAAGTTTTCTAATTCTAGCGCTGCTCTCTTTAATGCTTACTAACTCTCCTACTTGTCCGATACCAAAACTTTGCCTTTTGAGAAGGTCTCTGTGTTTGTTAAAGGCCTCAGTGAACGTCTCGTCATACTCATCAAACCAGTCCTCCTGTTTATAGGGTTTGAGGCCCAATACCTTAGAACTAACTTCCATGAGATTTGTAGACAGAGTCTGCCAGGATATTTCAAGAGCTTCACTTTGAACATCAACTGAAGACAAAACTTCATTTACGGCTTCAATGTATACCTCTCTTGTCGGAATGCATTGAAGGTTTTCTATATTCGTGCGCACAGTTTTTACAACATTGCGCCTAGAAGGCCGACGAAGACTTATGTTAATTTTAGTTAGCACAAGTCGGTGATCAGTCCAGCAATTGGCGCCTCTCATGACGCGTGTAATATTGACTTGACCAATATCTCGATGTCGCACAATGGCATAGTCAATGAGGTGCCAGTGCTTTGAACGAGGATGCATCCAAGTAGCCTTGTGCTTAGATGGCAGTCGGAAAAAGGTGTTAGTTATGGACAGGTCAAATTGGGCACAGAGGCTGAGTAGAAGTTGACCATTATTATTCATATTCCCGATGCCATGTCTACCGAGTACGTTAGGCCAAGCCTCGTAATCACGGCCAACTCTAGCATTGAAGTCACCCAGTAGCAATATTTGTTCGCGAGATTTGACTTTAGAAAGAGCTTGCGTAAGTTCTTCGTAGAATTGATCCTTAATGTCATCGGATTTATCTAGAGTTGGCGCGTATATGCTAATGACATTTAGAAAGTTATTATGCTGCAGGTATACTCGCAGTGAAATCACACGGTCCGAGGTGTAAACGGGACATTCTTCTAAACGCTTAGCTATTTCATTTTTTATGGCAAATCCGACGCCTGAGCGTCTGGGGTCATGCGCAGCGGTACCTTTCCAAAAGAATGTGTAGCCGCCGCCCTTCTCCACTATCTCTCCTTCATCAGCAAGATGTGTTTCGCTGATCGCAGCTATGTCAACATTGTAGCGGCGCAGCTCTCGTGCCACTATAGCTGTTTTCCGCTGCGGACAGGAATTACAATCACGATCGAGAAGAGTGCGCACATTCCAGGCACCGAAGATAAGGTTGGTTGATTTAGGTTTATTGGTAAACTTATTTTTCGTATTTCGACCACGTCAATAGGGATGCACAGGCAGCCGTGGTTACTACCTCCCTAAGTTAAGATGGAACAAGCAGTTTTTTGGAGCACCTTTTCTAGCTCCCTCCTCGGCTGAGCGAGGAAAGCAGTGCCTCCCTAAATAGGGCTGCTTTGTCGCGCGGGGTGCTGCCCAATTCGCGCTGTTGTTCCAGTGCAGCGCAAAAACGACCACTCTCCCCGTGCCGCCTGTGTGCAGGTCTTGGACAAAGCCCGACTTGCAAAGCCAGACCTTTCTACCTCAACCCATCGCCACAGGACTTTTCATGTTCATTTTGCCAGTACCCAGAAACAGTCCGCTGCGCAGGATATATTATGGTGCGTAAGTGCTCGCGCAAGCACAGACGCACCCTCTTGTCCCTACCCCTCTTGTTCCAATGGAACGGATAGCCGCTACGATCGGAGAGAAGCAGAGATGCAGTATCTAGGTAGCGATAACAGGTCTCCTATCGCTACCCTTCAGGCCATCCACAATTGCCTAGCTGCCTCGCCACCGGTGGTGGACTGCTACGCAGCCGAAGCAGACACTATGCACTATGCGGGGAGCGACCGCAAGGCTTAGGTGCAAGCACCTAAACCCCCCTCTACCAGGTTTGGCCCACGAGTCGACGTGGTTGCCCGGGGTGTGGCAGCTGCGTGCAGACAGCTACGAGGAGCCACTGGTGAGAGTTCATGGGCATCAGTGATTTTAACTAGGTTGTCCCCCGCCAAAAGGCCGACTGGGTGGATCCGACACTGAAAGCCCAATAGTTTATAAGTCATAGTCGTAAGTACTAACAAAAATGATCTCAGTTGGTCCTTAAATAAATGATAATAATAAAAAATAATAATATTTGACGTATCTTAAAGTTCAAATCAGGCAGCTACATAATATTTCTTTGCCTCTTGATCTCTAAATCCCTCATTAAATCATGCAAGTTAAGTCATAGTCGTAAGTACTAACAAAAATGATCTCAGTTGGTCCTTAAATAAATGATAATAATAAAAAATAATAATATTTGACGTATCTTAAAGTTCAAATCAGGCAGCTACATAATATTTCTTTGCCTCTTGATCTCTAAATCCCTCATTAAATCATGCAAGTGCATTTCAAAGATGTTACGGCAGTAATTTATACTCATGCGTCGTTTATGTCAACTTCGCTGCGCACGCACGTGTGAATCAGGAACCACAGATCAACGAAGTATCGGACAATGCAGGCTAAATTTAGGCAGATAAACACTTAAATGCTTTGACGTTGATGACCGTCTGAAAATTAGGATGATGAAACGGCAAATCCTGTTAACCTTTTTTGTAACCTTTTTTGTAACCTTTTTTGTTTTCTCCTTGTTCGATTTGTTGCTGTAAGTTTTGTTGCGACAATAAATGACTTTTTATTTTTATTTTTTATTTTTTTAAGGCACTGTTTAGGGAAACAGACTGAAAGGGTTCAGGGCAGACAATTTAGAAAAAGCTAGGGCCTGCGCCGAGTCGCCGAGAGCCCAGGGATGATAATGAGACTTATGGTACCTAACATTCCATTTCTAACCGCAGCTGCACTACCGGTACTGAACGCGTCGCTGTCATTGTCAATTTTCATAGTAAAATGAACAGTAGTACAGCTGTCGTTGGAAATGGACTGTCACCTTTAAACTTCACACACACTAAGATATTCATCAAAATTTGATTAACTAGTTTCTCGTAATATATAACATCACGGAATCAAACGGTACAATGATATCAAAACTATACCTAACAATTGTAAAATCTAAATACCTATCCTCTAGCCGTCTATGTCAAACCTTGCCAAGCAAAATGAAATTTTATTTTGTCAACACAAAGTTCAAATCAGAATGGAACAGGAGAACTTTTTATAAGTCTACTACTAGGTACTAGCCAAGATGACAATCGGTGATAGAAAACGCCAGTCTAAAGGTTAAATAATATACATATATTGTAAATAATCTGACACTTCCAAGCATCTGTCATCCTGACACATTTTTTTCGTTTGTCGATATACGATTGTCATCTTGGCTAGGTTCTCTGTGCAGCACCATTTACTTCAGCTGCTACTGAATACTTCTTTGTTCTCTATAGTTTTCCCAAACCAACTATGTTAATATTTTATATTTCATATTTACCTTAGTTGCTTTTGACTTTGATAATTTATTATCAGACATAGAAGTTATTGTGGCAAAATAAAGTGATTGACAAAATTAACTATCGACATTTCTCTTATCGATGTAACTTTATCATCGATTTTAACACTGTATAATAACATAGCTATCGCGAAGTACACGACAGGTTCGATATCTTCTTTGATATTTTAATTGTTTTCTGTCCTTTGGGCGTTGTATACTAGAGTTTTTGTTTTATTTTCTAGTACACTAAATATAGTAAAAAAGAAATTATATATGTGCCAGTTTGTAATTGATTTGCATTCTTAAAATTTGTAGGTTATTTACAGCAAGTAGAAGTTACATCTTTTAATTATTAATCTGTCACAGACTTATCGATAGCAGATTTATCGATGTTTCATTTTCTCAAACACTCGATTATGCCACAAAAACTTCTATGTCTGTTTATTATACAAATAAATATTTCGACGGCGACGGTTTCATAGTGCTAGTTACAGCAATTTTATTACTTAAAAGCTCCACCCAGTAATAAACTTGCTAAACAAGTAGACAACTACTTTTACTATTACTATTTTCTAAATAAAACTTGCTATTTATTCTATTGATCCCTCAACCACGCCCTAAAGCAGGAAATCTAAAAACTAAATAGCATTTTATGACCCTATTATTCTATTCGCTGACAATACGTGGTGTAGGGATCAAACTACATAAATATATCTACGAAATGTCGTAAAAGTGAATGTTAGTGTCAGTTGTATCACGAATTATTAGAATACAATAGAATATTGACACACAGATTCCCGTATGATCTTTATTGAAGTTTTTTAAAGATTTACATTTACCAATTTGCTAACGCCAAACGTGATGATCAAAAATAAATATTTGGAGACAATCTTACACAGAATAATTCTGTGTAAGATTGTCTCCAAATATTTACATATTTTTGATCAGATCTGATCGACCTAGACTGAAACTTAGCTAAGCCTGGGATACGTAAACCTAAATCTGAGCCCTTATAAATTATATTTTATATACCTACGTATATGAGATCCATCGCAGTTTTATTGTTAAAATTAGCATGGTTTTCACAGCGACATAAAGTACCTATTCCCGTACTGACAATAAATAAAATTAAACTAATATTGGTATTATACTTACACAGATTATTAATTTTATTATCATTATATTGTGTCCCTACCAGCCACTGGGTTACGGTCCAAGCTATAAAACCATAACTAAACTTTTATTACAAAACAGCGTAACTGTATTCGTACTATTTAGACTTACTACGTTATTGCTAGTTGGAAATTTTATGACACGGTCGAATAAAATGATTTTATGCATCTCAAAGGAGATTATCTGATCGCTATTGTGTTATTAAGTGTTTTAATCGTGGGAACGCTTTGTTATATTAGTATGGGGGACAGTGGGACAAGTATAGGTCGTAAAGTAGCCCTTAATCCAGAGTTTTATGAGTAACGGTTAATTTCAGCCACTGGGCTGGGTGCGAGCTTTACCTGGGTCGCGAAAACCATATGTAGAAATTTTTACTAAACCAAAGAGTGCTCGGAGGAAAAAAAGAAGGCTATGAGCTAGTATGGCAGAAAGACAAGAAACATAATCAATGCGATAAAAAATAATGCTACGTATGAAGAAAAAAAACTGGCACTCGAAAGAAAAAAAAATCGATTACTCCACCAACAAGAGCAAGGCTCTTAAAATTATGATAATGATGTGCAGTTGCCCCAACTTTCTTACTTTCAATTGCCCTGGCTGACCTTACAGGGTTTTTAAAGTACCTCCACACCAAAAATTTGAGACACGTAATTGTTATTTTTTTTTAAATAGAATCAAGATATTTTTGTTTCATTTTTTGCAAGCATCACACGTTTATCCTCTAGCCGCCCAGAGACCTATTAAAAGGTCTCCTGTTCCATTCTAATTTGAACTTTGGGTTGACAAAATAAAATTTCATTTTGCTTGGCAAGGTTTGACGTATGGGCGGGTAGATGTTAAAAATATTATTAAAAATGTAACAAGTCTATAAATTAGGGTATTCATACATAATGTAGAAAGAGGCCTACTTTGGATGTGAAAAGGCTGTTAAAGAAAATTTACAACCGGCATTAACTAAGTAAATATTAAAAATCTACATTTTTATGTACATACATTTACTTCATATTGTCATATTCAAAGAGTGGTATAGGTCTTTATTTTTTAAGCTTTAATGAACAAAACTGGAATATTTTGTTTTTACTAGTATTAGAACAAATTAAATTATTTTCAGGAAATATTTTAATTTGTTTTTATATCAAGTAGAAACATAATTATATATTATTATTATTGTGCTATTTATTTCAGTTTATTTTGTTTTTGTTTCATCTCGATAATATATAAATATCAAATATCTTTATTTCACCAAAAAATATTTCAGTCAGACTTATGATAATTTAATGTGTTTATAATACTTATATTTTAGTTATAAATTATAAAGAAAATCTCAAAAAATCGACCACTCGATTTCGTGTATTTCGTTAAATAATATCTCCACTATTAGGCATTTAAATTCTACTAATAGAATTGAAATGGAGTGGTCAATACCACTAGATTCCAAATACAATCGCTCGTATTTCAAAAATTTGCATTTCGCCGTTTTCCACCGATTTTCGAGTGACGAAATCGAGCGATCGAAATTCAAAAATCGGCCCCCTGGTTATCTGCATTTGTTAATGTAGGTATATGATTTGTCAGTGAGGTGAGAAATGTCACTTTTGACGCTAACAGATCATATCTAGAACCAAGCTCAGATCTAATTCATAACCTATTACTAATATGCCTAAAGCTTTATTTTTTTTTACCTATCTTTTATTTCGAAAACACGACACGGTTAACATTCACCAAATACCTTTTTTATTTTATTATGCAACGACCCAAAAAGATACATAATTATATCCGGCAGGTAGCATCATCACTACGCCTAATTACCAACGCTCCTTGAAAATAATCTCCAAATGTGCTTATAAAGTATACCCAACAAAAGCGGACTACGATATATTAAAATGGTCGGGCCATAACATAAACACGCCGGCATATACAAGCCGGCATTATCATATATGTATAATATGTCGGTTTGTTTACGACTTTCATTACACGATATGAGCTGTGGCGGTTCTAAGTTTGCGCGTTGTGTTCTTTTAAATGTGGAAATATTTGAGGGAAATTCTCTATTGAAAGAAAGACTTAGTTAAAATGTATATTTATTGCGTGCGCCTTTTTTAAGTTTGTGCGTTGGAAATTGTGTTCTTTTAAATGTTTTTTATTTGTTGAAATTGTTAAGCAAGATATAGGCAGGTAGGTACTATTAACATTGTATGCATAATAGGTACATATATTAAAGAGCATTTTTTTTAATTTTTTTTTTATTTAAGTTTTTTGTTTTTTTTTGGGCTAGAGTAATGACTTAAGATTTGCAGTTTGCATAGTACCTACAATTTACTTTATTAAATACCAACGAATTATATTTTGGTATTTAAAACTCCCTTTCTTCTTTTTGTCCCTACAAGTTCGCCTTTAGGTACATATTTTGTTATGTCCTCTAGTTTTGTAAAGAGTTTTACTTCTACTGTTTACTCATTCTTATATAATAAAATAACAATAAACACTTTTGCAAGAACGGTTATAAACAAAATTGTGTAGGTATACCTAACACTTAGTGCCACTTGCACCATCTCTTTAACCCAGGGTTAACCAGTTAAACCGTTAACCTAGTGTCAAATTGTACTGGTAACCATGGTAACTCCAGGTTTAACCGGTTAACACCGGGCTAGTGTTTGGTTCAAGTGGCCCTTAGATAAGTAAGCCCTGGCTTAGTTCAAGACTTAGTAGAAATATGTGTTGTCCCCCGATTTGAGTTATTACATTTCCCCGACCCTAATATTTAATCGCCATACCAATTTTCGCTCCCAGCCAGGTTTCTTTACGATGTCTACCGTCCACTAGATAATTCGTATATTATTAGACGTACCAACCAACATAAACACCATTATCTTTCCTAAGCCTTATTGCATTGAGTTAAGGTCTAACAACGATCAGTGTGTAGATCGTAGGATAGGCTACACATAATTCACTGATCGAATGTAGTCTTTATTGAAAAGTCATAAGGTCTATCTTTGGTCAGTGAAGCTGACACGGTGCGTAAATTACGCTATGATATAGCCGGGATACTGCCGCCTGCGGAAGATGACCATTGCACGCAGGGTTGTAGAGCTAGCTAATAATATATATAGACATGGCAACAGGAACATGTTTATATGTATATAAAGGCGCAGCCTTTTCTTGAAAAGTATTCTAGAGGTCGATTTTTGCTCCTGTCATCTCAGATAATTATGGGTGAATATGGTATCAATGCATTCAGTTTGATGTCTTAAACACAAATATATGAGATGAAAAGCGCGAGTGAGGGTAGTTGCTGTGACGTCATAAAGTCGGCAATACAATTCCCTAAATTCGCTTTTAGTAAATAACTTCGCCTTAACTAATTAATATGTAATAATGTTAATATAAATTGTATGATGACCTACACAACTTTTAGAATTTGGAATAAAGATTGGCATAATTTTCATAAAAAAATGATAAGGCGACTGGAGTCCCCAGCTCGGCCCCGCGGATATTGCCGATTCCCGGACATTACAGACTTGTACAGTGGCGACATCAACGCTACCGCAGTAATGTGGCAACAGTAATGCAGCTGCAGTTGCTATCCGAACGGTACCTTATCTTATCTTATTATTTTCGGAGAGCCATCTGGATATACTTTGACCCATAGGGATCTTTTGAGATAAAAATATACTAAACGTTACCTTAATGCCAGTTCTGTATACGTTTATCTCTACTTAACCCCCCTGTCCGTAAAGACGACAGTAAACAAAACTGCCCCCAGCTCGGCCCCGCGGAAACTGCCGATTCCCGAACATTACCGGCTGTGCGGAAGAGGGTTGTGTTTTAGATGACTGCTGTATTCCTTATTTATTTACCTACAAGGGATGTAAGGTTGGGTAAGATAAGGAATAGAAATAGGTCGGGAGGAGATTTCAAATTAGGCAGGTGTATATGAGTTACTTATAGAAGTGTGTTTTTTAATGTTATGGTCTAATAAACAGATTTGGTAAAAAAAACCGTATCTATATCTGTAAAAACCCTTGTTTTTAGAACCTTAGGTCCATACATTCCAATAATTAGTTTTAAAAGTGCGATTACACTCATTAGACATTAGGTAATTTTTTTTTAAATACTATAATGAGACCGTAATATTTCCAATGCAAGGAATAATAACGAGTCACTCACGTTTTATTGAAAAAAGCACGACATATTTCTTAAAAACAATCTAAAATTTTTAGATAACTACAACAGGGGTCCGATTCTCAAAAGCTTGTAGGTAACTTACAAGTTACAAAGTTACGGGCCCCAGGACTCACGACTTAATGAGGCATTATTTACTATTAAAATATCTTGGTTATTGTAGAAAAATAAATCAGTCTCTGCTAGTTAAATTCCGATATTTTTCATCGAGTTGGTTTTAACAGTGTGCCTATTGAATAGTTATAGTTTGAGTTCATTGCCAAACAAGTGAATGCTGCAACAGTGAAATTTTCATCAAACTTTCCTCGTTACATTGTTTTGTGAAATAACTTTGCATGGATGAAATGTTTTCGTTAGCTGACCTTAAATAAAATAGTTTCAATAGGGTGATATGGCCAAAATTGTTGAGAATAAAACAAAATTTTAAAAATAAGGTTTTTACGTGATTTAGATTTTATTCACTTTGTTGGTTTAGAATCATTAGTTGAATAAATAAATGTCTAAACATTTGCTGTCTGTAGTCAAGAAATATTAAAACCGATGTTATTTTAGTGTCGACTTTTTTCGTTAGATTTAGTTAAAGTTTAACTGTTTTGAAGAGCTATTTTTCAGACATTTAGGTACGGTAAAATTGCGCTTATATTGAAAAGGATGGGAACTCTATCTATCTACCAAATTATATTATAGACTGCATAATGTATTGATCGTATCACATTGTCATCAAAAAGACAAGCAGTTAACGATTTCGTTACATACCATTGAACCAACGAATTAGCAAACAAAAACGGCTTGATTTTTAACATCAATGGCTTCAAAAATTACGTAAATTATGCAAATTCATTTTTTGGCCGCAAATTGGAGTCACGAGTGGGAATTATAACATTCCCTGATTTGTTGCTGTGTACGGTCGTTGTCACAAGCACTTTTAAAAAGCCTACGTTTCAAATAAAATCCGAGTGGTGGCTCAGAGAGACACCCAGCGCACCAGGCTGGGCGTCAAGCACACAGACTACAAAGAGATGTCAAGCATCAAGACCGAATGAGGAATGTCGAGATCCGACCAAGGTAAGGAGACCACATCATAACAAAATAAAATTGAGTTGGGGGACATGGTGCCTGGCAGCGTGATGGCAGGTGGACCAAAATGTTATCGGAATGGTATCCGCTTTCGGACGAAAGGAGCGCCTGGCGCCCGTTGGCTCGTTGGGTGGATGATATTCGGAAGATTGTGGGTCACTTTTTGAAGAGATTAGCTCAGGACTGGGACAAGTGGCGTACTCGAAGGAAGGCCTATGCTCAGCAGTGGGCAATAATAGGCTGATATGATGATGATGATAACCGTTCCAAACGTGGTTTGTAAAAATTATGAACTCGACTGTACCATCGTCTACACTTTAGTTATTTCTGACAATCCTAAACCTTATTCCAAACACAGAAGGTTGAAAATGTTCAGTTAAAAGTGTTGTTACAGTGGAATGTCAAATTACGTTATTGTGTTGAAGAATTCGGGACAATTTCGCGTGTCGATTTTCTGGAATTCTTGAGTTGGCGGCTTTTGGCGTTTGGTGTCTTTTGACGTTTTGACTGAGTTAAATGGGGTTCATTTGCATTAAAATTTCATGTTTTCTGGTTATTTGTGTACACTTTTACAAATTTCTGTCACAATGAAACCAAAAATATCTTGAACATCATTTAGGGAGGTAAATTGAGATTAACTTTTCATCGAATTTTAAATTGTTGTCGATTTTTTGTTGGATTTTGATAAATATATGTATTTGGCAGACTTGTAACACTCCCGAATAAAAAGAAAAATAAATTTTCTCTTAAATAGAGTAATTTTCCGTTGATGTATGAATATAATTTATATCGTAATAATGTATCTCAGAGTAAGATTTTTTGAAATTTTGAAATTGAGCTGATAATTTAAGTAATTTCCATAGGGAAGTCCCCGCCGAATTTTATCGAAAACTGAAAAAATAAAAAAATATAGCAACAAAAAATCTCCCCTAAAAGTCTATTTACATTCTTCAGAACATAAAAGAACGCTTTATAAAAACAAAATACTAATAAACAAAGTAATCTTCCGACGCACGCACGAACTCGCTTCATATTTCAGATCGTAAATATAAACGGCTTTTAACCAGATCAGATTCGAACCTGAGACCTTAAGTTCACCGAGTCATCACTAAGCCACAGATAAGGGCATAATATGGGCCCGATTCGGATTTTGAAATAGACATCTATTAGACATCTCTTAGACATCACCAAGATACGATAACGATATGTTTAAGATCTAACCTGTCAAATTTGACATTTGCGCGATTCTGGAGATACTCTTGAACGATTTCCACAGGATATGACTTAGAGATCTAATTCACATCTAATAGATATCTTACTATATCTAACGTAAAAGTGACATTGGTTGCCCGAATTGCGCTGCAAAAGACAACTAGTTGATATGTAAACTATAACGTATCTAGTACGTGTCGTCTCTTGTGAATATCTTGAAGTTCGAATACGGCAGAAGGGCATAATATGAGTAAAGTTAGCTGCACGCGGAAGATCACGCGTATAAATCTTAGGGCCGATTTACTGAGGACAGTTATACTGCAAGTTTAGGGCGATGAGCGGAAAACAAGTACTAGTATTACTTACATACATAGATGGGCATTATTAGAATAAATTGTCATCGGAATATGTATTCGAATAAACAATAATTCACGATATTTTATTCACGAAAGAATTTTTATCGCGAATGATTTATGTGGCAATTCATTCCACGAATAAAATATTCCTCGAATAATTTATTTGAATAATTTTATTTTCACACATTACATTTTCAATTATAAAGACATATCAACTATTACTAGAATTAAAAATTAAATATAAATAAATTAGTACTAATTTAAACTACCTATAAATACACTAAGTATAAAAAAACCTATAAAGGACCCAATCATAAGAGAAATGCCCCGTCTAAAAGTTCGGCCTGCGGCATGGACCCCATTACACTGGCGGCGTTACCTCTCTGTACCGCTAGGGCGATACGCTGAGAGAGGTACGCGCCAGCCATATGAGTAAGAATCATCCGGCAATTTTATTCGTTATTCGCGAATAATTTCGTAATTTGAATACATTTCGCCCATCTTTGATTACATATTAGTTTTCATCATACTTGCTTGCAACGGGTAAAATTCCACGTAGGCTGATAGAGTTAGACCAAGCTAACTCTGCAGCAAATTTGATACCACAGAGCGTGGAAGTGTTATCATGAACGTGAAATTATGACTTTTAAAAGAACACTTCCTAGGTCTAAGGTCTAACTCTAGGCTAGGAGAGTACCTATGTGTGAAATATAATTGGATGTTTATTTACCTGACCTTATTTAAATGACACTAAACGTACTAATAGGACTATTACTTCAATAAAGAATTATAAACCTTATGCAATTAGAACACAGTTGCATTTCTTCACTTAATACAATTTTATTACAATTAAATATACGTATCTAATCATCATCATCATCAGCCTACTCTCGTCCACTGCTGGACATAGGCCTCTCCTATTGCACGCCATTGAGCACGATTTGCGGCAACTCTGATCCAGCTCTTGCCAGCCGCCTTGCGAAGGTAACCTATCTAATACCATTTCAATATTAAATATAGACCTGAAGAGAATATTACACTATAGTGTAATATTCTGGTTCATAAATAGAAAAATACAGTAGGTAATTTTAAATAAACTTAAAATTATGGCGCCTGTGCCTTAAACTCCATAAAGCCTTATAAGAAATGTCACCGCGTGACCAACGCGGCGCCGCTACAGTGGCAGCAGCTTTTATTAACCGATTTCAAACAAGTAAGTCGATTGGCAATATAGGTACCTATATATAAACGGCGCGATTCGGGAAATAAAGTAGATATTCACTAGATACGATATAGTAAAGATTTGTGACGTTCCACGTCAAAAGGTACCTTATGGCGGCTGGCGTTTACACTATTATTAACGCCGCTCCAATATTCAGCCTTCAGCCAGGGCAAAGGTACCTTTTGCCGTGGAACGTCACTTATCTTTACTATTTCATATCTAGTGAATGTCTAATTCATTTCCCGAATCGCGCCGAAAGTTTCATTAAATGTTTGTCGAATTCTGGTGGTGACGGAAATTCTACCGCAGTCGCAAACATAGGTATTTTATGAAAAGGCTTTTTTTATTAGCCTATAGGAGTATCCCACTGCTGGGAAAAGGTCTCCCCTATTTCCCACTATTTGGTCCTATCCGATGCACACTCCGCCACTCTTTACAAATGTTGTCAAGCTCGTCCCGCCATCTCCGTTTTGGTCTTCTTCTGCCTCGAGATCCGTCCTGTGTGTGGAAGGGCTTTTAGGCTTTTTAATCGTTATAAAATAAAAAAAATTGTTTAATATGTAGGTGCAGAAATTCATCGAGTCAGGTACTTCGTGAATAAAAAACGGTTTTGGCAATATTTATTTTATTAAAAAAATACAAATGTGCTAGATGGTGATGATTATTGTAATTTTTGAAATACGGTGAGAGGGTGTGTAGCTACCTACAATATTACGGATTTAATTAGTTGTAAGAAGGAAAAAAATTAGTAAAAATAGTATTGCTTATAAGTACAAAAAAGAAAGCGAAAGCAAGGTTGGTTGTTTTGAATTTCGTGTAAAAGTAGGTTAGAATAAGAAATTGTGACCCGTAAAATGATAGTAATAATATAATGTAATTATCTATCTAAAATTAATTAATTAGGTACCTCACATGTAGCAAACGAACTCGTCCATCTATTGGTCATTTTCTAGCCTCTCCAACGATGTAATATTGTTCCCCATTTGTCATTTAAGATGGCGTCATTAACCAAATAAAATAGTCCGCAAATGCGTCCACTGTGGCAGGGATGCGCGTACGCACGTGCAAGTCGTGACGAGTTGACGCCCGCCCACCTTTTTGTGGTACGTCACTGCCGAGGTAAACACGCACTCATAAGTTTCAACTGGTTTTCTAGTAGGTACCTACTCGTATTATTTTACCTGACTATCGGCTCGATTCTGAAAATGAATCAGATCTCTACTAGACCTCAACAAGTTACGATATGGATAATTTAAAGATATTTGTAAGATAGATATGTCAAATTTGACGTTTCCGCGATTCTGGAGGTCCTCTTGAACGATTTCGACAAGTTATGATTTAGATATCCAAGTCACATCTAGTCGATATCTTATGTAAATCTAGTTGATCTCTATATCGTCTCTAGATCTTGTGATTATCTCGTTTCCCGAATACGCGTATATCTGCCCGATTCGAACTTTAATATATGTCAATTAATAGATCTAGAAACGTCAGTGTCAAATGTGACTATTCTTCAAACAAAAAATGTTACTTTTAACACTGATACATCTAATCCATAATTATCGTTTCTATGTAGATCTATTAACTGACGTATACCTACGTAAAAATCTTAAAGTTCGAATTGAGCAGTATCAGGTCAGTCCGAACATACACGGACATCTACATAAACGATACCTATCATTCAGTAATCGTGCATTTCGCTTGTACGCGTCCGTAGATACATGTACAGTCACCTGCAATAATATGTTACACAACGAATGTCGCAAAAATATCTGACACGATCTTATTTGTAGAGCCATAAGAGCGTGTCACATATTTTTGCGGCCTTCGAAGAGTAACATATTGCAGGTGACTGTAATGTCGCAAATAAGACGCAAGATAAATCTAAATTATATCATTTCTCGGTTTTGCATAATCAAAATTATATTACGTAGTAAACTAAAAACTTACCCGCCTTTCAGCAATACGTAATACAGACTTAAAGGGTTGGCAACGCGCATGTAACTCCTCTGAAATTGCAGGCGTCCATAGGCTAAGATAATCAGGCGGGCCGTATGCTTGTTTACCACCGATGCGGTAATAAAACATGGTTAAAACTAAAACAATAAAATGCACAATTACACGCATTCCATATTACGAGCAAATACTTAATTTTTATAGGCCATTTTAAAAGCCCATTGAATGAGTCAATTAGTTCGGACCATTTTTAGAGTTCCGTAGCCAAAATGGTAAAAACGGAACGCATATTGCTTGGCCATGTCTATCTATCCGTCCGTCCATCCGTTCATCCGCCTCTCCGTCCATATGTCGCAACCATTTTATACTCGAAAATCACAAGGTAAGTATATTTAATTTTAAGAATTCCGTACGTACCTATACATATTTTGTGAGCCGCTACTGACATGTAAATAAAAGAGGAAAAAAAACTGAATTAAAATTTATGTATGACTCATTTGATAGATTTTTGGCTATTTAAAAGTTTCGTTTTTTTTTTAGTTATGAACCGGGAGGACAAAAAATATAGAAAAACAAAGCTGAATTCATAATTATTTTACACGATAATTGTTTTCAGTAATCCTTCAAATACCTACTTTTCTTCTTTTTTTCTAAATACCTACTTACTTTTCTTTTTATTAATATGACGTAGATAAGGCCGCGATGATGTATCATGTAAGGGTGTATGTACCCTTATGCTTGTATAGCGTTTTTGTACCGTATCTAAGATGGTATGGAACGGAACCCTCAATTATGCGTGGTCCGACCCGCACTTGCCCGTTTTTTTAACGATGTCTCGTGCGATCTTTTGAACCTCGGGTCAAATCGTGATCGTAACCATATCGTTACTCTACAGATATCGATATAGAGACTTTTATGGCTGTAGGTAAATGAGCACATGGGCCACCTGGTGGTTTATAGGCTCAGCATGATTGCAATCAGATGATTTTATGGAATTATATATTTCTAAGGACTAGAATGAAATGATGTCATGCTTCTGTTGTTTATTGCTAAACTATTCTGTAATACCTATGATTATCACCAAATCGGCCAAAAGATGTCTAGTAATGTTGAGCATAACTGCACGATTCGAACTTTAAAATACCTACGTCAAATATTAGGTACGTCTAGATACGATAGGACTTTTATTAGATATGTCAGTAATCAGTATCAAAAGTGACGTTTTTATTTGAAGAAACGTCACTTTTGACACTGACATATCCGATCCATGTCATATCTTTAGAATTTTTTTGTCATATCTTAAAGTTCAAATCAGGTCGTTATAGTATTTTTCAATCTGGAAAAGTATGATGATAGTTGTCAGTTCAATACAATTTTGCGACATTTGGCATTTTTAGGGTTCCGTACCACAAAAGGAAAAAACGGACCCTTATAGGATCACTCGTGCGTCTGTTTGCCTGTCCGTCTGTCACAGCCTATTTTCTCGGATACTCTGGACCAAAAAAGTAGAAATTTGGTACACATATATAAATTAGTAACCCAAAGATGGACATGTTTTTTTTTATAATTTTTAAATACATTGGGTCAAAGTTATTTAAGAAAATAGCCAAAAAATGACCACCCCCCCCCTTTATCTCCGAAACTACTGGGTCTAAAATTTTGTAAAACATACACAAAATAGTTCTTTACCTACAGATTGTCATCATCAATTGTCATCTGAAAACCTATTAGAAATGTGCAGTCAAGCGTGAGTTAGACTTATGTACGGAACCCTAGAAACGCGAGTCCGACTCGCACTTGGCCGGTTTTTAGGTTATAAATTGTATGGAGGTGACATCTATCATCGTACCCTTCCAGTTTGAAAAATACTATAGTACCCTTAGTATCCTTTTATCTATGTCATCGGCCATCGCCAAAGATAACTCAACCGTCCCATTCTACCAAAACTCAATTTCTCCAAAACACCATAGCGAAAAAGAAATACACGAAAAGTGTTTAGGTAAGGGGTTCGATCTGGGGCACATTTGACTGATAGCCGATGTAGCGTCCGCAAAACTGCTGTAATAAGGGCATACCTTACGATAGATAAGTGTGGGGAGCGTCAGCAGAATAAGTTGGATAATGTTTAGGAAAATTTTGAAATTTTAAAAGGTTTGTAGGTTGAATGATTTGAGAAGTTAACTAGGTAAGGTGGATAATGGTGATTCCGAACACTTCAGAATATCTGGTGAATCTGAAAATCAACCATCAAATTAGAGCCCATTTTCGGAATTTCGCTTTAAGTATTCGGATATACCCTACGTTACGTCATATCATATCATCATATCATATCATATTTATTCATCAACAATACAAGATTGTGTTTGAAATGCACATAAAATACAATTGCAATAAAATACAATAGAATAAACAACATTTGAAAATAATAATAACAATAATAGTAAGCACTATATAGTAACATATTTTAGCCATTATATGTATATAGGACGACATTCAAAGCTTATACACTAACTAAACTAAATCAGTATCAAATAACTCATCCAAGCTATAAAAACAACCTCTTAATAAATATTGCTTCAGTTTTTGCTTAAAGATAGTATACTTGGAAATATTTTTCAAATGCTGAGGCAGGTTATTAAATAAATAACTTAACATATTTCCTGAGGCATATCCAATTGTAATAGGTCATGAATTTGATCTGAATTTGTTATGCATATGATCTGTAAGTGTCAAAAGTGACATTTCTTCAACCAGAAACATTACTTTTGACAGTTTTATCACAGAGTTCCCATGACCACCGCTTGTGTTCATTACCAGATCAGCTCGACGATACCATAATATTGCATTGTCACCCACGACCGCTTAAATGAGTCCTCACCTGCGCGGTACGCCTACCGCCCGCACCTTCCCCGCCACCCTTAGTCGTCCTACCCTGTCGCCCCCGTACCGCGCAGGCAAGGGCTCATTTTAAGCGGTCGGTCTATACATTTGTAAATGAAGTTCTTCCAATTGAATAATGAAAGTGAGTAAATTTGGCTTGCAAGATTTGATCCGAACAACATACATATACCATCGGACCATGGACCCTATGTCTTTTGTAATAAGGTCCACCGATGTACAGTTAGAAGTGTTGCAGTTTGTACATACTTATATACAAACATTGCAATAAAATATATATTTTTTAAAAAAAAAACCTTTTTTGCTACCAGTCCTAATAGGGCGAGCTGACCGCCCCCAAGTGAGATATCCCACGACCTGCCCTCGCGCACATAAATCTGCAAATATGAACCGACTGTGTAACCCTACACACATACACATATTATGTGTGTATAGTGAACTATCTAAGTTAATTTATAGTATTTTTTTATTAATTTCTATTGTTATCGTATGTGATTATTGTATGTTAAATAAAGAGAGTATAATAAATTACATTAAACACTTTTAATGTATCTTAGTTAGCCTTATTTATAACTTTTCCAAATTTTATATCGATAGCGAAAGTAGTTTCCGAGATATTTAGCGATGTGAGGATGTGACAGACGGACGGACAGACACGCACAATAAGCTTACAAATCTAAGCTAATAGTAATTTATGACTGTACATTTCAAAGGTAAAATCAAATCAGCAAAAGAGTAGTTCATTCATAGTAAAAAAAAAATTGGTGCCGATCTGCCGATTGACTAAAAAGTTATTAAAGTATACATTAATTTCATTATTCCATTTATTTTTAATGCTGTTAATCGCTTATCGACCTTAAATGAAACATTACGTTATCCAAAGATCCACACAACCTCATCAATAATCTGGCATTTAAGTTTATCCCACTTTTCATACCCGTTCGCATCTCGGCCATTAATCTCTGATCCGTATCTGGTAATAGTGTGTATCAAGGTCAGATCTCATGGACCTTTTTATGATTTGGGAGTTTGTGGTCGAAGATTGAGATAGGATGTGCACGATTAATGGTATCGATTTACAGTCGGACTAACTCTGCATGGCATTTGCAATGACCAAGTTTAGTGTGGTAATACGAGCCCCGATGCGATGCGATGATTTCGTCTAGTTCCGCGCAACAGTTTTGTTTATTTTAATAAATTTTACACATGAACATATAATGACCCAGTAATGGGAACCATAATAGCAATGTTTAATGTAGTTTATTTTGATCGTATAATAAAATTGCATGAGACTTTTATTGCTGAAAAAAAGGAGTTTTCAAAAACGTTGTCCAAATCATATTGTCCTCTCTTACAGCACTGCTGCATGCATAGGCTCGAAACAAAATTTTCAGTACATTGGCAGAGCCCTATTGCTTTCCCTGGTAATAGCCCTTTTCACATATGTTGTAATCCTACCCGCCAAAAAAAAAATCAATAATTTTTTTCTTTCAGTACAAACGGTATTTCTTGTACTTGGATTTAGTTATTGCAGAGTAGGTATTACCATATAAAATTAAATTACATTAGTATAAGCATTAAATATTAGTAATTTTTAAACAAAAACATTATTTTTGAACAAACGCGAGAACCTCAAAAAATGGGGTCACCTGACGAAAACATATGCATCGGGACTCGTATCATCATTGATATACCTAACACTTAACCTCGCGTTTTGTACACATAATTAATGTCATTAACGGGTCTAACACGAAAGATCCCGCGGGGTTAAAAGGTAAAATAATAAAATTTAATCTCGTTAGACCCGTTTTTTTTTCTTCGCCTATTTGTGAGTCCCACTGCTGGGACATTAGACATTAGAGACCCGTTAATGACATTATGTCATCATTGATGTCAAATTTCTACGAAAATATGACGTTTTTTATGACACTCTCTCACTTTGTTCTATTTAAGCTTAATCGGAATCTGTTTTTGATATACAGGGTAATTTTGTTATCTTTGACCAGACTGAAAGGTGAAAATATGTAGGTAGTGTAGGTACATATTATTTATGCAACCAAGGCGAAGCTAAAAGCAACAATTGGGTATGATTTTTGCAGTTTCTTTATGTAAGTACAATGTAGATTTGTAGATATTGATTTGGGTTGGCTAGTGGGTGTTGGTGAGTTTGTGTGTTACACCGTAGATTCTTAACTATTAGGCTAAGTTTGATTAATCTGGTGTTTATCAATTCAATTTAATAGCTCGGTTATAAGAGGTACCTAGGTCATACTGAACAACTTTTACTATTTATTTATTTATTTAAACTTTATTGCACAGCACAAAATACAAATAAAATGTACAAATGGCAGACTTAATGCCTAAAGGCATTTTCTACCAGTCAACCATAGGGCTAAACAGAGATACTATCTAACCCCCTTAAGTGAAGTGAACCAGAGTCAATGTTTTCCATAGAACAGCAGATTTTTTTTGCGATTTTTCGCGTTTTTGACTTACATAAGTAGATTTGAACGAGAATGGGATCCCGATACAAATTCTACGGACGATTATTATATTATATTAATCACATATACATTTTTTGTAATATTATATCACATTTATCTATTATGAATCTCAAGTACTGAAAAACAGTATCCCGCCTATAAGGATTTTATTCGCTTAACTATGCGATTCTACAGGAAAGATGCGAACGAGTTAAGCATAAGTTCTACTAATAAAATGTGTATGACCCTCATCGAAAAACCAATGTTACATTGTTACAAGTGTTTGAATCATTCCTTTTCTTCCAATATGGATAAGGAAACCATCAAAATAGAAGAAGCAACCAACTAACACCTGACACATCATCATATATCAGCCAAAATCTTAAAACGTACTTACAAAGAAATAAGCACAACTTGCCTTTAACTTGTTATCAATGATCATTCCTTTTTACTCCATCTATCAGCGTTCGTTTGCCACCTTTGTATTGAAAACGTCGATTGATTGACATGAATCTAGAGCCCATACTTCTCAACGCAAATTAAACCTCATTCATTAACGATAGAGATTATAATCCATTGGCACTAATGATGCTTCAGAATCCACAATTTTATAAAGCAAAACAAACCTAATGCATTAGTGATAAAGTTTTAAATCAATTGACACAATGCTTCCTACAAATTGTCCGAGTACCGAAAGCGTTATAGTCATAAAGCAGCCTCTTTTCATAAAACTATCTTAGACCAAAATATTTTTACTGTTGCTTATTTCCAATTTATCTCTTATTGGTTTGGTTTAAGAGTCAAATTGGTATGATTTTATAGTTTATTGGCAGTAAATAAATCTTTGCACCATCTATTCACTTCGTCAGAAAGATTTATAAGGCATTAGACGACAAATTATGTTTTGTGCGTACTCTATTTTTTTTTTATAGGGCGAGCGAAAGATATTTTATTGATTCTTTGATTCATACACCTTTGTAAGTGATCGTTGGGTTATAAAAATATACATTTATGGATCATAAAGATATATAAAATATAGTTTTATTGACCGTTACAAAAGTGCACATCGTTCCGTTTCATTAGGTACCTGCGTATTGTACGCGTAAAATATTTTAATGTATAATAACTGTTTTTAAGATATTTCGATCATATAGGTTTATGGTATCTTAATAGGATAAGTGGGCTTTTTGTACCCACTTATGGACATTTTAGCACTGTCCCACTTTACTAAAAACATTTTAATACTCTAAATAAAAGTATGTAGATACCTTTTATAAATTGTATTCAGAATTATAATGAATGACGTTCTCGGGTATACATAAATATTATAATATTAAGGTTAATTCTAAAATTTATGTCTAACACTCATAATTTCATAATTTTACGAAAACTCACGAATATTTTTTACAACCGCTGCAATATTGCTAATTTTGATAATATGTACCTACATATATATATAATCACATAGTAATCAATAGAATTACCGAGAAATACCCGACATAGTAAGCTGATCAAATACCTAATGTACAAAAACTAGCCGAAAACGTATTTTAAATTCAAATTTCACCTAACATTTCAAATCCAAAATCTCCCCGGCTTTATATATCGAACAGCTAATCAAACTCACCATTGACATGTCCAAATTACTGAGACCCCTTTTGATTCCGCAACGCTCTTTGAAGCTTAGGATTTGTACGAATTGAGCACGCAGAGACGTGCCAAAGCTGGATGGCCGACACATTCCTAGAGAATTCGGCCAGTATAACACGGCCTACCTGACTCTAACACGTCCCTTGGTGTTCGCCCGCTTTTAGGTTTAAAAAAGGATGCACGGAAGGTATTTTTAGACTGGTTTTCACTGTGTTCTAGTACAATGAATTGCATTAAGCGACATGGCCTCGGCTATGAATGGATACAGTCTGATGGCTGGCAGTTAGTGATGCGTTAATTTTGGCCGTAAATTTGTAATTATGTGCAGCGATGCGTTTGTTGGGATAATATTTGCGAACGCAACAGCAGCATCAGAATTTCAGAAAGTTGGTGTCACTTTGACACCAAATATCGCACCAATATTTAAGTACGAGTGTGATACGTTACGGATTTAGTCAAATCGAAGTCAATTTGAATTTGAATGATTTTGTTAAGTTCGAATGTCTATCCGTGATTGTATTACTAAATTACGATACATAGAAAAAGCGATTAGAAATGAAATAAAACAATGAAATTAATTACAACATATGACTAGGTAACAGTTCGGTTTAAGACAATGAATTTTTCATGTAAAAAACTAAAACGGTTCATATTGTTGTGTTTAAAAGGAAAAACATTCAACTTGGTACAATTAACGGTTTAGAGACAAAAACAATGTTTCAATTACTACGCTAAATAAATACTTGTATTTTTTTGCATAATAATAAATACACCACTTGTCAAAGTAACTACAGAGCCAACGATATAATTTTCCACTTCTACCATACTGAAATACTCCATGATGAATTAATACCTTCGTTATTCTCGTGTAAATAATTATCCCCTTGAAACATTGCAAAATATCACGTCAGTAGTTTATCCCAATTAGTCTGCCTCAGCTGTTTCTGCTTACTTTCCGCCCTAGGGATCAAAATAAGTGACCCGTCCTAAGCAATCACTTCATAGCGAGTCCAATTCTGTATTCTTAAATTGATTAGATTTTTAAATCGTTCTGATATGACCTTGAGTTCGGTCATGAGACGCCTATTTCACTACGTTTAATTGTTAGGATTACACCAATGTAATTGCACCTTTGGGTTGAATTTAGTAGTTTAGTGCACATACATAATTTATTATTTAATTATTAACTTACTTACGGCCAGTCTTATTCCTGTCATATGTTTTAATGGTGAATCGTCAGTTAAAATAAAATGCTCTTTTCAATTTAAAATTGTTTTCTTTATTTAATTATATCAAAAAATTTACACCTGACACTGATAAATTACATTGACATTGACTTACATTTCTGGATCCTTGTTGGACTAGTCCATGTGGTGGTCCACAGTGGTGAAACATGGCCAGGCATCATGTGCACCAATAAGTGCAAGCGAAATAAGTTATGTTATAAGACGACTTCACTTGCATTTCATCAGCATTTAAATGTGACGTTCCACGGCAAAAAGTACCTTATGGCGGCTGGCGCTTACGTCGCATAGCGCCGCAATAATATTGGAACGGCGTTAATAATAGCGTAAGCGCCAACCACCATAGTACCTTTATCCGTGGGACGTCACAAATATCAGTGTGAGCCTTAAACAGTGATTCGGTCAAGGTCGTATCAATATAATGAAAAGCATATCCAATTTGAAATACACAATCGGCCTCAGCAAATAAATATTGAGCTTTAATTACTGCCCGGGACATGGTAAGTAAATTAAATGTAAATAGAACGGTACATGTTCTCTAACAACTTTACCAACATTTTGAGATTTTATGTTATTAGTCCGTTTCTAGAGCGGTTCAGTAAAAGGAAAATTTAAGCCACTTGAAAAAAGTTGTCAATAAACTAAATGACTAACATCTTTGAAACTGAAGTTTACAGGGTGACGCCAAAATTTTCTTATTTATTACTTATACATCTCAATCGTCCAAAATGTCATCAAATATTTAAACTACAGTCCTTAAAATAAAACAAATCGTATTATTTTCAAAATATTTTTCCTCAGCTTTGATACACAAATGTAAACTATTGTTAAAATTATCAATAATCATAGAAAATACGTAGTTTGTGTACCTTCATGCAAGCTAAGCTATTCTTTCCTGCCACACACACACATAAGTAAGTGCTATACACATCAAAGTAGTAAGAAGAAAGTTTTTCTTACAAAAACACACATCAAAGCACTCTCCCAGGGCAAATATAAGTTGCAAGTTCCATTATAAACAGATCAAACAATACTGCCTGGAATTAGACTAACAAAATCTACGTACGTGCAGACACAAATAAGCGGGCGGGGCCGCCTCTCAAACCGTACTATCAGTATCCTACCAGATTTTATATATCTTATAAGCAGACTTTTTGGTGCAGCCGAGTGGTGTTAACGGACAGTCGTATTCGAACAATGAGATACGTCAAATACTAGATATTGAAAAGATATGGATTGGATATGTCAGTGTCAAACAAGTGTCAAAAGTGACGTTTTTGTCTAGAGAAATTTAATATTTTTTTCTATTTGTTTTTTTTTGGAAAATATTCATATTGTCAGGATTTGGCATAAATAAATTAAGCGCCAGTAGAGTCTATGATACTTAAGACTATTGTGAGTTCGCTGTGATGGTGTCTCTTTTAAGATACGTATTTTGTGCTTCGCGTGAGTTCGACAGCTCACAGAGCCACTAGCTTAAACTGTGTACCTTTAAGTAATAATTCCCAGTTTTTTTTTATTTTAAACTATCTAATGATATTTCGTTTCGACTCAATCCCATTTTAAAATGGATTTAATAAAATATTTCTGATAAACTCAAGTTCGGTGTGAGCGGTGTCCGCAAATCGTCCGCCCCGTAGTTTGATATTCCATCACGAGAGACCCGAGGCGTTTGCACCTCCGCTGCTACGTGCGCCGGTATACCAGTAATAAAACTATACATAGGTAATACTAGGTGGCTCTGTGAGCTGTAGACCTCGCTGTAAGCTTCATAATATTTAAAAAAACTTCTCCCATTTTGAATATTTTCCAGAAAACTAAATGGCAAAAATAACTTCCTAACTTACTGCTGTGGCACAACGACCCGAAGTGGACCTTGGCCTCCGACACCAAAGACCGCCATGCTACTCTGTCCAAAGCCGTTTCTGTCCAGTCGACGACGCCGAGTTCGCTAAGGTCTTTCTGCACTTTGTCTCTCCCGGTGCCTAGGGCGTCCAGACTATAACTAAGTACTCCTAACTCTTATAATAGTAAAAATATCCAATAAATGCAAACGAACATTGATTAATAAATAGTGTAAGAATATTTTCCATTATGTCAATATTCGGGAAAGTAAATGGGAACTACGTGAGGAGAAGTGGTCACGTGACGTCACCCCCTTACGTCTTAAAAGGAGTATTAAGAAAAATCGTTCTGATCCAGACATAAAGCTCCCGCCTCATTACACCAAAAAGCATTAAATCAAACATCTCTGTCGATAATCTGTTAAGGAGAGGCTTTTTTACCAAATGACTTTTATAATATACGATTTCTAACGTTTACATTATTCATTCATTCATTATTTATAGGTAGATAAAACATAATATTTTACAAATTATAAAGTCGATATAGATGGTGTGTAGATGGTCATATGCTAAAGAAAAAGTGATCAAGCCCTTCAGTGGTGGAGGCTGAATTCGAACCGGCTACGTGGCTAACTAGGCCTAGAACACCCCGTTACGGTGGTACCCGACCCGAAGACTGAGCGTATTTGCCCAACTCTAGGGATCCACAGATTAGATGTTAGTCGCAAAAGGTGACAGTTCCGAACAACTGACAGGCTGATATCGTCCGGCGAACTGGTAATCTGTGGGTCCCTTCAGGAACTTCAGGGTTACGATATACAACTTACTTGCCTCTTTGATGATACGATGTAGCGAGAAGGATGGTGCTGCCATCTATACAACGAAAAGTAAAATAATATGTTTTGTTCTGCGTTGTCAATAAACAATTGTCACTGGGCCCGGGAGTTTTTTTGTTTACGATATGTAGACGGCAAATAAAGCAGAGTGTGCAGCGCTTTTGATAGATAGCCCACGCAGTGCATGTGTTATATACTTACACGTCATAATTACATAGAAGTTTGACGTTTAAAATGACACTTGCACTGCGTGGGCTATCAAAATCGCTGCAAACTTTCCTCGGTTTGACTCTATTAACAATCTCATCAGAGTATCGTGTCGTATCCGTCCCGCGCCCACTAAACGCTTTTCCGTATTTGCAGTCATTTTTCTTAACCGAACAACAATAAATCACCATTTATCCCTACATTAGTTCGATTGAGTGATTCCATTACTAGTTTTTACATAAAATATCAATTTTTATTAAATAACGATCGATTCACTCACGCACTTTTTGTAGTGTTTGTTTACGAAGTACAGTCTGCAGCAAAAATATTTTGGATATTTTAGCCTACTCTACTGACAAAAATATTTGTTTACTTTCTTATTTTCAGATATTTTATACGTTGTCACACGGCCCGATTCGAACAATTCTTTAAGAAGTCACAGCGGTACGATACCGATCTGTGTTAAAAGTGGCGTTTTTTGAAGAAATGTCACTTTTGACACTGACAGATGGGTATCGTACCACTGTGACTTCTTAAATCATTGTTCGAATCGGGCCGTATGTTAACGTTCTTACACTTTTACTTGTTTCTCTTGCAACAACAATGCGTCAGTCCAATCCGTAACAACCAATCAACGCTCGTATTTTACAGCCAATCGCGTCGCTTCTGGGACGAATACATCGCCGTGTGCCTGCTATACTGCCACAATTCAAAATTTTTGATTTTCTGGATTATTGCAGATTCGTATTCAAAATTGTTCAATATACGACCTTATTTCGAGAGCCATAGCAAAAAAGGTCTTTAAGAGCCTTTTTCTCACAAGTGGCCTTATGCATTTGACCATAAATTGTCAGACAATTCCCTGCAATACAGCCACTTTTGAGTTGTGGCTATAAAGCACACGTTTTAAATGAAGCTTTTGAGTTGCGTCCTAGAAAATAATAATTAGCTGAGTTACACATATTATTATTATCGCGTACAGTGATCTTGTTCCTATCAAAGTTGATATAAGTTCAAAAACTAAAACCCGACTACTGCAAATCGCGCTCTAAAAAGTATGAAACAAGATAGAATTCTTATCTGAAGTTATCAAACAGGAAACATTATAAATGTTATAATTTTTTTAATAAAAAAATACAACGTAATAAAATGTATTACATTTTTGATATATTTACAGAGATATTCAAAGGATCGCCGTGCATGGTCGTATGCCACGATTATAAACTTTAAGGTAAAGTGGCATACGACCACAGCTATCCTCTGAATCTCTGTAAAAATATAAATAATGTAGTAAATTATACATATTACGTTGTATTTTTTTATTAAAAAAATTATAACATTTATAATATTTCCTGTTTGATAACTTCAGATAAGAATTCTATCTTGTTTCATACGTTTAGAGCGCGATTTGCAGTAGTCGGGTTTTAGTTTTTGAACTTATTTTTTATTTAATTAATTTTGGGGTCATGACTTCGTTACTAACTACCTATTCGAAGTCACTTTATATTACTTTTTCGAGGGCATCCCCAGTACAGAAATACACGCAGAGCGCCACATATATCGATCGGGCTGCGCTATCCTTTGGCATGGAGGCGCTTTCGGCGCCCAGCTTTGGAACGTGTACAGTGCGCCTCCTACGTCGGGCTACGCCCGACTCTATTACTATGAGGGCGCCGAAGGCGCCCGGCTTTGGAACGCGTAGAGCGTGTCTTGTACGTCGGGCTACGCCTGACTCTTTTAGTATAAGGGCGCCAAAGGCGCCCGGCTTTGGAACGCGTAGAGCGAGCTTCGTACGTCGGGCTACGCCCGACTCTTTTAGTATGAGGGCGCCTTCGGCGCCCGGCTTTGGAACGCGTACAGCGAGCTTCGTACGTCGGGCTACGCCCGACTCTTTTAGTATAAGAGCGCCCAAGGCGCCCGGCTTTGAACGCATACAGTGCGCCTCGTACGACGACGGGCTACACCCGACGCGTTGAGTATGAGGGCGCCGAAGGCGCCCGGCTTTGGAACACGTACAGCGTGCCCGCACGTCTTTTGTACGGCTGTTTCATGCATTTGCCCGGATTTGGTAAGCGTCCAGCGTGTCACGTATGTCGACACTTTTAGTATGAGAAAGTCGAAGTCGCCTGGCTTTGGACGGCTTGCAGCGCGCCACGTACGTCAGGCTACGCCCGACTCCTCTAGTATGAGGGCGCCGAAGGCGCCCGGCTTTGGAACGCGTACAGCGAGCTTCCTACGTCTCTTGTACGGCTGTTTCATACATTTTGGCTGATCTGGACTTCTATACCTATTCACGTTATAAAATATTGCAGGTCATTAAAAAAACACTATGTTTATAGCGGCCAAACAAATTTATTTTGCAAATACCTTCTTGTATCGCCGTAGTCGGGTAATACGCGGATAGAATCCAGAGCGCTTGTAGATTCGTAGTTCGAATTACCTACCCGATAAATTAATGTTTCATCGGGTGCATGCAAGCAAAGCCAGTCGCAAAAGCTAACAATATTTATATATTTGAAATGTGCTAACTGAGCTCTTTCAAATGATATACATCACGTAATCATTACTTATTTTTATTTTTTTTCGTTCGTGACTTTATGACCTCTAGAGGACGCCTTGTTAATTTTTTGGGACTTCATATAGCCTATACAGTTGTATACAGATGCCCTTTCAACGCCTGGCACTATCCCGGACTGGCAGGAGCTAGAATTGGAACCCATGATCCTTCGCTCCGAAATATCTACTGCTCTACAGTTTCTAAAGAAGAAGAAGGCGCCAGGAAGCGATCAAATAACAGCAGAAGTACTTACAGCTATGGGGGACCTGGGTGTAGCGACACTATACAAGATTTGCTCACACGTCTGGCAATACGGTGATTGGCCACAGGATTGGTCGGAATCCGTTATACTACCGCTGCACAAGAAAGGGTCAACCAAGAACTGCAGCAATTATCGAACCTTGTCCCTCATATCACATGCCAGCAAAGTCTTGCTCCACATTATCAACAATCGCATCCGCTACTACCTGGATTGGCAAATCCCGCAGGAGCAAGCGGGTTTTGTGAAGGGCAGGGGCACTCGGGAGCAGATTCTCAATGTCAGGCAGCTCGTTGAAAAGGCATACGAGTTTGATACGCCAGTGATAATGTGTTTCGTGGACTACAGCAAAGCGTTCGACTGTGTCAACTGGAGTTGTTTATGGAAAGTCCTACAAGATCTTGGAGTACCCCATCATCTCACCGCCCTACTTCGCACCCTGTATGGCTCAAGTCAAGGAGTCGTAAGAGTCGATAAAACGACCTCAAAGCCCTTTAAATTTCAACAAGGAGTTCGCCAGGGATGCATTTTATCGCCCATTCTGTTCAACGCCTATGGAGAGCACATTATGAGACGTCCCTGCGAGAACTGGGAGGGAGGCATCGCAGTTGGTGGTGTAAAAATCACCAACTTGCGCTACGCCGATGACACTACTCTGCTAGCAGCAAATGAGTCGGAAATGGTTGCACTTCTAAACCGAATGGAGCGGATTAGTGAGGAGATGGGACTTTCCGTAAACAGGTCCAAAACCAAGGTCATGGTGGTGGATAGAACTGGGAAATTGGCACTCACTGGTGCGTTGGGCCTCCAGACAGTGGACAATTTTATCTACCTAGGCTCCAACATCAGCAACAATGGTTCGTGCGAGAAGGAAGTGCGCAGGAGAATTGGCATGGCCAAGAGCGCCATGTCTCAGCTTGGAAATATCTGGAAAGATCGCAGCATTTCCGTAAAAACTAAAACCAAATTGGTACGGACTCTAGTCTTCTCAATCTTTACGTATGGCGCTGAGACGTGGACGTTGAAAGCTGCTGACCGCAAACGCACTGACGCTTTCGAGATGTGGTGCTGGAGAAAGATGCTTCGTATCCCCTGGACAGCATTTCGGACTAACGTCTCCATACTGAGAGAACTCAAGATCTCGTCGCGGCTGTCATCTGAATGTCTACGCAGAGTCCTTGAGTACTTCGGACATATAGCAAGGAAAGACGGTGACAGCCTCGAAAAGCTTTTTGTGACAGGCAAAGTGGATGGGAAAAGGCCTGGGCGTGGACGCAGTCCAATACGTTGGACCGACCAGATCCGCACCGCTCTTGACTCCACAGTCCACAGGGCTCTCCATACCGCCAAGGACAGAACCAGATGGAGAGGAATTGTGAAAGAGAAGGTGATTCTGAAGGGAGGTCACGACCCTCATTACTGAGGATAACGACGCAAGGAGGAGGATAGCCTATAACCAGCGGACGATTAAGATAATTCGAATGACATATCGTTTGTCAAATTATAATGTGTACTTTAGAAGTTTAAAATTTTTTATCATCATAATTACCTCGAATTTTAATTCACAAATAATTAAGTAAATATAAAACATTAAATTAGCTTACAAATAATAATACAAACTATCTCTAAACTAAATAAACTTAAAATAAAAAGCCTATAAATAAAAAACGTCCCCCAAGTCACTGCTGATGGGCAGTGTGCCCAGAAGGCTGGCCGCATTGCCACGTTGTATGGCAATACTTATGCGTTGAGCAAAATACTGGCCAGCCCTCTGGTCTCCTGCGGCATCTATAAGGCGCTCCGCTAAGGCCCTGTATATACGGCGCGCGCTTGGCCCCCAAGGCCCCAGCGTTTCGACCCCAAACGCCTCAAAAATATAACTACTGCCAAGAAGAACTACTTTAGAAGTTATGAGGGAACAAATGAACATACATACATACATACATACATACCCACATACATACCGGTCAAAATCATATCATAAGGAGGGTCCTTTTGCGTTGCCGTAGTCGGGTAAAAATAAAGGGATTTTAACTATTTTGGTGTTTTTATTTATATTTGCATGGTAACCTTTATCCAATAATTTTGTGTTTAAATTTGGCCGCATCTCAAAATCTTTAAAAAACGTTTCTGCAATACGGCCACAACTCTAAATACCTGTCTTTCGGGCCTTGTGTCTTAAAAAATATACATTTCTTTTAAGAAGTGGCGTGGTCATAGGGAAGGTTATATCATTCCGAGTAAAAAAAGCTAAATTTTAAATTCATGGACCTAAAACTAAAGGAGTAAGATCCTATTAAACACCCTGAACTATACTCTCAAAACTTTGAGACGCGATTTCTCGAAAAAACGGTTTTTTGAGATGTGGCAGTGTAGCAGGCACACGGCGACATTTTTATACCGAGCTAAATTGCAACGCGAACAGCTTGGATACAATGTTTTAAATGTTTGCCTTCTGAAACGCAACGCGTCTAGGGTTTGCAATCCGGATCCAAAATGTATGAAATTATCCGGATCCGGATCCGCGGATCTTCCTTGCATTTCGGATCCGTCGTGCAAACCTAACGCGTCCAAAAAGACGCACCCATACAATCGAAGTTATGCTCTCATTTTAAAACGACGAGCTTTAATTACCTACATGAAACTTGGCATGAACATTTTACGTTAGGTACTTACATACATATAATCTATGTCTAGTTTTCGTTACTAAAAATTGGTATACAAAGAAAAGAGAGCGATTTGAGTTAAGACGAAACAGGAGCTGAGTTTTAAATATTTTAAGTAAATTTACCCGTCTCGCTAACGAAAGCGGCTCCTATAAGGACAAGGCGAAAAATCCTGCGTAAAAATCTCAAAAATCGATGTTTCGTACTCGACTGTTTCCTCCTCCAAAACTTAACCAATCGTAACCAAATTTGGAAACCTAAATTATTATGAAATTATCTGTGTCGGACCGTTTTGCTTTTTTGGCTAATTGATATCAGTTTTGAATACTACGCCTCTCATTGCGGCATAGTCAATGAGGCCATTTTGGCCGTTTTTGGAGGGCTCTGGCGCCTTAAAAAACAAAAATATCAAAAAAAAGCAAGACGGTCCGACACAGATATTGACAAAAAAATTACTGCTCTAGCATCAAAACCCACGGAGGAAACAGTCGAGTACGTTTGTATGGAGAAATGACCACTCCTGTTGGCTCTTAAAGACAGGTTCTTGCGTTTCCGTGAAAATACGATGGAAAATAATTAATTATCCACTACGATACAATCTGTCTTACAAAATAATCACTTACCCCCTCATTCATAAACGTGCTATACCGGGTGTGACCTGTAATATGAGCAAAAAATTAAACTGTAGCCTGTACTCCTCATACTGACCAACATTTGTTCAGCGACTTTTAAAAATAACTTGTGGTTTGATTTTTAATAAACTCTAAAGTTTATTCTAAGACGCAATGTATTGCGAATTTTGTTATGTTTAAGGCGTGACAAGCAACGTCAATCAAAATGATATGGCGTGGCGATGGCGTCCATTGAAAATAATATTTATTTTGTATGCAAAATAGAGAGTCAAAGTACTTCATAATCATTAAAAGTTGTAGAACAAAAGTGTCACCGTTTGAGGAGTACAATCTATGTTTTAATTATTTGCTCATGTTACAGGCCACACCCGGTATAAAAAACCTCAATTAGCTAATAATCGTTTGTCTCTATCTGTCATTTTGCCTTATGTATGTAAGAAAGGGACGGAACATGATTTAACTACATCAGCCCGTAAAGTTTTATGAATAAGATGGTTAGTGTTTTCTTAAATATTTAACATTCGAAGCAAAAAATAAAATGTCATTTAACTATTCAAGATACATATAGAATACAACCCAATCACAACAAATTGCAAGCAAACCCGGCCATTACTCAGTCAAGCAAAACATTCTTCGTATGAAAATACGGGACTAAGCAATGAAATATACAACCATAACTTGCTGATATATAACTATCGTAAACTTAGGAGATATACAGGCCAGTTATTCAGGGCCGTTGGAAGGGAAAGAATTGAATATTTTATAGCGCTATATGTTACAACGTGGACTAATTATTAAAATGGATTTGTTCGCGTCCGTATAGTTACTTGATACAAAAAGGTTTACTAAATATCTCGCTAGATGTCGCTGAACAGGGCGCGTCGATTCGTACGTACGTACGTATCTCACTAACGAAATTCTTACCGGGTTTGTTTTATTTATACTTATAAGGGTCGGGAATTGTTATTTCCTTTGTCATGCTCTGAAAGTAGGTAATTATAAGTTGTCTATGGAGTGAGCAGAAAGTGATATGTTTCTGCTCTAGGGCGTTTTACTTTCCAAGTACCTTAGTTTTTAATTGATTTTACGATAAGTAACTTAAATTGGGTTTTAAATGCATTTGTTAATTTGTTGTACGGCCGACGTCAAAGATATGTTTACACTTTTGCACCTTACTCCCTTGTAATAAGGCGAAAAATGTAAACATATCTTTGACGTCAACTGTACAATTTCTTTATTAATTGAAAGTTCCTTAAAAAATTAATAAATTCTTAAGTATTCTACTTTCGTAATGTCGAACTCTGCTGAGAGGCACTCGTTTCAGTGTCAGACTATACTTAAACTACCTCGACTCAAATGGGTAAGTGCATGCCATCCCTTTAAACTCACTTTCTCCCACATGTTAGATTGGTTTTATCCTGTTTTATTGTTTTAATTTTTATTGTGTGTTTCCTGGTTGCCCTGAAAACCAGCGCCATGACTAAGTATCTTAGTCATCGGCATATGCTCAGTGGCATCCATTTTGGTGTTAGAATATATTAGAATAAGATGTGTTATAGGTTAAGTTTTATGTTTTACACCAAATAAAGTATTTCTATTCTATTCTATTCTACAGTGAAACCTGGTTAATTGGCACCTGGATAAATGGGAAACCTCAATAATTGCAACCAAAAGTCCGGTCCCGGTCCCTTGAAACCAAAAGGCCTCTATAATTGAAATTTTGGAACCTCTATAATTGCAATTTAGATTTTAGTGCTTTTCGTAATTTTGCCTCTGTAATTGACCACATCGCAACTTAAGACCTCTATAATTGACACTGTGCTAAAAAAATCTGTTATTTTGCTCTTGTTTTTACCTCTATTATTGAAACGAGTCTTACTTATTACCTCTGTAATTGAAATAATGTAGTTATAGACAGCAGAAACAATATTTTAATAGCAATGATCACTTTATTTATATCTCCATCCAGAATTCAATTTATTTATTGGGTATTTATCACACAGCCTGTAATAGTTTAAATCAATAAAAACAAAGTATGCTTTTTACATTCTAATAAAACTTTCTTCTACAACAAGGGATTTTTTTAAACCCAAATAATAAGAAAATAAAGTGGTAAAATTAATGTAGTGTAAAAGTGCAAGTATCGACACAAGCAATATATAGACCAGAAACCCAGATCGTAAGCGTGTAAATCTACTTTAAATGGTTATTTGCACCTCCATAAAAGAAATTTGTCAGAACGCAACCTCTAATAATGAAAACCTCTATAATTGACACAACTATTTTTTGAACCTCGTTAATTGACACGACCTGCTTAAATGAAAAACCTGGTTAATTGACAAAAACTGGCCGGTCCCTTGAGATTGCAATTATCCAGGTTCCACTGTATTATATTCTTGGCTAACAATTTACTGTAGTACTTATATTGGCATAATTTGTCAATTTTAATATTTGTTCAATCTATCATTTCATTATATTGCAAATTTGTTATTTGAAAGACTTTCACCGGCTGTGCGGCGTCATTTTGACGTACTCTCCGTAAACCACAACGTCATACATTTTACGTCATTAAACCGTTTGACGTCACCCGTGTTATTAAAACCGTGACGTCAGAGTTGCAATAGATGCGCATAGGCATCAAAACATTCGAGAATGCGGATGCTGTTTGGATTTGAAAAGCAGGCGTTGACGTTTAGACCTAGTTATTAGAAGACATCGTACATTTTCCAGCATTTTTGGTGCAGCGGAGTGGTGTTAACGGCATTGGTATAAATAATTTCAACCCTTGATTAATTAGCGTTAATTATGTTAATATTAACCTTAATACACCATTTCAGTTGAAATTATCTATAACAATTCCGTTAATACCACTCCGCTGCACCAAAAATGCTGGAAAATGTACGATGTCTGGTTATTAGTGCGTGGGCGTTGCTTTAAATTTGACAATTCGTTTTTGGAATTTAATCGATTTCATGTTAGAAAACAAAGTCTCACGAAAACAAAAAGTTTTTTAATAAAGGACTTCAAAAAAGTGGGGGTGTAAAAATATCAGGATCATTCTTGTGTACATACACGAGTGGCCAAGCTACGGCATTGTGTTGATAATTTTAAGAATGGTTTGCGTTTGTGTATCACTGCTAAAGGAGTATATTTTGAAGATAATACATTAAGTTTTAGTTAAGTGAGTCCTAGTTTTTATTGCCTTTTAAAAAGATGTTTAAAATATTACAAAAAAAAAGTCTACATATTATTCAACAAATTTTAGTCCTTATTTCAAAATATTGAATAAAAATAACATTTCACGTTTTTTTAATTAAAGACTAGCACGCGTATTCGGGAAACGAAATAATCACAAGATCGAGAGACGATATAGAGATCAACTAGATTTACATTAGATATCGACTAGATTTGACTTGGATATCTAAATCATAACTTGTCGAAATCGTTCAAGAGGACCTCCAGAATCGTGGAAACGTCAAATTTGACATATCTAACTTACAAATGACTATACCTTCTCGATATCGTATCTTATTCATCTCTAGATGATCTCTAGTGTTAAAGTTAGAATAGGGCCGTAGGTTTTTAGCATAAAATTCCCACATCTTTAAGAAAAGCGATTCCAAATAAAATCCTGAGCGCAACACGGTAACGAAAATGAAGCAATTTTAGCATTTCCACACTTGCGTCGGTCATATACGGCGCGCGATTACACTGCGGGGCACACGAAATGATACACCGCCTAATTTGGACTGTGATTTTATACTTTGCTGGTCTAAAGAAGGTACTTTTCAACCTAGAGGGGATACTAGCTGTAAGGTTGTTTTGTACCTGTAAATCATTGTTGGTAGGATTCCGGATTCTAACTCACGATCTCTGATTTGAAAGCGCCTAGTTGCTGGTTCTTCATTACATCTGCATAAAAAAAGTGTTGGTAATAGTTTTAGATTTCACGTTTTTATAGTAAAGCCTGAAAAGATTATATTTGGCCTTAGGTACATGTGACAGTTACTTGTGAATTATTTACCTGCCGTGTCAACGACAACTTTCAAAACATTCGGTCTAATTCGAACTTTAAGATACGTCAAAAATTTGCTAAAGATACGATAATCCATGTCGTATCCTTCTTAGCTTTGACATTTCTTTAAGTTCGAATCAGGCCGATTATCTACTGAAATACTACGCAATCCTTCGTCATTTCATTGCCTTAAAATCCTTAAATGTTTTATTATATTAAAAATATTTTTTCTTGCATCTTTGACAATTGTTTTTGGTATTTTTGTGTTTCAATAATTTATAATTAAGAAATCTTTTCTTCTTGTTATCTGTTGGTGTTGTCACAGAGAGTATGGAACTGGCACAGAAAATCCGCAACATGGCGAAGACCAAATAAATAATTGTACCCTTTATTTTGCCCCGCACTGCATTTGGATTTATGGTGCTATTTTTATTTTCCAACCACGCTGATTTATTACACTGAGTGGTAAATGTAAAATGGTAAATGGTAAAATGGATTTTGCAACTTGGAAATATAGACTGAAATGTTAAATGGATGCTGTGCTCGTGCCAATGATGGTTATAGTAAGGGATAAATCAAAACTTGATAAACAATGGCTGGTCATTTCGCTTTTTACTTTTCATGTGTATAGCAAAATAACATGTGATACAGTAGTGTATTTGACTAGTTTTTTGATATATTGCTTTTCATCCCTTGGTATGAATTCTTCGTAATTTCAATAATTTTTTTACAAACATGCTACAGATTTCGTCGCATAAAAATCAATGATGACTATCCACAACAGGTTTTATCCATCTTAATATCTAATTAAGCCACTTTTTTATGATTTTATGTCATAATAATATGTAATTCTACCAAGTAAAACGGTATCTTGAAAATTTGCCGAATGTTGGTTGCCGTGGTAAATCCGCGAAAAGTTAAATAAATAAATATTATAGGGACATTCTTTCACAAATTGACTAAGTCCCAAGGTAAGCTCAAGAAGGCTTAAATAAGAAACAGGAAGGAAGGAGTTAATTGTCGAAAAGTTAGAACAACCCTTGAAATGCCTATTGATGTTGATTTTTTAAAACTGTCTCCTAACTACAGAAGCCATACTACATAAGTGTAGATTTCATAACAAAGCTAGTAGAAATCACGAAGACTTAAATAAAAAAAAAGGAACGAAGGAGTTGCCGAAAAGGCAGAACACCCCTTGAAATATTGATGTTAATTTTTTTAAACTATCTCCTAACTACAGAAGCCATACTACATAAGTGTAGATTTCATAACAAAGCTAGTATGGTATCAGCATCATTTGCAGAGCTATAGCTATTATAATAATAGCAAGTGCGGGCTCAGGATTGGCCCGAGGGATGTCAGACATGCGTTGCTTCATCGCTCTTTGTGTACCGTCAAGTTGAAAGCGAGAGCGGACTTGTTAAATTGTCTATTTTTTCTACAAGGGTATAAATTTATTTAAGTATTTATTTAGAAATTTAAATCAGGCAATATGGCTCATATTACAAATACCTTATAGACTAACATACTTACATTGTATTTTATATACTTAAAACTAAATAAACACTATCAAAACGACAAAACACTGACAAAACGGCGTGGCTCCGTTGCATCGGCTGTGTGGTGGCGTTGAAGTTGTTGTTTAACCCTTCGTGCTAATATTGATATCCGAGCAAGCGGAAGATTCCAAAATTGAGCCGCGAGTGTAGAAAAGGTGGTTTGAAAAGTGAAATCTGCAGCGTTGCGAGGGTTTTAAGGCACAAGGGTTTGCAGAACAAAGTTTTTCACACCAACGTGAGGAAAATACTGTAAAACATTAAAAATCTAATGTAAATGTACACTTTTAAATATATATCATTCAAAATCATCACTTTAAGGTCCATTAACCCCGGCCACCAAGAGAACCAACTCAAAGTTTTCATCAAATTACTTTGCCACTCTTAATTATAAATACAACTTTCTCATCAGTTTTTGAAGAATAAACACTAAACACTTTTACGAGCCGGTAAGGTGAAATTTTGGCATTTTGCCACGGTTCATGGGAGCCTAGAGTCAGCTTTAGCAACTAATTGCAGGTATTGGCGTTGGAATTGGCTTTGCCGAATCTATTCGATCAAAAAGTTAGTCACTTGCACAGCGCACCAACTCCTAACGGGCTTTAATACTAGTACGTAGATAAAGTGGTACAGGTTTATTTCATCGGACTTAGCTTTGCCTCAGTTCGGGACTCGAATTCTGAAACTAATTGGACCCGTCTGTCTTCAGGCATTACAGTGTTTCAGCCTTGTTATGAATTCTATTCTATAATGCTGTTTTAAAAATTTAAAAGGCGTCTGTGAATGCTAGATAGGGTTTAAGTCGGATTTAGGTAAGTTTGCTTTTTATTTTTCTAGGAATTATTCATATTTTATATGAAAGAGAATGTCTTATTGTTCAACATATTTTGCATTTGTGATCATTTAGAAGCATTTGATTAAGTTAATCGTGGGATGATGTACTATATTGTAGAATTTGTAGATAGTATATAATGTTTAACTGAAATAACACAAACAAATATAGTAAATTAAACTTAGGATTTAATGGTACAGTTGGTTTTAGGAGTGCTCCAAGGGTCAGTCGTAGGTCCTTTTTTATTTTTGAAATTATATTGGTATACCCATTTATCTTTGCAAACGGAGATTTGTTAAATGTTGTCTCGACCTGCATTTGCCACAACGTTGAATATATAATAAGAAATTAATCAAGCCTAATAATTCATGTCTCGTTAAGTGTTTAACTTTCTTACAATTTTTTTTTTTTTTTTTATTATGCATGGGTTTACTCATGGCCACAGACTAGCCGAGGCGTAGACGTGGCCTACGATGGAGCGAGCTCGCCCAGAAGGTGCCTGTTCACTCTTGATTTGAAGGTTGCCGGGTTATAAGAGCACGGAAATATAGACGCCGGCAAGGAATTCCATTCCAATTGTACAAAATAAAGTGTCTCGAAAAAAATGTTGAAGACATTTATTGCAACGATACTTTTTAAATATTAAATACCTATTGTTCATATTATAAACATGTTCAAACTCAGAATTTAATCTCGCTTGTAAGAGAAACTCAAACACGTACGTAATAATACTCATAGTAGCTAGACCAATATCGAATAGAAATTACGTGAGCAGGATTATTCTATGTTCGAAGTTTAACTTGAATTTAGATTCCCTTTATGAAACATAATATGGCAAGGCTATTCAAATGTTTTGAAGCCTTACTTGAGCTTATATGACTTGATACGTGAAATGAAAACTTTAATAGAGGTACGGTTTTACAGCTTAACTTTGGAACGATGTTTGAATTTACGCTTCGTGGAGTTTGGAGTCATGAAATATTGACATTATGATGTATTTCAAGTTTCACCTTAGTTTAAATGGAGGTATGAAAACTAAGAATTACTTAATATTTGTGGGTGGGTCAACTATTTCTTATTGTTATTCAGTCCCTTCAGCTAGGGCAAAACAGTGGCACACTTCGTTAGAAGTGTTATACCGCGTTCTACTAACATCCTCAGGATGTAAATCTTAATTTATGCGATTAATATTCGAATTATAAAAATTCAATTAAAATAAAATAACTTTACAATCAAATAGTGCATAGAATCAGGCGTTACTCTACAATCATTCAACTAAAAAAAATCTAGAATCATTGATTTGGTACAGCACGCTATAATTGGTCTTACTTCGAAGATTTTATAGGTCCATAAATATTTTATTATTTAGATTAATTACCTGCATATAATTAATTAATTCATGATTTCTAGCTAACATATGGTCATTTATATCATAAATATTAATAATAACGGGATATTTACAATAAAATAAATATATGGGGTATTCGGTTTTAATTTAAAATTTATAATTTTATTCGCGCACGAAGGGTTCCGTACCATAATGCAAAAAAAACAAAAAAAAAGCAAAAAAAAACGGTCACCCATCCAAGTACTGACCACTCCCGACGTTGCTTAACTTTGGTCAAAAATCACGTTTGTTATATGGGAGCCCCATTTAAATCTTTATTTTATTCTGTTTTTAGTATTTGTTGTTATAGCGGCAACAGAAATACCTACTTACCTACATCATCTGTGAAAATTTCAACTGTCTAGCTATCACGGTTCGTGAGATACAGTCTGGTGACAGACGGACGGACGGACGGAGGGACGGACGGACGGACGGACGGACGGACGGACGAACGGACGAATGGACGAACGGACGAACGGACGGACGGACGGACGGACAGCGAAGTCTTAGTAATAGGGTCCCGTTTTACCCTTTGGATACGGAACCCTAAAAAGTACAATTAGCGGACGTAAATTACCATAAGGCATTATTTACCGTATTATGTATATTATTTATATTCATATTGTACCTAAACAGGTATAAAGAAAGATGGTGGTTAACTTAATTGCTCAGCTAAACCTAGCATAACAACTAGAGTATCAATAAAAACTATTTAAATGATACTTAAAATGCCACTATCAAAACTAATAATTCACTCACACGCCACGCAATTACAGGTGACCTAACTTGTTAAACTTGTAGTACTAAAAGACCTAAGTACAATGACCTACCTTACTTTTTAGGTCTTTTTGTAATAATATGTTTATTGCGTGGCTTATACGTGATAAGACGGACATCTGCGTTTGCATATTTATGGTTTTAAGACAGATCGTTATCAACCAAAAATACCTTAAGGTACCATTGAGTTTCAGACTGCAGACTGCACTAGCATTACTGCAGCAGTGTTGCAGCGAAACATTGCTTGTAATGGCTCCTCTACACGATGGGCCAACGCCGGCCACTCCAAGGGACGCATTTATGCGTTAGAGGGAGCAAGTGATATTGCTATCTCATTCTACCGCATGGCTGCGTCCCTTGGAGTGGCCGGCGTTGGCCCATCGTGTAGAGGAGCCATAATGTGTGACGTACACACGTCATACGTCACACGTAGTACACACGTCATGTGGCATTTAAATATATTTGATTAATAAACATAGGATATCAGATTACATTTCAAATATACAGGGTGTTACTGACCATCGGGCTTTAAATCCAGGGCTCGAAACTCGCTAAACTAAGCTACTTTTATTATGGCACCAACCCCGAAATCCCGAATTTTTTTGTACTTTTTCACACATTGGCTGATCAGATGTCGACGTTTTCTATGGAAAAGCCAAAAATTCATCCCCGATTTTAGGGTTGGTCCCATAGTAAAAGTAGCTCAGTTTAGCGAGTAAAATCAAGCCCTGGAATTAAAGCCCCATGGTCAGACACATACTGTATAAACTAATAACAATCAATCTATTGTAATACTGACAACCTTAAATGTCACACACGTGCATGGAGTGACGTATTATAACTAGTATAATATAAATAACCTGCATTTCTCTACCTACTAGTGGAAATTTTTGGTACAGTCGACTGTAAAAATATTGGTGTAGCCAACTTATACAAAAATATGTCCCGTAATTCTTAATTCACTGACATAAGAGCTATGGGACATATTTTTGAGATGATTTGTGCACCCATATTTTTGCAGTTGACTGTACAGAGAAATTACAGTGAGTCGAAGTTTTACACCCTAAAATACTTCTACTCCTCAAGTACTTAGGTATCTACACCGTGTTTTTATTGAATACCGTTAACTTCAGGGTATGGTTAAGTACGTTTAAGAGAACTAAATGGCATAGCTAATTTTTCAAAAAAATATTTTTTTTTCCTTTTTTTGAAAAAAAAATTAAGTTTAAAAAGTAATTAAATGTAGCATATAGCGTTGTTGTAACACGGGCATTACATTTAACTCAACCAAACAATTGAAATCTGTGACATTATCAATGTGATTTCGAACATCGATCGACCGAGATTGTACTTAAGTTTAGTAGCAAATGCATGAACTCATTCTAAACACTAATCAATATGTAAACCGGCCCTAAGGCAAGTGTACACGCTTGCAGAGGCCTTATAGGAAAAAAAATAATTATTGTATATCTCCGAAATTGAGTTACTTAGAACTGAGAAAGTTACTTGATTTAAGCTCAGGAATGCACCCCTGAAATTAACGGAAATAAAAAAAAACACGGTGTATAGAGGCGCGCGCGACAACGCATGTCATGCTATGGTATACGGTCAGTTAACGTTAGGTACAAAGTTTTCTGTGGGTACAAATTTTGAAATAGTATTTTATGCAATCGTTATTTAAGAGAGGTCAAAAAAGGCGAGTGGCGTGAGTAACAATTTGAGGCGAAGACGAAAATTGTTAAATAAAAACGCCACGAGTATATTTTGACTCAGTTAAACAACGTTGCATGCAATACTTTTTCTACGACCAAGCACTTACTTTGAAATAGAATTGAAAATTTAACAAATCTTTTTAATTCGAGAAGTAGCACAAGTGGAGGGTACGGGCGGGAAAAGAATGAATGAATGAATTAAATTAAAAAAAAACATGTCTAAGGTTCACTTATTTGTCAGAGATGACATATAAAATAAGGTTGGCAACACTGTATTTCATTCAATATTTTTTAAGCGGTCATTACACGAAGTATCGTAAAATCGCCAAAAAGATACTGCGTGTATGCACAAATTCTTTTTTGGGGAATAGACTAAAGACTTGTCTTGACAACTATAAGGTAGGGTTTTAAAGGTGTGTGCACGACCCTTTAAATGACAAATAAAAGTACGAAAGTAGAAAATAGTACATTACTACAGAGGCCGGGACGAAAGGGGTTGCCGGCCGAAGACATATAGACGGCTGAGTGAAGCGAGGCCGGATAGGTCTGAGCGCGGGCAACCCCATTTCCCGCCGAGGTATGTATAGTGCTTTTCTCAAACATGTAATGAAATAAATAAAATAAAAAATCCACGAAACCCAAGTTTTATTTATAGAAAAAACTAAAAGTAAACTACACCCAAAATACCTATAACTAACACTGATCACGCGTATGTTTTACACCAGTCGTGGATTTTTACTACCCGTATATTTTCATGTACCTATCTTTGATTTTTTCGCTGTCGTTTTCGTCACATAAGTTTACATAGTCTTTCATGTTGATATCATGTTTCACATACATCGTCGCTTTATGCATGGACTAAATAAGTATAATTTCCGCAGTGTTGACGATTTTGTAGTTACTTTCATTTCTTTAAAATATGCCACAAAACTGTTTCTAATAAACTGTACGCCATTTTTCTTAGTTTCTCAAATAATAAAATTGCCATAAGCAGCCATATACATACCTACTTCGTCTTTGACTTGGCGGCAGAGGCAGTAAGTTATTTAAAATCAATTCTGCTTACGCTGCCAATTCCAACTCCTACGATTACAATTAATATTAATTTCATTATTTTGTCGGAACTCATATTAAAGTAAAAAAATACAACAACGCACCATAAATCCAATAAAACAGAAATACAGAATGAAAATTTTTCAACTTTGCCTCCATAACAATTTAAAAAAAATAACTACGCGTGTTTGAGTAGACCTTTTTACCGCTAAGGTTTATATTATGAAATATTTTAATTGTTTTTATTTGTGTAGTTAAATTTATAATTTAAAATTATAGAATTTGGCTAATAATGTATTATATTTTATTATGTTCATGTTGATTTTATACAAATAAAACTGCAAATTATAGCAAACATTGTTTTTTGTTTTTTTTTTATAGGCGTAGTGGCAGAGTGTCGTTACGAACCATAAACCAAATACTGCCTCTAGTTTTTTTTTAATGGCTGAATGCCACGATGCTGTGTCACAAATATCTGTGAAATGGAAATTAAAAAAGAGGACTTTGCCGGTCTAGGCCTGCAAGATTTGTATGAAATTCCATTATCTACCTCTTGTCCTAGCCGCACCTGAAACGTCATACTTCGCAGCCTATTATAAGGAACATAACCTCAATATTCCATTGCATGTTTGAGAAAAATAATTTTCTGACATCAAATAGACAAGCAAAGTACTAGGAGCCAATTAGCCGAACTAAAATTGAACCACCTTTCCAATCCTTAGAAAACATTAGTCGTACAATGAACGCCATTTGTTATAATTAATAAACGGTTACTGTCAGCGTTGCATCTTGAATGGCAAGTTCTAAGGCCTGTCCACACCGGATGCGTTGACTGCACCGTGTTGTAATATACAGAACTTTATAAGAGACGGCACACCGCTTGCGTGACGTGCGTGCACGTCTGCATCATTTTAGCGCACGTGCACGTCTATGCACGCACAGCCTGTGTTCTCTGGACTTTAAAGGACTAAGGGTAACATTCCATTTCTGACCGCAGACTAGTACGCACGCGTCGGTGTTATTGTCAATTTCCACAGTAAAATGAATGGTAGTGCTGCTGTCGTTGGAAATGGACTGTCACCTTACCACGATACAACTGTGCAGTTTGCAGGAATATAATTTGTTAGAAAATTGTTGTGTACTTTATGTTAAATAAAAAAAAAAGTTAGTTTCACTTCTTAACCGACTTTGTCTTTTTCCCAGTAGGTACCAGGACTAAAACCACGATAACCTAAGTTCGCAAATTGCCGGCATCTTTCTCTGTTACTCTAATTACGTCTTCACGGGAGTAACAGAGAAAGATGCCCGAAATTTGCGAACTTCGGTGTTCGCGGTAGGCCCCCAGAGTCGTACCCGAGTATGCTTACTTTTAGTCATATTGTCATTCAGATCAGGATCTGATGATGGATCCTAGAATGAACGATGGTAAATACTTACTCATTGTATAACCTCCTTATTCGTAAACGTTTACTAAAGTTGACAAGCCGATAATAATCGTTTGTCCCTTTCCATCATACCAATACGTCGGAAAGGGACAAACGATTATTATCGGCATGTTAACTTTAGTAAACGTTTATCAATAACGGGGTAAGTCTAGCTAAAACGCACACTGTTGCGACCTAGTTTCTAGTTAATAGATTCCAAAAAATCGACGATGTCACAACTCTCCTCTGTCACAACTCACCTCGGTCTCCCCTATATGAAACATGTCTAGACAAACAATTATCAAAGTCATTAGGATATAATTACTAATTATTCTCCTATATAAACGATGGCGCTAAAAATTTCTAGCTAATGAGCATGCAGCTTAACTATACCAATTAAATCAATTGAGACTTTTATACTTTTCTAAACACCATTTATCCTATTTCACACTCATTCAAAAATACACCTTAATTCCAAGTATTAAGGTTGAAATTCGAAGTTGTGTAGAATCATAGTTAAGCTGTTTTGAAATGAATTAGCCGTTCGTTAAGCAATGCAGCAGAGTCTGCGCTTGCACATACACCTGTCGGTAGATCGGATCTAGACAGGCTATACAGGGTGCTTCGTCCTTTGTATAAGTACAAGCTCGGGATAGACAAGCCCTATTTTGTCTTAGTTAGGTCTGAGTATCCTGTCAGTCTATCATAGATGTACAATAATATAGAGATGACACGGGGAAGGGGCCAAACGACCGAACGAGATGCACTTATGGAAATTTCAGTAACTAGTAGCAGAGAAAGCGGTATTATTGCTTGTCCTTGTGACAGTCTCACTTTTTGTTTGTTCCCCACCAAAATTGTAGTATGGTTTATGGTGGGCAACAAACAGGTAACCCGACCGAATTACGTAGATTGTTTTTGGCATGTTGTCGGGAATGTTAAAACGTGTTTTTAATATTGTCGCTTTGCGTATGTTTTGCCCCTCACGGAGGCACGCGTATAGCTCATCTATGTAATACTAGGTCTATGCAGTCTATAGTTTAAATAGGTTCAGACAAAGATATAAGACGCAACGCAGACGAATCGCCCGATGGTAAACAATTACCAAAAATATCTAGAAATAGTAGTGGTAAAGTAAACACTTTGCACAAAACAAGTACATAACACAAGCAGAATACAATAAATTAATGTGTACAAATACGAACTTCTTAAATCATTTTTTTTTAGTTAGCCTGTTGTGGTGTCCCACTGCTGGGCAAAGGCCTCTCCCCCTGATTTCCATGACTCCCGTTGTTGTAGTGCCTTCTCCTGCCAGCCACTGATGAAGGCGTCCAAGTCATCCCGCCATCTTTGCGGCATCCACTTGGTGGCTATACTATCTTAAATTCTAAGTTAAGAAATTCTTTGTATCGACTAAATTAGAGAAAAAAATTTACGCGATCTCCCGGATAACAGACAAATTCGAGTTTTAGTTATTATCCGTTTTCGATATGATATTGATCTGGTAGTGTCAAAAGTGACATTTCACCAATCAAAATCGTCACTTTCGAAACTGTCTCACGCGGTATTTCCGGACCGATACGCCCTTCAAGAAAAGGTCGTACTTCCATCTAGGCCGGCAACGTACTTGCAACCCTCTGGTGTGGCAGGTGTCCATAGACGACGTTAATTGTTTACCATATCAGGCGAATCGTCTGCTCGTTTGCCTCCTATATAAAAAAAAACAACGGGTTGCACTCCGGGAGTGCCGACAGAAGTGAGAACTCAATGACTAGTCCAAAATGTGTGCAGCACTATGTATAATTGACCCATCCTCCTTTCTATTGAAAAACTTTAGTTGCGAAATTGCTGGTCACTGAGCTTGTTTAAAATTCGAAATTCAAATTTGTAGCGTTAATTGTTTAAAATTCGAATAGAAATTGTTAAGTTACCTTGCAGACCTCGCATCTAAATATATTTGGTCATGATATTTTGAGTTTTATTCACTATAGTACTAGAGTTCACTTTTATTAGCGATTTCATCAATATGTCGCTTTATTGAATTATATTTGAGTGATATAAAATTAGAATGTAACTGTGAGATTCTCGTATTTCAACCCGTACAAGATTAGAACCTTTTTCATGTAATGGCATTGTGTTTTTCTTTATTGATTTAAATGCCATCTAAATGAGTGGCCATCTAAACGTTACGGTCACGTGATCGCTGTCTCGAGTTTATCATTTTTTCCCCATCTCAGAAAGTGCCCAGCGCCGCTAAAGTAGTTTTCACTTCAAAAATTGAAGAGGCGTGACCTAAAAACATTTTTTGCTTCAACTTTTTTTATTTAAACGTAACACAATTATACATTTCTATTCACGTACGCACCATGTAAAATAACTTGTACTAAATTAAAATAAAAACAACATAAAGTACAATAACATGGGGTCAAAGAAACTGACTCCCAAGGGTCCATTAGTAATGCCATCACGTATTATAATAGTACTTTATAATACAATAAACAATTATCACGATTCTGGGACAATATGGGACATACTAGAATCAACAGTGTCTCAAACTCCCAAAATATTTACAAAATTAATCAAGCTGGTTATAACACCCTTAACGTAATAGACACAAGGTTTAATTTTGAATGCAGCATTGTTAGTTATGTTTGTAAAGAACGGGTTAGCGTGAAAACATGACAACCCCAAATTGAACAAAAAATGGGTAAGGGTGAGTCGGCGGTAAGTGAAGGGTTCTGTATATTAAACGGGGGTTTACTAAGTTCAGTTTACCCTTGTTTTATAACAATGTTCTTGTTTCAGATTAAGAGACACTGGGCCCGTTACATTTTCCAATAAAAAAAAAAACAATTTTTATAGAAAAACATAGTGGCGTTCATTTTATTAACACTCCATATCAGAAGATCAGGTATACAGGCGAAACATAGACGTATTTTCTTTTGCTTGAAATGGCACCCAGTAGAAAACAACATACAAAATATACAATACAATACAAATACTCTTTATGGCACAGTACAATAAAAGAAAATAATGCAGAAAGAAAACCTGCCTGTTGATTACCTCTACTACTTATGTTGCTGTTTAATAAGCGATCTCTTCCAGGCAACATTTTGGTAGGTAAAATATACCGTGTTTTTGACCAGCTTAGTCAAACAAAACATTGAAACCCCCAAAAATGCAATTTCAAGGACCCTTAATCCATAGGCACCCTGTAGTTTACAAAAAGACCCCTTAAACTAGTTTTCCGTTCCTTCCACTAGAGTGCACCATAAAAACGAGAGTTTTTGATGTCAAATAAACTGTGATTGAATACATTAATGCCCAGTTGCATCTATTGTGGTACAAATGCGTACCACTTTTGTTTCGGTATGTATTTGAATGGTACAAAAAAGGGTATGGGAACTTTTTAAGGGTCAGATTGTGGACTTCAAAGATTTAATTTTTTTAATTCTAATCATGGCTGAGTGGAAAAGCAAATATAACATATGGTATGCTTAAATAAGTTTAGAAAGGAAGGAAAAGTTTCCTCCAAATTCTAGTGTCCCAAAAGCCAAACATAAAACGCTAAGGTAAACTTTTAATTTTGTACCAAATTAATTGACTTAAACTTAAAATTAAACTTATCAACTGAAAATTAATTCCTTTAAGGCATTATTTTACTTTGGTTTGGCAAAGTCATTATCAATTAAGGCGGAGTTCGAAAGTGGCTTAAATGTCTAAAATTACCCAATATTGAGTTGTACGGTTTCGAATTAATTTGTTTTTCTAGTCGATTTTTAACTCGATGTCAGTTTGCCTTTGGCTTTTGACGAAACGACCTGACAGGCCTTGAGGGGTAAATTAAAAAGTTTTTATGGAACTGGAAACTTTTTATTCAGTTGCTATACATAGTATACATTAAACTTAGGTACCTAATTATCAGAGCTCGGTGGGGGTGAGCTGTTTTCAGAGTTTGCACAACATGGACATGCCTTGTCATTCGATGGTATATGTGGTGTAATTTAATAAGTAAAGAAATTATTTTATTTAGGCTGCCTTTCCGCTACGATCTTTACGTTGTCATTAAAACAAATGAATTTTATACCAAGCTTTTTTAGTAAACGTCTTCAAATAATATGTATATCCATCCATATGCTAATATTAAAGTTTATTTGTACTTTAGGCATTGTCATTTTAGTTTAATTATAATGAATACAGTCTTATTTTAATATTTCTTTCTAAGGTGTATCTATATTAATATCTACACTTGACATAAGTGACGTCAAAATGGCTCACCCCTGCCGAGCTCTGCTAATTATTTTTTTGCGTTAAAATTCTCAGCTGTAGGTACTATAACTTTATTATCATTATTAATGTTAAAGTTTTAACGGCAATTTAGTTCTTACTTTAAACATGAAATAATATCATTAAATGTTGGTGGATCCTCTTAGTCACAGCCATTTACCTAAGATGTTCTCTGAGCGACTATAATATTGCCTATAGGACTTTCGTAGTACCTAAGCATAATTTTATTGTTTGATTTATTTTAATTTATTTTATCAATCATCATCATAACTTAAGAGCTTGCTCTTGTCGGTGGAGCAATCGCCAATCATTTCTTTCTTGTGCCAGTCTTTTAATTTCCGCATACGACGCATTATTTTTTATTTCAATTTAATATATTTTAATTTTATCTTATTTTATTTAGTACTAGTTTTTAGTTTTAATTTAGTTTTATTTTATAGATAAGTTAGTTTATTTTCATTTTTAATATTTGTATCTACCTTATCAATAAACCTAAAGTTTTCTTGTATTTGAAAAAAATAATAATAATAAAAATAATTCATTTATGTTTCATTTGTTTTGTTATTATTTTTTAATTAAACTTGTATTTGTAGGTACATAGTTTTATGCGTTAGCGTTTCCTCTTATGTATTAAAAATGCTTGTCCAAAACACTCATTTGTGCTTTAATTTCGTCCTTCAGGAAGCCCTATTGTGCGATGGCCACACATCTTTTCCAGAATAAAATTATCCCCTTCTTTTGGAACTATTAAATTTATTTGTGGCCGGCCCTTGCAGTAAATAACCGAATTACCATAAGAAACGGTCTCACCGCACTTCGCTACTGAATAAATTAACTCCATTTTACTTTTTTAGGGGTCCACAATGGGATACGACTTTTTTTTCGTAATGGGATCATATGGGGCAGAATTTAGGAAGAATGCGTAGCTCAAAACGTAGCTATAGGGCCCGATTCGGATTTTGAAATAGACATCTATTAGATATCTTTTAGACATCACCAAGATACGATAACGATATCTTTAAGATCTAACCTGTCAAATTTGACATTTGCGCGATTCTGGAGGTACTCTTGAACGATTTCCTCAGGATATAACTTAGAGATCCAATTCACATCTACTAGATATCTTACTCTATCTAACGTAAAAGTGACATTGGTTGCCCGAATTGCGCTGCAAAAGAGAACTAGTTGATATCTAAACTATAACGTATCTAAAATGGATCTACTTAGTACGTGTCGTCTCTTGTGAATATGTTGAAGTTCGAATACGACCGATAGCCTAGAAATACGTTGACTACTTATTTTGTTTTTACGGTGGCATATTGCGGCAGGGTTTAATTATTTACTTACGTAATAATTGAACCATAATTTACTTTTTTGTAGGTACCTACTTAGTGTTCGTTTGTCTATCATGTTTTATATGTAATGTACCTACTCAATTGCTCAAATGCTGACTGGAAGAGATCCCTTATATGGATAAGTTCGCCTTTGTACATTATATATATTTTGTTTCTTTGTAATTTAACCTCTCTTATGTACAATAAAGTGTTTACATACATACATAGATGCATATATTATTGTTGATAATGTGAACACACTTTGGCGTTTGCGTTTTGTTTTCGTTAAATGATTGTAGTTTTTATTTTAATGACATTGTGTAAAAGACTTTCAAGTAAGAAAAATGTATTGAAAAAAATGTCAACGTATTTTGGGCTCATTCTGTATAACTAAGTTGAACTTTTTTACTAACCCAAGCCGAATAGTTTATGTAATACAGTGGAACCTAGATAATTGCAATCTCAAGGGACCGGCCATTTTTTGCCAATTAACCAGGTTTTTCATTTAAGCAGGTTGTGTCAATTAACGAGGTTCAAAAAAATGTTGTGTCAAGAGGTTTTCATTAATAGAGGTTGCGTTCTGACAAATTTCTTTTATAGAGGTGCAAATAACCATTGAAATTAGATTTACACGCTAACGTTCTGTGTTTCTAGTCTATAAAAAAGCTATATATATATAATATAGTTTCTGTCAATACTTGCACTTTTACAATACATTAATTACTACTTTATTATCTTATTAATCGTTTGGGTTTAAAAAATTCAATTGAATTGTAGAAGAAAGTTTTATTAGAATGTAAAAAAGCACACTTTATTTTTGATTTTAACAAAACTATTTTACCTACTAACAGGCTGTGATAGATACCCAATAAATAAATTGAATTCTTAATGAAGATATAAATAAAATGATCATTGCTCTTAAAATATTGTTTCTGCTGTCTACAACTGCATTATTTCAATTATAGAGGTAATAAGTAAGACTCGTTTCAATAATAGAGGTAAAAAAAGAGAAAAAATAACGGATTTTTTAACACAGTGTCAATTATAGAGGTCTTAGTTGCGATGTGGTCAATTACAGAGGCAAAATTACGAAAAGCACTATAATTTAAATTGCAATTATAGAGGTTCCAAAATTTCAATTATAGAGGCCTTTTGGTCTCAAGGGACCGGGACCGGACTTTTGGTTGCAATTATTGAGGTTTTCCATTTATCCAGGTGCCAATTAACCAGGTTTCACTGTATTAACTCTAGCTATTAGAAGTAGGTTATAACGAATCCGCCGTCAAAAAGCTTGACTAGTGGTGAGCGTGAAAGGTTGACTGGTAGAGAATGCCGTCTAGTATTAAGTCCGCCTTTTGCCACTGTATATTTTTTACTGTGCAATAAAGTTTAAATAAATAAGTAAATAAAAAGCCGCTCCCATACATATAATCGAAGCTACGCTCTCATTTTAAAACGGCATCTGCATATTGGAGTGTTTAAAACATAATTATATTTATGGCTTGAAATTACAATTTTTAGCAACGAAAACTTAAATAAGTAGCTAATGGTATAAACCTTTTGAACGTTCCAAATCCGGAATCGTAGATAACTGAACCAGAAAAACTGTAATAAGCACTATAAAACAAAATGTTGCACAAGTACTTAGAAATGCATACATATTACGCCTATAATTATACCTCATCACGTTGTGATGCGTACTGACATTCTACTAGGCACGTGAATTCGGCATTGTTTACAAACCTCTCAAAACTAAAGTATTATCCATGGAAATGACAACTTTAACTTCATCACTCAAGGTTCATTTTCTTTTAACATTACACAACATTTTTAAGAGATTGGAAAAACAAGTGAAAAACGATAGCTTACTTCGAGAATCTCTTATCTTGTATCATCGTTGTTGAAAAGAGAACTTTAAATTGTAGGTGTTAAGGTTCCTTTTATATTGACGGGCAAAAATGTTAGGATTTCTATAAAGTTTCCAATGAAAATGTAAATTTTATGAGGCACAAGCCTTCAGGCGCGTTAATAGATGGCATCTCTGCTTTTTTTATCTAAATTAAAAATCTGAGCTTATTGAGGGTTACGTGAGCTTCGTTAGCCGGTTTCGTAAAAGGAGGGTTTGTTTATATGTGTTAATTTAATTTATTAGAGTGCTAAAGCATGCCTGCTGAAATAGCAGAGGGGTGAAAATGGGATAGGATATGCCAGGTAATACTGGTAATCTAGGAGAAGCAGATGAAATCTAGTATCTGCCAGAAGCCAAAGTTGCAAGATGTCTTTCAGGCCAATTTGAATGTACCTCCACTGATCACTATTTTACATTATAGTTCACCTTATTTAGACAGCCAAAAGCGACAGAAAGCGACCAAAAGCACGAAAAAGCGCCAGAAAGCGACCAAAAGCGACCGAAAGCGACCAAAATCGCCCGCAAGCTGATACAAGAGAATATTAGCGTCAGACAGTTGCAGTGTTAACAAGTCATACAAACCCTCTTATTTAAAACATTATTTATTTATTTTAAACTATATTGCAGATAAAAGAAGTGCAACAGGCGAACTTAATGCTACTAGGCATTCTCCATGCACCAGTCAATTATAAGGCTAAAGAGAAATGCGTCAAGGTGCAGTGAGAAAAACAATCCAAATTATGAGCTAACACAAATTATGAGTTATTATGAGTTATTACTAACAAATAACATATATCTTTTCACTCTGAATACACTATATTACACTTGCATTAAAGGTTACCTACCGACTAATTCCTACTAGAGTTAGACCAAGAAAAGTCTGCAGAGATTTTGACCGCACACGCAGTGCAGGTGTTTTTTTAAACGTCAAACTTCTATGAAATTATATTGGACTGCGTGTGCTTTAAAAAATCTCTGCAGACTTGTCTTAGTCTAACTATAGTCCTGTATAGCCTGTCCGATTTCTAAGATCAAGTTCGCTATAGATTTATTTAATATGGCGATGGCGTACTTGATCTTAGAAAAGCGGACAGACTATACATTATTATTTATTACTTTAGCGACCAAAAGCGCCAGAAAGCGTCCAAAAGCACCCACAAGCCAATATAAGACGGTATGAGCCAACGTTATTGCGTTAACACTGGCCATTAGTGGCAGATGCCCGTAACTTGATTTAAGAAGAATCGCCGAAATGGACGGGACAACTTAATTTCTGTTGTGGACTCCGTGTTTCCGTTGTCGCCATTGATATTTTCTTTAGCTATCATAACCAGGGGATACTTTATCACATTCATCATCATCATCATCATCTCAGCCATAAAACGTCCACTGCTTAACATAAGCCTCCACCTTTGGGGGGTGAATGCCATAATCGCCACGCTTGGCAGGCGGGTTGGCGATCGCAGTCGAGTACACCGAATTTGAGGGACGCTGCTGCCCGTCCACCGGTGGTCTTGGACGTGGTTTAAGGACATACCCAGATCCTGGACGTAGTTTAAGGACATACCCGGGTCCATTATCACATTATACTGATAATATTACTATTCATATAGGTTTATATACGACGAAGTAACAAGTAAAATTAAAAAATATCGTTATAAAACGTGTGTAGCCACGGATTGTGAGAAAACATGTCTGAGAACGATCGCTAGAACACCTTTTTCTTTCTTGATCTCACTTATAGTTGCGTCCTTAGCGGATTTATCACGTACCCACTCGATCGAACATGAAACATGACACACATGACACTATACTTAAGTACATATATCAAATTAATATTTATAAGTTTTATAACATAAATAAATTGTGACGTGACGTGACATGATTACTTGGAAACGGTTCCGTAATTTTTCCAAGGCTGCCGTATGAGCAAATAATAACATAAGAGCTTCTAGCGAAACCGCAAATATATATTATATTCATTAGTTGCATAAATATCTATACTACTACTACGTCTGACGTGAGGCCTGGGGTCATTACTTCTTTCAAATATCACATATCTCTTTCAGTTAATACCGATTTAATATTAGATTATGTAATTATTCATGTGGAACTCGAAGCTTGCAACATCGCTACAGACTTCAACTCATCATCATCATCATTTTAGCCTTCAGTCGCCCACTGCTGAGCATAGGCCTCTCTTCGCGTACGCCACTTATCCCGGTCCTGAGCTAGTCTCATCCAGAAGTGCCCCGAGATTTTTCGAATATCATCCACCCAACGAGCCAACGGACAAAAGCGGCCACCAATCCGTCAACATTTTGGTCCTCCTGCCATCACTCTGCCTAGAAACGTGTCCCGCCCAACTCCATTTAGGCTTGGTGAGTTTCAAATAAGCACCAAAATGTAACTCCCACTTTTAAATAAGATAGAAAATGGCTGTTTTTAAAGACAATAGTTTTAAGTAAAGGAAAACTTCGCAGTGGAACTTTAATTCTGGAATTAGCATAAGCTCATTCTGGGCACACTTTGGTGCTTTTAAACGCTTTAAGTTCGAGCTTTCATTACGTCTAACTTTTATTGGGGCGTGCATATTCATAGGATTACTTTCGTTTGTTGTTTTTAAGTGTTTTTTAGGGGTCTTCAGGGAGTTCAATTATTTGGGAATGTCTGTACAGACTACAGTAGCCTTACCAGCGGGCGTATTTTATGGATAGCATTATCCACGTGATAAAATAACTGTCACTTTTTAACACCGCGGAATAGAAAATGACGTATACTGTTTTATCACGCTGTCACGTAAATAAGAACGATCATCATATCCGTGCAGGACAGCCTTAACAGTGTCTAACTGACATATTCGCTAGCGTGTGCGTAACTTACTTTTTACTAGCGAATAATATGTCAGTGTCAAACTGTACCCGTACCCATAAGTCACTGACAGTGTCAATACTGACATATGTATAAGGTAACGTGTACAGATGTAGTGCATAATTGTTTGCCTTCGTATTTTTACGGAAACGCACGAACGTGTCTTGCTATTTCAGTCAGTCTCGGTACAAAAAATACTGACGTTGACTGAAGTAGCAAGACACATTCGTACGTTTCCGTGAAAATACGAAGGAAACTAATTATGCACCAGGTACATCTGTATGTAATTTACCTTCTATACATCTCGCTCGCACTAATATGTCAGTACGTATATTACGTTTTTGCTTTATAACTATAGTTCGTTTTTTTAGCATTAGAAAGAACTTGCAAGAAGGTAAGCGATCTTTACATGTCTTTTAATTGAAAAACGCTTTATAAAAATATAAAACTATTACTTATGAAAGCAGAAGAATATAAATGATCGTATTAGATTCATAATTGTTACATATTTGTCGTGTTTTTTTAAAATGTGTTTTTCAATTAAAAGATACATCAAGATTGTTTACCTAATTTCTAATGCTAAAAAAAACGAAGTATACCTATATAAAATGCATATAAAACGGGCAATCTAACCTTCGTTTCTAATGATTCACCCTCGCCATAATTATTATGACTTTCTGGTCTCATGTTATTTCCGATACCCGCATATTGAAGGCCATGCTGTCGAGACAGTATGAATCACTTACTGCTGTTTTAATTTAGAAATGACTGGTGCATTTTGAATACTATATGGAGATACGTCTTTTTTGTATGCATACGTTTATTGGACAGCGGAATAGGTACCTATTCCTAGTTGCTAACCAGAGTATGACTTGTGAGTGTAAAATAGAAACTATCAGAAAAAAACCGGCCAAGTGCGTGCCGCACCATGCATATTAGCGGATTCCAGAACTTCATACAATAAACAAAGCCATACCTACATACAAGCAAGTAAGTAAGTAAATACTTTATTGTACGAAAAAAAAGGAATATTGGTTCCATCACATAAAACATAAATGTGTGGTACAAAGGCGAACTTATCCTTAAGAGGGCTCTCTTCCAGCAAAAAGCGCGAGGCGTATTTTTCGGCACTTACGTCGTTTAGATAATAAGAAAAGTTATTTGTAAAACATCTCATGTCATGGCTCAACCGATCATTATAGGAACCTATTATTAGGTAGGTAGCTATTATTCAAAATAATTTTCGTGGAATACACGGTGTAACATGAGGAAACCGAATAATTTTAACAGCGTATTCCTGATCATATTTAGAGACAAAAATGTCCTTTAAACTTTTTTGAAATTCGCCTAGTTTCAGAGATATTATTAATAAAAAAAAAAACAAGTTTTTATTGTTACATAGTGTAAACGGCCTTTTTGATGGCGATGTTGCTGCTATGGGACGTAGTCTAAATATCCTTATTGATAGATGTCAAAAAGTGACAAGTAACACTTTGCAAAAAGTAGGTTCTACAAAACAAAAATGTAAAAATCAATTTTAAGTGACAAGTTTACCAATAACATTTATTTTTTATGTGCAAATACATTCAAAAAATTGAAAAAACAAAACAAAAATAAAATTTTTTTTTGGCGAAAATGACCTATACTCATATTACATTTTTTACTTCTTTTGACCTCAGAAATGCATGGTTAAAATTATTCGGTTTCCTCATGTTACACCGTGTATATATTTTTTTATTAACTTCAAATTATAAAGTTCAAAGTTCAAAGTTTTTATTGTATATAAGAATCAGTTTACATTGCAGGTCGAAAATACAATTACACATTCGTTACACTGAGACTTTACCTTTTCAGGTGTATATACATACATTTGGAAAATATTTATATATTATCTAAATACTACAAATACTTATGAGTAACTTAAATAATCATTAACACAGTAAAAACATTTTTCAATAAGCCACATTTTTGTGTTTGACTTGAATAGTTTCTGATCCATATCTTTAAAACGGTCAAGTAACTTATTTTAAATTGTGATACACATAATATAGGCGTTTTTTGCAGTGAGTGACAAGTTTACATATGGTTTTGGCAATCTGTGTTTGTATTTAGGTCTAGTTACGTGGGAACCCACTGAGTTATTATTCGTGAAGAGGTATTTATATTTGTGGACGAAAATAGAAACTTCATAAATATAGAGACTAGGAAAAGTAAGAATGTTATGTTTTATAAAATATGGACTTTTCAAACTTTTATTGTACTTACAGGCCAATTTTAATGTGCACTGACATCAGAATGATATATGAATGATGTTATTGAGCTGTCGTGCATCTCACCCGCGCCAATTTATGTACGGACATTGGACAAGTACGGGTGCAATGCACCATAACCGATTGATATCAGATGCAATTCTGATGTCAGTGTACGTTCGAATTGGCCTGTTAGTTAAAGTAGGTACCTATCTATGTACCTATAATAAATAACACTCAGGCAAATAATTAGTTACATGAGGTAACAGCTAAAACATATATTTTTTTACTATTTGGCCACTTAATTTGAGCATCTTAGCCAAATCTAGTTGCAAGATGAGTCACTGCAATTATGTTCAGCATAAATATGCATAGCGTGTACAAAATTTGTTTTTTTTTTGCGTAACCATAACACTTCTACTGTTTAGCTGACCGCTAGGTGAGTCACTATAGGTAAGTATGGCAACATAGCAACATATTTCATCATTCCATAAGTACATACAAACCAAAGTGCAAAGTTTTTCAAGTGTTTTCGTGTGTGTTGATATTAACAAGCTTTTAGTTAACTTGTTTGTTTGTATGTAATATATTTATGTTTGTTCGGGTCAAATCTTGCAAGTTAAATTAGGCCCACTTTCCATAAATCGATAGAGTTGAAATTTCGCATACACGGTTGGGTGACAACCACAGACAAGATATCCACCAGACTGAGCATAGTTAGTCGCGCTACCCCCTCTGCCATGCATACGGTAATTTTACTCCATATTCGAGTCGAAAGTGTCTTTGTGTGACGTCCGTGTCTTTGAACGGACCAATCACGGTACGGGACTTCGCTCACCTCGTCCCGCGCACCCCCACATTTTTGGCATCATCGGTTGTATGAAATAATTGATCTAAACTCGGTCTAGAGGATTCCTAGTCTATGGTGACAACGCAATTTTTAGGGTTCCGTACCCAAAGGGTAAAACGGGACCCTATTACTAAGACTTCGCTGTCCGTCCGTCCGTCCGTCTGTCACCAGGCTGTATCTCACGAACCGTGATAGCTAGACAGTTGAAATTTTCACAGATGATGTATTTCTGTTGCCGCTATAACAACAAATACTAAAAACAGAATAAAATAAAGATTTAAACGGGGCTCCCATACAACAAACGTGATTTTTGACCAAAGTTAAGCAACGTCGGGAGTGGTCAGTACTTGGATGGGTGACCGTTTTTTTTTTGCTTTTTTTTGTTGTTTTTTTTTTGCATTATGGTACGGAACCCTTCGTGCGCGAGTCCGACTCGCACTTGCCCGGTTTTTGGTCCCATCGAGCTGATCTCATCATGGAGACAGGTGTACTCTGTGATAAAACAACGCAATCTAATTGTATTTTGGATTTGAGAATTAGGATACGACAAACAAATTTTGAAAACAATTAATGATTTGGAATATACTTTCCGGCCAACCTCAATTTCCTAGAACTATACAGGTGGTGTGCTGACGTGCCCAAAATGCGCTCAAGTATTTAGCAAGAAGATAGGGTACGGGAGCCGCTTAAGGGCGCACCAGAGAGTGGATCAGCTACACTCTAATAACACGAGTTAAAAATTGCCTACTCCAGAGCACCCAGTCGCTGCGGTCGAAATTGGTCAAGAGAGCATCATCATCATCAATAGATAATATATTAATTAATTATATCATACCTGTTCCATGCCGATAAAGTTTATTTAAATTTATTTAATTAAAATCGGCCTTATAATAATAGTTCATTTTCATGAAAATCAGCTCAAAAACTCATAACTTTTCCTCCATTAGTGTATGTAGGTACCTACCTAGTCCCTTTTTTAGGGTTCTGTACCCAAAGGATAAAAACTGGACCATATTACTAAGACTCCACTGTCCGTCTGTCTGTCACTGGGCTGTATCTCATGAACCGTCATAGCTAGACGGTTGAAATTTTCACAGATGATGGTGATGTATTTCTGTTGCCGCTATAACAACAAATACTAAAAAGTATGAAACCCTCGGTGTGCGAGTCCAACTCGCACCGGTTTTACTACTGTTTTCTAATACTTACCTAACTCGGTGACTCACTGTAGGTAAGTATAGCATGGCAACTCATTATTCACGCTGGATACGCTGATACAAATGCGCGTACGCATCCAGATGAGTCACTTGCGCTGTTTACAAACTACTACGTTAGTCTTATATGCCATATCTCCATAATAGTTTGGTAATACTTAAGCCTTTCTGGTTACCTGGATATATATCTATAATAGTTAAATAATACTTAAATCTTTTTGGTTCGATTCGAAATTCTAGACTTATACGTTTTATTTCTATAAGTAATAGTTTTGAGATTTACACCAGTTTGACATTTCTTCTTCGCCACTTAGATGGTTGGCAGTCCTCAACTGTGCGTTTCTCCAGAAATCCCTGCCTCGCACAGCTAAACTGTGGAATGAACTGTCGCCCGCTGTATTTCCGGACCGATACGACCTTCAAACCTTCAACAAAAGAGCATAATTATACTCCCATCTTAAATGCCGGCAACGCTGACCATCACCTCTGGCGTTGCACCACGGTAATTCTGTACTCGTACCATTAGTTAATTCGAAACACGATGAAAAAGGAACACCATTTTTGGATCATCATCATTGTCATGGTGATCTTTTGGTGATCCGATCTTGGATCTAGGCCTCTTCCCTCTTCTTTCAATCTTGTCGATCTTATGCCCGATTCGTCCACGCATTTACGGATAGTTCGCCTAAAATCTGGTAGAGTCGGACCAAAAAAAGTCTGCAGCGGATTTGATAGCCCACGCAGTGCAAGTGTCATTTATACGTCATAATTTCATAGAATTGTGACGTTTAAAATAACACTTTCACTGCGTGGGCTATCAAATCTGCTGCAGACTATTCTTGGTCTGACTCTAAGTAGTCGAGTAATTCATAAAGTACAAAAGGGTGAGGTCAGTTATCCTATAAAAATCACAATTAAAAGTTGGACCACCCACGAACGATCATCGTTTATTGGTCACACTAGTTATCTCTATGTTGATCCAAAAATAACAGGTACTTAGACAAATCAACGAAGATTTGGTACTCTACAAAATTCTATCCGTACCTATTATCCTGGGGTAATTTAAAAATATTTTTTTGTGTGTTAAATTTATCACTTAAAACGAAAATAGTGAGATACATTTAGTTAGAAGATGTTTCTGAGTATTACTTCTTTACATTCTTGTCATTTTTTCCTTCCGCTTTGCAGCTAATATTGACACCTGTCACTTCACTATATAATTTTGTCATTTACTGACGTAATTTATGTCTTCTATTATGTAAGAGGCGAATCATATTACATACTTATATCAAAAAAATCCACTGGAATGACTTATTTTTGCAAATGAATCTTCTGTTTAAATAATTGTCGTACATCGGTATGAAGCTGCAATTAGTGAACCAAAAAATTCCCTTTAGATCTCTCTTATTATTATACTTTATTCATTAGAGGTACATATACGGTACAAAAACATGACAAAAACAACTTAAAATTACAATTAATCTAAATACAAACTATTCTAAAATAAAACTGAACTCCTCGTAAATCTAAAAAAAAGCCCCTACGGCAAGGTCCCGAAGATGCTGGCTGCGTTACTTGGATCTATTGATGGAATCTATAGAGATCAAAGACTATTTTCGATTATCCCCATTGATTAGACTAACATACGCGTAAACAAGACCAGTAAAAATAAAGCTATCAATACACCGAAACACGCCTCACCATCACGCAAAAACATCTGCCATCGAGAATCAAAAACGTCGAAAGTCGATACAAGAAAGGAGTGCAAATAAATTAGTATTTTGTTGTTGCGGCAAGAGAAATACATCATCTGTGAAAATTTCAACTGTCACGGTTCATGAGATACAGCCTGGTGACAGACAGACAGACGGGCAGACAGACGGACAGACAGACAGACAGAGAGTCTTAGTAATAGGGCCCCGTTTTTACCCTTCGGGTACGAAACCCTAAATAGTATAATATACCTAATAAAATAAAATAAAAATAAATAGAGACATTTACATCTCTAAATTACCTATAGATTTTTGTTTTAGTGTCAATACTAAAAGATTATATTATAGTTTTACCTAAAAAACAAATCAAAACCTTTGAACCTACAAACTTGCATTCTCATAAGCCCTTTTGCTTTTACTTCAGCATATTGGGTTAAAGCACCACCCAGGCTCAAACAGTCGTAAGCGCCGTGTAAATTAGTTTGAGTTACAACCTTTTAGTTACAAGCCAGTTGTACAGTTACCGTTGATACGAAAGGTCGGTTTCGTTCCCTATATGCTATATGTTATATGCTATATGTATAAAGTTGATCTAACGATTGTTAATTATGATGTTATTGGATATTCGCACGAAGTTAAGAGTGCTATTACATTTCGGGGTTGAGCGAGTTTAGGTATTTTACGCGCTGCGGCAGGCCGTGCGAGCTCAGTATTCCGATCCTTTCTACCACACTCGCAGTACAATGATGGATTAAACATTCTTGATCCTTCGCGAAGCATATTGAAATCAACCATAACAACACTAACTGTACTTATAAAGTCCTAAAACTGTTATTTGGTAAGTACGAAAATACTAAATGCAGTGCAAATGTACATAGGGGCTGTTCATAAATTACGTCATCTATTATTGACCCCCCCATCCCTCAAATCATCCAAAAATCATGCTTCGGATGACTCTGTTTCCTCCTACGTCATGCTACCATCATCCAATGTCCAGACCCCCCCCCCCTCCTCCCATTTGAAACGACGTAATTTATGAATAGCCCCATACTCGTACTTATGAACGTATATTACTTGAAAGAAATTATAGGTACTCGCTTATTTACAAGAAACAAGTTACAAGAAACTGAAGATACACAGGGTCTGATGATGGAGCTGGAAGGTGGCCACGGGTATCAGTCTATCATGTAACTAAACCACTTCGTGTTTGGGCTCGTTTGATCCGTCTCAACAAGATCTTTGACACTAGGTGATACTCATGCAGAGTCTGATGATGGAGCTGGAAGTTGGTTACCGGTACCAATCAACCATGCAACTGAACCACTTCATGTTTAGGCTCGTTTGACTAGTCTCAACAAGATCTTTGACACTAGGTGATACTCAGAGTCTGATGATGGAGCCGGAAGGTGGTCACCGGTACCAATCAACCATGCAACTAAACCACTTCATGTTTAGGCTCGTTTGATTAGTCTCAACAAGATCTTTGACACTAGGTGATACTCAGAGTCTGATGATGGAGCTGGAAGGTGGTCACCGGTACCAATCAACCATGCAACCACTTCGTGTTTAGGCTCGTTTGATTCGTCTCAACAAGATCTTTGACACTAGGTGATAAACCAAACACGAAGCCCAAACACGAAGTGGTTCAGTTATGTGATAGACTGGTACCCGTCGCCACCTTCGAGCTCCATCATCAGACCCTGAGTACTAACTTGTGTCCAAGGTCTTGTTGAGACGAATCAAACGAGCCCAAACATGAAGTGGTTCAGTTACATGATAGCAGTGTTGGCAAAAAATCAATTCGAATTGACGATTGACGAAACTAATTCTAAATCTACTGATTGAAGATTGACGATTACTAATCGTTAATTCGAATTGATCGGTCAATCCTCAATCGTCAATTCGGATTGACGATTACTTTGTATGTACCTACCTGATGTCCTTTTTATTTAGGCCATTTTTGTGAAACTGACCAAATGCGTTCAAAAGCGGTGTCTGAGTTTACCAAAGGTTCCGAAACATGTTTCCGACGGCTATATGAAGGATGTCCTTTTTGTAACATTTTCGGGACTTTCCTTGAAATTAACCGATAGCGTTCAAAATCGATATCTGAGGTGCCCAAAGGTTTCGAAACTTGTTTCCGAGGGAAATATTGAGAGATGTCCTTTTTTGGGACATTTCTAGAAATTACCCGATTGCGTTTAAAATCGATATCTGAGGTAAACAGAGGTTTCTAAACATTTTTTCAACTGCAATATTGAAAGGTGTCCTGTTTTGGGACATTTTAGTGACATTCTTTGAAAGTGACTGATTGCATTCAAAATCGATAGCTGAGGTGCAAAATATGGTTTCAACGGCAATATTTAGATTCTACACTTTAGCCGCGTACTTACTTTACTACCTGCATTACGCCACCCTGCTGAAAAAAGGTCATTTCTCGGTATTGCCGTCAGAAACATGTTTCGAAACCTTTGGGCACCTCAGATATCGATTTTGAACGCAATCGGTTAATTGGAAGTAATGTCCCATAAATGTCCAGAAAATAAGGAAACTCCGTCTGTATTGCCGTCGGAAACATGTTACGGAACCTTTGGAAATCTCAGATATCGTTTTAAAGTGCCAACGATCAATTTTAAAAAATGTCCCGACATGGAAGGGACATCCTTGAATACTGACGTCAGAAACATTTTTCGGGACCTATGGTCGACATCGATTACGAATATGAACGTAATTGGCCAATTTCGAAAAATGTCCCTAAAAGGGACATCAGTCAATATTGACATCAGGAACATGTTTTCGAACCTCTGGGAACCTCAGATATCGACTTTAAGTCCAGTAAGTAAGTCCCTAAAAAGGACACCTTTGAAAACTAATCTTAGGGAAGGGAAAGGGACCCTAGGTTAATCTAGATTGAGAATTGATTTAATCCGAATTGAGGATTGATGCGTTAATTCCAATTGATTCAATCGGATTGACGCGTCAATCAGAATTAAATCAATTCGGATTGACGCGTCAATTCGATTGATCAATCCGGATTAATTTAGTTCAGATTGATGCCAATACTGCATGATAGACAGGTACCCGTCGCCACCTTCGAGCTCCATCATCAGATCCTGAGTACTATCTTGTGTCAAAGATCTTGTTGAGACGAATAAAACGTGCCTAAACACGAAGTGGTTCAGTTACATGATAGACTGGTACCCGTGGCCACCTTTCAGCTCCATAATCAAACCTTGTGTATCTTCAGTGTCAAAGATCTTGTTGAGACTAATCAAACGAGCCCAAACACGAAGAGGTTTAGTTGCATGGTTGATTGGTACCGGTGACCACCTTCCGGCTCCATCATCAGACCCTGAGTACTATCTTGTGTCAAAGATCTTGTTGAGACGAATAAAACGAGCCTAAACACGAAGTGGTTTAGTTGCATGGTTGATTGGTACTGGTGACCACCTTCCGGCTCCATCATCAGACCCTGAGTACTATCTTAAGTCAAAGATCTTGTTGAGCCGAATCAAACGAGCCCAAACACGAAGTGGTTTAGTTGCATGGTTGATTGGTACCGGTGACCACCTTCCGGCTCCATCGTCAGACCCTGAGTACTATCTTGTGTCAAAGATCTTGTTGAGACGAATCAAACGAGCCCAAACACGAAGTGGTTTAGTTGCATGGTTGATTGGTACCGGTGACCACCTTCCGGCTCCATCATCAGACCCTGAGTACTATCTTGTGTCAAAGATCTTGTTGAGACGAATAAAACGAGCCTAAACACGAAGTGCTTTAGTTGCATGGTTGACTGGTACTGGTGACCACCTTCCGGCTCCATCATCAGACCCTGAGTACTATCTTAAGTCAAAAATCTTGTTGAGCCGAATCAAACGTGCCCAAACACGAAGTGGTTTAGTTGCATGGTTGATTGGTACCGGTGACCACCTTCGGGCTCCATCATCAGACCCTGAGTACTATCTTGTGTTAAATATCTTGTTGAGATGAATAAAACGAGCCTAAACACAAAGTGGTTTAGTTGCATGGTTGATTGGTACCGGTGACCACCTTCCGGCTCCATCATCAGACCCCGAGTACTATCTTGAGTCAAATAAATACATATAGAATGTCAGGTCGTTTCAAATATTTTTAATCCTGTCCGGTAGAGTATTAAACTGTACCATTACAAATTATAATACTATAAAAACAGTGCTAGGATCAAAGTTTCTCGTTGCGGTTTACACGCACACAGTATAGCGTTTTACACGGCGCCCGCCGCACACAATGATAAAAAACCTCGTCGTCGCCGTTGAAAATGTGCGGAGCCGACCGACACACGTCCTGCCTGTACAAGCTCTGCCGCGGCACTGAGCTGGCGAGCGCGCGTCATCGGTAATATAGAGTAGTTTTCAAAAAATTGCCAAAAAATTATAGTAGAATTTCATAAACACTTATGTATACCAACAGTTTAAGCAAACGTTGCAGATTGCTTGAGTATGAAAATGACTTCGATATTAAGTAGATTTTCGTAGAAATTGACACTTGTTTCGGAGAGAAAATTGAGTTCGTTTTACTTTGATTTTCTCTTTCTCAAAGGTATGTAGGAAAAATATCGTTTGATATGCCTAAAGTACAGGGTATTAGTAATACAAAATAGCCAGGTTTAGCAGAGTAAACTTCTCAACATTTCCAAATAAGAGCTTGCCGTTCAGTGCTTCACGGGGTTTTTCGGAAACGACCATCAGAAAAAAATTCATTACTAATTTAATAAGTCCTTTTTCTAATATTTACAACGATATTTAAAAAGATAAGAAGACGCTTTTACTGGAACAAGTACTCATTGTTTCTAATAATGAGCACAAAGTCCTGAATTTCGTCGACTAGTATCATCAATTTTGCATTATTTCGACTTTTCTTGTAAGAGCGCTCTTAACAAACTGATCAACGTCACGCAACAGAGATCTTTTAAGCATCCCATGCTATAAAAATTAAGCGAATGCTTTTACGGTGACAGACGATTAGGTGCACCGACCCTAAGTATACTCAGATTTAAAATTTGTTAAATGCTTTTTGCCAATTAGTACGAGCGATCGTGTCGTATCAATCTCTGTTGTCTCGGCTATTAGACACCGTGAGATACCTAACCCCATTTATTTAGCTTTTTGATGAAGATAATTACTTATCATTCAGATCTGTAACGAAATTAAAAGTAAGTACTTATTTACCTGTATTAGGCAGTATTAGGGTTCCAATCCGCGATTTCATTTTGAGAATAATCATTTTGCTACCATTACAAATAGCAACTTTGTCGCAATAGCTGTCAATGTAGCCTTACTCCAAATACGTCAAATTAGTACAATGATACAGTACTAAACTTTCCTGACGATTACAAAACCAATAGAAATGAGTCAGAAACTAACAATCAGAGAAACAAATTCAAATATATATATTATATACTTAGCGGAACAAGTAGCTACAGCGACAAAAAGCGAACATTAAACTTATGTACCCACACAAATTCACCAACATAATATCTACCGTATCAACCCATCCTAATATAATCCTTATAGCCAAAGAGTTAGGTTTATATCAGAACGACGCGATTAGTTGAGATGCGATGTGTTGAAAGTAAGCGGGGATATGCTATAGTTAGGTATAATAGAAACACGTTTCGCGTAGTACGGTAGCGATCGAATATATTGGCGTGTTTAGAGAGGACGACACGACTCCGATGCGGACTCTGACTTTTTGTAACTTGCTATTTATTTGAAATAATTTTTAAGAAAAAAAAACCGACTTCTATGGGGCCCGGTGAAAGATTATGGTAGATGGTGCACTATGTAGAAAAGGAGGTAAAACCAGTACTTTCTAGTAGCATTTCGTTTCCATAAGGGTCGTAGTTCTAGCCTAACCTAACCCACTTCTCTGATAGCAGTTCGGTTCTGTGAGGATCGCAGTTCGAACCTAATCAAACCCACTTCTCTAGTAGCATTTCGTTTCTGTAAGACTCGCAGTTCTAACCAAACCTAACCCACTTTTGTTCGGTTCTGTGAGGATCGCAGTTCAAACCTAACCTAACCCACTTAACGGCGCATGCGGTGCGGTGTACGGGAGTTTGAGCGGGAGGGGTTTGGCATCATCATACCCACATTTTATGGTAGGTAATCATAGTGGTTTATTTAGTTTAGGTATCATAGTGGTTTTCCGGGTCAAGGTCCGGGTCTCTGAGTCAGAGTCCGGGTCCGAGTTCCGGTCCGAGTCCGGGTCCGGGTCCGGGTCCGAGTCCGGGTCCGAGTCCGGGTCCGAGTCCGGATCCGAGTCCGGGTCCGAGTCCGGGTCCGAGTCCGAGTCCGAGTCCGAGTCCGGGTCCGAACCGGATCCGGGTATGAGTCCGGGTCCCAGTCCAAGTCAAAATCGAAATTCGAAATCACCAAACATGTACTATGCGTCGTTGAAGAGTTCTGTTCTGATCATCATCAGCAGTTCCACTTCATCAAATGCGACAGTTTTTAATGTAAATGCTTGATTTTATGATGAAAATACAAAAAAATCTATACGTATGCCTTTAAGATTTGAGGAGTTCCCTCGATTCCTTATGGATCCCATCATCAGAACTCAAGCTTGACAAAATTGTGGCTTAAAAACTTAACTTGCTTAACAAACATAACGAAGAGGACAAATCGCCAAAGGTGAACTATGCGTCGTTGAAGAGTTCCGTTCTGATCATCATCAGCAGTTCCACTTCATCAACTGTCACGTTTTTGAATGTATATGCTTGATTTGTTGATAAAAACACAAAAATCACCATATGTATGCCTTTAAGTTTTGAGGAGTTCCGTCGATTCCTCATGGATCCCATCATCAGAACTGGATTTTGACAAAAACGGGACCAATCTGTATGCATATACATACAATCAAAAAAATAATTTTCAAAATCGGTCCAGTAATGACGGAGATATGGAGTAACAAACATAAAAAATAAAAAAAATAAAAAAAATAAAAATAAAAAAAAACATACAACCGAATTGATAACCTCCTCCTTTGGGATTTGGAAGTCGGTTAAAAATAAAACCAAATCGGCCTAACCCAAGAAACCACAAAAAAAAATTCCTAAAGAATTCAGAACCTTCTTCGAAGTTACTAACCAACTCAAAGTCAAAATTTTAATATGTAGTAAATATGTACGTACGCTATTTTACCACCAACTTGGTATTAAATGGTTTTTTTATGATATAGGAGGCAAACGAGTAATAATCGCCTGATGTTCAACGATTACCATCGTCCATGGACACCCCCAACATTCAGAGTTGTGTAAGTAACAAGCACTTTTCTTATCTTCAAATGTATATATACATTTGAAGGTCGTATGAGTATCGGTCCGGAAATACAATAATTATTATACGACAGTAGGGTACTTATTTAATAGTACATTATTGTCGAGGCTCGGAAGTAGGTACTTGCAGGCTGAGGATTCGTTTTAAACGGACGACCTTGGGAGTCCGTTTAATTGAATCCGAAGCCAGCAAGTAGCCTTCCAGCCGAGTCATATATAGTGCTTTTCTCAAAAATGGTGCAAGAAATATAATATCATAGAAATATTTTACAAAAGCAACGTTCTTACATATATATTTTGACAGAAAAAAGCCCTTGCCGCCTTATTATCTTTTTTAATAAAAAAATAGAAGTGTATTTTTCTGCCAAAAATACGCCAACCTATTTGAGACATCTAAATAGTCGCGGTACTAATCATCTGTTTGGCTGTTTAATGGGCCTGTGCCTTCATTTGATATGGCCATTTCAACTTTTAAAAAGTTTGGAACTCGACAAATAATGGAATTTGTATGCAACATTGCAGTCCCAAAATCGAGACTGCAATGTTTTTAACTTTTTAATTTTTGACTGACCATAAACTACGCGCTTCGCGACCTATTTTTTAGACGGCAAATTCGACTTTGCCGTCCATTTTTGAGAAAAACAAATTATTTTACACCATGCATGAAATAAAGCACCAAAAGATTAATAGAGAATCGTTCACAGCAGTTATTTTTAGACACAATTTATGTTTTAAACCCCGTATAAAACTATAAAGAATATGTTTCATATAAATTCCGCAGTAGCAAAATCGTTTTGACAGTTCGAAAAAAGAAACTGATTTGACTTAGCAGTCAAATACCCTGTTGAGGACTGCCAATCATCTAAGTGGTGAAAAATGGAAATGTTAATTTTCCAAACTAAAACTAAAATGGAAAAATCGTGCAGTGTAAAATTGTGAACCGGTTTTTATTAGCACATGGCAGTGGCCTGAGCAAGCTCAGCAACAATGGTTCATTGGATAAGCTTCGTTACCAGCTTTTGGTTAGCGAACTAACGAAACCTCGCGCTGCCCAGTGTTCTTAATAAAGGACACTTTAATGTTTGCTTTTTATTAGCACATGGCGTGGCCTGAGCAAGATCAGCAACAATGGTTAATTGGATAAGCTTCGTTACCAGCTTTCTGTCAGGAAACGCTGAGGTTTTTTAAATTAACGGAGTTATTGAGGTATTTATTTTTGCTCTAAGTTATAGGTATTTTTTTATCAAAATTAAAAAGGCCTTATTTTTGAGAAAGGTCAATCAGCAGTCGTTTTTTAGGGTTCCATACTCAACGGGTAAAGACCCTATTACTATGACTCCGCTGTCCGTCTGTCTGTCTGTCTGTTTGTCTCATGAACCATGATAGCTAGGCAGTTGAAATTTTCACAGATGATGTATGTCTGTTGCCGCTATAACAACAATACAACAAACGTGATTTTTCCCGTTTTATGCGTAATGGTACGGAACCCTTCGTGCGCGAGTCCGACTCGCACTTGGTCGGTTTTTAGAGTTTCGTGGTTCGTAGTAACTACCCTTAAAGGTGACGTTCGGATATCTACTGCTCCTCCATTACTGTTACGGTATCATTATTTTCGGAGCTGTGTTTGTCAATTTCCTTGATGAAACGAGTAACTGAATAAACGTCATAATCGCGGCAGTGATAAGGAAAAACTACTCAATTAAAAATATAACTAAAAACTCTACGCTATTTGCCAAAAAAAAAAAAGAAATTTATGCCAAAAATAGCTTACATCATTTTGGAAAAGAGCTGATACTCTTCAAACTGCTGACTTAAGTTCTATTATAACTTAAACTAGGTATATAAAGAAGGCAATTCGCTGTCACGCAAAACCGCATCAAAATCGGTTCAACCGTTGGTGAGCTGCGATGCCGCAGACAGACATGCGTTAAACATTATTATAACACATATTTTTGCGACTTAGGTTAAAAACGAGAGACCAGGCGAAGCAAGACCTAAATAATACCTATCTAGTCTAGAATGCCTGTGTTCAGTATTCCGGCCGCAAATGGCCCGCTCTCGTGGGATTCAGGCACATTTACTTTCCGGAGTCTAGACTTCGCCAGACCTTGAAATAACGTAAAAGCTTCTAAATTATATATTCTGCCTAGCACCCGGAAAGTAAAATGGAGGTAGATGTCATTTTCATTATTTACACTAGAATTAAATTTGAACAGTTCATTAGTTCTTTGAAAATACATAAATAGTACATAATTGTAATGGGACAATGTTACACAAATAGACCTAGTCCCACGATGAGCTCAATGAGATTTGTATTGTGGGTACTAATAGACGACGATATAATAATATAATAGATACCTAGACATAGATGAGTACTTAAAAAATACTTAGAAAACATCCATAACTCTGTAACAAATATTTATCTATGAGTAAAAAATAATAAATGTCCTTACCAGGATTTGAACCAGGAACCTGTTTCGTTGGCAGGGTCACTAACGACTAGGCTAAGAGGCCATTATAATGTAGATATAAATGGTTTTACAATTACTTAATTCTTAATTTAAAATCTGTGAGTTTGTACAGCTAGCTCTTTACCTACAGAAAATAAACTCAAACTTCTTATACCTACTCGTAGCTGTAGAAACTTGCTAATTTCTAAGTAAGGTTAATTCTACAAAATTTCTGTAAACATTCGCGTGAATTTTCAAAAAGTTTCTGTTGGATTATTATCCTTATGAAAATTGCAAAAAGCTTTTGAGTACAAAATAGAAAGCAGGTACATAACAAGTAAGTAAATAAAGAGTAATACATATACATACATTTCTTTTAGATCTTAATAGAAGAATATAGCTCTTAAAGTAAGATAAGTAAAGTAAACAATAAGCATTCTATCTGTTTCAGATAACTTTTGGCTGTGTATCGGAAACTAATGTAAGATAATTACGATCTTTTAAAGAAGTTTGTTGAAAAACTTGAAGATGTTTGTTATAAATAAAATAAATTGTGCTACTTACCAATTTTTTCAACCAATGAACATATTTTTACTTGTAAGTACACCTAACTACTTATTATAAGATTTAATAATTGACAATAACTACTTGAATATTTTATAGCCAGAGCTAACACACTTTAAAAAACAAAAACAATCAAATCGATAATCTCCTCTTCACGACCGGTTGAAAATAGATATACTGCCGTATTCGAACTTCTAGATATTCACAAGAGACGACACGTACTAGATCCATTCTAGATACGTTATAGTTTAGATATCAACTAGTTCTCTTTTGCAGCGCAATTCTGGTAACTAACGTCGCTTTTATGTTAGATAGAGTAAGATATCTATTAGATGTGAATTGGGTCTCTAAGTCATATCCTGTGGAAATCGTTCTAGAGTATCTCCAGAATCGCGCAAATGTCAAATTTGAGAGGTTAGATCTTAAACATATCGTTATCGTATCTTAGTAATGTCTAATAGACGTCTAATAGATGTTTATTTTAAAATCAGAATCGGGCCCATAATATGTAGATCATTTTATTGATCTACATTATGCATATAAATGATCAACACAAAACAAGCTTCCAGTGGCGCTTCATTACTTAATACAACTTTATGGTTAACTAAACTCATTTAAAAGTCAATCTGATTATAATATAATTATGTGGGTCACGATATTGCCTTTTCCGAATAACCTTTTATATTGTTTTTATCTTCTATAATTAGAGCAGTTCGTTTTTAGTGTAATTTATTATCAGAAACATGCCTAATCTGATCTATTCTACCGTAATCATAAATACGAGTTTAAGTATAGAGTTTCGGTTTATTCTTCTTGTGACTTTCGGCTTTTAACTTTTTATGTGACAAACTTCTTGATCACCTTCGGGGGTTAGAGGTGGCAAGATATTGGCAAAATATTATCTAGTTATGATCCCTTCACACGATAAGACAAATGTGACAAATTTGCATAGGAAATTAATTGGTGAATGCTTGTTGTTGAAAATACTTAATGTAAGCCTATATTTTCTATTTGAAACGTAAATTGATTTAAAACGTAAATTAATTTAAGAAATTTACGAAAATACAGTGAAAAATTAAGATTGTAGATAATGTTATGTAAAAACAGCACTTTTTTTTATAAAATTGTCTTACCTAAAAATCTTTATGATGTTTCATAAAAAGTGGAGAACTATAATACATTTTTTTCATTTATTATTTGACATTCGAACTCACGAAATCTCAGGTGACTGTTAGCCCCTCTCTAAAATCCGCTATTGGAACATTTGGAACCAATCACTGATATTATTCCCAATTTAATTTAATTTGATCAGTAGGTATAGTTTTTTAGCAAAATCGTTGCTGTACTTTTTGCACTAAGCTTACTAAATCGCTCACACAAACTTTAAACACATAAACGTATCTATAACAGAAGGCAAAAAAAGACACAAAAAGACCAAATCATTCTGCGTAGTTCGGTAGTGGGACACCCACTCTCAAAAACTGGTTACCACTATCAAATGCACGCACGCAGCACCTTAATTTCAAAGACTTTAGGGTCATTTTTGATTGGCGAAGCTTTTGTGTAACTTTGTAGTGGCCAGTCGTAAAGGGCACTGCTTATAAGGTCTATAGCGTGTTCTTAATTGAAAAGGTAGTATGTTGTTTTAATTTTGTTTGGAGTTACGTCGTTTTGGAATTGATGGTAGTTTGATGTTAGTGTGGTGAAATTTGAGTTTCTTTAACAGCCTCACGTTCTGAAGGATGCAGTGGCACGACTGTTGATGTATATGTTTTGATTATAAGGAATTAGGTTTTGGTTAACTTTTTGGAACTTTGGTTTCTAAACCTGGATTTGAACAACCAATACTCGCGAGTGAGGTGAACTTGGTGCATAAGGACAATTCATTTTGTGCTCCTTAGAACAGAAATAAATTGTGGACATATCAGATAGACAGTCAACCAGACAGTCAGTAAGCTAGATTAGTTAGTAGTTTTATGATCATATTGTATTGAAAATTATTGTATTGACATAATATTTTATCGCTTAATAAAATTTAACCTATGTCAGGCAGACAGACAGAATTACTTTCGCATTTACAATATTATTAATATTAAGTAGTAAGCCTCAATATCATGCATAATATTATCCAGTATTCTACAATCATTTAACATCCATCAATCAAAATCGACGCACACGCATAAAAACTGTCATTACGAGTACTACTGTCAATGACATAATAGATAATACAAGTGATTAATGTCAAGGAAATAATCAGTCACACGACAGATGTCCAGCTTTGTACAGTAGGTACTAAAAAGTCTAGAACTAGTTTTGTAGGTATAGGACTAGTTTTTACGTGAAGCTGGAATGGTTATGGGCTGTCGTTAAACGTTTGTTTTTAGGTAATCTGAGAGTCAATATTTTTAAAGAATAGAGGTAGGTATAATTATACCAAAGATACCAAATCGTTACCAAAGGCTGTTTAAAACTTTATCCGTAATAGTCATCATCATCATCATCATCTCAGCCATAAGACGTCCACTGCTGATATAGGCCTCCCCTTTGAACCTCCATTCGTACCGGTTGGAAGCTACCCGCATCCAGCGTCTTCCGGTGACCTTAAGGTCGTCTGTCCATCTTGTGGGTGGACGTCCTACGCTGCGCTTGCTAGTCCCTGGTCTCCACTCGAGCACTCTTCGACCCCATCGGCCATCTTCTCTGCGTGCAATGTGGCCCGCCCATTCCAACTTCAGCTTGCTAATCCGGTGGGCGATGTCGGTGACTTTAGTTGGTCTACGGATCTCCTCATTTCTGATTCGATCACGTAGAGAGACTCCGAGCATAGCCCTCTCCATAGCTCGTTGAGCGACTTTGAGTTTTGAGATGAGGCCGATAGTGAAAGACCACACGTTTTGGAGCCGTAAGTCATCACTGGTAACCGTAACTGGTATCCGTAATAGTAGTCTGTTAAAAATAAGTAACTACCACCTGAACTTTTAACATAAGTAGGTTAATATGTTTCTTTATCTCATTAAATTTCTAAAATCATTTTATTTTTGTAGAGGGCGATTCAAACTTTATAATCTTTTTTATAGTTGTTATGAAAGAGTTATGGATATAATCACCTGTTAGGAGTTCAATATGACATTTCTAGTCCACAAAAATAAAATCTGAAATAGGCACCGGCGTTTAGGCGTAAGTAAAACTAAATTTCGTAAAAAAACAGCAAAACTTCATCCCCTGTCCCACGCTTCTCGTTTCCCGTGCGAAATTTCCGCTTCCAAGTATCGGAAGGACGTAATCAAGTGGTTTTTAGGAGCCCTTTTTTATATACCTAATACACTTAATTGTAGTATAGGTACAATCCATAACAAATACAGGATATTTTATCAACTTTTTAACTTTCAAATTAATTTAATTTTTCTGTGCGAAGTCATTATCCTAATTATTTCGGTCCACTTTCGGTCAAACTGAAAGAAGTATGGAATAATTTTCTATAAACAATAATTGCGAAAAAATGGCTGAAAAATATATGAGCACATTTTCTAGCACATTTACAATGCAAGTTCAAGTCAACCTGTAGCACAAGGTGCACATGCACTAAAAAATTTAATGAGCTAAACTATCTAATTCAAATAAAAACTAAACATGTGTACGAGTAGAAGTAATAAAGAAATACATTTTAATCTGTATCTTAAAACCGATTTTGTTGATTACTAACCGTTCTGTTGTTGGCCGGTGTAACACATAGGTAGTTCGTCCTAATTTTTGTGTCACGTTATACAAAGTCTGTGCACCAAAATCTGACGACGGTTTAATAATTAAGCGTCCAGAAAACGTTCATTAAAGCGACATTTTCGCCGCAAAACTATTACTGGCCGAAACTTCTCGATACATGCTCGCTAATGACGCGACCAGGAAACTCATTTCGCGTAAATAATGGTTTGGAGAACACGACCCGCGGAGTCTTTCGGAAATGAAAATATAATACTAGGCAATTTCAACTTCTCACACTACTACACTACAAAACGCGCATAGAGGCACACTGCCCGATTCGAACTTTAAGATACGTCAATTAGTATGTCTAGAAACGATATGGATTAGATATGTCAGTGTCAAAAGTGAGGTTATTGTTTGAAGAAACGTAGAGATCTATTAACTGACGTATTTTAAAGTTAGAATTGGGCCGACAATCCACCTGATGATGCCGACATGGCTCCCTGCTTCAGGTGCGGGTCCCGCATTGGCTTATACAGCCACGAGAGACGTCCCAACTAGCAAATCTATGTGCTATAAAAGTTGAGAGCACGTTTTTATTTTCGCTTTTTGGTGCTATAAACGGTGTAAAAACAGTCGAATAAAAGTCCTGTAAGCGTTTACTCAACGCGAAAAGGCGCACTTATACAGACTAAAAGTGTTATAAAAATAGAGTAAGCGCTGTATAAGAAGCAAATCGATGCTGTAAGAGTTGAGTAAAAGTTGATATAAAGCGCTTCTAGTGTTTTAATAGCAACGATAGTGCTTTTATTCGATTATTTGTTCTATAAACATTATCAATTTGCTATTACTCAGTGAAAGTGTTCTATAAAAGCAACCGCACTGCTTTTTCTCAGCAAAAATGTTTCGTAAAAGTAGCCGAATTGCTTTTACTCGGCATTTTGAATGTGTAAGAGTGCTGTAAATGCTTTTATTCAACAAATATGTGCTAAAAACGATCTCAGGTAAGCGATTATATTTCAATTATTTGATTAAGTTTGAGGCCTAATGGTCTTCAAGTGTCTAATAAAACAAAAAGGTACTTAAGTATTTTTTTACTGCTGTCATCCATGACATTTATTTTTACCGTGATTGTGTACATAAGTTTTTACTGTCTGTAAGTACACGTAATACAGTAAAACCTAGCGCGAAAAATACTTTATTGATAAAACCAAAGGCACTGGTTCATATATATTCATGGGCCGCCTATTTTCTTAAATTTCAATAAAAAAATATTAATTAAAATAAGTAAAAATTTGCTTACACGATCTAGTTTCTGTTATATCTCATTAATTCGACTATAAGTCGAGTAACTGCGTTTACTGCTACACTTATAGCACATGTTGTCGCCATGTTTATGGATTTATAGTCCGGTGGCCGACTGCATGAAACCCTACCTGATAAAAAAATAGTATAATCCTACTCTGTGGGGGTAGCTGACTTTTAGCAGCTTCAACTGCTCTTGGTCGGCCGTGGCTTAACTTGGCAAATTTTGCGCAAATGGCAAAAAAGTGGTACAAATATTCATCAAAAAAACAAAAGTGGTCAGCTACATCCTGTGTTGGCAGGTTCCTGTGTCCGACCGAATTTGTGGTACCACGTGAGCTACAATTTACTTCATCGAAAAATAGAATGTCACTTGTATGGTAGGATTGCTGCCATTCACATTTTTTTTAATGCGGACGGACTGCAAAAGCTATCAGGCTAAGGTGAGGCCGACCAAGACATACGTCAACAAATTTAATGTAGGTATTACAATCAGTTTTTTTCATTCTATTTTTCGATGAGGTAAATTGTAGTTGTCACGTGGTACCACAAATTCGGTCGAACACAGGAACCTGCCAACACAGGATGTAGCTGACCACTTTTGTTTTGCTGTCCTCAAAGGCAGCTATCCTACCCTGCAAGTTTCATTCTATTATACGATGGGGTTTTTTTTTTGATGAATTTTTGTGCCACTATTTTGCCATTTACGCAAAATTTGCGAAATTAAGCCGCGGCCGACCAAGAGCAGTTGATGCTACTAAAAGTCAGCTACCCCTACAGAGTAGGATTTTCTATTTTTTTATCAGGTAGGGTTTCATGCAGTTGGCCACCGGACTATATTGAAACGTACAACATAGCTGACTTGTGCTGTTAATGTAGTTCAAAACTCTTTAAAAGTACTCTAAGCTGAATACATTTTGAATAAAACCTGTCAATACACTTCAGCTCCTATAACAGCGGTTTGAGCCCCATTACCCGAATTATGATATAAGCGCGCTGTTACAGCAGCATTGTTGCCAAATGGTTATTGGATTGCTTTTAATAGGCTTTTATAGCAACAGAGAAGAGAGTTGAGTAACAGTTGTATTAAAGCGCCTTATTCAGACAATTAGCTATTCTATAGCTGTTATATGATTTTAATAGAACAATTATGCTGAATAAAAGTGATTTAGTAGCGCTAATTCAGCATTTATTAAAAGGTGGAATAAAAGTGCTAAAAGATAGTGCTATAAACGTTTATACGACATGATTATAGCACTAATTAGCGAAAATTGCTAAATAGTCGAGTTAACCGCTATTATACGATATATTGGTGTTTCAACAACCGTAACTCGGCTGTTATACGATTACAGGCTGAGTAAATCAATTCTTATACGACTATTTTGCTAGTTGGGGTTGTTCCTTGCTTACAGACTCTGCATAAATCATCTGTCAAGATGTTAAAGGCCTGAATTACCTGAATGATTCGAGCAACACCGGCTTCCGACACATCGGAAGGGAGGGGCCCAAGCGATATCTTACCGTACAAATCATTCTGCCATTTTTTGCGGGGGGAAAGGTGCACACGGTCGCACTTCTCACACACTTACATACAAAATCCAATCTGTATTGACGACACAAATACATGGAAAATGACACACGTCAAAGACAAATCTTGCAAACCTCGATCTCTTTTGTACGGACGAGTGACAAGTGTCACAACACACACACTAACACATTTTCGTCGAAGTATTTTGAGAGATAAGAAGTCGGATTTGTCGCTCGACTGATCCGCAATTTGTACTGGGCGAACAAAATCAATAAATCCAACAATTACATGAGACTAAAATATAATAATTGTGTTTAAATTTAATTAAACGTATGATATGTAAAAAAAATATTACATGTGAAATGTAACACCCTCTTTTTGTAAATTTGATGTCCCAGAACTCTTTTTACGACAAAAAACTGAGCAATTAGGCATTTTTTCTCCTGCTGTGTTCACGCGTGCGTCTGGACTCGGTCAAGTGCAACTAGTTTTATTACCCGCGCTAGATTAGTTAATCTTGTACCTCGGCAGAGGGGAAATAGTGCGAATGCCGCCTCCCTTCCGTGTTGCTCGAAGCCTGAATGAGATGAAAGGGTATTTGACTGCTAGTCAATCAGTCTCTTTTTCCGAACTGTCAAAACGATTTCGCTACTATAGAACTTATATGAAACACTAGCATGTGTCGTCACGATCAAATTAACCACTCTTTATAGTTTTAACGGGTTTTAAAATAGAAATCGTCTCTAAAAATAACTGCTGTGTACGTTTCTCTATTAATCTTCTGGTGCAATAATTTATGTATTTTAAATACAGTGAAATACTCTATAGTTCGTTTGCGTTAAGAATGCAGTTAAGGATACGTGGGTGACGTCATCTCCAAGCTTAAATGGAGTTGGGCGGGACATGTTGCTAGGCAGAGTGATGGCAGGTGGACCAAAAGGTTGACGGATTGGTGGCCGCTTTCGGATGAAAGAAGCGCCTGGCGTCCGTTAGCTCGTTTGGTGGATGACATGCGGAAAATTGCGGGGCACTTTTGGATGAGACTAGCCCAGGACCGGGATAAGTGGCGTACACGAAGAGAGGCCTATGCTCAGCACTGGGCGACTGAAGGCTAGAATGATGATGATGATGAAGAATGCAGTAAAGTCATCGTTGCCCGCCGGCCAAGCGATGCTCTTAACCAATCAAATCGTTCGAAACAAAATTAACCCATAAGTTGTTATTGTTAAGTAACAATAATTTAACACCAATGAAGCGAAGTATGGCGTCAATTGGTCACTGTGAATTTGTTTTTTTAATTAGGGACTATTTGATTGGTTACGGGCATGGTTAGGCCGGCGGATAATGATGAATTTAATATAATTAAAAAAACTTAAAACACTTCATTCAATTCAAACACTCATTCATTAGTGTGTTACGCTAAAACGTCCACAAACAAGCAAGCACAGTGAGTTAAGGTATCAAATCTATAATTTTTACCTATACAATTCCAGTATAATTTTGTAACATTAAATACAGTTAGTAGAATGACGCCGGTCGAGCTTGCCTCGGGGCAATACTATTTCCTCGATTATCGTTGCTCTATGGAAACCAGGCCGCGTAGCCAAGATGCCGATCGCTTACGCTCCGTAGCGATCGAAACGCAACTGTCACTGTCGCACTTATATGGAAGAGTGATAGAGAGACATAATGCTTTTCGTTGTCGAAGCGATAGCGATTGTAACCTTGGCTAGGCCGGCAGGGCGGAATACTATCTGTCGTTAATACAGGGATTTGCTTTCTAATGCTCAACTTGTGTGCAAGAAGGAAAAATTTCCTCCAGCGAACGCTACGGCTGTGGAATGAGCTCCTTGCCTCGTTTCTCAAAGGACTACAGAATGGGGGTTTTTCAAAAAAGGAGGGTACATATCTTTGCAGGATCTACAACGAGGATATGGCACTTCTGGGATTGCAGGTGTCCATAGGCTACGGTGACCGCTTACCACCACGCCGTATGCTTGTTTGCCACTGTCTCGGTATAAAAATAAAAAGGCGTCTCAAAGTTCATTTAATACCATGAGTATGAAGACAAACATGGAGGTATAGCTTGCAGGCGGATTTTTGGTTCGTCTTAACAGACAGATCTGACGGACACATCTGTATGTTTACGCCTAGCAATACACTGTCAGTCTAGCTGGCCACAGAACTAGCTAGACATATATGTTGACAGAACCACAGAACTAGCCAGACATATATGTAGATAGACGACGTAAACATAGATTCGCCGGCAGCCGAGTGTTAAACGGATTTATTGGTTCACTGGATGCTTACAGGATTACGGTAATCCTGTATTCTGTATTAGTTTCACGTTAAATACTGTGTTTACGTTTAATGTGGATAGGTACGTAATCGTTAACGATGTTTAAACATTGACGAAATACTTAGTGTGGTAAGCTAATCAAAAATTATCTTGAAAATATACGTCCAATGGGCATGCTTCTACTTGATTGTATTTGTACTAAAAAAAACCGGTCAAGTGCGAGTCGGACTCGCGCACGAAGGGTTCCGTACCATAATGCAAAAAAAAAAGGAAAAAAAACGATCACCCATCCAAGTACTGACCACTCCCGACGTTGCTTAACTTTGGTCAAAAATCACGTTTGTTGTATGGGAGCCCCATTTAAATCTTTATTTTATTCTGTTTTTAGTATTTGTTGTTATAGCGGCAACAGAAATACATCATCTGTGAAAATTTCAACTGTCTAGCTATCACGGTTCGTGAGATACAGCCTGGTGACAGACGGACCGACAGACGGACGGACGGACGGACGGACGGACGGACAACTAAGTCTTAGTAATAGGGTCCCGTTTTACCCTTTGGGTACGGAACCCTAAAAACTGCTTTATTTTGCGCAGGACTAGGAACCGGTTTATAAAATACCGGTATTTACCGGTTTACTTCGGGTTTCTTTCGAACTTACATAAGAACGTGAACATTTTAAGAACTTTATTGTAACCTAAATAAATCGGTTTATTCGACGAGCGACGAAACGCCTTGCCGGCTTGGTGGTGTGCCACTACTAGACACCGACATAGGAAGAAACTGGTTTTTATTGTTCTAAACCGGTTAATCTGTCAAGAACTTTGTGGAAATGTTTTTCTAAAAACCGGTTTGCGCCAAGTACATGATAACGGTTTGGAAATTTAAGCGAATTCCGGGCCTTGATTTTGCGGTCCCTGAAGGTGAAATTTGGGTTAATTTTTTAACGATCTCTGCATGGATGAAGGCTAGTTATGTATAACTGAAATGTACTAGTAGCTCAAATATCAAGGCTTCGTTTCCTCGACTAGCGCCCCGCGGGTTACATGCGTTTCCAATTATTGACGCGCGGGGCATGTAAGCGGATATGCGTTATTATGGGCGCTCATAGGAACGGGAAGCGGTATTTATATTCAAGCAAATCCTTGATGAAAGCCTATATAATATAAATAGGCTAAGAGTAGTTTACGTACAAATCGTAAAACTTAGCTTTTCATAAAATGTACTTATGTGTTGATCAAATGATCAAAAATCGTGGGACAAACCTCAAAAAAATCTGCTGTCTCATAAATTTCAATGAATCAGATTTAATGCCTTTTTATAAAACAGCTGATTTTTTTTCGCGATTTCAGTGTTGACCCCATGGTAAAAGTTGTTCAGTATGACCAGCCCTAAGAGTATGGTCAAAGATAACAATTTAAGCCTGTAGTTCTAGAAGAGAAAAATCCCTCTAAAAAAATTATAAATACTGAAATTCGGTCAGGATGCTTAATACCAGATCAGATTCTTCAAATAACGGCCAAAGTCGGTATATTTTAAAATGACTTACAGTGCAGATATTTCATATTAGGTATATGAAAACCTAAGAATTTATAAGGCATTCATTTATATTCAAAGGGTCGAATAAACAACGTTTCAATCATAGTAAAACACACTATAGCGAGACGGTCGCTGGTAGGTATACTATACCTACTCGTACTGTATTAAACTCGGGCCCAGCCTAAGGCATCGGGAACAGAGCTCCTCACAAATCATCAGTGTCTATGTAAACGGACCAGTACCAGTACTACCTACTAGTGCCAGTATAAAGGACGACACACGTTAGACCGGGCCGTGTGTGGGCCGGAGCTTCCAGCGCATCGTTTTCTATGGAAAGCATCACGTGATCACCTGTCATGTAATAGAAAAGTAAGCGCCGGAAGCAGGAAGTAAGTCCCGGTCTAACGTTAGTCATCCTAAATTTATTCTTATATTCTTAGGGTCCCGTACCCAAAGGGTAAAACGGGACCCTATTACTAAGACTTCGCTGTCCGTCCGTCCGTCCGTCCGTCTGTCTGTCACCAGGCTGTATCTCACGAACCGTGATAACTAAACAGATGAAATTTTCACAGATGATGTATTTCTGTTGCCGCTATAACAACAAATACTAAAAAAAGAATAAAATAAAGATTTAAATGGGGCTCCCATACTACAAACGTGGTTTTTGACCAAAGTTAAGTAACGTCGGGCGTGGTCAGTACTTGGATTGGATGAGTGACCGTTTTTTATGCATTTTTTTTTGTTTTTTTTTTTTTTTGCATTATGGTACGGAACCCTTCGTGCGCGAGACCGACTCGCGCTTGCCCGGTTTTTTATGATATAGGAGACAAACGAGCAGAAGAAACGCTTGATGGTAAGCAATTAACATCGTCCATGGACATCTGCAGCACTAGAGGTGCTGCAAATGCGTTGCCAGCTTTTAGATGCTCTTTTCTTGAAGATTTGAAGATCGTATCGGTCGAGAAATACAGCGGGCGAGAGTTCATTCCACAGTTTAGCTGTGCGAGGCAGGAAGTTTCTGGAGACACGCACAGTTGAGGTCTGCCAATCAAGTGGTGAAGATGGAAATGTTATCGCGTAGAGCAATGGTGGAAAGAATCGGAGAGGGATTAAATTTTACCAGTTTACCAGTTAACCGAAAATAGTACAATTGTTTCCCACAGTTACACTTTTTTAGGGTTCCGTACCCAAAGGGTAAAACGGGACCCTATTACTAAGACTTCGCTGTCCGTCCGTCTGTCACCAGGCTGTATCTCACGAACCGTGATAGCTAGACAGTTGAAATTTTCACAGATGATGTATTTCTGTTGCCGCTATAACAACAAATACTAAAAACAGAATAAAATAAAGATTTAAATGGGGCTCCCATATAACAAACGTGATTTTTGACCAAAGTTAAGCAACGTCGGGAGGGGTCAGTACTTGGATGGGTGACCGTTTTCTTTTTGCTTTTTTTTGTTTTTTTTTTTGCATTATGGTACGGAACCCTTCGTGCGCGAGTCCGACTCGCACTTGCCCGGTTTTTTTTTACATTGGTTTCACGTTTTACACCTAGCCAAAAAATAGGTAAAAACTGTACGAGTAAAACACCGCTACTGTTTTAACATTCGTAAGCAAATTTGGAGTTTACTACCTACTTTTAATTCTTAGTTTGGTAATTATTATACAATAAACTATAAATACCTACACTAAATCGTTCCCGCACCAAAAAGCCCTGTGTATGGTTATTAAAATAACACAAGCCTTCTTGAGCTTACAGTGAGTGGGACTTATAGACCGGGAGATAGTGACACATTTTACTGGGTCATTTGTACCAGTATGGCGGTTCGTCAGGGGTCTAAGCATGTAATGAAGGAAAGAAAAATGATGGTCATAGCGCTGGTACCGGCGGCCCAATCGCGTGGGCGTTAGTCGAACGTGTCGGATAAAATACGAGTGTCGAACGATTTGTTCCACAAAAATCCTCGTATTATTCGATAGTCCATAAAAAAGAAGTAGACGGTAGCGTAATGCCATACTTCTCCGGTGTGACTTACAGCCCGCCATACTGAGGCGAACACGTTAATTTAAAAACAACAATTCAATCATTTGTGCCAAGCTAATTTTTGCACAGGTGATCATCGTCGAGCAGCCATTCATGGACATCATCATGCCATACTTTTCGGATGGTTCCAAATGGCCGCCATACCGCCGCAAAGGAGTTAATTTTTTTTTATTGCTAAACGATTTGTACCAGTATTGAATTTAAAGTTTTGGAAAGTATTTGATAAAATGTGACCGTTATTATAATTGCCATACTTATAGTAGGGGGAAAAAGTGCTGCCATACTTGAAAAACTTATTTAATCGACACGTTTCAAAAATACGACTATGTATACGTAAAATAATTTTTTACAGCATGGCATCATCATATTCTGTTTGTTTGGATACAATTATACCTAAAAAAAAATATTTCAGATTATAACTACGGGGCGGGCGACTGTGAGACTTAAGCCAAGACTTAAAACAAAAAACAATTTTTTGACGTTTTGTACCAGTATGGCATTTGGATTTTTGGAAATTGTATGATGCAATGTGACCATTATTATATTTGCCATACTCCTAATAGGGGAAAAAGGGGCACCATACTTGAAATAAAAAAAAAATATTGTACACATTTGCCACCTCCTACAGGTATGGCATTATGAGATTTCCATTTATGATCACACAGAAAGTCTTGAAAAAAAATTACAAGATGGTACAGATCGTTTAGCAATAAAAAAAAATTAACTCCTTTGCGGCGGTATGGCGGCCATTTGGAACCATCCGAAAAGTATGGCATGGTGATGTCCATGAATGGCTGCTCGACGATGATCACCTGTGCAAAAATTAGCTTGGCACAAATGATTGAATTGTTGTTTTTAAATTAACGTGTTCGCCTCAGTATGGCGGGCTGTAAGTCACACCGGAGAAGTATGGCATTACGCTACCGTCTACTTCTTTTTTATGGACTATCGAATAATACGAGGATTTTTGTGGAACAAATCGTTCGACACACGTATTTTATCCGACACGTTCGACTAACGCCCACGCGATTGGGCCGCCGGTACCAGCGCTATGACCATAATTTTTTATTTCGTTCATTACGTACTTAGACCCCTGACGAACCGCCATACTGGTACAAATGACCCAGTAAAATGTGTCACTATCTCCCGGTCTATTAGTCAATTTGTGTAAGAATATCCCTATAGTTATTTTTTTTTTGTAGCCTATTTGAGTGTCCCACTGGGCTGGGCAAAGGCCTCTCCCCTTTATTTCCACGCCTCCCGATTTGGTGCTTCCTCCGGCCAGTTGTTCAGGAAGCTGTCCAGGTCATCTCGCCATCTCCGTTTGGCCCTACTTTATTTTATTTTTATTATTTATTAAAATAAATAAAACAGAAATAGGCAGAAACGGAAATAAGAACTTTGTTTTTGGGCATTCTACAAAAACTTATACAGGAGATGAGTTAATATTGTTTTACTCTTAAGTGTCACTTAATGGTCCTTACCCTTGAGGTCTAGTTATACTAGGGTCACGTTCAAATAGGGAAGCAGGTTTTGTGAACACGGGAACTGCACAAAGGCCCTGTCCTGTGTTTTGATGCATCTCAGTTACAGTGTTGTAGTCAGGTATCAAAGGAGTATGGGTGGATTAATTGGTAAAGGGTCGGGTTTCCAAGTGATGTGTTGTAATCATTTATCCTAATGCTTTTGATGCATTTTGGTTAGATAATGTAAATGTAATTGTAATCTTATAATATCGGCTCGATTCGGAAAATGAATTAGATATCTGGATAATTTAAAGATATTTGTAAGGTAGATATGTCAAATTTGAGGTTTCCGCGATTCTGGACGTCCTCTTGAACGATTTCCACAAGTTATGACTTCGATATCCAAGTCACATCTAGTCGATGTCCAATGTAGATCCCAAAAATCTCTAGTTCGTCTCTAATCTTGCAATTATCTCGTTTCCCGAATACGCCTGTATGTATATTTATGTGTTATCTGTCGTGGCATCACCGAATGGGCCCTACGGAAGACCAGCGCTGTGGTTATAGCTGCATTATGCTGAGTTGGGTACATTTCGTGATGCACACTTAATGATAATATATCTTCTTTTTATGTTGTTATTGTCTGTACATGTTCGTACATGTTTTGTAATCGACACGAATAAATATATTTTATCTCATCTATCTAGTACTGTATATGCGTCGAAGTCTAGTCAAAGGTCCATTGTCGCTGACAGAGTAGACCAGGGCTCTGGCCCGCGAAGCGTTTTAATCCGGGCCGACAGCGGTCCAATCCGGCCCGCGGGAGCCAGGCACCTGTGTTCAGCCCTAACAGCAGTAACCAGATATATACACCCCCCCCCCACCCTTGGACACCGACAGACCTGACATTGGCCCGCGCGAAAATTCTGAGGCGCAATATATGTCAAAAGCTTGGAGACCCCTGGAGTAGACTGACAGGGACTTTTATGCAAACTGGGAATTGTTGAGGCCAGCGGTCGGCAACCAGCGGCCCGCGAACCTCTCACTTGCGGCCCGCGAGCCTCCCTGGCTATTTTGTATGTAATATTGACAAATGACAATGTCTGATAAAGTCATAAATATTAACAAAGTGCGGCCCGCGGTCCACTTCGTAAACTGCTATGTGACCTTTGGTTGCTAAAAGGTTGCCGACCGCTGGTTTACTTACTTATTAATCACGTTAATATTTCCAAACGTTTTTGAGATACAGTTTGTTAAACATTAGTGCAAAAATCTGTGTTTCAACTTTCAACACTAGCAAGTAAATAAGTTTGCAGGCTTGTTACTGATATAAAATTATTTACTTTTTAATCCAGCTTTACGATTATAATAACCCACTCGATTGTAGATCACTTAGACAAAACTATCCTTTCAGCTCGGTCTCTACAAATTTACGTAAGTATGTAAGTTAGTAGCTTTAGCCCAAAGCTTGCATAACACTGATCACGGTCACTCTGATCATCAGTGAGTAGCTTTTGAGCTTTAATTGGGTGATCAGCACAGTGAGTCACTGTCAGTGACCGGGGATTTAGTTGCAACGCCGCGGAATCTAGTAGAATTTTAGGGTTCCGTACCTACCTCAAAAGGAAAAAACGGAACCCTTATAGGATCACTCGTGCGTCTGTCTGTCTGTCCGTCTGTCACAGCCTAATTTCTCGGAAACTACTGGACGAATTCAGTTGAAATTTGGTATACTTATGTAAATTAGTGACCCAGACATGGACAATGGACATGTATTTTATTAATTTAAAAATACATAGGTTCGAAGTTATTTATGAAAATAGCAAAAAAATGACCATCCCCTTTATCTTCGAAACTATTGGGTCTAAAATTTTGAAAAAATATACACAAAATGTTCATTACCTCTATAGATAACAGGAAAACCTATTAGATATAAACAGTCAACGTGAGTCGGAATTATGTACGAAACCCTAGAAACGCGAGTCCGAGTCGCACTTGGTCGGTTTTTTGTATGGATACGGGACTACGGAAGTAACGGAAGTCAGCCCGTATTATCGATTGAATTTTTCACAAAAACGTTATATTTTGAAATAAATTACCTACCTACTAAAACATTTCATAAGAAAAAAAAACATTATTTACCCCTAGTGGCTACCAAATCCCCGATCACTGCTGATCACCCAATTAAAGCTCAAAAGTTAAGTCCAACTCGCACTCCAACTCGCCCGAGCACTCGCCCGGTTATTGGGACTTCTTACTTGTTACGTGTTCGAGTGGATAGTTGTCTGATCGTCATTTGTTCTCGCTTCAGGCAACGCTTCTTGTGAAAAAAGTTGGGGAAGTCTTTCGCTAGGATTTTGTTTGTGAGGACTGATTTTAAGTTGCGTGCCCTTCAGTCCCTTAGGGCTCATCGTCTAAAATGTGTAGAAATGAACTTTATAATAAAGCATACCATAAAATGTGTAATATGACCAAACATGTTATTAATGTGTAGGTTCCCTAAATATAACTTGTTTTCAATAATGTGAGTACGGGTACCAAAATAAATGATTATAGCTGGAATTTGGCTGGTACATAAATTTAATTAACAAACACTCAAATTAACTAAATTGATCACAAACTCAATTGCAGATAACAACTAGTGATAGTTGTCATTACTTAACAATTTCACATATGTAGTTTTGTCACTTTCACAGAAACAAAGTACATATTATATTATTTGAAAAAAGAGTATTTTATAGCCATTAAGTCGCATGTGACAATTGAAGCATTTCCACATCCGCTCTTTTTCTTTCAAAATAAAACTACGTGTTTCTACAACGGGCCATTTCATCACCTACTATTTGAACTACGGTTCAAAATTACAATGGAAACCACTTAAACTTACCGTTGATTCGACTACCCGTATTACATTTTAACTAAATCCAAATACGATTTCAAACTACATTAACACGATGTGGTAAGGTTGAATATTGTGTGGTTCAAATGTAAATGGATATTGAGATAGAAGTAACTTTAAAATAAAATAGGTTAATAGACTTTTTAACGCCGAACTTAACGTTTGTAGTTTGTTTAACCATAATATACTTACTTAAGGGCAAAGATTATAAAATGCAGATAGTACAAACATTATAAACTATCTGTATTACTATATGTATAAGATTACTTATCTCTCCGAGTAACGCGAACCTATCACCATTGAAGTTTTTATTTAATAAAATTTATAAAAAAATATTTTTTTCTGTGAAAACAATAATTAAAATATTTTGCAGTAGCAGTTGCAAGTCGTGCTACTTTAAATAATGCCGTCTGCATTGTTATCGCAAATGCCAGTAATGCAGTCAACTACATTGCTGTAGGAAACGTCAAAAGGTTTTTTAATGAAAAGGTTTATATTAATTTTGACTTTTTCGTTTTGCAGCGGAACTTCACTATTTCAGATTTCAGACAGATCATTTATTCATAAATATAACATATTTATAAGTCACATAAATAGGTACATACAGTTCATAATTAATTCAATTATTTACATTATGTATTATTTTATCTTAAAATTATTACATTCCCTTGTTTTAAGCAGACATACAGTTAAGTTAATGATATTAGAAAAAAATCTTAACAACAAGTAACATACCCAAGTAAATACATTTAGTTTGATTAAATTACATTTCACATTCATATATTTCCCTAAATATATTCATATATTTGCCGCTTTGTCGTCTAAATAGTGTTTAGTTTTAAGTTTATAAAATACATATGTATGTTAGTCTGTAAGCTATTTGTAATATGGGCCTTGTTGCCTGAATTAAATATCTAAATAAATAAATAAATATATACCTATATATTATGATTTATTATAGACCGGTAGTTAATGTGTTAGAGTCAACGGGTTGGTCATTTGCAGAAACTCTTAGACAGTGTCACATCATTATGACGAAATCAAAGTTGCTGTCTGTATTTTCAAAATCCGAACGCTACCTTCATAGGTCTCTCGGCTCGATTCGGAAAATGAATTAGATCTCTACTAGACCTCAACAAGTTACGATATGGATAATTTAAAGATATTTGTAAGATATACTTAGATATGTCAAACTTGACGTTTCCGCGATTCTAGAGGTCCTCTTGAACGATTTCGACAAGTTATGACTTAGATATCCAAGTCACATCTAAGTAGTCGATATCTAATGTAAGTATAGTTGATCTCTATATCGTCTCTAGATCTTGTGATTATCTCTTTTCCCGAATACGCGTGTCTATCCATAGTTATCGCGTCGCGTCTGACTGTTATATTCTTTGACCCGAATGTAGCAGGCATGTGACATTTTATAGGTTGGTTTTAGCTTATCTAAACAGAAGCTCGTAATGGCGACTTTCTCATTTTAACAGTTCTCTGACAAATTATCGAACGTTATGACAAATATGACTTATATGACCTATGATTTGTTCCTTTTAGTACTACTATAGTTTGTCAAAAAACGTTTTCTGCCAAAGTTTACATGATTTATTTAAGATTAAGTACTTACCCTCTCTTGTGTGACACATAAAATCGCAAAGTGCGCAAATATAATCATTACGTGTAAAAAAATGCAATTCTTGCAACAAATTTTAAATTTACCAAGTCGGTATATTCAAAACCATGAGTTTTTCGGAACTTATGTACGAAATATCATTTGATATTAAATATCATTGGAAACCGGACTAATCCCAATAAGGCCTAGTTTACCCTCGGGGTTGGAAGGTCAGATGGCAGTCGCTTTCGTAAAAACTAGTGCCTACGTCAAATCTTAGGATTAGTTGTCAAGCGGACCCCAGGCTCCCATGAGCCGTGGCAAAATGCCAGGAAGAAGAAAGTATATTCAAAACCATCCTATCTACCGGTCCATAGAGCTGAACTATCATACCTAACAATACCTAACAAATCAAACAATGATCGGTTAAATGATTAAGTAACCTAACTATTACAGTGACCACATCAACATTACAGACTTTTTTTAATAAATATTGTCTTATAGAATTTCTTGGAGTGCCCGCTCTAAAATATCTATATTTTGTTTTAATTATTACTTATAACCTAGTTAGCAGCTCTTAAAATACACCTATATTCCTCATTTAAATATACCTATAGATATACAAATAGCTGTGACAGATGGACTATGACAAAACTACAAGGGTTCCGTTTTTGCCATTTTGGCTATAAAAGCCTAAAGAGTAGAAAATATAAACTTAAGTAAATAAAGTATTTTTTAAGTATGTCTAAGTTGAAAGCATCAAACTCGTGCGCATAAAGATAACCCATGATGATTTACAACAACTCGTTAATGAGCGATTGAGCAACCTTCATTAACTCAAAAGTGCTTGAGCTTTATCTTTATGCCTCACCAGCTATATTCATAAACCTACTGAGTTAAGAACTGACTTAAACAGAATAAAGTGAGGAAATGTCATTACAAACGTCAGATGCTCATAGGAATAGGAATTTGTCATTATTTCATTAAGGATGGCATTGCCACATTTTGTCGTTGCAAATGTCATGCAGATTACATCTTTTTAACTTACTGACTACTTTTCTTTATCAGTTCGACTAAAGTTATGACTATTTTATTACTACCTATGGTTTTATTTGTATATTATCAGTTTTAAAGTGAGTTGTACTTTGTTTAAGTTATTTAGTGGTGACACTGACAACGTTACAGTACCTAAAGGCCTGTGCAGACCGGCTGCGTGTGCACTGAGAGAAAAGGACAACAAAAACACACTTGGAATTACAAAAATAAACTTAATCCGGGGACAAGGAGAGTTAACTAATAGGAACAAATTGACTTTTGTAATTTCTATTAGTTCTTGCAATTTCTATTATCTTTTTGTTGAAATTATATTTGGGATTACTGAGCTGTTTGTAGAAATAAATAAACTTTACAGAAATAGTGAAACGTCCATAATTATTACTAAAACTTCATTTTTTCCCCCAGTACAGAACTGTTTTTTAATTCCTGGTGATGATTTTTCTCTCAGTGTGCGTGACGTGCACGTGCGCGTGCGGTGTTGTGGTATACAGATCCTTATGAGAGATGGCACACCGCTTGCGTGACGTGTGCGTGTGCGGCTCCAACATTTGACATAGCTCACGCACACGCGCACGTCACGCACACGCAAGCCGGTGTGGCTCGGGCTCGGCCTTAATAGCGAGACAAAAGACTGTTTTCGTGGACGTGGGAGTATCAAACTACATATTAAAAATACAAACATCATTTAACTTTAGGTTTTCTATGAATTTTAGCAATAAATATCCCATGGTACCAATGTTTTCCTTTTAAACATATATTTTTATTTTCCAATTCAAATTATACGTCCTTATATCGGCTTATGACGTCCTCTTTTCACAATAAAAACAAATTTCCTAAATGTATTCACATTGAGATAGTTCTGACGTTTTTACACTTATAGCTCTTCTTAAAATAATTATTGCACAACCTCAGAATAAATGATAACGATGTGGATGTGGATAAATAAAGAATAACTGCCTACTAAAACGTAGTTTGTTTTAGTCCCCTGTGCATACATACTTAAGCATATGTTTGCGTACCAAGTTTCTACAACCCCTAAAATCAGCCACTAAAATTCAAAATTGAGTAATTTCCTTCAATTCCTACTAATTACCAAAAAAAGACACGCTTGTCGACAATGTAATAACGTCAGTGTTTAAAACCCATTACAAAACTAAATTAATTACATCAAAAAAACATTAGGCCTACACCTGCATTCGAAAGTGGCATTTGCATTTCGGCCCTTATGCATTTAAATTGGGTTTTTATATGTGAACAATACATTTGGGTGTATTTTTTCAATTTAATAAGGCCGCAAGTGATATATGAATTCAAAGTGCAGATACGGCCTTTTTATTTTCGATGGGGATATAATGTCTTCAGCTGATAGTCTGATAGCGTAAAGGTGGTTACTTGATAAAATAAATTAAATTTATCGAGATATATATGCACGTTTTTGTGTAAGTATAAGTTCATACTTAAGTCCTTGGTAACAGTCAGTTAAGACTTTTTACAGGTTAAAAAGAAAATGTTGGCATAAGTGCCAAAAATGTGCATGGTCCGTAATTGTTTGACCTACACTTCGTAATTATGTCATTATTAACGTATTTTATGCTGTTCAAGGTCGATTTCATTTGAAGTAATAAGGACGTATCTGCAATGAGCATAATCATAAATCATAAGGACGTATCTACAAAAAAATTTAACAAGCTGTTTGTTAAATAATTAGCGTAGGTTCCAATAATGATAAATTCGATAAGTAGGTATTACTATTATTACTTTACGAACATGCCCTATAGATTCTTTCTACGAAAGTACCATACGTTTTCGTAACTTGGGGGAATATTTTTAGAACATACGGTGAAATTGTGCTTATATAGTACAGAATAGGAAACTCTCTGTCCGCCAAATTTTATCGAGACGAAAAAAATATCGGTAACGAAATAAAAGTCGGCCTATAACTGTCCATAATAATATCATGAAATCTATCCGTTAAATGTATAGGTAATGATCAAGCTTAAAAAGCATAAAGGCGTAATATAGCACCTTAAATGAAGCTCTTAAACTATTTTATTCAAACGTAACACGTACCTAAACCATATTTTGTATGTAAATTCGTTACACGTAGTACCGGTAATTATACCGGCATTTAGTTATTATTTACCGGTAATTACCGAAAGTACAGCGAGTGGGAGTGGACGGCTCATTTATATTCACATTTATGTTTTCTAGTATTTACCAAAGCGGTGGTGGTCGAGTGGATAATGACGTCCGACTTTCAATCGGGAGGTCGCGGGTTCAAATCTTGGCTCGTACCAATGAGTTTTTCGGAACTTATGTACGAAATATCATTTGATATTTACCACTAGCTTTAGCAGATAGCCCCCTCTGCAGAGCATGCATGGAGGCAGAGGAGACAGCCGCCCACGTCATTCTAGAATGCCCAGGGGTGGCAAAATACCGGGCACAACACCTCGGCTCACCGGGGTCTCTTCCAGAAGTCGTCGGCAACGTCAAGGGTCTGCTTCTTGGTAGAGTTGGGTTGGCAAGAATAGTGCCGCCAACCCATCACGCAAAATAGCCGCAATAATATGACGTCGAGTTGCGGAAACCAAGCCCGCGAAAACCTATAACCTATATACCACTAGCTTTTCGGAAAACATCGTGAGGTGTATTTGAAGATTGTGAAGTCGCCCATCCGCATTGGGCTAGCGTGGGGATTATAGGCCAAGTCCTCTCGCCCATGAGAGAAGGCCTGTGCCCAGCAGTGGGACGTATATAAACTGAAATGATTATAAATTATTATTGTAGTATTCACCATCGTTTGAAAGGTATGGAATCGATGTTGGCAAAGAGTATATAGACAAGTGGTGGAGAAGATTATCTCCATCTGACTTTTAATGTAGGTAATCACACACCACACTCTCTCTACTCGTAAAGGCTTTATGTATTAATGAAATTTTGGACGTGAAATCTGATAATTATCAAAATTCGACTCTTCAACGATTTTTATTGAAATTCAAATATCAACAGATATTACAAGAAAGAAATTGCAATGTAAATTAGAATTTCTTTCTACTATAATGCATGTTATCATAAATTTATAACGTTCAATATCAACAACTTAAAGTTCGTAAGAGCACAGACAGACCCAACATACGAGTAGGTACATCTACCGTATAATGGTATAATTACCACATTCGCAAACAAGTATATCAGGTAAAAAATAGCATTTTCGCATGTCCACGGTGTGTTTGCCGTTGTACCAATTATGACGGCCAATACATTGATTGTGCCCGGTGCTTCCTTTGCTCTCCAAATTGCTTACATTCACGTTATGATTTGATAATTAACTACAGCAACTAAGGGCCCGATTCGGATTTTGAAATAGACATCTATTAGGTATCTTTTAGACATCACCAAGATACGATAACGATATGTTTAAGATCTAACCTGTCAAATTTGACATTTGCGCGATTCTGGAGATACTCTTGAACGATTTCCACAGGATGTGACTTAGAGATCCAATTCACATCTAATAGATATCTTACTCTATCTAACGTAAAAGTGACATTGGTTGCCTGAATTGCGCTGCAAAAGAGAACTAGTTGATATCTAAACTATAACGTATCTAAAATGGATCTAGTACGTGTCCTTTTGAATATATCAGATCAGACTCGTTTTTATGTTGCTGGACTAATCCAGCTGGAGCAATCTATGCGTCCAAAGTTAAAACGGTCGTTTTTGTTTTGAGTTCATAGATCGATACGAGTATCTCAGTACTCGTGAAGTAATGACATACTGCCGTATTCGAACTTCAAGATATTCACAAGAGACGACACGTACTAGATCCATTCTAGATTCGTTATAGTTTAGATATCAACTAGTTCTCTTTTGTAGCGCAATTCGGGCAACCAAAGTCACTTTTACGTTAGATAGCGTAAGGTATCTATTAGATTTGAATTGGATTTCTAAGTCATATCCTGAGGAAATCGTTCAAGAGTATCTCCAGAATCGCGCAAATGTCAAATTTGACAGGTTAGATCTTAAACATATCGTTATCGTATCTTGGTGATGCCTAAAAGATATCTAATAGACGTCTATTTCAAAATCCGAATCGGGCCCATACTTTCCGCACTAGCATCGAAATGTACTATTTCTAATATAACATACTAATTTAATTTTATAACCAAAACTATTTCCTCTTATCATCACGGCTACTCACGACTTCCGGCCACTTACTGACTCATAATTGAATATTAAAAACGTTGAAACGTTACAGAATTTACTATTTCAACTAATATAATCTCAAAACAAATTTAATTCCACGCGATTGTATCCCTTATTACTTACGTTATACGGCTTAAAGCGGTGTGCGCATTTTTATACATTTGTAAGTTGCAATGGAAGGAACTCAACCCTTTCGGCATTATGGTGGAGATATCGTTGACTTATTTTGATCCTTATTTCGTAGGAGTAAGGCCTAGATACAGTCAGTTTGATGTTAGTACAAAACAATGGAATATTCAAACTATTTAATTAGTTATCGTCGGGACATCAATCAACGCCGACGGTGTTTGAAAAAACGGGAAAGCGTGAGACGGGTTTAAGATATTGGTTCTTTTTTAGGGTTCCGTACCCAAAGGGGAAAACGGGACCCTATTACTAAGACTCCGCTGTCCGTCCGTCCGTCCGTCCGTCCGTCCGTCCGTCCGTCCGTCCGTCCGTCCGTCCGTCCGTCTGTCACCAGGCTGTATCTCACGAACCGTGCTAGCTAGACAGTTGAAATTTTCACAGATGATGTATTTCTGTTGCCGCTATAACAACAAATACTAAAAACAGAATAAAATAAAGATTTAAATGGGGCTCCCATACAACAAACGTGATTTTTGACCAAAGTTAAGCAACGTCGGGAGTGGTCAGTACTTGGATGGGTGACCGTTTTTTTTTGCTTTTTTTTTCGTTCTTTTTTTTGCATTATGGTACGGAACCCTTCGTGCGCGAGTCCGACTCGCACTTGCCCGGTTTTTTTAAATCTTGTGTTAAACGATTTGAATTTTGATATACTGTTTGTATTCATAAATTAACAATTTCAATTGATTTTCGAATCGAGAGTGGAATTTTAAAGAAGTTTACATTTCCGATGCAAATTTATTATTAAACTATCAAATTACTGGCCTACTAAACATTGTATGTTAAACACTTAGAGTGACATTCCATTTCCAACTGCAGCTGCAATACTGTTCATTTTACTATGGAAACGCGTCGCTGTCATTGCCAATTTCCATAGTAAAATGAACAGTATTGCAGCTGCAGTTGGAAATGGAATGTCACTCTTAATTTAAAGAATCTTTGTTAGCTATAAAATAATTAAAGCCTTACGGCAGTGTGGTAACTAACAACATCAGGTAAGTATCGCACCTTTAGAATTATACTGACCTTATCCAAAATTTATGGATTTTGAGTTTCACTTATAAAAAGTCCTAAAATGATGAACCTCATCGAACCTTAATACAAAAGTGGCCCAATACAGCGTAGAAAGGGATAAACTAAGACTTCGGTCTTTTTTCCCCTCCCTCTAACTTCGCGTCATGTTCGGTTTGAGCGAGACGCAAGCAGTGATATGTCGCAAGTGTTCTGAGCAGGTCGTTACGTGTTCGGTTTTGTGGCGACGCAAATAGATTTGAGTCAGTTTAGTAACAAAAATAAATTAAGTAGACATTTTTATTTTTAATACAATAAAGGCTGAATTCATATTAAGTTCATTTCATACCAAAATTGCTTTGTTACCATATGACTTGTTTAGCTTTAAGACAGTCTTTGATTAATAACTAGTTCGATTTAGACGTCGCAATCATAAATGGGTTTATATAATAATAAAGAATAATACTTATTTAGAGTGTTATCCAGGATACCGTCTTTTTTTTAAATAAAAATGACCATATCAGAGTGACCATTTAAGTCATGTGTCTGTGTAAATTCCAATATTTGTTATTTAATTTATAAATGGGACTTTTTATAAAACCAGTTAAAATGACAAATTAATTGCTATAAATATTTTAATTAACATTCTAGGTATCTAAAATCAAAAGAATTGAGCTTCCCATATAAACATAAATATAGAAAAAGAAAAAAGGGCGGATTATATTTTAGATAAACTGAAAAAAAAAGTAGAAGCCAGGTGAGACTGTATATTATTATTTACATAACTTACATATACAAATTATCTACCTACACTTAGTCTGATAGTTTTTTTTCAGGATAACGATGTCAGCAGTAAACAGCAATTTACTACACGGCGAGGACAGCAAAAGTTTGAAAAAATCAAAGTGTCTGATATTAAAATTGTAAGTATTTGGTTTACAAAAATAATATATATTTAATGCTTATTACAACAACAGTTGTTTCAGGTATTATAGTTATTAAGTCAACAGGTATTATAGTTACTATAATACCTATTACTTATTTTTCAGAACACTGCTAATGATGTAAGACTATCGTTGGCGGATAATACGGACAAGGAAGTAAATAATTATTTTTTAACTATTCATAAAATTGTTAAAAAAAAAAATATTAGAGAGCTTTAATTAAGCACTATAATTTTAAAAGTTCTTTCACTGTTGAATAATATTTTTAAGAAATATACCTAATAAGTATTTGTGTTTCAAAATAATCCTGACAAGGAAAACAATTCGTCAAGTTACTGTCAATAATAGACCGCTCTCCGGAAAAATCCAGTCCATACATTGACCCAAAGACGTTTCTTGCTTGCAATAATATTGAGGTGAGTTTATAACTTTACGATATATTATATTATTATTTATTTATATTAATTATTTATTTTCTTTATATTAATAGATAGATTTTATATGTCATTCCCTGGCGAGAATTTAGCAGAAATTAATCTTGTTATCTGTGTTTGCAGATAAACGTTCAAAACAAAATCGAGGATATTGCTCAGAAACCAAATGAATCAGAGTTATCATCATCTCAGCAGGATGTTTTACGAAATAATACGCCACAATCCACAAGGGGTTCTATCTGTATCTAGCAGTTCATCATCTGATAGTTCCTCCTCTTCTTCACGTAGATCATCATCTACATCTTCCACATCGAGCACCTCTGCTTGTATGAGTAATTCAAACGCATATTCCACCATAGATGGGCCTTCAACATCTAAATGCACAGGACAAATTATAAGCAGTAGACCTACAAAGAATTATCATCAATCACCTCTAAATTCCGATGAAAGCGATGTTGACTTAAGTGACTCAGACCTGACTTACTAGATAAATATATTCGTAGCGAACATGTATCGTACGTATATCTGATTCTAGCCCCAGTTCTAGTTCTTCGGCTCCTTCCAGATCAACTTCCAGGGCATCCAGAGACAACGGTGAGTCAAGATTTCCCAAAGTTTATGATTATATTGACAATTATTAATAAGAAACAATTACAATGAGCATAAACATAACTACAGTGCCTATTATGTGATCTCTTTAGTAGAGTATATTTGTTTTAATGTTTAAATATTTTTTGAGGTAAGTATTAGTATTATATTAGATTTATTTGTTAACGGTTGTTGTTTAAGATGAAAATCTTTTGTTTAAAGTGTGAACATAAGTAGTTATGAGTGATCTCAATAGGTACTAGAAAAGTGATTAAGTAGGTATTTTACTAAATTTATAATAATATATTTTAGTAGTCCTACAGAACATCTATCAGAATGGACAGGAGCATATTGTTAAAATTAGTTTAAAGTATTTAGACTCCCTATTTTTCATACAAAATAAATATTATCTTCAATGGACGCCATCGCCACGCCATATCATTGTGATTCACGTTGCTTGTCACGCCTTAAACATAACAAAACTCGCAATACATTGCGTCTTAGAATAAACTTTAAAGTGTATTAAAAATCAAACCACAAGTTATTTTAAAAAGTCGCTGAACAAAATGTTGGTCAGTATGAGGAGTACAGCCTACATCTACAGTTTAATTTTTTGCTCATATTATAGGCCAAACCCGGTATATTTTTAGAAGGATATTTGATTTGTTGTTATGATTGTTGTTTAAGATGAAACCACCTTTTTGATTAAAAGTAAATCATGTTCGACTATTGTTATGTTTCATTAAAAATGGAAAGTGTCCCTTAAAACATTTGTAAGTTTACTATTGTATTGACTTAACTTGATATGATACGTTTTGAATGTGTTATTGTTCAGCAATATTAAGACCTATGCAAAAATAGGTCTTTAAAAAAAATATGATTTCAGTCGTAAAGAGACCTAAAATTGACGCACTTTATAAAAAAATTAAAATAAAATAATTAATACATTTATAATACGTGTTTATGTGTAAAAGCGTGTTAAGAAATAAGTAAAGTTTAATTAAATACAAGTTGTAACAACTATTTCTCAATCAAAGCTTGGTAATCTTTATTTTTCTATGGAATTTATGAACCCATCAATCTTTATTTAACGTTTCCCAAAAATTTGCATTTTTCAATTTGGTCAGTATAATTCTAAAGGTGCGGTATATCAAGTAGCTAGCTACATAATTTTGACGACCCGTCTGGCCTAGTGGGTAGTGACCCTGCCTATGAAGCCGATGGTCCCGGGTTCGAATCCTGGTATGGACATTTATTTGTATGATGATACAGATATTTGTTCCTGAGTCATGGTTGTTTTCTATGTATTTAAGTATTTATATATTACATATATCGTTATCTGAGTACCCACAACACAAGCCTTCTTGAGCTCACCGTGGGGCTTAGTCAATTTGTGTAAAAATGTCCTATAATATTTATTATTTGTATGTCTTTTCCATATCTCGGGACCATGGGGTCCCGGACCTTTGGGAGGCGTACGTGGGGCCGAAGCCAACAGCGCAGAGGCCCTTTAAGACACTTTAATCTAAAAGCAAGGGATACACGTGGCGGATACCATCCCCGAACGCACAATGTGATACATCAAGAGATGGTCCCCGCCAGGTGCGAAGACTATTGCAGTGCAGCACTTTTGTGCTGCGATGGGAGGTAAGGTCATGGGCTATAGATTTGAAAGTTGGATGGACTGGATAATGGGCTATGGGAGGAGACTAGCGGACACCTGCCGTGACAATCAGCCTCAAAATTGTGTAAGACAGGTGGTGACTCGCCTACTCATTTAGTGGGCCCTACAACGGCCGCACGCACAGTGCGACAATAGGGCAACACTTCGGAGCGGCTGTAAGGTTGTCGAGAGGTGAGTCTGCGGTAGCCAGATCCCGGTGATCCGTTCAGCAGGCCGCCGGCGTTATGACATTTTACACTTCCAACCTGGAGCATAGGTCTTGCGACTCCACTCTGGCCGGCCAATCAAGGCAAGCACAGAGGCGAGGGCCAGATGACAGGGCCCTCTGGAATAGGGGTCCGCGGTGTCGCCACTCACCGTCAGCTCGCCACAAGCTGCCCCCGCGGGTTATTATTATAAAATTATGATGCTACTTTGCGGGATTAAGGACAATACGTGCCTTTGTCAAAAATATTAAGGGCCATGTATTGTAAAACGTACAATACTGGTGCGAAAAGGTAATTCGCAACTCATTGCGTATTTCCTACTTTTCGCACTTGTATCGTAATACTATTACATTGATTTACATAACATTTGCAGTTACATCGGGGGGCACGGCAGTGCCCCCGCCAAGTCGAGCGCGAAGCAAACACTGCCGTACCATCCTTTACTGGAACCATTTCGCCGCATTTTCAGGCCCCTATTTGAGAACCTCTGGATAAGACCAGAACGCAGAAATTTTGGTCATCCAGTAAGCTATAATCACATACTTAAAATCCAAAATTTCAAGTCTGTAGGTCATTTAGTTCCGAAGTTAAGCGAAAGCAAAGTTTCGCATTTATGAAACTCACTCCTGATCATCAGAATAGAACTAGTACTTCCCATAAACTCAGAGAGCTGAAATTTGGTACAGAGTTAGGGTTTAATGGCCACATAAAGGGAAAACCTAAAAATATTGCAATATCAGTCACGTTTTAAAGATCTAAGAACTGCATAAGTAAGTTTGTAATCCCATATAAATATATGATATTACAAAGTTACAGTTGCAGTTCCAACAAATAGTAGGTAAAGTAAAGGTACACTACGATGTACGATGTGAGTATGAATGAAGATATGTTTAGTTATGATATGTGTATACATAGTATGGGTATAAGTACCCGAAAAGAAGGACTGCCTACAAAAAGAGATGAGATCCCATCAAAACCATTACATGTAAAAAGGTGCAAGTCTCGCAACGCTTTTACTACAAAAAAGTTTTGAGATGTAATGTGAAACCAAGTCGGTTATTTTAATCAGTGCCAGGGGGTTTCTACAAAAAGAAGTGAAATCCCACCAAAAACATTCTGTAAAAAACTAGCCAAGTCTCGATGGAGCTGCTTGTTTATCTCTAAAAAGTAATGAAATCTAGACAAAGTCGTGCCAAGTCTAAGGTTTCTTACTGCGATTTCTTTATTATTATAGTTAATGTTGTGTGACTTGGCCGTTGAAGGGTACACAAGGGTACAAAACCAGGTGCTCCATGACACCATTGCACCAATCTGTCGCCAGAACCGCTACCCATTGACGATGGAAAATTGCCACTTGGAAAACGTTGATTCAATAACCAGTCAATTGTAGGCTTGATAAAGCTGCGTATTTCAATAATAATTATGTACGGGCGAGCCTGAAACAAACACTTCTTTTTGGTGCAATGGCAGATTGGTGCAATGGTGTCATGGAGCACCTGGTTTTGTACCCTTGTGTACCCTTCAACGGCCAAGTCACACAACATTAACTATAATAATAAAGAAATCGCAGTAAGGAACCTTAGACTTGGCACGACTTTGTCTAGATTTCATTACTTTTTAGAGATAAACAAGCAGCTCCGTCGAGACTTGGCTAGTTTTTTACAGAATGTTTTTGGTGGGATGACATTTTACACTTCCAACCTGGAGCATAGGTCTTGCGACTCCACTCTGGCCGGCCAATCAAGGCAAGCACAGAGGCGAGGGCCAGATGACAGGGCCCTCTGGAATAGGGGTCCGCGGTGTCGCCACTCACCGTCAGCTCGCCACAAGCTGCCCCCGCGGGTTATTATTATAAAATTATGATGCTACTTTGCGGGATTAAGGACAATACGTGCCTTTGTCAAAAATATTAAGGGCCATGTATTGTAAAACGTACAATACTCGTGCGAAAAGGTAATTCGCAACTCATTGCGTATTTCCTACTTTTCGCACTTGTATCGTAATACTATTACATTGATTTACATAACATTTGCAGTTACATTGAGTTTAAGGTCGTATTTACTATATTTTAAAAAGTATAAACAATATGTACCTATGTAAATACGATGATGGGGTGGTCCCTAAAATATATGTACCTAGGTATTTTCAAGTCATAGTTACAATGACAATTTATTTTAAACTACCTATATTAATTCAACAAAATTCAACACAGTAAATATTTACTATTAGTACATATTTATTAAAAATGAGTTAACGGAACCCTAAAAATAGCATAAACTGTCCGACGCAAGGTCTCGAAGTAATAAATTAACCCTGCCACAGTCGCGGCGTTTGACTAGAAATTTTAATTGTCAGTTTAATTCATAATTTACCTGTTTAATAGTGCACTTTTTGTTTTGTAAAGGCTACAAACACAACTCCTTATGTTTGTTAAAGTTAATAATTATCGATTGCTGTACTAGAGGGGTTACACTAAGAAAAAAACCGGCCAAGTGCGAGTCGGACTCGCGCACGAAGGGTTCCGTAATATTACGCAAAAAAGGTAAAAAAATCACGTTTGTTGTATGGAAGCCCCAATTTATTGCCGCACTTGTCCGGTTTTTTTTTACTTTTTTTACACTATTAGTAGGTAAAATGTTCGATTAAAGTATTAAAACACATAATAACAATTGTTTTTCACGGCATTCCGAATGGCTACGACTCAGAATTAGGAGTTGTTTCTTTGACTCGGTGTTACGAATTTTAATACTGCTGGTCACGCGAACGTTTTAGGGTTAAGTCGAAGTGGATGCATAGAAAAATTTGAAAACTGCGTGTACAATTTTATGACAAAACTGTGCATAAAGATGTGTGGCCAATGAAATAGATATGATGACGTTTCCCGCGGTAAGGGCCCCCCACATCTAGCGTCTTTCGAGCGTCGGCGTCTGTCGGCGTCTGGTCAGCGCTATGGAAAATGACGTCGCTGCGCAGTTGCGTCGACGCTGCGTCGACGTTGAGGCGAGCAGCGGCCATAGAATTGTAGACGCGACGCTCGAAAGACGCCAGATGTGGGGGGGCCCTAAAGCTGCAGCAGCAATGCGGCTTCGCGCGTCGTCGCGGCTTCGGCACCGCAATACATCACTCATGACTGAAATTTAACTTTAAATAGTGAATCGAAAATCTAATAAAGAATATAAAGATACTGTACAGTTAGTAAATTTTCAATTCTTCAGGGGTGCACAACCTTTTTCACTTATAAGATATGTACTAGATCCTTTTTCAGGACTCAAACTATCTTCATATCTTTCATCTAAATCAGTTCAGCGGTTTAAAGAAGTAAAAACAGATATACTGTCAGTTAATATCTTTTTTTCCATATTAAAGTAGGGATACTTAATTATGTTAAAAAGTCTAGAAGAGGTTGAGTGCCTACGCAGAACCTAACTACGTTAGAGGCACTAATTAAGACTAGTACTTGTGAAAGAGCACTTGAAACCTTCAAGCTTGTTTGCAGAAAATTATTAGACTTTTTTTAATTAGATTTTTCGACTCATTATATTACCTACTAGAGATTTACAGAAAAACGTTCGTTTAGATGTTTTAACAGTTTGAATCTATATAAACATTTTTGAATTTATATTGTGTATAGAAATTAAATAGTCTTAATTCAGATTTTTTAAATTATCAGTCATAAACAGCCTTACACCTCAAATAGTCGTTTTCATTTTAAATCGTTTTATTTATTTGTTTGCTATTCAATTAAATCTTTTGAATGACAAGTACATTCAACATTCATCAGCTACGAATTTCAAAAAATACGCCCCAGTCCCTTTCAACAGACTTGTCAGAGAAAGCGAAGAAATTAATGCGAAAATTTTATTTTCCAAAGTGTATTTTTCCCCCTAAATGTGATTTGATTACGACAATTGGCGAAGGCACCCTTTAATGCCAAAGTCACGTCTCCCAAAGGATTAAAGAAAACAATAAAATACCAGCCTTTGAGGTATTTGCGGGAATTAGCAGTCTTGATGGATATTTGAAATATTTTTTTAATAAATAAATATCGTGTTAAATGGTTGTCAACAGCAGAAACGAATATCTTTAAAAAAATAAATTTTAACACCTAAATTGATTTGGACCCATAAAAGATGTATTAAACTCAGAGCATATAATAAGTTTGATTTATAGAAACAATCGGAGATTGCTTGTCGCTTCTTTCGTTATGTCAAACGTTTTTTGACAGTTTAAAAAAAAATATTAGAGATTATTGGCAGTGAGATTTAAAAAAAACTAAAATAAAGATGAAATGAACTTCTAAAATATATTCTATACTCGCTCAATTTATGAAAATAACACCTAGACACACATAATAACGGCTCTATCTAGACTTCATAACTAAAGAGGCAATTAGTTATTTTCAGGCTAGTTCTGTTATGGATCTCGCAAAATGGTCCTAAGACCCCGCGTACAAATTGGTGTACATATTCCACATTCTATTTTAAACTTTTGTTGTAACTAAAAAAACAAAACAACTGGGTCTCAGGAGGTTAAGACGAAAAGAATTACAATCACAATAAATGTATTGTTAGCAATTATAATTACAAATTGGCGCTAGACACTTTATTTTCAATGGCGTATTGGAATTAACATTCCATGTAACCATTACGTTGCGACACCTATACTGTCACAATTAATTCATTTATTAGACACTTAAACAAGAGCAATCAACCAAATGGAAGAACGTCTTAAATTATACAAACTTAAGTGTAATGAAACTGGGTACATTTCCTATGAAAATACGAACAACTAAAAGCTACGCTCATTTAACCGTCACGAGCAAATACCATTTCTATCTTTGATATAAGGACAGCCCCGTTGTCTTAAGCAACGTATTTCTACCTTTTCGATTGTCAGCAACATTCAATGCTAACTTGAAATGCGTTTGGTAACCGTCAGGAAACAGCCTATAAGACTTCTCAGCTGTTTTTGATAAGAACACGGGTGTTAAGTACCAGTGTAAAATGACCCCCAGATTCATACGCCCCTCTCATACCATGGAACGAATTTAAATAATGGGATTAATTCATTTTGAACTTTCCGATCGATCATCTCCAAAAATATTTACTAGGCGTAAATCACAAAACATTAGAAAAAGACCTATATTGAATGGTCTGCAATATGTAGAATTCAATATTTTGTACCTTGAATTGTCCGAGTAAAATGATATACCTACGGACAGACAGACGGACGGGCGATGGCGACCGATGGCCTGATTAATAGACGGACATGATGAAACTATGTGAGTATTCCATTTTAGCTACGAAACCCTAAAATGAGTTTACGTTGTAAGTACCGTTTTTATAAAGTCAGCATCTTGCATTTGATACACATCTAAAGCAGTGCATCGGCGTCCATAGGCCATAGAACCTTACCATAAAGCGGTCCGTATGCTTGTTTACTACCGTCGTGTTTGAACTTGGCAAGCAATGAGAATAACGCAATACGAATGAACTTAAGCTGTTTTTCACGGACTGTCAAAAGGCATCCCATAGCCATCCAGAACGGGAAGAGGGGAAAACAATTCAAAATTGAAATTTCATTGGTCCTTCTTCTTTCGAGAACGAAATTGGTATTCGCTCCGATGAACAGAGGCTTGTCAAGTATTTAATTTAAATGAAGGGCCAAAATAATTGTGCCAAGGGGTTGCCGACCCCCTCCTGTTTGCGTTTGAAGTTTTGTTTAAAAATATTGAATTGTGATGTAAATGGTGGATATAATTAACATTTATCTATTTTGCATTTTGTTTTCTTCACAGAGGATTACAGCTAAAATACTTAAAAGGTGCCTCTGGTATACCGGGTGTGGCCTGTAACTGTAACACGAGCAAATAATTAAAAACAGATTGTACTCCTCAAACGGTGACACTTTTGTTCAACAACTTTTAAAAATTATGAAGTATTTAGACTCCCTATTTTTCATACAAAATAAATATTATCTTCAATGGATGCCGTCGCCCCGCCATTATCTTTGTGATTGACGTTCCTTGTCACGCCTTAAACATAACAGAATTCGCAATACATTGCGTCTTAGAATAAAATTTAAAGTGTATTAAAACAGAAACCACAAGTTATTTTTAAAAGTCGCTGTACAAATGTTGGTCAGTATGAGGAGTACAGCCTACAGTTTAATTTTTAGGGTTCCGTACCCAAAGGGTAAAACGGGACCCTATTACTAAGACTTCGCTGTCCGTCCGTCCGTCCGTCCGTCCGTCTGTCACCAGGCTGTATCTCACGAACCGTGATAGCTAGACAGTTGAAATTTTCACAGATGATGTATTTCTGTTGCCGCTATAACAACAAATACTAAAAACAGATTAAAATAAAGATTTAAATGGGGCTCCCATACAACAAACGTGATTTTTGACCAAAGTTAAGCAACGTCGGGAGGGGTCAGTACTTGGATGGGTGACCGTTTTTTTTTTTGCTTTTTTGTTTTTTTTTTGCATTGTGGTACGGAACCCTTCGTGCGCGAGTCCGACTCGCACTTGCCCGGTTTTTTGCTCATATTACAGGCCACACCCGGTATAAGTACGGCGCGATTCGGGAAATGAACTAGACATTCACTAGATATGAAATAGTAATGATATGTGACGTTTCACGGCAAAAGGTACCTTAAGGCCGCAATAATATTGGAGCGGCTTTAATAATAGCGTTTAAGCGCCGACCGTCATAGGGTACCTTTTTTCTTAGAACGTCACATATCGTTACTATTTCATATCTAGTGAATGTCTAATCCATTTCCCGAATCGCGCCGGTAGTCTCAGGAATATTATGATTTTAGTTACAGGTTATGAATTAGACATTTCTTCGACCTAGAACGTTAATTTTGTCAGTCACAGATCAGATCCCACTAATCCAGATCTAATTTATAACCTGTAAGTTATTAAAATCAAAATCTAGGTTTCTAAATAACGAGATAGAAATAGTGTCAGAAATCAGAAATACCTACCTACAGGACCATATTGTATATAGACATTAAGTTAGGCTATAGTTTATTTTTTGCCTGCTGTAGTTGACATCCGATTGTCACCTTAAGCGACAATAATATCGCGTTCATGCTTTTGACATTGACCCTTTGACATTCTAGACACATCTTTCCCCTTCAATTATATGTAGGTATCAAAGAATTTAATTCCCGACCCATTTGGTACCATGTCACAGTGACAATCAATATGAAAGTCGCTGAAGACCTCATACTATTGTGATTGCGACAAGGTACAAAATGGGTCTGTACTTATCTTATCAAACCTGGCGCGTAAATAAAAATGGCGTGCAAGTCCCTGCGAGTCGTAACTCTTAATTGAAGGTATAAAAACTCTAATTGTACATTTAAATTTATTACCTTGAAACACGCGTCGCTATCTAGAAAAGCGATCGCTTCCAGACAACTAGTTTTGACCGCCGTGACAGGTTACATCAAAAGGGTTTTTTTTACATTTAATTGTTAACGCTTTAGCACCAAAGTGTGATAAGTCCTTTAAAAAGAACATAGTTCAATTCTGTACTTTACTGCTTTGGAATAAAGTATATATATTCAATTAGTTTTCTAATATAAATCCAGCCCATCTCTAAAGGTACTTACATACCAAAGTGAGAAATCCGGGTGGTAAAATAGATTTTGGCAATTTCGCCAGCAATGCAGTCAGCAGTAATGTTGCCCTGCATTACTGCGGCAGTAATACCCCTGACTGCATTCAGGTGATAAGATAAAGATAAAGATAAAAAATAGTTTATTCAAGTAGGCATATTACAATGCGCTTAATTATGAACGTCAAATAAACCTTTTCCGGCTCCAACCGTACACCTCTGCCCCGAGAATATTTAAATCCCCCCTCAATTGGAGGAGGGTATCCCAATATGGGACCGGCAACAAACTCGGCGGGACACATCTTTTCAAAACATTAATACATCTTATAGTTAACATGCATTACGAGTAATTAAGAATTTAAATTACTATAGAATTCATGCAACTCAGTGAGTACATAACTTTATACAAATACGTAGCTCTTTCAGAAAACATATCAAATTCTTACAAAAGGAAAAGAAATAAAATCAATAAAAGAAATGAGAATACATATTATATGGTGACATTAGAATATCAACTTTAAAGGATATTACCTACTTATAGGGACCGTGCGCGTTGGAGGGTCTGCCATCTTGTGGCCTGAGTCGGAAATATATGTGCACATGTACATTGCCAAAGCAAGTGCTACCATCTACCGTTCTCGTCAGTATGCTTCCTTATGCATTGTGGATTCTGCCATCTTATAAACCGGAAGCATAAACGCACACATTTACGCCCCGCACCAAAAATCTGACGGCTCCTATGCTGCCCCCTATAGTTCATGCTCGGGGCCTATTTAGTTATTAACTAACCTACTCACTATACATGTCACTGTGAAATTGTATGCATGTACCTACCTAATACCTGTTGACTTATATGATAAAACACATCTATTCAACTGCAAGAGTTCATAAAAAACATGACTCACTTAAAGTGCACTCATTTGGAATCAAACCGGACCCCTCTGTACATGACACGTTACAAACAAAACATTTCAACGTGTTACGTAATTCGGCTATTATGAGATCCAATCTTTTTCCTGTGTCCTCGGTAATTAGACATGGGGACTATTGTGCGTTAGTTTGTGGTACAGGTGTGGAAGTCAGGAGAAATAGGAATTATGAGAGGAAATAAGAATGAGAATAGGTAAGTATATCGATATTTAATTGGTATTACAATACCAAAGTATAATTATGTCGGCGGCCGATCGTAAGATCAGGCAGATCGTAATGTTCCTGTGTAATGTTTTGACGATAGTCAATTAGTCACATTAAACGAATATATAGGTAGGATAGGTTCATTAGGTTACTTCAGAGGCCCGAAGGGCAAACTGCCCAGAAATAGGAGCCCCGCGTAGCGGGGCTCCGTCGACTCAGGGCGTTCCCTGAGTTCGAAGTTCGTTCAAAGATTTTCACGTTTCACGATATGCCTGATCTTACGATCGGCCGCCGACATATATATTATACGAGTATTGAAGCCTTGAATGGTAACGACCACAGTAGAATCTTACAAACAGGTACTCATTTTATCAAGGAAATTAACAAATCCAGTGGCGAAAACAACGACGCCGCAAGCAGCTTCAATTCACAAATCCAAACGTTATTTAGAGAATATTACAAAATACACAACCGCGGTTAGCGCGCTATCATTTGCTAACATTCAATAGGCCGCATGTTGTTTTTTTAGTATAATTCGGTGTCTCACTGCTGGGCAAAAGCCTCCCATCGTTTCCCCCCCCCCCCTATCGTTAGTATTTTCCTTCTGTTTGGGGTAAAATGCATGCAAGTCGTCCCGCTATCTTCTTTTCGGTTTGCCCGCACCCCCGGCCTGCACCATCTATGGTGTTCCGTGGGTCCGGTAATCATTTTGGCCCACCTTTCCTGACATGTCCAGTCCCGCTTAAGCTTAGCGAATTTTGCACCTACAATATACAACTCTAGTTCTATAGCACAACATATTTTCTGCCAAAATATAATAAAAAACTACAGTACAAAATAGAATCTGCTTTGTTTGAAAAAATAACACAATTTTACTTTGAAACATACGCCACCATACAAAGCAAGCTAATAAGTTATGCTAATCGCACATCAGCATACATTTGTCTTGACCGTAGCTAATGAGTCCACTTTAGGCGCCTACAAATTTTCACGGCTGTTAATTCTCGGACCACTATATTGGTTTTAATTTACAATGTTCCATACTTATCAAGATGGGGAGATAACAGTGGTAGTAGGTAGGGTTGTGCTGTATTCGACCGTTTTACTTTATTTTTTTGTAAGGATACTGACCAAATTTTATCTGTTTGCTTTTTTTTAGTACAATTAAGGTTTGAAACGAGATTTACAAACATTTAGAAAAATCTTTACTTACTAAACGTATATAATTTTAAAACTTACCTATTTAACTGAACAAATTGCCTCACGAAAGCTGTTATAAGAACATAAGGCTAGATGAAAAGTTTTTAATAAAGACAGGTATCTAATCAGTTGATCCAGTTTGTTTTGAGAATGAAACGTCTATATGGGACCCATTGCATTACAGTACATTGTGCAACATGGGGCGTAAGTTGAATATTGCAAACGAGAGTAAGTTAAATCGCGACGGCATGCCGGAGCGATTTATAGACTCGACGTTGCAATATTATTACGCCCCGAACACACAATGTTTTTCATCACACTTGCGATACAAAAATTAAGTATAAAGACAAAAAACTGTTAATTATGGCACTAGAAACTTCATAACTCTCTAGGGAGAACGCTTTTTCTATAACTCCCGCTAAACCTGCGTTCAATTCCACATTTAGTGAGCGAGTGTAATGAAAAACTCATTAAAGCAATACAAAAGTCAGAAATTACAGTCAGAGTCTGACAATCGTACTACGCTTATCCGGGAATTGAGGAAATTAAATATAGGATAGCTGATGAGGAGAGCAAACGAAAACAGATGGCTACCAGAGCAAGATATTTATGCCAACTAAAACAAAATATTATTATAGCAGTCGTGTTGGAGGCCAAGACACACTTTGGGTCGCGGCGCCAGAGGAGTAAGTAAGTAAAACAAAATATAAAATAATATCTCTATTCTATTCTATTACTTACATGCCCACAAGCTGTTAACTATTGCCAGTAGGAAAGAAAAATGTACAGTTCGCGCGAACACGCTAGTTTTCTCTCCTGTGGGCTATAGTTAACAGAAAATTAACCTTTACAGCCCTTAACTCTTGTGTATGTCTACAGGAAAGACGCGAACACAGTTTTGTGTTTGACCCTATTGTGTTTTTTAATTACTGCGTCGAATGAAGAATAACCCGTGCATCACGGATTCACACATAATCACATAGCTCCAGTGATGGTGATAGACCTCTATTATCACATCACACACACACATACATACACATACTCGTATGAACCCATCTAATGTTTGTCGGGTGTTAGTGGCTGCCATTAAGAGAATGGTTTAATGTATAGTAATATAGGGCCTGGAAGGTCTGGGATATTGTTCGTGAATGAGGTAAAGTCTAATAACCACAATAATACGGACAGAGGGACCTCGATTATCCGAACCACTTAATTGTGACCGAGACTAGTTCGGTTGATAATAATTCAGTTAAGTAAATAATTATATTATAAAGTAATTATATTTAAAAAAATACATAACGGTACTCTCTTACGTCATAAATAAGATAAATAAAGTGTAAGAAAAAACGTGCCTCGGAAATCAAGAAAAAGTAATTCTCGAATAGATGGCGCACACACCTTTGGCCTATTCTCGGCTAGATGGCGTTGACGACACCGTTTGATATTTAACAATTTTAACACATATCAGTGAAAGAACATGGGTCAGCATGGAACAATAAAAATTAAAAATCAGTTATCCGTAAACATATTTTGATTAATTTATACATTTTCAATTTTATTATAAGTTTTAATCGTGTGTCGATAGATGGCAGTAAATGTACCGTGACTACAAAATTTACTTTGGCAATAGCCCTCTATACTATCTATTCTCTTTGCTTATAGTAAGTTTCACATGACCGCGTCAGACCAAATTCCACGAACCGGGATATGGCAGGGCAGGACCAAATTAGCAAAAGACGAAAAAGAAACATATTTATTTAGAAATATAATAAGATTAAATAAAATACATGAAAAGGTATATTTGCACAGATATTTGTATGACTGACTAAAAGGGTATTCGTTATTTATCTCATTTTACACAGTATAATATTTTTCCATTCAATAACTAAGATACCATTTGGGCTACAATTCTAAGAAACCGTACTAAAGCTCCCTGATGAATTACTAAACCATTTCTGATTCCTTTGAGCCTAATAATCACTGAATCGGAATAAATCTAAGATTAATTTTGATGTACAATTAAAGGACCATTGAAAATGGATGGAGCTTAAATAGCGGAATCGCAGGACGTTAACACGTTACGGCTTTTATAACCTCCTGAGACCCAGAAGCAATTGTTTTATTTTTGAAATTGGAACCCTTACTTCCATAATTAAAGTTCAAAATAGATTTTGGAATATGTACAAAAAATTGAACGCAGGGACTTAGGAGGGTAATGTCGTTTTTATTTATGGTATATTTCTATAGTGAAGGTTTTATTTAGAATTCAAAAGGTTATTTACTCCTTTAAATTAATTCATCATTTATTTATGTAGCCAGAATTGTAAGAATTTAAGAAGTCATTTGAAGGATATATTAAGATACCCGAAGAACAGGCTAAATTGCTTCAAGTAGGTACTAGATAATTCATAATTAACTGACGGACCTGCATAGCATAATATTTATTTAAATGAGTCTACGTTGAAAATACTTTTAAATATTTCATTTATACTGTTTGAATGCAGAAGCACCTGTTTATAGTAATTATAAACTGGTTATCAGATTACTTCTAGTATAACTCAAAATATAATCAAAAGTAAATTGATATATTTTTGCCACTCTTGCCAAGGTTACAACGTTCGTAGCTAGTGTCATAGAGGGGGTATAGCGTCGGCCGCTACTGTTGATAACATATTGAATCAAGCCAGGCATAGAAAATTAGGGCAGTTTTTAAAAATCAATATAGCCCCATCATCGGAGTCGTCTCGTAGTCGCAAGCACTAAACGTCCTATATACGCCACGATTCTCAGTAATTTATGATAATGTTTGAAGTCGCATTGGAGTGGAAATGAAGTGGTGAATGCTTAATATTTCGTAAATATCCCCGTCTCGAGAATATCTCTCGACAATCTGCATGTTTAGAAATTAAATGGCCTATTCAATCGCTGAACGCTATTCTTTGGACGCTGATCTGCACGAGCTCCAGGCTGAGACTGGGGAGAAACGGCACAGGACCGGGATCACTGGTAAGACTGGCAAACAGTCGTGTTGGAGGCCAAGACACACTTTGGGTCGCTGCGCCATAGAAGTATAGTTTGTAGCTTTCTAATAGACCCCGACGGCTAATCCTTTGTCTATTGATAAGTAAAAGCGCACGTGCTTCTTACTTGCAAAAAAGGGTCTTAATTATTCTATTTGGCACCTGAGCGCGGGCTAGTCCAACGCTCAAAAAACCAGTGTAGGTGCGCTCTCCGATAACGCGCCTCTGTTACGGGGGGGTCTATTAGAAAGCTACAAACTATATCTAAAAAAAAAGAAAGTAAGTATTCAAATCGCCTAGATTTAGTTATCTCTTCTTCTCAGTCGTTATACTCTTTGCAGTGTCGTGGTCAACTGCTGACATCAGGCACAGTAGTTGCTTAAGTCCCGTTGCGTTGTATAAGTAATTTAATACCTAACAATAAGGATATTGTGAGTGTGTGCTGCCGTGACGTCGGAAGCAATTTCGCTTGTACCTACAAGCTACCAACTACTAGCTGGCAACTAGGTACCTACCTAGTGTTAGGGTATGACCTATCATACCCTTCCTGCCCTTATTAGAATATCATTATCATTATTTCTACCTCTCTCAGAGATAACAACCGAAATGAAACAAGCAGGTAAACTGAAATCAAGATGGATCTGGGTGGCGATTCTCGAATTTTAATCGCTCAATATCATTATTTCTACCTCTCTCAGAGATAACTAACAACCGAAATGAAACAAGCAGGTAAACTGATATCAAGATGTATCTGGGTGGCGATTCTCGAATTTTAATCGCTCAATATCATCACTCGAAAATCGGTGGAAAACGGGAAAATGCTATTTTTTTTAATACGAGCGATAAAAATTGGGAATCTAGTGGTATTGACCACTCGTTTTCAATTCTATTAGTAGAATTTAAATGCAAAGAAGTAGAGATATTATTGAACGAAATATATGAAATAGAGCGGTCGAAATTAAAAAACGTTCCGCAGGTAGCAATGTACAAATTGCAGAACATTTCCAAAAAGCGGAAACGTTCTCGAGAATGTTCTCAGAACATTCCTGCAACATGGAAATTATTGTTTAAACAAGAGAATATACTTGAAATAAAGTTTAAATAGGCATAACTTAAAACTAAATGTTATTATGCATATATTATTGTCTATTACAGTTAGCTATTTTGTTGATGTGATAAATTTACCAATAAGTTGCTTAAATTCTCACTGTATATCAGAGAACATTTCGACTTTCGACAATTTTTTCCAAAATTATTTTTTTGTTTCATTAGAATCTAGAGGCCTCTATCTCCCGCCATGCCAAATCTCAGCGCGCTCGGACCAACTTGAAAAAATTAAAAATAAAAGTCGGCCATTTTGATTTTTTTTAATGCAGTTTGTTTTGTCTTGGGGCCCTCTATGACATTTGGTCGAGCACCCCCCACCTATCACGCACCGTTTAAAAGTTGCCATACAAAATAAAAGTGGCCAGTTTTCCCGTAATTATAGCATTTTTCCAAAAAAAAATTTTTCATAGGGGACCCCGAGATTCCGTGACAAAAATTTCAACGCGCTAGGACAAAATTAAAAAAGTTTAAAAAAAAAGTCGGCCATATTGAAAAAAAATGGCGGCGTCAAAATCTGCCGGGGTCCCTCTATGACATTTGGTCGAGCACCCCCCACCTAAGTCTGACCGTTTGGCCGGGCCGTCATACATTTTTCTGACCGGAAGCGGACGACCAAAAGTCGGAATTTTCTGGGGGTAAGGACTACACCTAAACTATCGTGAATATTCATGGTATAAACCACGATAAATAAATAAATTCTCGTTCTCGAGAACATTCTCAGAAGTTACCGAGAATTTCTCATGTGGAAAGTTTCGCAACTTTGGAAAGTTCTCGTGCGTGCATTGCTATCCGCAGGTCTAATCCCAACAACAAACAAAACTCAGATATCTTTTATTCCATATGCATCCCAGTATCTCCACCATCTTATTGCTATTTCTATAGCTGTGCAAATAAACACCGACACGACACCTTATGTGGACACATTCCCCTTAAGTCGACTGTCAATATTTGGGTAGCACACCTCATTCCTTCTAGAACATCTTGTTTAACATACCGATGAAACAACCGATTATAAACTCTATTATAATAGCAATAAAGATGATCTTAACCGCATGGAAAAGTTGGGAGATAACATGTAAAGGACAGAAGCAGTGTAAATTGTGTTTATTTTTGAGTTAAAGGAATTTTAATCTTATAAACAGAGTGATAAGGTTCTTATTTATGATTTATGCAAGCTTAAGGGTTGTACTGTTAATTATCATGTGATATACGAATTGGGGCGTAATTAGACTTCTGTACGCTATCTCATTTACACATAAGGGGAGGATAGGAATGCATGTATTCATTAAGGTTTTGGATGAAATTATTCAGGCAGTATACTTTTTTTTTTTAAGAAAAATACCGAAAACAACATAGATAGCCTAGCTATAGGTTCTGTGTTATCGTATCAAAGCTGCCTCAACTAGCTTTAATGAAAATAATATATCTAAATATTATGTTTTTAAATTAAAATCTTTTTAAATTGCAGAATAAGTATTTATCGTAAGGCCACTAGTTGCCTAAAATAAAAATGTTTTATTTAATTCAATTTCGTTTCATTTCGCTTCGTTTCATATAATTTCATAAATCACCAGTTGGCAGACAAATTAACAAAGTATTTGGAGTAGTTGTGGACACAAAGCACTATTTCCTGGAGATATCCTGCAGGCGACGGAGGCCCACAATTACGGGGCTGAGGATTTCATTGCCAAATATTTTCCTTTATCCGCCAGGGGGCGGTATTAGTGAAGAGAGATTGCGGTTTTGCCTAAAAGTTCGGCCCCATTACTTATACAGGGTGGCTAAAAATAACTGTATTCCCGTTGCCAGGGAGGTTTTGGGATTATACCGAGCAACTTTTACTATGGGACCAACCCCAAAGTCGCGAATAAATATTTGGCTGTTTCATACATTTTGGCTAGCGGCTTTCGATTCTCCAATGATATTCGGCTCGGACACCAGATCTCCACGTAGCCCGTGCACGTAGCTCGGGCACGTAGTCCGTATGGGGGAAGATCGCGCAGTATGGAGGGCGTACTCTGGAGTACCAAGTGGCCGAAGGCCGTCTGGATGCCCTAGGTACCGCTGGAGAGACGAAGTGCAGAAAGACCTTAGCGAACTAGGCGCCGTCGACTGGACAGAAACGGCTTTGGACAGAGTAGCATGGCGGTATTTGGTGTCGGAGGCCAAGATCCACTTTGGGTCGTTGCGCCACAGCAGTAAGTAAGTATACATTTTGGCCGGTCCATGTTCTATGGGAAGGTAAAATTACAACCAATGCCATTGATGGATTCCCACGTGTCTCCTTTCATCTCCATGCCAGTATTAAGGGCAGTATTAAATTGAAAAATTTGTTTAGCAACTCTAGCCGCTTGTCTTTTATACCACCCTCCTTTTTCCCCCAGTCTTCATTATTGAAAGGTCGCAATATAACCGCCCCCGCCCGTCGTCCCGTAATTAGGACATCTGTTGTGATATTACAGAGGTGCAGAAGCTTCAAACGTATTGATTTTCAGCAGGTGGACGGATCAAACGAGGCTCTCACGAAATGTGCGATTAGTTTTTTTTGTTAAGAGGAAAAGGTACGGCCGCTTTTCCATACAAACGTAGTCCTCATTTTGCTCTCTGGGAAACTATTTTTGCTTAATTTTTTGTGATGTATATTACCATAGCCTTGTAAGACCCAAGGCGATTTTGGCGCTTTTGAATTTGGAAGTTTCTTTTTAATTTGTACTTGTACAAGTACACGAGGACTTACGAGGATAGCTTTGCCCCTACGTTTGACTTTTTCGATTTTTTGATTATTGTAAAAATAAGGAGCGAAAATCAGATTTCATACAAACTTTTAAATGCTCTAACTGTTATAATAACTAAAAAATCTAACGTGGAAGCATAGCTATTGGTTGATTTACAACAATGTGTGTCAAAATATTTTGCTAATATCCAGAGAGGAAAATGAGGACTACGTTTGTATAAAAAGGCAAAATTTCGCACGGGGGTCCACTTTCGTCATAAGTGCAAAGGAATACCTCCTAGGCCTCCTAGGCTAGTTAGTTCGTAGTGACCCCGCCCATAAAGCAGGTGGTGAGGTGATCAGATCCTGTTACGGGCATTTATTAGGAATTATTTTGGTATAAAAATTTTGGTCATTCGATCTTTTTGGTCATCATAGTCAGGACTTCGAGTTTCGTAGGTTTAAGTCAGCTATTTTTCGATCTGCACCTTTACATGTGGGATATGATATGATATGGCTATGATATGGGATAATGAGCTGAAAGCACGCCAGCCTGCTTCCATTCGCTGCCACTATGTGGCTGGTGTTCTCACGTTCTTCACCTCAATGATCGGCTAGGTCAGCCATATTCGGGCGCACGAGCGCCGAGCTAACTAGGAGTCAAATTGGTCGCCATGGTCGAAATCGGTCGGAAGGATCATAATCATCACCACATTTTTTAGTAGGTACTTGAAGTACTCGGGTCGTTAACTTTTGATGCTTTGTCCACAGGAGTGACCTTCTCCTGAAATGTGTTTGACCCTAATATTACAGGACCACAGCGAAGAGCATATTAAAATTTCTGCCGTTTACTGTGAATCACCTATTTCAAATTATGGACTATAACATGAAAGTATAAAATCAAGATTCTGAAGATTTTACGAGCGTTTTTGAAGAGCCAATGGGAGAGTTCAAGGAACTTTCCTAATTGGTCACTCTATAAAATATGTCGCAAAATTTGAATTTTATATGAGATTCCTCTCGTGTAAAATTGCTGACTGTTAGGTACCTCCATAAATTGTATGATATGTTTATAAAAAAGCAGCTACCATAATGTCTGGACCGTAAATTATATTTATATTGGAAATTAGGTACTTCTTCTAATATCTAAACAGAGCAGGGATCGGAAATTCGGAACCGGATTTTTTGCAAAAACTTCGAAATAACCCTGTTTTTCGAATTATTTTAAACCCGAAATTTAGTACTCAATTGTGTATTTAGGTTACGAATTTGTATTAGTAAATTTCTCAATTAGAAATGGAATAATTAACAAAGAACGAAAAAATACCGTTTTCGGTCCCATACAAATCATACCGGTCTTCGATCCCTGACAAAGACATTGGATCGGATCGGATTCTAGAGGTCAACATTTTATGTCAGGTTACCCTTACCGGTAATGATTTGAAGAACACGGTTTGTTATTTCAATCCTTAGCAAACTCTAAATCAGTGTTTTTCAAACTTTTTCGAGACTCCCTTAGTACTAACAAAATGTTTCGCTTATGTATTGTTTTAAGGCTGGCAGAGGCTTCGCGACCCTCAGGGGACGCGACCCACAGTTTGAAAACCACAGCTTTAAATCATATCTTTTGATTTATTTTTGCGAGTTTTTTTATAGGTGCCTAGCAAACAAACATCGGCCCGTCTAATGGAAAGCGGGCTCCGCAGCCTATGGACGACAACGCAGAGGTTGCCGACGCGCAGTTTTTTTTTAAGAACCCTATACTGTAGAACCTAAACCTGAACTATGGAATGTATTATCGCTCGTTGTATTTCCAGACCGATAGGCTTCAAACCTTCAAGAAAAGAGCTTACCTACTCCCATCTTAATGGTCGGCATCGCACTCACAACCCCTCTGATTTTGCAGGACACACTTGTTGACTGCTTTGTCATAAAAAAAGTAGTATCTTAAGAACCTCGACAAGCCATTCCACAGACGCAGAATAAAACTTTTTAATTTTTTCTTCAGACGTTGACAGTGGCCCAGAATTCGGGAGTTCGGAATGTCCTCTAAAACAATAAAGGTGGATTGGTCTTCATAAATTGTTCGGCCCCTAAGAGATTCTGCTGGTTATTTATGTCTGAAGTTTTGTACGGAAACACAATACAAGGCGGAGCGGTAGAGGAATGTTGTTTTATTTTACATTTATTGAAAAGAAGCACATCGGATGGAAATACATAACTATAAATAGAATCACTATATTTCAGACGAACCCACAATTTTGGAGGACTGCAAATAACAAATTGTCTACAGAGATTTATTATTCGTAAACAGCTATCAAACCTACTCGTAACAAGCTATCCAGAATCCGTCAATTAGTATTTCGGTTTGTTAGAAATATAGCAAAGATTGGACCTGGAGATCAGACTTTTCCCCTCCCTTTTTGGGGGGTAGGCACGGTACGATCTCGTAGCTACTGGACCAAATCAGCTTTGTTTGACCTTAGGAACAATCGTGCCAAGCGGCATCGCCTGAGTCAAAAGTGCATACTCACTGCACTCACTTAGCTTAAAAGCTCAATTTCAAAATATATCTAAATTTTGAAAGCTTTTATCTCAAAAACTGTTCAATCTACAGAGACAGTTATCTCGTATTGTAGTAAATTTAGCCTTCTTTAAAAACGTCTAAGAAAGGTACTATCAAAAACTAGTCCTTTAGGGTTAGAATCGCCCAAAACTAAACAAAAACCGAATTTTTTACAGGTTTTTCGATTTTTGACAAACTTGCGTTCGACGCTTAAGGTCACAAACTTTGGCCAACATCATAAATAAGTCTACGAAAAATGAGTACTACCGGATTTGACGCAGAAGAGCCACGTTACAAAATTCTACAATTTCACTGGATTAAACCTACACCTACCTATGTTCGAATGTACACATGAAATCCAAGATTTCTCTACTGTTCCTCCGTTCTCTGTTACTCGTGGATTCAATTCCTGAATTATAAAACGGCCATTATAACAGCGGATTAGCGCAGTAAATTGATTCTTCTCCGGTCTCGGGGCTTAGCACGGATTGGGCTTTTCTGTTTGTTTGTCTGTTCTACTTCTTTACTTGCCGATTTAGGCCCTATCTTACTTAAGTAAGTAAGATAGAATACACTAAATACGCAGTGTTTCTTTTATTAAGGTTCTCCTTCTTTTAGAAATCATCTTCATCATCGGCCTACTCTCGTCCACTGCTGGACATAGGCCTCTCCTATTGCACGCCATTGAGCACGATTTACGGCAAATCTGATCCAGCTCTTGCCAGCCGCCTTGCGAAGGTCATCCGATCTAGTTTGAGGGCGTCCGTCAGTCAAGTCAGAAAAGGAACTCGGATTCTTGATGGCGTGGTTTAATAAACTAAGATTGTACTTGGTTTGGTTGGACTTAATTGTAGGTATTTTCTATAAGTACGTACAGCATTTTGAAATCTTTGACTTTGCCTTGGTACTTGATTAGGAACTGTACGGATTTTCATGCGGTTTTCACCTATCAACTGAATGATTCTTGAGGAAGGTTTAGGTATATAATTTGTCAACCTGTGCGAAGCCGAGGCGAACCGCTAGTAAAATATAGAATAATAAAAGATTGTTTTTGTTCAAAAGTTCAATTTAATAAGTTTAGTACCTACTACAGAAATTTATTTATCTCCTACCATAATATATACTATCGACTTAAAAGATATTGAGACTTCGCTATGCCCCGAAGCGTGTACTACGACACCGTTATACTTATCATCATTAAAAATATAAAGATCAAAGATAATGAAGACCCTAAACGTTGTGTGTGTACACAACACAGTTATGCAAGCACCCAATTTACAAAAGATTATGATACTTAGTAATAGCTAAGTGGCTTAAGCAGTAAAAGTAACTGGTAATACTTAACAGAATCTAATGCACATACAATCTAGTTCATAAATATGTATACAATTTTGCACCTTATTGCAATGGGTTAAGGTGAAGAAATGTATTCATATTTCTGAACTCGACTATACAAATAGTCATTGGTTGTCCAGTAAGAAACTTGAAAATTATTTTCCTTACAAAATGATGTTTTTAAAAACCTACATGCATCTTATTGCCTGTGAATAAAGGTGAAAGTGGCTTGAAATACTCTTTGGCAAGTTCAAAGTTAAGTTGGTTAACCTAGCTTGGTTATTTGGAAGAGATTTCTGGGAAACTACCAGTCATTCTGAATCATGATGGCGTGATGTTATAGTCATATAGCGAATTTAAGGGGATTTTAGTTAAAGTTTTGTAAAAATTTGAGGAAACGCTGTAAACTGTCTTTAAATATACCTACATAAGGCTTAATGGTAGGTAAGTACTTATAAATAAGATCTAATAAAATTACGTAACTGGGCCGATTTGAATTTTATTGACGAATTTTCGTTTTCGTTATTTTATATTTTTCTGAATGAATTTTGTCTAATTACATATAATTAGATAAAATTCATTCAGATAAATATAAAATCAAACCATGTGTAAAAAAAAATCATAATTAGAATTTTCTGTTGAATTACGAAAATAACGTCCGTTTTCGTAACTTTAGGGGCAGATTTTTAGGACAAAATACGATGAAACTACGATGAAAAAAGTGAAATTTATTCGGAAAATTTTATCGAAATGTGACGTAAAAAAAATCAGATATATCGGAGCGGCCGAGGTGCTCAAAAATAACTCAACAAGCACTCTAGCGCCTTGACAATAGAGGCGTGTTCATATATTTGTGAGCACTTTAGCCGCTTCGATATAATATATTTGACTGCGACTGTACTTACATCGTCCCAATAGGATATAGCAATATTTATATCCTAATATTGATAGAGCAATGAGGCGCCAATGCAAAATAAACATTAAAATTAGGTCCTCCAATTTAGGTTATAAATAGGTTATTATTGTTATTAATATAACGGTCAATATAATATTCAAACAGTACAAATTGTGTTCAAACATTGATAAATATAATTTTTGTACCTACATGTGTAATTGAAATGTTTCTCGTTAAAATGGTATTATCAGACTGTATTTGACTTCTAGGCCTATTCGAACGTACACTGACATCAGTATGATATTTGAATCATGTTATTTAGTTATCGTGGGTCTCACTCGTGGCAATATTATCTGCCGTATTCGAAATTCAAGATATTCACAAGAGACGACGCGTAGGTACTAGATCCATTCAAGATACGTTATAGTTTAGATTTCAACTAGGTCTCTTTTGCAGCGCAATTCGGGTTTACTTTAGATATCTATTAGATGTGAATTAGATAGATATCTAAGTCATATCACTCATATCCTGTGGAAATCGTTCAAGAGTATCTCCAGAATCGCGCAAATGTCAAATTTGACAGGTTAGATCTTAAACGTATCGTTATCTAATCTTGGTGATGTCTAAAAGATGTCTAATAGATATCTATTTCATAATCCGAATCGGGCCCTATGTACAGTGTACAGATAAGTATTATGAGTGAAATGCACAATGACATCGTTCAGATATAATTCAAAATAGATAGGTACCTCTTTGCCATTCAATATTTGTGATAAACAGCCCTTAAGCAGATTCGACCCCAGAACTTCTTTCCACCTTCGTAGTTATTCAAAGCACTACCGATACGGGATAATCTACTTAATTTACCAGTGACTTATCAAAATATTGAAATTACCGATGTCTGCTCATGAAGCCGATCACTGACTAACAGTCCGCCGGACGATATCGGCCGGTCAGTTGTTCGGAGCTGTCAAATTTTCGTTCTAACTGACAGGGGGCTGATTTTTGAAATTCGCCCACTCGATTTCGTGTATTTCGTTAAATGATATCTCCACTACTAGGCGTTTAGTTAAATTCTACTAATAGAATGGAAATCGAGTGATCAATACCACTAGATTTCAAATTTCGATTGATCGTATTTCAAAAATTATCATTTCGCCGTTTTCCACCGATTTTCGAGTGACGAAATCGAGCGATCGAAATTCAAAAATCGGCCCCCAGGCCGATATCGTCCGGTGGCCTGTTAGTCAGTGGTCTGCTTTACATGTAGGTACCTATTTGAATTGGAATAGATAGGTCTCTTAACCAAATGATGTTATCAGTTGTACATATAAATTAACATAAAATGTGAGTGCACTTGATTTACAAGAACATTATCATAAAATTATCACATTCATGGAATGGCACTGAAATCTCATCCGTTCTGAGTAAATTTTATGTTCTAAAGTTCTGGACAATGACCATACAACGAAATATTTATCTGGTTAGGGAAAAATAGGTACTTAATACTGAATCTAAGATTTTTCTTGCTATGACTACTGATTAATCTTTGAAGCTCTATGATAAATAGATATAATGCATTTTAATTAATATATATATGAACTGATTTTTATTAATCGTTGATAAAAAAAAATGGCGGATAGATATAGTGTTCCCTATTATTTATTGTGTACTTGTGTAGGTACGTCGTGTGCGCAATTTCACCGTAAGCGCTGAAAAATCTACTACTGAACTATGAAAATGTATGGTAAGTATTTTGATCACTCAATGAAAAATTATACATTCTTACTGTCCGTTTGCGTTCTAGACCATCCGCGAATAACCCCGAATTGTGATTCACTATTCCACGAATATTAACGATAAAACGATAAAAATATTAAAGATTCGAAGCTTTAATAATCCCGTCTTTATTGTTAATACACTTACTGCCGTATTCGAACTTCAAGATATTCACAAGAGACGACACGTACTAGATCCATTCTAGATACGTTATAGTTTAGATATCAACTAGTTCTCTTTTGCAGCGAAATTCGGGCAACCATGTCACTTTTACGTTAGTTAGATAGAGTAAGATATCTATTAGATGTGAATTGGATCTCTAAGTCATATCCTGTGGAAATCGTTCAAGAGTATCTCCAGAATCGCGCAAATGTCAAATTTGACAGGTTAAATCTTAAACATATCGTTATCGTATCTTGGTGATGTCTAAAAGATATCTAATAGATATTTCAAAATCCGAATTGGGCCCTTAAAAGCATAAATATAATTTAATCTAATTCGGCCAGTGTCAATAGATTATCGGAAACGCAGAAGACAAAAGCTACACACGCTATTATGTTTTCTTAAGAATAAACCTAAGCCAGCTCTCACCCATTGTATTCATTACCTTAAAAGGTCACGATATCTTTAATCATGACAGCATCGGAATCTGCAGAATCCACTGATAAGGCTACCCAGAACCGTATCTCGAGTATTCTATACGTAAACAATCAGTCATAATGTATGGAATAGTGACCTTTCTAGATAGTAAGCGTGGAATTTCTTATTTCAATATGATATAAGAAGAAGTCATTATCTAAATAAGTGGAGAATTGTCTATTACAATATACATCATCTTTAAAAAAATACCTTTAAAAAAAAGCAAACCGACATAAAAAAGACAAAAAAGGTAGGCAAAAACCTATTATGTATCCACTATGTGAGTGTCTCTTTATTATGCGCTAGCAACTTTATTGGTATGTTTGAATTGAAATCGGTGCCAAGCCAAATCTTAAAAGCATCAACACACTGTCGAACCGAATGCCGCCCCTGATGCGATGCGGTTCCATAAGAAGGAAAGAAAGCTGTACCTACTAGCAAATATTAGTTGTTTCGGGGTATTATTGACCACTAGGTACCTATTATTGTAACTATTTGGCTTAGAGCACCGACTTGTCTTGAAACATATCAGTTACTATGCACTTAAAGGACCTATATGCCCTGTATTACATGGCCTTTGGACTATGTAAACTATGTTTATGTTTTGCTGTTATTATTTAACCCACTATGTAGTGACTAATTATTACGAACGAGGAAAACCGCACTATATTAGGCACCAAGGAAGAGAGTACGGTTTCCGTTCTAGAAATATGATGATAATTTGTATGTTGATTATAAAGGTGACATTCAGGTAGAAACTGCAGCTACATTACGGTAAAAAGTGACATTCCATTTCCAACTACAGCTGCAATACTGTTCATTTTCTATGGAAATTGACAATGACAGCGACGCGTTTCCATAGTAAAATGAACAGTATTGCAGCTGCAGTTGGAAATGGAATGTCACTCAAACGCGGCAGTAATGCGGCAACGAACGTCGCTTTGTGTCAAGGAAATTGACAGAAACAGCGCCAGTAAAGTTCGCCGCCGCATTCTGTCGCGATTACGACGTTCGACGTTCAATTCGTCACTCATTTTATTAAGGAAATTGACAGATACAGCAGCAACGACGCAACAGTATTGCAGTTGACATCCGAATGTCCCACTGTTGGGCAAAAACCCTTTACGGGCCACCCACACTAGCGTCTTCTGAGCGTCGGCGTCTAGTCAGCGCTATGGAAAATGGCGTCGCTGCGCAGTTGCGCCAACGTTGCGTCTAGCAGCAGCCATAGAGTTGACTATACACCGACGTACGAGAGACGCTGGTGTGAAAGACACCTAACTTCCTAAAAAAGACCCCACACTAGCGTCTCCCGAGCGTCTGCATCTAGTCAACTCTATGGCTGCTGTTCGACGCAACGTTGGCGCAGTGACGCTATTCTCCATAGCGCTGACAAAACGACGCTCGAAAGCCGCTACTAGTGTGGGGTGGCCCTAAAGGTTGGGAATCATTTAAGGTAAAGCCCCCTCCAGACTATGTGCGTGAATCGCGGCGCGACGTCGCGGAGCGAACATATCGCGAAGTTGACGTATGACCCCACACTCGCACACTTCACGGCGATTTCGCAGTTTGGTTTGCGGCAATATGACGGAAAAGCATCAGCTGGGGTGTGTAATGTTTAATATAATTATAAAAAAACTATCATACATTTGTTATAACGCCATTTGATATATTATTGTATGTTATAATGTAATTTTTATCATACGTTTCCTTTAAGAGTGCTATTACATTTCGGGGTTGAGCGAGTTTAGGTATTTTACGCGCTGCGGCAGGCCGTGCGAGCTCAGTATTCCGATCCCTTCTACCACACTCGCACTACAATGATGGATTAAACATTCTTGATCCTTCGCGAAGCATATTGAAATCAACCATAACAAAACTAACTGTACTTAACTTATAAAGTCCTAAAACTGTTATTTGGTAAGTACGAAAATACTAAATGCAGTGCAAATGTACATAGGGGCTGTTCATAAATTACGTCATCTATTTTTGACCCCCCCCCCCCCCATCCCTCAAATCATCCAAAAATCATGCTTCGGATGACTCTGTTTCCTCCTACGTCATGCTACCATCATCCGATGTCCAGACCCCCCCCTCCTCCCATTTGAAACGACGTAATTTATGAATAGCCCCATACTCGTACTTATGAACGTATATTACTCGAAAGAAATTATAGGTACTCGCTTATTTACAAGAAACAAGTTACAAGAAACTGAAGATACACAGGGTCTGATGATGGAGCTGGAAGGTGGCCACGGGTACCAGTCTATCATGTAACTAAACCACTTCGTGTTTGGGCTCGTTTGATTCCTCTCAACAAGATCTTTGACACCGAAGATACACAGGGTCTGATGATGGAGCTGGAAGGTGGCCACGGGTACCAGTCTCTCATGTAACTAAACAATTTCGTGTTTGGGCTCGTTTGATTCGTCTCAACAAGATCTTTGACACAAGACAGTACTCAGGGTCTGATGATGGAGCCGGAAGGTGGTCACCATTACCAATCAACCATACAACTAAACCACATCGTGTTTAGGCTCGTTTTATTCATCTCAACAAGATCTTTGACACTATATAGGTGATACTCAGAGTCTGATGATGGAGCTGGAAGTTGGTTACCGGTACCAATCAACCATGCAACTAAACCACTTCATGTTTAGGCTCGTTTGACTAGTCTCAACAAGATCTTTGACACTAGGTGATACTCAGAGTCTGATGATGGAGCCGAAAGGTGGTCACCGGTACCAATCAACCATGCAACTAAACCACTTCATGCTTAGGCTCGTTTTATTAGTCTCAACAAGATCTTTGACACTAGGTGATACTCAGAGTCTGATGATGGAGCTGGAAGGTGGTCACCGGTACCAATCAACCATGCAACTAAACCACTTCGTGTTTAGGCTCGTTTGATTCGTCTCAACAAGATCTTTGACACTAGGTGATAAACCAAAGACTGGTACCCGTCGCCACCTTCGAGCTCCATCATCAGACCCTGAGTACTATCTTGTATCAAAGATCTTGTTGAGACGAATAAAACGAGCCTAAACACGAAGTGGTTTCGTTGCACGGTTGATTGGTACCGGTGACCACCTTCCGGCTCCATCATCAGACCCTGAGTACTATCTTGTGTCAAAGATCTTGTTGAGACGAATAAAACGAGCCTAAACACGAAGTGGTTTAGTTGCATGGTTGATTGGTACCGGTGACCACCTTCCGGCTCCATCATCAGACCCTGAGTACTATCTTGTGTCAAAGATCTTGTTGAGACGAATAAAACGAGCCTAAACACGAAGTGGTTTAGTTGCATGGTTGATTGGTACCGGTGACCACCTTCCGGCTCCATCATCAGACCCTGAGTACTATCTTGTGTCAAAGATCTTGTTGAGACGAATCAAACGAGCCCAAACACGAAATGGTTTAGTTGCATGGTTGATTAGTACCGGTGACCACATTCCGGCTCCATCATCAGACCCTGAGTACTATCTTGTGTCAAAGATCTTGTTGAGACGAATAAAACGAGCCTAAACACGAAGTGGTTCAGTTACATGATTGACTGGTACCGGTGACCACCTTCCGGCTCCATCATCAGACCCTGAGTACTATCTTGTGTCAAAGATCTTGTTGAGACGAATAAAACGAGCCTAAACACGAAGTGGTTTAGTTGCATGGTTGATTGGTACCGGTGACCACCTTCCAGCTCCATCATCAGACCCTGAGTACTATCTTAAGTCAAAGATCCTGTTGAGCCGAATCAAACGTGCCCAAACACGAAGTGGTTTAGTTGCATGGTTGATTGGTACCGGTGACCACCTTCCGGCTCCATCATCAGACCCTGAGTACTATCTTGTGTCAAAGATCTTGTTGAGATGAATAAAACGAGCCTAAAAACTAAGTGGTTTAGTTGCATGGTTGATTGGTACCGGTGACCACCTTCCGGCTCCATCATCAGACCCTGAGTACTATCTTGTGTCAAAGATCTTGTTGAGATGAATAAAACGAGCCTAAACACAAAGTGGTTTAGTTGCATGGTTGATTGGTACCGGTGACCACCTTCCGGCTCCATCATCAGACCCTGAGTACTATCTTGAGTCAAATAAATACATATAGAATGTCAGGTCGTTTCAAATATTTTTAATCCTGTCCGGTAGTTTATTAAACTGTACCATTATAAATTATAATAATATAAAAACAGTGCTAGGATCAAAGTCTCTCGTTGCGGTTTACACGCACACAGTATAGCGTTTAACACGGCGGCCGCCGCACACAATGATAAAAAACCTCGTCGTCGCCGTTGAAAATGTGCGGAGCCGACCGACACACGTCCTGCCTGTACAAGCTCTGCCGCGGCACTGAGCTGGCGAGCGCGCGTCATCGGTAATATAGAGTAGTTTTCAAAAAATTGCCAAAAAATTATAGTAGAATTTCATAAACACTAATGTATACCAACAGTATAAGCAAACGTTGCAGATTGCTTGAGTATGAAAATGACTTCGATATTAAGTAGATTTTCGTAGAAATTGACACTTGTTTCGGAGAGAAAATTGAGTTCGTTTTACTCTGATTTTCTCTTTCTCAAAGGTATGTAAGAAAAATATCGTTTGATATGCCTAAAGTACAGGGTATTAGTAATACAAAATAGCCAGGTTTAGCAGAGTAAACTTCTCAACATTTCCAAATAAGAGCTTGCCGTTCAGTGCTTCACGCGGTTTTTCGGAAACGACAATCAGAAAAAAATTCATTACTAATTTAATAAGTCCTTTTTCTAATATTTACAACGATATTTAAAAAGATAAGAAGACGCTTTTACTTGAACAAGTACTCATTGTTTCTAATAATGCGCACAAAGTCCTGAATTTCGTCGACTAGTATCATCAATTTTGCATTATTTCGACTTTTCTTGTAAGAGCGCTCTTAATATATTGTGATTTCATCTAAATTGTCATGATATAATGCCTAATGTGATATAATTTTCAAATATTATAAAGACATGTTTTATAATAACATTTGTTATATTATATTTTTGTATAACGTAATACTTCATACAATTTCATCAAGTATAAATACATACACCGTGAAATTTTAGTGGTTGTTTTCCCGCGGCAGGGCGATTTGCTATCGGTAGTACTTTCGAATTATAATAGACAAACTTATAAATAAACTGTTTTCAAAAAAAAATAATTACAAAAAAATAACCTAAACTCGAACAAGCGAAAAACAATAGTAACACACCAAAAACTGCAAGTCGACGACAGTTCCCGATATTGTAAACAGATAAACAAATAAACAAGCACATGTTACTTTTTTAAACTGTGTAACAGGCTAGAGTGCTTTACTGTTTGACAACAAAATTAAAATTTACTTAGTAGTCATATGCCTTATGGGAATATAGTTCAGAGCCGGAAACCGCTACCAACTTTTAGTATGTTGTTGGGCATAGCATTGGGTGTCCAAAACTGCCGGGAGACGGCGGCGCCGGCCATCTACTTCAGCGGAATGACGTCATCAAAATGACTCCCGTTTCGTTGCGAATATTGCATACTGCACCCAAATTATGCATAGCACATACACGTGTGGGGTATTAAATGAAAGCCAATTAAATAAACTATATTTTATTCATACAAAGTGTATCAAAATATGCAACAGTTTAAGAAAAATTTACAAAATAATAAAAATTACGTAAAAAAATATTCGATTATTTGGGTTTTACAACCAAACCAAAAGTCGGACGATAAAGCAATGTACTACAACATTAAAGATGACGTCACAAGCCATACACTGATATCAATAAAATCAAAATTGAACCAAATATGTGGAAATTATGCATCAAAATGTAGGTATTTGCCCATACAAATGCATAAAAGTTAAAAAAATCAAAATTGGTCATTTTCAGGATAATCCGCATAAGCTTCTAGTATGTTATTAGCAATATGACCTGGATTCTAAAACTGCCGGGAGACCATCTCTGTTGTTCCTCAGTTACAAATAATGACGTCATATAAATAATCACTGCCGAATTTCGTAAAATGTAAATTATAGCTATGCCACGAGTCTCACATACACGTGAGTTACATGTAATGAAAGGTTATTAAATGTGTTATGATTCACTTAAACATTGTTTGTAAAAAAAATGTACGGTTTCAGAGCTAGAAACAACGAAATACCACTTTTTATGGAAAAAGTAGATATGTATCAATTTTATAGCTAAACTAAAACCGTCAAAAATTTTTTGCATATAATATTTGAAAAACTAGTTATTCAACTATATATCACAATTTAAATTTTACATTTCCGACAAAAACTGTGGAAGGTGTGGAAAAAAAACTAAAGCGCCCCAACAATTCTACCTTAATGCGCTCATATTATGCAAGGAATAGTTCTATTTATCGAGTATTAAATGAATGAACATTACATAAAATACATGAAAACGACATTTTCGAATGGAACCATAATTAAAAAAATAATTATTTTCTTGATAAGTAAGCAATATACTGTTTCTTTAAGTACCTAATCTCCTCCTTTCAAAGTCGGTTAAAATGTAGCTTTTGTGACCTGAGCTACAAACACAAATAAATTGACACCTAATTTATCAAAATCAGTTCAGTAGTTTCATTCAAACAGTACCTACACATGCACGCATAGATAGCAAATTCTGCCGTAGTCGGACAAAAAATAATTCAATAATTAGACCTTTACTATTATGGCCTGGCGTGGCTTGGCATCTAACGTTGAAACCCTTAGGCCGTAGATGTTAGCAGGCCTAGCGGGCGTCGCCTCGATGAGTTAGCAAGATGCCTTATGGAGGCTTCGAATGATCAGAGGGGTGACCTGTATTTCGGAGGATCAGAGGGAAAATTCTGCCAGCCTTCTCAGCTCAGCCTTGAAACCCTTGCACCAATCAAGATTCCACTTTTATAAGAATACCCAACTTATCCAGAATAGGGCAGAGTGACGCTCTTTTGTGCCAGAGGCCAAGATTCTCTTTGCTTTGGGTCACTGAGCCAGTGATGTATGTATGTACGAGGCTAATCGAGGCTTAAATATATAATTATGTATCGCATTAAGTGAACTGATATGGCATTTACCTCGATAAGGCATTTTGTATTAGGCATGTACCTACGTACTGACATGTAACTTTACATTTCTCTAATAATGTAGCGTTAGGCCATGACAATAAGAGTCTATTTCATATTAATATTTACCGCGACTACAGCAGGAGCTGCTATCTGCGTATGTAATTATGTATTTTTTACATGAAACAACTGAACTGATTTTGATAAATGAGGTGTCAATTTATTTGTTTTTGTAGCCCAGGTCACAAAAGCTACTTTTTTACCGACTTTGAAAGGAGGAGATTAGGTACTTAAAGAAACAGTATATTGCTTACTTATCAAGTAAATTATTATTTTTTTAGTTATGGTTCCATTCGAAAATGTCGTTTTCATGTATTTTATGTAATGTTCATTCATTTAATACTCGATAAATAGAACTATTCCTTGCATAATATGAGCGCGTTAAGGTAGAATTGTTGGGGCGCTTTAGTTTTTTTTCCACACCTACCACAGTTTTTGTCGGAAATGTAAAATTTAAATTGTGATATATACTTAGTTGAATAACTAGTTTTTCAAATATTATACGCAAAAATTTTTTGACGGTTTTAGTTTAGCTATAAAATTGATACATATCTACTTTTTCCATAAAAAGTGGTATTTCGTTGTTTCTAGCTCTGAAACCGTACATTTTTTTTACAAACAATGTTTAAGTGAATCATAATACATTTAATAACCTTTCATTACGTGTAACTCACGTGTATGTGAGACTCGTGGCATAGCTATAATTTACATTTTACGAAATTCGGCAGTGATTATTTATATGACGTCATTATTTGTAACTGAGGAACAACAGAGATGGTCTCCCGGCAGTTTTAGAATCCAGGTCATATTGCTAATAACATACTAGAAGCTTATGCGGATTATCCTGAAAATGACCAATTTTGATTTTTTTAACTTTTATGCATTTGTATGGGCAAATATCTACATTTTGATGCATAATTTCCACATATTTGGTTCAATTTTGATTTTATTGATATCAGTGTATGGCTTGTGACGTCATCTTTAATGTTGTAGTACATTGCTTTATCGTCCGACTTTTGGTTTGGTTGTAAAACCCAAATAATCGAATATTTTTTTACGTAATTTTTATTATTTTGTAAATTTTTCTTAAACTGTTGCATATTTTGATACACTTTGTATGAATAAAATATAGTTTATTTAATTGGCTTTCATTTAATACCCCACACGTGTATGTGCTATGCATAATTTGGGTGCAGTATGCAATATTCGCAACGAAACGGGAGTCATTTTGATGACGTCATTCCGCTGAAGTAGATGGCCGGCGCCGCCGTCTCCCGGCAGTTTTGGACACCCAATGCTATGCCCAACAACATACTAAAAGTTGGTAGCGGTTTCCGGCTCTGAACTATATTCCCATAAGATCGAGTTTAACTGTTAGTTATCTATGGCATCATACGTGATTTAGCTGTTTTTCCATTTTGTTTTATTGTAAAACCGTAAAATATAGCTGCTTAATATAATATAATCATAATAGAATTAGTATTTATCTTGCCACAGAGGAGCCAAAATATCGTGTAATGTGGAGTCTTGCAAGTTCGCGCTTCGCGTCTCCTTTGACGCAGGCCGAAATACCGACAAAAAACGGAGAACAAGGCGCGAAAGCATGAACATTCTGCGAAATCGACGCCACACTTGCGTTCGCGGCTTCGCCCGCGATTCACGCGCATAGTCTGGAGGGGCCTTTATATACAAAGTGTTCATTAGTACACAGATGCTGCGTCATCATTTGTGCGAGTAAGATTTCGCGTTTATTAAATATAATAGCCTGATAATGATGTGTACATAGGCGTTTCGTATTTATTTATTTATGTCATCACATTCCATACGTGCATGTTCATAATTTGTATTTGTCATGGTTTTGTTTAGTTGAAAACAGTGTACTTACAGTGCTCATAAAGATCTACACAGTAGCACAGAATAAATAATAGTACTAGGTACAGAAGACTCACTCTCTAACGAAACGCGTCTGTTACGATCAGCACAGATATGGCCGCTAGGTGGCGACTGCGCCACGCGCGGCTTATGGCAAACCCCACAATTGGGGTCGAACGGATGTACTTTTAGCTACCTGTAGCAAAGCGACGAAATCGCGGGATGGTAAGATGCCAGTCACTTTCGTAAAAACTAGGCAATTCTTAGAATTAGGTACCTATGTGGCAAAAAGCTGGGGCAACGCTTATGTATATCTGGTTTTTTCATGCTAAATGACCCGTTTTTATTTTTATATAGTGTATTTTTGCATTATTTGCACCTATTGGTTTGAAATAAAAGTTATATAACAAGAATCGTGATATTGGCACCTGGGTGTTTTCAGAAAAAATACCTAGTACCATTCACTTTTTTCAAAAAATCATCAACTTTTGGGTTGTTTAGATTCAGAATCATGCGATTCATGCGTACTACGTGGATAAAGAAAAAGTGTCCCCAGTTTTTCATACAAATTTTGGGTGTCAGTTTTGTGACGGTCCACGCAAAATGTACCTATGTGAAAATGCGTTACAAAACTGACATAATTTTTTGGACACCTTTTTTTTCTTTTTAAATCGATAGTCCTCGCGATTCAGAGTACCTAGAAATAACCCAAAAGTTTATGGATTATACACTGTAAGTGAAAATGCGCCCAACTACAAGCTGAAATGGATCTAAGTTCAAATCAAGCAAATATTTGCTTTAGCCGAGAGCCGAATCCACGACCCAGCTTTAACCAGGCCAACGACCTAGGAATAAACCGATCAATTACTGAACCAATATTAATGAAGTTTTAATAATAAGACAAACATAACTTCGCACATACAGCTTTCTCACGCATATCAATAACTAAAACTTTAATTTTCAATGGATTTTAAAGCTTATGTAGTTGATTTAAGTTTGGTTTTTAAGTTGGAAACATAAGTGACTGTTTAGGTATAATTATCAGTTTGCTAAATATGTCGGTGAAGATGATAACACTAATGTGTGGTCAGTGAAGAACCGTAGTGTTAACTATGACCATAAATATTTCAACTTATCGAAGTAAGTACCTCCTACAAGACGCCCGTGAGACTCAGACGGTTTAAAAAGTACTTATTTAAATAGGTCACTCACGAAATTCGTCCAATATACATATACATTATATTAAGTCCCCAATCCGCATTGGGCTAGCGTGGGGACTATAGCCCAAGCCCTCTCGCGCATGAGGCCTGTGCTCAGCAGTGGGACGTATATAGGCTGAAATGATGATGATGATGATTATATTAAATACACTTTTGCGGCGGTCATGTCGCGGTGGTAGCGCTGCAATACTTCTGACGTCTCGATTCGAACTTTAAAATACCTCAATTAATAGATCCGGAAACGATATAGATTAGATATGTCGTGTCGTGCCAAATGTGAAGTTTCTTCAAATAAACACGTCACTTTTGACACTGCCACTAGATGTGTCCATCCATGTCGTTTCTAGATCTATTAAATGACGTATCTTAAAGTTCGAATCGGGCAGTGAGTCGACTGCATTACTGCAGAAAACGTTAAATATACCATAAACTTATCGATAAAAAGACCTTTTTGACGTTTTCTGCAGCAATGCAGTCGACTGCAGCAGTAATGTCGCGCTGCAGTACTGCTGCATTAAAGTGTCATTCTATGGAACTTGTTAACTATGTAAACAAACCGCCATATTGAAATTTTCTCTGAATGATGATTTACTAGTGACTTGTTTACATACATGCCTATTCGGATTTCGAGATAATCACAAGATCTTGAGACGATATAGAGATCAACTAGATCTACATTAGATATCGACTAGATGTGACTTGGATATCTAAGTCATAACTTGTCGAAATCGTTTCAGAGGACCTCCAGAATCGCGCAAACGTCAAATTTGACATATCTATCTTACAAATATCTTTAAATTATCCATATCGTAACTTGTTGAAGTCTAGTAGAAATGTAATTCATTTTCCGAATCGAGCCGATAGTTAGCAAGTTCCATAGATTGACACTTTAATGTTGGTTTGATTGACTCTTACGGGTAGGTACCTATATTTTGAATAGGCAAGTATAGTTCGTAGTTTTGTAACTGAGCCCGAGCTAATCCTGTTGTCTATTGTTAAGTAAAACCGCTCGTGCCACGTGCCACAACCACCTGCATAAAAACCTGCGTAATACGGTTACTGAGTGCCGGCGAGTCGAACACTACAGAACCAGTCTAAAATGTGTCATCGAGATGCGTAACAAAGGCGCGTTATCGGAGAGCGCACCTGGACTGGTTTTTTGAGCGTTGGACTAGCCCGCGCTCAGGTGCCAAATATAATGAGTATGACCCTTTTTTGCAGGTAAGTAGCACGTGCGGTTTTACTTAACAATAGACAATAGGATTAGGCGCCGAGCTCTGTTACAAAACTACGCACTATAAAAGAAAGATACCTACTTAGCGCATACCGACAATCGGCACCGGAACATTTTTATGCAAGCACCCGCATACGAGTAGGTATGCGTATTAACTATTACGCGGTAAGATAAGGGTGCACTTTGCAATATAAAATGTCAATGTCAAGTTTTCCTGATTGCTTTTTTTATGCTAAATAGCGGAAGCGGAAATTAATTCATTTCCGTTGTGCGACATAGTTTAATGAATAATGACGTTATACAAAGCTAATTGTAAATAGAAGTAGGTACCTACATACTAACTAAAAAGAAAACCACAACTCAAAGAATCCATAATAACAACTCTTCGATAACATAGCAAGCAACAGAGTGTGGAAACACCACCATGCCCACCTTATGGGAATACCACGTACGTTACGTAGGTACTTACGTGAATTTACCACTTTTTGTTCTTTAAGTAGATCCTGCTATCCTAAGGTTATCTGGTAAAGATCGCATACAGCGATATGACCACCTGTCGCTACCTTTATTAACATTGTAAATCTGTTTTTGAATTTATTTTATTAGGTATAGGTATACATATATTCACTTCACTTCTACTTATGTGTTAGTCCTTATCGAAACTCGTGGGCGAACGATCTAGCGCACATATTGACGTCCTTATCTAGTGCAAATACTCGCGGCGGGTGAGAACAGGCCAGTATGACCATGTTAGCGGACTGGGTCAAAGGTAGAGGTTATGCGGTACAAATTCAAATACTCTTTTCTGCCCTATTGCCGGGAAGCTTCTACTTTCGGTCCTCTACGCCAGTGGTTCTTAACCTTTTCAGTCCGGTCACCCCTATGACTAACTAGGGAACCTGATTTTACCCCTCCTCCCAATGGTAATAAAAAATAAAACGTGTACGTTTGTTGTATTGTTATAATTAGGTTAGCTATTACCCCCGTAAAATACCAGTTTTACCCCCACGGGGGTAATTACCCCTAGGTTAAGAACCACTGCTCTACGCTAACAAAGTTGCCGTTTTCCGGAAAGAAAGAAATGTCGGTTTCGTCTCGGCCGACAATTACATTTAGGTCGGTAAGTAAATAAGAACGCCTCAGGTTAGGTACAGTCATCAGCAGAAGTTGCTAAGCGGGCGAGGTGTTCAAAATTACCTTGACACGCTGTTATTCTATTAACAATAAAGTCGTGTCAAGATCATTTTGAACACCTGGCCAGCTTAGCAACTTCTGCTGCAGTGCTGACTGTACCTAACCTGAGGCTTTCTTATTAACCTACTGGCCATGGTATATATAAGTACTATTTTCTGCTCGACCGAGCCGAAAAGCAGCAACTTCGTTTAGAGCAGCGTGCCGAAAGTTGGCATTTTCCGGCCGAAGGTCAGAAAAAATAGTAATTAAATGTAACATTCTACCAACACTAAATAAATGATTTTCAAAGTTTTTAAGATAACGGCAACCGGCGACACCGGGGTGTAGAGGGATGACTGGGGTAAATTGGAGCAAAACTTAAAATGTGATTTAGGTACAGGACAATTTCTTAAAATAACACTCAAATCAATCGATTGGAAATAATAATAGATTTTGTATTATGTGTGGGCATTTTTTTAAAGAAGTTGTCAGGTAAATCACATTTTAAATTAAGTCCCTATTCACCCCATCCATCCCTATTCACCCCAGTTGACAATATTATTTTTTAACAGGTTGTCAAGGCACTTAGTAACATCTCGTCAATCACTTAACTAATGATAGTTTAGTCAATTAAAAGTAAATTAACGAGCCCAGTTCTAATGACTACGTTATCAGATTCAAAGTTAAACGGCCTGATTAACTGTTACAGATTTTACTGTGATACTCATTTGTTACAAAATTATTCAGCATCAAAATGTTAAGATCACTGAGAGTTCTGTGATAATGACTTAAACAAGTATTTCTATTTTTACATTTTTAAGCTTAAGAAGGTTATCGCGAGGTCTATAGCTCACAGAGCCTCTAGCATTATATTTGCTATGTATACATACAATTGATACAAAACAACAGCAATCTCCTTTCATTGTCACAGTATTACGCTACGTCTTACGTAGGCGAACAACGCGCGAACGCGGCGCCTGACATTCGCGTGCAAATCGCGCCGCACCGCGTTCGCAACGAGATCGCTTACGTAGGACACTTCTATGGGCATCAAAGGATTGATTTCGCCGCGCCGCGCCGCGCCGCGTTCGCGCGTTGTTCGCCTACGTAAGACGTAGCGTTAGATTAGCCTACAAATCGCCCTCTACTCGTAATAACACAGAATTGCTAATATTACATTACGCGGCGCTGTGCATTTTGATTCCATGTTGATTTAATTATGACTTGATGTGCTCTGATCAAATATGGACCCTTGTTTTATATTGTCTTACTGTACAAAGGTATATTTGATACAATATCTTTCTAAAGATAGGTAATGTTTTTTTAATGCAGTTGCTCAAAAAGTGCTACTTTACGTAGCTGTTTAGCGTGCGGAAAGTTGGTTATCTCGAACTAGTGCTTTTTACTTTTCCAATTTTTTTAAATTTATACTTGTTCCAATTCACGACTACTTATTGATGAGTGTTAATATTAGTTTCCTTTAAACGTCGTAATCAGCATAAAAACCTACCGTTAATGTAAGAATACGAAAAATATTACATATTTCATATTTAATTACTTACCTCTTCATCATTATAACACGTTTATTTTTTAATATTCAATATTGAAAATTCCGTTCTTAATAAGTTGACTGAATGAAACGGAATAGCTGCCAAACGCCCATAGATATAATATACTTAAAGACGACGTCTAACCGAGCTGTCACTGTTACCACTTTTGTTTAGTGTACGATTAACAATGTTTTTCTTATTTTTTCGCAACTGTATTAAAAAACGTCGTTCGATACACGTGCGGAAATGTCATTACTTCACGAGTACCGAGATATCTTGCTCTCGGGACGGCGGCTCTAAGACTCGGGACGAGTACCTTCCGCACTAGCATCGAAATGTACTATTACAGTACATACTATGGTCCTATTTTTCCGCACTAGTGCGTAAATTAGCACTTTTCGTGGATGTCAAAAGTTTAAAGGGCCATATGTACTGTAAAACGTTGTACGATACACGTGCGAATAGCTCGGTAATTCGAAACGAGTGGCGATAAATTAAAACACGACCGAAGGGAGTGTTCTAAAACGACACAAGTTGCGATTTCCTCCTTGCTATCTGAAGATACTGTATTGTTAGGGTTCCTTACCTCAAAAGGAAGAAAGGGAACCCTTATAGGATCACTTTGCTGTCCATCCGTCCGTGTGTCTCTTAAGACCCTTTTATCTCGGGAACGCGTGGAGGTATCGAGTTGAAATTAAAACCGTAGGTAGGTATACTCAAATCTCAGTCTCTTGAACATTGACGTATCTCTTAAAACTGTAAAAAAATTTTAAGTTTGAGTAAAAAAAAGATGGCCGTTTACGCCACAAAAAACGTATATTTCGACACTCTCAAGGGAATCAAAATTTATAGGGTAGGGAGGTACCTACTTACCGTTGACTTATAATAAAACTATGAAATTTGGCAAGTAATGTTGTCGTACTACAAGTACGAGAGAAATATCTCAATACTATAAATTTAAATAAATATATATAACTAAAATATGAAAAAATTTAAATCTGTACGGAACCCTCGGTGGGCGAGTCCGACTCGCACTTCGGGTTTATTTCAATAATGTTCCAAAACCCTCATTGGCACGAGGCAGGTTTTGAACCCACAAACTTGGGTTTAAAGGCCCCACACTATTGCACTTGGCCACCAGCTGATGATAAGTACTAAAGCCATATCATGACTCATTCCCTATGTCTAATCACTTAAATCTTCATCAATCGTATGTTCTCATTTTACTTTACGTACTTGACTTTGACCTTCCCAAACAAAAAGTGTACATTATTGACAAAGAAAAGCCTTCCGTATGAATCAATGATTGAATCATCCAATTTTTGATTACTCGGCTCGCTGTAGCACGTGGGGATGGCGTTATGCAATGTTGCGACAGTAATGTCCCAATTTTTTTTAGGTGAAAGTTTTCTTGTAATGCTGGTAATGATAACCCACGTTCGTGTTGCATACAGTTTTATCAAATTTAATGCTAATTTTCATTCGAAGTCTTTCTAAAGAGGCCGTTAGATAAATAGACTCGGCTTATGCTATAGTTAAATCAAAAACGCTCTTTGAAAATACAATGTATATAGAGTTAGACCAAGAAAAGTCTGCAGCGATCTTGATGGTCTACGCAGTGCAAGTGTTATTTATACGTCATAATTTCATAGGAGTATGACACTTGCACTGCGTGGGCTATCAAAATCGCTGCAGACTTTTCTTGGTCTAACTCTATAAGTACCTACGTGTCTTTCTTTATTAGATGTTTTTCCTAAGTGTTTTTGTATAATGCATAAATAAAATTAATGAATAGGTAGTCAAATAAGTAGGTTTATTATCATGACATGTCACAACTTTTGATGAATATTGGCATTGCCAGTGACATTGAGACTGACCTAAGTATTTATTTCATACAAAAAAAACTAATTAAATCCTGTCATAAAATAAATTTAGAGCAAAAAAATCCTGACGCGCGACCAAACCCGTGAAGTGAAAAAGCGATGATTTCATTTTATGGTTTTATGTGTTGCGTTCTCACATTCCATTTTTTCCTTGAGTCGAAAAAAGCCTGGTTAATTAATGATATTGTATAACACCTTCCCCATACACGCTTAGGTCGGTAAGAGTCTAATGTCATGACACTCATGACTTGTAGGTACCTTGACCTAATCGCATTCATGACTCAAACCGACATTTGATACTGAATCGTTTGGAACAGTATGCCTTCCGTTTCAATTACTTGTAATAATAAACTTAAAACTTCGTAAACACGCCATGTAGAGTCGAAGTGCCTAGCGCCCTGTTCGACGTTTTCCCTCTCCGTCGCACTTGTAAATTCGTACGTAAGTGTGGCAGGGAGGCAACACGTCGAATGTGGTTCGCGGTAGGCCCTCAGTACGGCTACCACCAGTTTGACACTGACATATTCGATATCGTCTTTTATTTCGTTTCGTTCGATAACTTACTTAATTTCTATGCATCTCGCTCGTACTCGTATATTAGTGTGAGCGAGATGAATAGAAAGTAAGTTACGCAATCGTTGCCGAATATGTCCGTTTGACATCGCTAAGGCAGTCGTGGTACTTAAGGCTATATTTCCTCTACACGATGGGCCAACGCCGGCCACTTCAAGGGACGCAGCCATGCGGTAGAATGAGATAGCAATATCACTTGCTCCCTCTAACGCATAAATGCGCACTACAGATTTAAGCCGACGTTCGGATGAAATTCCTTGATAAAAAATTAGAGGGCTTTCCGCGAACCACGTTCGACGAGTTGCCTCTCTATCGCACTTGTAAATTTGTCCGTAAGTGTGACAGAGAGGCAACACTTCGAACGTGGTTCGCGGTAGGCCCTCAGTAATGTTATAAAAGAAACTACAAGAGTGCTCGTAAACAACACATACAACAGTAGGGGAGACCGAGGTGAGTTGTGACATTGTCGATTTTTTAAATCTAATAACTGTTAGTGAGCTCGTAACAGTGTGCGTTTGTTAGCTCGCAACTTGAACTAACAAACGCGCGCTATTGCGACCTAGTTTTTAGTTAATAAAAAAAAATCGACAATGTCACAATTCTCCTCTGTCACTACTTACCTCGGTCTCCCCTAAATAAATAGATAAATATTATAGGGACATTCTTACACAAATTGACTAAGACCCACGATAAGCTCCAGAAGGCTTGTGTTGTGGGTACTCAGAAAACGATATATGTATATAATATATAAATACATACTTAAATACATAGAAAACATCCATGACTCAGGAACAAATATCTGCGCACAACACACAAATAAATGCCCTATACCGGGATTCGAACCCAGGACCATCGGCTTCGCAGGCAGGGTCACTACCCGCTAGGCTAGGCCAGACCGGTCATCAAAACAACAAAACAGTAATAAGCAAATAAGAAAAAAAATATTCTCGAGTTTGCCATTTTGAAGTCGAACCGGAAATCCTAATTGTTACCTAGTTAATGAATACATGCAAATGAGCAAGTCAAGAAAGGTGTCAAATGTCATCCGTAAAAGTAATTAATCCATGACTCTATGACATGCCCTAATGTTACTGAGTGAGTCAACCCGATATTCGACACCGAATTGATAGTAGACAATGACATGTTAATAATACAGATTGCTCTCCATAGTCATTACACCCTCTCAGCTAGCATAGAATTATTTACGTGTAACAACCTATTCCTTTGACTGAAAAAACATGCCGAGTATTTATTAACTAATATACATTATAAAATGACATGATGGCAAGCCCTCGACTGGAATCCCCAAGGAAAGAGGAAACGTTGCCGCCCAAAACAGACCTGGCGCCAGACTATTGTTGCAGAGGCGAAGGCTTGTGTAATACAGATTACACTTTGGTCTCCATTACGTAAACCCTCTCAGCTGGCATACAATTATTTGGGAGGATATCTTTCTATAATATGTAAGTGGTAAGTTCAGAACTTCGGTACTTAATGAAATAATATATTCTATAAATATTTTATTTCAGTAAGATAATAATAATGACGTATGATCTAAATTATTTATGTATAAAATTAAATAACTATTTTTTTATAAACGGAGTATGACATCATTTTTAGGGTTCCGTACCCAAAGGGTAAAACGGGACCCTATTACTAAGACTTCGCTGTCCGTCCGTCCGTCCGTCCGTCCGTCTGTCACCAGGCTGTATCTTACGAACCGTGATAGCTAGACAGTTGAAATTTTCACAGATGATGTATTTCTGTTGCCGCTATAACAACAAATACTAAAAACAGAATAAAATAAAGATTTAAATGGGGCTCCCATACAACAAACGTGATTTTTGACCAAAGTTAAGCAACGTCGGGATTGGTCAGTACTTGGATGGGTGACCGTTTTTTTTTTGCTTTTTTTTGTTTTTTTTTTGCATTATGGTACGGAACCCTTCGTGCGCGAGTCCGACTCGCACTTGCCCGGTTTTTGATATTACTGTATTACATATGGCTTAGCTTTAAAGCTGATCACTGACTAACAGTCCGCCGGACGATATCGGCCGGTCAGTTGTTCGGAACTGTCAAATTTTCGTTCTAACTGACAGGCCGATATTGTCCGGCGGCCTGTTAGTCAGTGGTCGGCTTAAATCGCACATTTTTAAATATTACTGTTTTATATTTGGGATTTTTTTTTAAGTGTTTAGCTAATATATTTTTTTTAAGTGTTTAGCTAATATAATCGAGAGACCTCGCTAATCGGAACTATAATAAGGACCCTAAGCACGAAAATTTTCGTAGGTACATTGACCCGCGATTCTATATCACTATCCAGCCGATGAGCCTGCGGTCAGTGCTCTAATGCGCGAGTTGGAGAGCGAAAAATGTATGCGCATGCGTCAATGGGTCAATGATGATTAGAAGTCTATATTATTTACCTGTCGTGGTAAGTACTTGATATAATTGTGTTATACATATTGGGCGAGTTAAGTAGGTCAGTTCGTAATAAAATTAGGTGTTCATTGATATACGATGTATTGTTTAGATTGCTTTATTGCAATGGCTTGTTGAAATGGGAGTTGTGAATATGAATGCTTATTTTGTATTTTGTACTGTAGGTATTGTAGGTAGGTAAGTGTTGTTTAGAATACCAAATAAACCGCCTTATTTATAAAAATGTGTTAATTAGGTTTTATTCCTTTCTTAATTTAGTATTACAGATTAAGACAAACGATTAAAATGTACATACACTTGGTGTTCAAAAGTGCATGGAAATGTTTCCACCGTAATACTAAGACATTACGGTCGACATCTATCCATGCACTTTTCTAATTGAGGCTTGTAGGACGTTTATGAGTAACGCCAAAAGAAATTAAAAGAAAACACATAAGTCATGTTTAGGGGTCATCCATTAATTATATCACACGTTTAGGGGGAGGGAGGGGTCAAGAAAATGTGACATATTGTGACATGGGGGAGGGGGGAGACACAAACTTTGTGACGTCACTTTAACTTCATCAGTAACCGAAGATTTATTTAAATTATTTTATTCGCTGTACATTTAAATAACAAGTTTTTAAAACGATAATCGTTTTTATTCGTTTAATTTTCTTTCCTAAGCAGTTTTGGGTTATAAAATTACTAATATTTATATCGTCAAAAATATTTTGATAAAATATTAATAATACTTAGGTACTTACTTAATTCGATTTGGCGATTTCGTAGAAAAAATGTGACGTCACACTAGGGGGGGAGGGGTTTGCCAAATGTGACCAAGTGTGACAAGTAGGGGGGAGGGGTCAAAAAACCTAGAAATTTGTGGGACGTAATTAATGGATGACCCCTTAGTACCTACGGCCAAGGAATTTGATTTCAGTGCCATTTCGTACTTTGTCACAGTGACAATAATATGAGGTCCCTAGCGACTTTCATATTGATTCTCACTGTGACAAGGTACAACATGGTACTGAAATTAAATTCTTTGACCGTACAGTCGCCATCAGATATATCGGAGCGGCCAAGCTGTTCACAATATCCGAACAAGCACTCTAACGCCTTGACAATAGAGGCGTGCTCAGATATTTATGAGCACCTTGGCCGCTCCGATATATATGATGGCGACTGTACCTACCAATTTATTTGCCCCAAACAATCATAAGTTTACCTGCAAGTAAACTATCGTTCCTATCCGTCATTTCTTAGAATTAGATAAGACCCCAAACCACAGAGAAATAAATACATAGAGTGCTCACTCCATACATCACTTTTAGTGCCAAAACGACTATTATTTTCGTAGTCAACATCTAGCATCGAGTAGCGGAATTATCGGTACTGCAAATATATCTGAACACGCACTCTAGCGCCTCGGCAATGGAGGCGTGTTCAGATATTTGTGAGAGTCTCGGCCGCTCCGATTTATCTGATGGCGACTGTACATGTAGGTACGGATAAGTACGAGCGAAATGCACGATAAAATAACTTAATTCAAATATAATTTTGTTGTCAGTACGTTCGAATAGGCCTGTAAAATTGATACTATTTTAGTATATAGAAGCGCTCACGAGAGGTCATCCCCTTTCTTAATTAAATCTAAAACACAAAACACCAAATCCTCAAACAAAAACCGTATTAACGAAATAGGTAAATAAGAACAGTGGTCGACACATGTGATAATTCAGAAGTCGGGCTCTTTTTGCCGGGTGTACCCCCCCAGGAACTGCATCTCTGGCCGTAGCGAAACACGGAGAAAGATTTGTGTGGATACGATCAGGATTCCCATCTTCACCAATGAGATAGTTGACACTTCTCAACTGTGCATTTCTCCAGAAATTTCCTGCCTGGCTAAAGTTACTGCTGGATTCTAACTTTAAGATACGTCAATTAATAGATCTAGAAACGATATGTATAAGATGTGTCAGTGTCAAATGTGACGTTTCTTCAAACACATACGTCACTTTTGACACTGACATATCTAATCCATATCGTGTCTAGATCTATTAATTGACGTATCTTAAAGTTAGAATCGGGCCGTTAGAAGTGAATGAATTGTCGCCCAGTGTTTCCGGACCGATACGACCTTCTAGGAAAAATATTAAATAAAATATCCACAATATTTTCCAATATAAAGGATACTACAATAATACTATATAACTAATAACTATTAAAATATCAGTTACAAAAAGTCAGGTGACAAGCAAAAGTCACTAACTAACATAATTGAAATGATTGGACAATAAACCGTGTTACAAGTGTAATAAAGTGCATTGTTACTTTATTTTTTTGATAGTACTTAGTGAGTTTTGCTTGTCACCCGACGAAATGCACTGGAAATATCTGTACACCTGGCTTTATGTTGTAATTCTGACCTCTATGTTATCGCATCGCATGCCAACGAGCACAAGATTCTTTGACCACGTTATAATATAAATTATGAACATGCAATTAAAGTGCGCTTGGTACGAGCTCTTCGATATTTCTGTATAAAGCCGAAACGTGGATCCTGTAAAACAGTTGGATTAGAAAAGAAAAGAAAGAAACTGCTTAATTAAAATGAACATCATCACCAATGTGCCGATCACATTTAAATGCATATAAAACTTTTCACCAGCAACCTCCAACCTCCTCCTGGCTTTGCTCCAGGCAACGATGCAGATCGCCGAAGATCGAGAGGCCTGGAGAGCAGTGGTAGGAAGAATAACCCATAGGAGTCACGTCCCTCAGACGTGAGGTCACGACCACGAAGAAGAAAACTTTTTTACATGTATTTAATACCATCGTACTCTTTTTGTGTTTGCATTTAATATCAGGTTTTATAAAATCAACCAAGATGACAGATATAATAATAATAACTGACACACTTAAGTAACCAAAGATACAGGTTAAACATAACCATTGAGGAAGCACGTACACCCCCAGTTGGCCAACTCGCTGATAAAACACATAATACGATAGCGTATCAATGCCATTCTTTCGTTCCCTTTGACAAGCATGTCCGCGCGAACCGGTTATACTCGAGCGAGACAGAAACATATCCCAATTGGAGTGAAAAGGATGGAAAACTGACAGGGAGCACAATACAAACACGGAGAGATAACCTATGTAATATAGTTGATGCAAAGGGCCTACTGCATCAGAATCCTTTCCAATCTAAATAGCACTGTATTGTGTTCAAAATAAGGTTTAGATTTAAATGTGACAGGGGATTGATTTAAGGCTTTTTGTAGTTTAAATTGGGCCTCGATTCTGATCGTGCTTTCTAAGAGTGCTGACATGAAATGGTCGATTTATTCTATCAGTAATTTTTGTACAAACTTTGGGGTATTATGGCTACCGGTGGCTCGACAACCGGTCCGGCCTAGTCGGTAATGACCCTTCCTATAAAGACGATGGCCTGGGTTCGAATCCCGGTAAGGGCATTTGCATTTTTTGGGTTTATTTGCATGATTTTGCAGGTAAATAGTTGCGGTGTCAATAGACAAGGCGTTAGCCGTAAGGGCCAGCTTGAAAACTAACGACTATTACCAGTCATACCAGTACGTGAGTACAGTTTTTAGTAGTAATAGTTCAGTTGAAATAATATAAAAATATTTTCTATAATATTACACCCAAAATAATATACAGTGTGTATCAGAACTATCAGAACGAAAGGCCAAGAAAGAGACCCATTAATGTTTAGGCCATACTGAGCAACTTTTACTATGGGACCAAACCCGAAAACGCGGAAAAAAAATGGACTCTCCCATAGGAAATTTCAACATCAGGCCAGCAAAATGTATGAAACATCCAATTTTTTTCTGCGTTTTCGGGGTTGGTCCCATAGTAAAAGTTGCTCAGTATGACCTAAACTCCTAAACATTAATGGGTCTCTTTCTTTGCCTTTCGTTCTGATACATACTGTATATACCTAATGTCATAGCTAACCATCCAATCATTCTTAGCTTAAATTATAATCAGTTCAAACCTCAAAAACTAATACCATCATTCAACTCTCAACTCAAGCTTTAGTCATCATAATAAACCCCCACTCAAAAACCAACCTTAACACAGGTATACAAAGTCTCAAATCCTTTAGATCGGTGTTGGAGAGAAACCTCGCTTGACTGTAAGTTTATGCCTTCGGTCAAGGATAACGCAGTGCTTTTATCGGATAAAAAGACGTAAGCGACATAGAAATTGTATGGACTTAGGACGTTTTTAAAGAATTTTGCGCTGGAGTAACGGAGGGGCCGATGCTAGGTCCTTGGTGTTAAATAAGTGTTCTATGGATATGTCGGTATATTTATTTGCAACGCACTGTGTGGAAAGTTAGAACGCTTATTAACATGGGTTTATCTATGTGTGGTTGCTTATCAATATTATAATAAGTGCTTTTAAAGACAACAACAGTTCTGTGCGTAAACACAGTCCATACCTTTAATGGGCATTTAAAAAATGATAATATTTCATGATTGAAAAAAAAGTCAACCCAATTAATATGATCTAAGGTAGCTAAGGTATTACTTGTACCTTATACACTTAAACGGAAAGGAAATACCTAAACTATCAAGGTTTCAGTTTTAATTTACTACATACTAATTCATTAGTTATGCAAGCTTACCAATTGTCAATTTTATTTAAGATATAAAACAATTAATTGTCAATAATTGGTAATAATAATAAAAAACATTAAAACTAACTATGAATTAAAGATTTCAAAACTAAACTAAAATTTAAATAAACCTAGGTACTTAAAATTTAAACTAATATTATTTCACGCAGACGGGGTGAAGCTATAGTGACTATATCAATTATAAAATGACCACTATATTATAGTGGGAATGAAATACTATTTGATACAAAATTTCTGGTTACTTGAGAATCCTTTATCATCATCATCATATCAGCCAGAGGATGTCCACTGCTGGACATAGGCCTCCCCCAATGACCGGTCTTGCGCCACCCGCATCCAGCGGACTCCCGCGACCTTTACCAGGTCGTCAGTCCACCTTGTAGCACCTTGTTGTTGTATGTTGTTGTTGTTGTTGTATTGTTGTAACAGGCTAAATAAATAATAATTTAACTAAAGGAAACCGACAAATTAAGCGACTAAGTATACCGCTGAGTAATAAACAGTTAGGTCGTGTAAAAATAATTATTTACAAATAAATGCTCTTTAGAATCGTCATTAGATACCGCTGTCCCGTTTTGATGCGGTTTTTCTTAAGGTTAATAACGACGTACAACTAAATTAAATGTTAATAAGTTCTGTTAAAGTGAAATAGGTACTAGGTAATAGGAAGGTGCTTTTTAGCGATAAGACCACCTGTTGTTTAACCTCTTCTTCCTGTATTATTTGTATTGTTTTCTGTAATGAGGTGTGCAATAAAGAGTATTTGTATTGTATTGTACTAGGTATACTTGGAAGCGTTTACAACATTAATTTCATATTTAATAAAGATAACAATGAAACCTATATTTAAAACCAACTTTATATTAATAAACTTTTAACTATTATGTTAAGTATAGAGAAATAAATGAATAAATAAATTTCACTTCATTATCCTAAGAAGAATCGTGATGGCGCGATTCAGGATTTAAACTATCAAGAAACCAGCGCCATCTAGTGATCACTTCGACAAATAACTCAGCTAAACAACTTCGATGCGGCATATCATGTTTATTCAGCATAAATCAATACGGTGTCGTTGTCATTATTGTAAGAGCGTAGGGTCTGAATCCTTGACATTTGCGAGCAAATCACTTAGACACGACTTGTATTCGATGTAGCGTCGGCAACGGTTTAGGTCTACTTTACCAACAATTTCATTTAGTTTCATCAAAGACATATGTAACTTCGTATCTTCTTCCTCGCGTTACCCGGCATTTTGCCAAGGCTCATGGGAGCCTGGGGTCCACTTGACAACTAATCCCATGATTTGACGTAGGCACTAGTTTTTACGAAAGCGACTGTCTTCTGACCTTCCAACCCAGAGGGGAAACTAGGCCTTATTGGGATTAGTCCGGTTTCCTCACGATGTTTTCCTTCACCGAAAAGCGACTGGCAAATATCAAATGATATTTCTTACATAAGTTCCGAAAAACTCATTGGTACGAACCGGGGTTTGAACCCGCGACCTCCGGATTGAAAGTCGCACGCTCTTACCGCTAGGCCACCAGCGCTTCCATACAGCGCTTACATATGTAACTTCGTATAAAATGAATAAAGTCTTAGAAAAAAACGTGCCTCGGAAATCAAGAAAAAGTCATTTTCGCATAGATGGCGCACACACCTTTAGCCTATGCTCGGCTAGATGGCGTGACGACACCGTTTCATATTTAACAATTTTAACACACAGATATGAGTAAATGAGCATGGATCAAAATGATGTAAAAATAATAAAATCATTTATCCATATATATAATTTTTTTTCATAATTTTATACGTTTTCATTTTGAGTTTTAGTCGTGTGTCGATAGATGGCAGTAATTTTACTGTGACTACAAAATTCACAATGACAGGACCCCTCTATACTATCTATTCTTTTTGGTTTTATGGTGACACTCTGTCGTCATCATGCGACTTCCAAACTATGGGTGCAAATTGATGGTTTATCCCCTAGCCGCCCAGAGACCTATAAAAAGGTCTCCCGTTCCATTCTAATTTGAACTTTGGGTTGACAAAATAAAATTTCATTTTGCTTGGCAAGGTTTGACGTATGGGCGGCTAGAGGTTATTAATCGATTGTGTGCTAATCGATTTTTTAATACTCCGTTTAATCAATAATCTTTTTAACAAATTAATCAATTATTTTTGATAAATATGATTGAAATGAAAAATCGATATATTTAAGTAGATCGATTCGTGGAAATCCGGGCTCACAGAGAGGTACTAGTTTTCGTTAAGATACTCGTATGATTCGAATCTTTTGAAACTCGAGTTCTGTTCAACTTGTAAAAGACCCGAGTCTGTTGTAGAGACTTGAGTCCTTTTCAAAGAACTGTCTTTTTTATACATTTTATTTAATGCATTGTCTTCAAGTATAATTCATGGCTCGAATTCTTATGAGTTGCACTTAAAAAAGATTTCTATAAACGAGTCGACTCGAGCAGTCTATTTGCCTGTCGGTACCGAGGACTGTAATCCAGTTTCGTATGGAAACTATAATTACGTTATTATATTTACTATAGTTATTAATATCGGCACTTGACTCAATGAAAACGTTTGCATAATAATCATATTTTACTGTTGCCCGTAGATCTGCGTGATATAATATAATATAGTTATCATACAATTTTCAATTCATTGAAATGAGAATATATATATATATAGGTCCTTAGACATTTATAATTGCGACTGTACATGTTTATTAATATACTTACTTCAATTATAATGTTTTTGTGTGAATAATTGTTCAAACGATATTTTTGTTTCGAATTTCTTTTAGGTAAGTAAGGTTCTGATGGTCAAATATTGACGTTTGACAATTCATCATTAATTGGAGTAAAAAGAAAGATGGCCGCAATTTGCGAACTTGTTCGCGGTAGGCCCTAAGCAAGTCACTAGCGGCACAGAATAAATAATAATACTAGGTACAGAAGACACACTCTAACAAAACGCGTCTGTTACGATCAGCACAGATATGGCCGCTAGGTGGCGACAGCGCCACGCGCGGCTTATGGCAAACCCCAAAATTGGGGTCGAACGGATGCACTTTTAGCTACCTGTAGCAAAGCGACGAAATCGCGGAGTGAGCCACGCCTGCTAGCGGCCCGATTCGACGAAGATACATCAAATATTACGTCTAGATACAATATGGATTAGATATGTCAGTATCAAAAGTGACGTTTTTGTTTAAAGAAAAGTCATTCGGTAATATTTCACGTATCTTAGAGTTCGAATCGGGCCGTAGGTGTAAATACTTGTAGTATGTACATGTACAGTCAGCAGCAGAAGTTGCTAAGCGGGCCAGGTGTTCAAAATGATCTTGACGCGACGTTATAGTTAAGAGAATTAGAGCGTGTCTAGGTAATTTTGAACACTTCGGCCGCTTAGCAACTTCTGCTGCTGACTGTACTGTGTAACTCTCACTAAAACTGAGTCTAATCTTTCTCTTTGATGTTAGTAAACATGATACCTGTCCTTAATCTACATTTTCGCACCATGCGTACATTATTTTCGCGAAATCACTGACGTAACTATATTGATAATAAAGATGAGATGTATTCGTAGAAACGTTATCAGCCACTCAATTCGAGGATGTCCTGATTCTCAAGTGCTTACTTATTTTAATAATAATGAAAAATGTAACACTCTGATAAGCTAAATAGGAACTGTATTTGATAAACGCAAATCCGGTACCTAATGTTTTTAATGTACAGTTAGCAGCAGAAGTTGCTAAGCGGGCGAGGTGTTCAAAATGATCTTGATGCGACTTTATTGTTAAGAGAATAAGAGCGTGTCAAGGTAATTTTGCACACCTCGCCCTCTTAGCAACTTCTGCTACTGACTGTACCTACCTATAGTAAATTAAAGGGCCGATTTTTAGGAATGATTTTTTTTATTGAATAAATAGTCTTACCGATTCTGTAGGTAGTCAACTGTTAAAATATATCCCGTAGTTCTGTTCTTAATTCGCTGTCATAAGAGGTATGTGACATATTTTTGAGTATGATGTGTGCACCCATATTTTCACACTTGACTGTAACATCAGGCGAATCGTCTGCTCGTTTGCCTCATAAGAGGGTCAAAATTATTTTAGTCTTGTTTCTGACCACTCTGTCACGCGTTTATTGCTTATTTTTAGCTATAGATTACGAGTATATTTAATATGAAAAAAAATACTGATTTAAACTTTCACGATGATTAAATATTAGTGTATTTTTAACTTGAGCCAGTCTTCTCCGAGACCATGGGGCCAACGCCGTCATAGAAACGTCGGAGGTAAATATTAAAACTTAAATACGCGATTAAGTCCCGTTGTGCAATTTCAGAATGAAAAAAAAAATCATCATCGTCATCATAAATTAAGAGCTTTGCTAAAAACATAAAAACTAAATTTCTTCTCATTCATACAACAAGCTCCACTCCGTCACATTTTTGGGGACAAAAAACCAGACAACGAAAATAATTTTGACCCAAAAAATACATACAACGGCACTACCTACTATATCTTATAAGGTGCAGGGGGCAAGACTGCGGGAAAATTTCAACTAATAGAAATATCTTCCATGTTTTACATTATTAGGGAATGCAATACCGGGATACCAGGATCCCGAAATACCGGGATCCCGCATGCAATTTGCGGGATTAATCCCACTCGTAAATTAAGCGGGATCCCGCGGGATTTGCGGGATCGAAGAGCGACGTGGTTCTTACGTGTTACTACAAGGAACACAGGCTCGGGCACGTGCCTACTGGCGAAAATTCTTCACGGAACCTAAATGCATCTATGGAGGAAAGGGGTAATGACACGGAAGAGCATTTTGCCCGAATTTGTCTATTTATTTCATCACACTTGCTCGTAAAAGGTGTTATTTTACGTAGGCGACGCGGTTCGTAAATCTTAAATTTGTACCCAGGGAATATTGTTATGTAGGAACGTCCGAAATTAGGCAGATTTTTTATTGTTTTCCCTCTTTTTTCCTCACAGGTGTGATGAAAAACATTGTGTGTGCCATGAGTGGTACAGGAATTACGAAATCGCGTTAATTAAGCCTTTACACACGTTCTTAAATTCTTGATTACTGTCATTATACCGTATTCTTTTAATACAAAATGTACTATTTCTAATTTTAGTTTACTTTTTGTTTTCAACCTTCAAATTTAGTACTAATTCGTAAAATTGTATACTAACTTGCGGGATCCCGCAAATACCGGGATCCCGCGGGACTTAAAATGGCAATCCCGCGGAATACCGGGATTGAGTTCCTCATGCGGGATTGCATTTCCTATACATTATTAACTAGAGTCACACACAACACACACAACACATCTTTTTCGCTATCTGGACATATATGAATATGACACTCTAGTTTATAGTGTAAAACATGGAAGATGCTTCGATTAGTTGTAATTTCTCCGTAGTCGAAATTGTCCCCCTGCACCTTACTAGGTAAGTATACCGGGTGTGGCCTGTAATATGAGCAAAAAATTAAACTGTAGGCTGTCTGTGTAGACCAACATTTGTTCAGCGACTTTTAAAAATAACTTGTAGTTTGATTTTTAATACACTTTCAAGTTTATTCTAAGACGCAATGTATTGCGAATTTTGCTATGTTTAAGGCGTGACAAGCAACGTCAATCACAATGATATGGCGTGGCGATGGCGTCCATTGAAGATAATATTTATTTTGTATGAAAAATGGGGAGTCTAAATACTTCATAATTTTTAAAAGTTGTTGAACAAAAGTGTCACCGTTTGAGGAGTACAATCTATGTTTTAATAATTTGCTCGTGTTACAGGCCACACCCGGTATATAAAGCCCATAGCTTTCAAAAAGCTAACCAACTCCTGCGGTTGCCTCGCACGGACTCGCACCGCACATGTTATCCGAAGGTCGATTTGACGGCCAAAGACACGCCAAGTCGCAAACTTTACCTAACAGACAGTATAGACAAGTAAATTACTAAGACTGTCAATGTACATACAAAACGTTTTTCGCTCGCATAGACTAGGAATCCTTTATGGCTCCTCTACACGATGGGCCAACGCCGGCCACTCCAAGGGACGCAGCCATGCGGTAGAATGAGATAGCAATATCACTTGCTCCCTCTAACTCATACATGCGTCCCTTGGAGTGGCCGGCGTTGGCCCATCGTGTAGAGGAGCCATTAGACCGAGTTTAGAGCAATTATTTCATGCAACTGATGATGCCAAAAATGCGGGGGTGCGCGGGACGAGGTGAGCGAAGTCCCGTGCCGTGATTGGACCGTTCAAAGGCACGGACGTCACACAAAGACACTTTCGAATCGAACATGGAGGAAAATTACCGTATGCGTGGCAGAGGGGGTAGCGCGACTATGCTCAGTCTGGAGGATGTTTTGTCTGTGGTCGCTCGTAGCGAGATCTCACCTGCCGGCCTAGCCAAGGTTACAATCGCTATCGCTTCGACAACGAAAAGCATTATGTCTCTCTATCACTCTTCTGTATTAGTGCGACAGTGACAGTTGCGTTTCGATCGCTACGGAGCGTAAGCGATCGGCATCTTGGCTACGCGGCCTGTATCGGGACCATGAGTCACTGACAGTCTCAAAACTGAGCGGCTACCGCGAAAACCGAAATTCGCAAATTGCGGGGATCTTTCTCTTTTACTCCAACGAAGGCGTAATTAGAGTGACAGAGAAAAATCCCCGCAATTTACGAACTTCGATTTTCGCGGTTATAGCCCTGACATAACCAAGTCAGGGTTTTAAGCACTCCTAACTGTAACTGTAAAAGTCCTTGGTGGAGGCCTTCACCCGATGAGGAGTTCTTGTCCATCACAAATAATTATAAGTATATTTAATAATACATATGTGAATAATTGCTTAACAATAACAATAAATAATACATTATATAAATACTTATAAATATATGCCAACTTATTTTGTTGTAATGTATGTTGGACTTGAAATAAAAGGCTTATTTATTTTTATTTATTTTATTAACCGTAACGGATCACTACCCAGGATACCGTAACCATGACAACGAGTGACAAGAAAAAGTTGATACACCCCTGGTACCTGGGACCCAATACCGGTATATTTTTCATACAAATAAACCGGTATTCAATTTCGGTATCACGGTTGTTTATGTATATTTATGCACATAATTTAACTAATGTGATAAATCATTATGCTTACCTAAATACTATTGTATAATATCAGAGAATTGTGAAAGGTATAAGATATTTTGATTTTTAGTTATACCTACCGGTAACCAGGCCTCGGAACCGGTTTTTTTTTTAAAACCCGAAATAGCCTAATATTTTTAATTATTTTATGCTCTTTACGTAGGACTGTATCATGTATTTAGGTAACAACTACGTATTATTAGATTGTCCCATTAAAAATTAAATAATTAACCAAAGAACGAAAAAGAACTTTATAATACCGGTATTTTTTGTATGAAGAAAAAACCGGTTCCGAGCCTTGCCGGTAACGGTCCCTGATACTAAGAAAAATTTGGCCAATGAAACATTGCCCAAAAATATTTCGAAGCATCCTTGGCGTCTTTCAAGTCTCTCTCTACATTATAATACTAGTCTCTGCTAAACCCCAATCCCTGAAAGACCTTAAGAAATTCGGCCATAATTGCACAGCGCGCGTCAAACCGGCGGGCCCAGGAGGCCGATTATATTATAAACATTTGATTAAGGTTGTATCCAGAGCTCAGAAATGATGAGCTATTTGCCTAATAATATGACGTAAGACATGTCAAAATATAAGATAAACATCTCACCCTGTCCGACCTCTGGTTACTGGTGGTGGTGGAGGTTCTGGTGGTCTGGTAATTGGTGGTTGGTTGGGGGTTGGCTGGTCTGGTGGTTGGTGGTGGTGGATCTTACTTTGATACAACCTCGACTTTTGTTACTAAGCATCTCACGCGCACCAAAAAGTGCGAGCATAGTTGAGCATACTACATACTATAGAACAATTCACAAACCTGCTAGTGTGACTTGTATTGTTGTGCGCGACTTAAAGTATGGAGTCGCGCACGACAACCAGGTCTCAGGTAACGACAGCAGGTCTGATTGCATTTAATTACCAGGGTGCGAAGCCAACGTTTCAATAATTGTTAACGCTCCGTACACTGTAACAGTCGCACTAATAAGGAAGAGTGATAAAGATAACTACGCTACGCTACTGAGCTTTAACGATTGGCACATTGGCTAGCCTGGTTGCTTTTCATTAGTACCAATCAGCGTGAGCCGATAAAGCTGATTGGTCCTCATCAAAGGTCTGACTTTCCATGATCACATTGTTGACGTGTGTAAAAAGGCTAATAAAAACCTAGGTTTTATCATGCGGACCGCTTCCCAGTTCCGAGACACCAGGATTGCTTTGGTCTTGTACAATGCTTTTGTCCGTAGCCGGCTGGAATTCAACTGCATCGTATGGGATCCGGATGACCAAAAGTACAGGGATATGATTGAGAGAGTACAAAAAAAATTCGCTCGGTACCTCTATAAGAGGCTATATGGCCGCTATCCTTTTCTCTATCCCTCGTTGTTCGTGGCAGGTATGGTCGGATTGGAGACGTTGGAGTTCCGGAGGAAAATACTTCTCGAGATCCACTATATCTTGCTTTTCCGGGGTAAAGTGGATAATCCTTGTGTGCTCTCGAGTATACGGCTGTTCGTCCCCACCGACTATGTGCGCGCGGGCGCTCGACGCCGGCATGCGTTGTTCGCAGTCCCCGCGACGCGCACGCAGTACGCGCGCAGAGCGCCCACGTCGAGAGCTCTCACACTTCTAAACGGTATAGTTGGCTCGGTCCAAGATGCTGACCTTTTTAATGATAACTTGGGTGCTTTGTACTCAAAAATATCTCAATATTTAATTGTTTTTATCGGACGTCCCTAGACTAAAGCGGTTGGTTGATGATTATGAATTGTTTCTTTTTTGTTTACTTGTCTGTGTCTTTTTACTTGTCTTGTGTATTTGTAAAATATTAATGTTTGTCAATTGACATGTTTTTTCCATGTTCTGGCGTTTGGTTTCCGCTGTAAGCCGAACATGATTGAAAATAAATAAATAATAATAACGACCCCACGGACCCGAGTGCTCCCGAGAGTCGGTCAGGGTCTCCGTCTCCGGCGTGTCTTCGTCGGTCGGAGTGGACCCCAAGGGGACCCGCAGGACTCTCAGCTCTGGCTTGCCTTAATTGGCCGTCCAGAGAGGAGTCGTTAGAGCTATATGCTCCAGGGGTGGAAGTGAAAGATGCATAAGACGCGAGTTGGCACAGTGGCTGTTAACAGCCACTGGGTAGAAAGCGGCGCACACCTCTCGACACCCCTGTGCCGCTCACACCGATGTTGCTCCTGGTCGTCTTCGCGACGGCAGTTTCAGGGGCCCATCTAGTTAGCGGCAAGTCACCGCCTGCCTCGATAACTTGTGTAAACATTGTTATGGCAGGTGTCCGTACGTCTTTGTAATAACCCAGTCTCATAGTCCACCCAAACTTCAATCCATAGACCGGTATACTGTTCTCTTTTTCTACAATAGCCCCAATGCCTGCTGAGACCGGTTCATGGGTCTATTGTTGCACCTGTGAACGGGTTCCAGCAGGCGTTCTACATGACATAAAAACTCTCCAAGGGGCCTCTACGTGTTGGATCTGTGTCCCCACGCAAGCCTATAAAAAAACCGGGATTTACAGGCCCGTGATTCCAAAAAAGGAGGAACAAATAATAATCATGAAAATCGTATCAAAATACGATGAAAAATGTGTTATAACAGAATAGGCCTACAGGTTTCTCTCAATAAAAAAGCATTACGCTAAGTCGGGTGCCAGCTGCCGTGCGGTTTGTGGGGGGAGAGGGGTTTGATGTTTTGTGAAACTGAAAACGATATATCATTAAATAACATCACCATTCCACGATTTACTAAGGCAGGTTTACTCGAAGGACTACAAAGGGAAGTCAGTGTGGGGGGAAAGGAGTATTCAGGTTTCTGTAGGGACAGCAACGTAACATAATACACCTTTGGTATTTCAGGCGTTTATATGCCACGGCAACCACTTATCATAAGACAAGCCATGATCGTTTGCCGACACAGAAGAATTGGCGCAAACACTAAGTTTTTATAAAGCCTTTAACCATAATCTAATAAAACATGGTCTTCTCTTCCCAGAGTGACACAAGCCTACGTCACAATAACATTGCCACTTTGTATAGCGCTATTGCGTACTATTATATAGCGCTGTCGCATGATGACGTAGGCTTGTGTCAGTCCCGTGGTCGGAAGAGAGTACCAGGCGGAGTATATTATTATACCATGGCCTTTAACGACTTTTTTTGCTTTTTCACTTTACAGTTAAAAGGGGAAACTATAATAAGCGTTTTCCTTCAAAGACAACTTATTGATAAATTTATATCATATTGCAAACATATATACAACATGTAAAAATATTTTTTATCAATAAATGATCGTATCGTATCGTATAATTTAATAAATAACACTACTTAACATACACCTAATCACATTATTTTACTACATACATTAGGAAATTAAATTAAAAAGCACGAAAATTACCCGCCAGCTCCCAAACTACAGGGCTTTTCAAATATTTATTGCTGGTCACGAATTAACCTGCGTCAGGTGGTCGTGCTGCCGTGACGCACACTAGTGCGATAGTTTTCAACTAAATAATACGTAATTCATGAGTTTGCTACACTTATTTCGATAATTGTTATTAATTATGAAAAACAATAAAAGTGAGTATTGTTTGTAGTTTTTGTTATAATTATTAAATACTTGGCGAATGAAATGCTAGGACAGAAAAAGGGAAGGTTATGTTATTGTAGGTAATCACTAAAATTTGGAATATATTGTAACTTAGTGTTTATAATACAGCGTACCTATGTTTTGAATTCTGTTCATACGTGAATCTATTCATTTATAGTTCAGGGTGGCCAGTTATTGGCTGGTGGCCAGTTTCTGGCGAATTACCCTATTCCAACATGACTTTTCTTATTGTTAGATATGTGTCATAAATTCATATTTAATTCTCATAATTACTCAAAAACAGATTTACAATGTAAATAAAGGTAGGAACAGGCGAGAAGCGATCTCTTCCAGACAACCTACTTGAGTTGCCACTAACCGGTATTCATAATGACCTCAATAACTAGAAGTACCTTTGGCAACACTATCCTAATGTCCAGAGTGGTCCCACCAACTAGTATTGGAAAACGATTATATAAATCAAGTGAGGGTCGCTGCAGTTCGGGAGGTGGTAAAAACAATATTAGTGGGAACGGGAGATTTCTTCAACACATTCATTGGCACTAAGGGCCCGATTCAGATTTTGGAATAGACATCTATTAGATATCTTTTAGACATCACCAAGATACGATAACGATATGTTTAAGATCTAACCTGTCAAATTTGACATTCGCGCGATTCTGGAGATACTCTTGAACGATATCCACAGGATATGACTTACACGCGTATTCGGGAAACGAGATAATCACAAGATCTAGAGACGATATAGAGATCAACTAGATTTACATTAGATATCGACTAGATGTGACTTGGATATCTAAGTCATAACTTGTCGAAATCGTTCAAGAGGACCTCCAGAATCGCGGAAACGTCAAATTTGACATATCTATCTTACAAATATCTTTAAATTATCAATATCCTCCTCAATAACTAGAAGTACCTTTGGCAACACTATCCTAATGTCCAGAGTGGTCCCACCAACTAGTATTGGAAAACGATTATATAAATCAAGTGAGGGTCGCTGCAGTTCGGGAGGTGGTAAAAACAATATTAGTGGGAACGGGAGATTTCTTCAACACATTCATTGGCACTAAGGGCCCGATTCAGATTTTGGAATAGACATCTATTAGATATCTTTTAGACATCACCAAGATACGATAACGATATGTTTAAGATCTAACCTGTCAAATTTGACATTCGCGCGATTCTGGAGATACTCTTGAACGATATCCACAGGATATGACTTACACGCGTATTCGGGAAACGAGATAATCACAAGATCTAGAGACGATATAGAGATCAACTAGATTTACATTAGATATCGACTAGATGTGACTTGGATATCTAAGTCATAACTTGTCGAAATCGTTCAAGAGGACCTCCAGAATCGCGGAAACGTCAAATTTGACATATCTATCTTACAAATATCTTTAAATTATCAATATCGTAACTTGTTGAGATCTAGTAGAGATCTAATTCATTTCCCGAATCGAGCCGTTTGCGATCCGATTCACATCTAATAGATATCTTACTCTATCTAACGTAAAAGTGAACGAAAGCGAAAATTGGCAGTCGAAACTCAAAAATCGGCCCCCTTGTTAATAATTGGTTATACAGGATGTTTGGTACATCGTTTGCGAAATTAAAATAAATGGCAGATTATTCTCATGAGAATAATCTGCCATTTTAGGGAAGAAATAATTTTGCCCTCGATTTTTTCACTTCTACACGCGTAACAATTTGTAGATAATCTACGAAAAACATGCGTAGCTATGAAGAAAAAACGTAAGCAAATATTTTTATTCTAGGTATGAGAAGATAGCATATAACCTAAGTATCTGTCATTTGAATTTGGCAAACTATGTACTAGTATATACCAAATTACATGATCTCTGCGATTGTAATATTGACTTTATTTCGCTTATTATTAAGGTCGAAAATCAAATACTTACCTTAAACCATCTGCGAGCACAAATTAACTTTGATATAGGTACAGTCAACAGCAATAGTTGCTAAGCGGGCGAGGTGTTCAAAATGATCTTGACGCGACTTTATTGTTAAGAGAATAAGAGCGTGTCAAGATAATTTTGAACACCTCGCCCGCTTTGTGGGTGTCATTCTGAATCCCTAACAACGTTTGTCCTAAAATCGCTTGCCCTAACTGGTTTGTCCTATTGGGCACATGCCCTAACGATCAATTGTCATAACGATTATTTTCCATAATGTAAGGTTCTGAAAAATGGTTAGGTTTTAATTTGTACTTGCTGCCACAAAAGTGGGTTAGGTTAGGGTTAGAACTGCGACCCTCGCAGGTTAGGGAAAACAAAATTAGGGTTTTTAGTGTTAGGACAACAACTGATCATTATGACAAACAATATTAGGAAATGCAATGATAGGAGAAAAGACTTAGGGATTCAGATATAGATCCCCGCTTAGTAACTTCTGCTGCTGACTGTACCTACCTGTACTTATATAAAGGCCTTGGCTGTGAAGTTTTCAATGTCAATGTAAAAGTTACCAAAGTTTGTAACTATTACGCACCCTGTAATTTGTTACGTAACAATAATTTCATATAAGCTACTTGGCTTTATTGTAGAAGTTAAATATTAATAATGTCGATAAGATTAATTTTTAATTAGGATCAATTTACAAGTTTAGTTAGACTTGTGAAATTATTTCCAAGTATTATAGGTACAGTCGCCATCAGATATATAGGAGCGGCCAAGGTGTTCACAATATCTGAACACGCACTCTAACGCCTTGACAATACAGGCGGGTTCAGATATTTGTGAGCACCTTGGCCGCTCCGATATATATGATGGCGACTGTACATATAATATATGTAATATTATTACTTTGTGAATTTAGGTTATTGAGAATATTTTATGAAGAGGTTAAATGAGTATAATTTTATTGTTTAGAGTCGTTTTTATTTTGTTTAAGGTGTCCAATAAAAAGTTATTTCATTTAATTAATTCTTTACGATTAATAAATCAAATAAAATGCCTAACATTTAAATTACATAAATAAATAATAGTTTATTTTTTGTGTGCCCCACCCACACGTTTCATTAGGTAAGTATATTTCGATAAAAACATGGAAATATATACCTTACTATATATTTTCTATAAAAAAAATATTTTTTAATTGTGACACTATTTATTGCAAGTTTTGTCATGACGACTATTTTTTTATTATTATTTGGCCATTAATTAGGTCCGTTAAAGTATATTTTACTACATACTTATAGTTTGTTTTTTTTAGCATTAGAAAGAACTTGAAAGAAGATAAGCGATCTTGACATGTCTTTTAATTGAAAAACGCTTTTTAAGTCAGTAACTATTACTTATGAAAGCAGAAGAATATAAAAGATCGTATTAGATTCATAAATGTTACATATTTGCCATAAGTTATTTTTAAAAAGTGTTTTTCAATTAAAAGACACATCAAGATTGTTTACCTACCTTATTTCTAATGCTAAAAAAACGAACTATTTATTTATTTATTAGTCAAATAAGTAACACAGCATTACAGTAAAACCAAGGACTGTGAAACCACAAAAAAAATACAAAGAAACTACAAATAAAAACAAATAAAGACAAATTAAACATTCGGTTTGGGCGACGACGTAGCAGCGTGGCTCCGTTGCGTCGCATCGTCTTACTTGGTGTAGGAACTACATATAAGCATTGCATTAAAATATAAATGATTAAATAAACTTATTTGATTCATAATATTTATACCCACCTAACAGTAAAGTTGCAAGCCAGCAAGTTGATTGTTATGACTAGCTATATACCTATGAATCATTAAACCGATACCTTTTTGTTAACCTTGAAATAATAAGATAAATTAATGTTTATTGCGAAATTAATTAGGTCAGTAAGTTATAATTAATATGATAAATTATATATAAACTCTTGTTAATACCTACAAGAGAATCAGAAATGTTGTTATTTTAAGTATATTCAGTTAAAAACATAATGTCCAAAGAAAAACCAAAAATCTATTAATTTTAACTAAAAGTCATCCATATACGCCCTTTAACTAACTTCTTGACATTTCTCCTAAAACATACGCTAAATAAACAGTACCTATGTGTTCATGATGTAATTAGTCAACACGCATGTGACACCGTGCGTCCCTACGCTACCATTAAAACCTCGCCATTGCCACGGATGACAAGCAATCGTAAATATGTGACGCTTATAATGTTTATGTCTAAACGCAATATGCAGCGTGCGTTCGCTTCGAGCGTCGTTGCCCGAATGGCGGGCGCGGGGCGCGCGGGGCGCCTGCGCCCGCGGGGGGCGGGGCGAACAGCTGAGCTGGGTATATTGACAGCACGTTGCTTGCCATCCAGTCGGTCCGCAGCCTTCGCGGAGTGCGAACGTCACAATTGATATGATCACCGCTCGCAGCATATGAACACACGCTGCGGTAGGGTAACGATAAAATTATGACTTTTGGAGCTAAAGAAGACGTTCGAGTAATAAAGGAGTTTCATAGGATTGTTTCAAGGTATTGGGAAATCTCCGGTGCGAGTGCCGAGAGGCGTGAAAAACTATAAAAACAGTGTGACTGTGTTGTGTTTTTTTTTTTAATGAAAATGGTGCCCCAACAAGTGTCGGATGTTCGGTCCATATCGCCGACTTCGAGCGCCGGTCCGGTGTTCGGTTCCCAGTTGGTAGACAAAAACTCGTCCACACCTTATACGGATGCTACACAGGTAAGTTTTCACTTTAGTGAAAAATTGGCAAAAGTGTGGAAAAGTGATCAAAATAAATTACAAGTCAAAAATTTCATCGACAAAAATTACTTAACTTCGAATTACATTGAAATTTAAAAATACATTTAAAATGAAATAAATAAAAATTTATGTACCTACAAGTAAAATCAAAACAAAAAACGAATTTCAAGATTTAAAACTTAAAAACACAACTGTCGAAACAAGTCTAGGTTACCTTCAAAACAAAAAAAAAACAAATCATATTTTCGCGAAAACAAAAATATACAACTCAATGACATTTAAACGTAGGTAAGTAAATAACAAAATTCTATTCCGAGTTTAAATTTTGAGACCGTAAAATTCTAACAGTTTTTTTTAAACGTGTGCCATAGACCATGACTACCTACGAAAAAAAGTGATCTACATTCGTAATCGAATGATTTGAATGTTTATTTGTAACGAGTGAAATGCGCAGTAAGTTAATCGTTTATCACGCCGTAAACATGTTTTTGTGATAATCTACGCGAGAAAATACTATTTAGATAAAAATGCGGAAAAATAGATACAAGTAAATAAACTCGTGAATAAAATTATTCATAGGCGTGTTGTCGTCGCAGCGAACGGAATGAATACGAATGAGGCCATATTTTTGCATTTAAAGGCATTAAAATACAAATTAGTTTCCGCACATGCATTAAATCCAATGACACACAAAATACGAAGGTGATCTTCGTCCTACAATTTTTTTAAACGCCATAGTGACAATCTGTGGGACAAAACGTATTTACTACATTTTTGCAAAATTTCAACTGTTTCTTAAATGATGTGAATGTTGTGATCCACATTATCCACAAGTTTATGTAATAAAAAACAATTTAGTGCCGAAATATAGGTACATATTTTATAAATGTACCTATGTGCAAATAGCTGTTCGAAAATTTGTGCAAGTGCCATCCTACGAAATAGTTAGGTATGACTTAGGGTTTTTCTCATTATAAAAATTAAGTTTGCGTTCAAAATTTGACATGTGGGCCTTTTTTTACCTCTTATCACCTAAATATTATTATATTAAATAATATCAACAACTAAAGGTAAAAAAATACCTACTATCAAATTTCGCAATTTACTTCTCCTTGTCTTGGGCCTTGCATCTGACTGATGCCTTGAAATAAATCCTAGAAACGAATATTATTAACATTATTAAAGTAACACACCTATATAAGCAATAAAATATTAAAAACGTTATTAAATTACGCATTAATCATAAGATTGCACATAAACAATAAAATTCTAAGTGATTTAACATGTGCCTCTTAGAATCGCACGCTAAAATTGCATTGAAATAATTTTAACAGAAATATAAAATCGGCGTTTTAATGGAAATCCAAAACCTATTTTGAAGTCATTAAATTTGTTGACGGTAAAGTCTAGACATAGTTATTAATACATAGGTATGTCTTTAAATCAGTGAAGTTCTAATCTAACCTATGAACGATAACGACCCTAAACGAATGAACGATACACTAGGGGTTAACGTTTAGATTTGTTGATTGTAAAAGTTAAAAAACCGGGCAAGTGCGAGTCGGACTCGCGCACGAAGGGTTCCGTACCATAATGCAAAAAAAAAAAAAGAAAACGGTCACCCATCCAAGTACGGACCACTCCCGACGTTGCTTAACTTTGGTCAAAAATCACGTTTGTTGTATGGGAGCCCCATTTAAATCTTTATTTTATTCTGTTTTTAGTATTTGTTGTTATAGCGGCAACAGAAATACATCATCAGTGAAAATTTCAACTGTCTAGCTATCACGGTTCGTGAGATACAGCCTGGTGACAGACGGACGGACGGACGGACGGACGGACGGACGGACGGACAGCGAAGTCTTAGTAATAGGGTCCCGTTTTACCCTTTGGGTACGGAACCCTAAAAAATCGTTTATAGATTAGGTACATAAATATGTGTAACTTCAAGTTAGTAAAACTAAAATAGCTAAAATTAAGTTTATAATTTATATAAAGTAGTGTGATTACTTAGAAACACAAATAAAAAAATATTTCATAATATAATTTGATTTGTTTCCTAGTTATCTTAAATACCTGTTTATTTTTTACTGATTTTAAATGTAATAAAAATCGTGGTAAGAAAAATCGATGAACTGGTAAATAATAATGGTCATATTTTGACTGAATGTGTTAAACACTACAAGAAAAGCAAAATAAAAAAAACTGTAGGTACGAGTGCATCATCAGCGTTAGGGATAAAAACGAACCTAACACGGCCCAACAAATTGTTTTAACTATAAATAAAGTACTACGCCATACATTTTTTACGCAAGAAACAAATGAGCGTTCCATACTATTTCCTATGGGCAGTACCTACTTCATAAAAAACTGGCTATAATTCGCGAGAAAACCTTGAAGTGTTGTGAACTCAAGATATTTGAGTCATACTCGTGACGAAGTTCGTGAACTGTCCAAGATTAACGTTCACAAGAGCGATGACACGACAAACAACTTTTCAAATTATCGCACTAACCGGTGATATGACGTCGCAAATGAAGCGATATCAGTCACAACAATCGATAAAACGAGAGGCACTGCCTATCCGCGAAGCGAAATACGTAAAATGCGCCCAGGGTACGGGTGCATTAACATTTTCAATGTCAACCCGTAATATTTTTAGCTCTGTCTGTGTGTGTGTGCCTCGTGCCGACAAGCGTGTTTGCTTGTCTGTGCAATGCGTGCTCGCGTGCATTCAACTCCAAAAGAGCATTAAAGCTGAATTTTATTCTACACATACGTCTGTTGCTCTTAAACTGTGAGTGGTACTAGGAAATGATAATCTTAGGTCATTCGCGCTTGTTTTAACTCAACGGAATATTCAGGAAAGTGCTTAGTCTTGACACGATCACCGTAATTAGCTCCTGGGGTTGGTTAGGCCTTAATTAACAGCCACTGAGCGAATTATCAGATCATAAAAATCTTAATTGCGTAGAAACAAATGGGTTTAATAAAGTTTTGTTTATTTACGCTAAAGTGCATTAAAGACGAATTACAATTTGTATTTATGTATGAATGTTGTTTAGAATTGCTAGAGCTATTTATATCTCATAGACCTAAAATCTGTCTATATATCTAATAGGTATATCTTTATAGAGCTAAAATGTTACCTGCTGATCTTTTTGTCAAATTTGTCCTGGACTTGATAAGTCTTCTACCAACCTCCAGACATTGATGATGCTAACATGTCTTTTTTTGTGTTTAATCTTAACTAGAAAACTTCGCGAGATAGATTAAGTGTTCATAGATTTATAATCTAAAATTGATAGCAAAAAAAAACAACTAGCGAGTCAGTTACTCTTAGTGATAATTATCACGCGGAAACGATTAAAACCATTACTACAACATAATGGATTAACTACAATAGCTTAAGAAATTAGCGACGTTCAATCATCACGATACGCGATATCTAACAAAAACAACGCAGTTGCACAATCCCAGTGAAGATTGATAAATCATGATACGAGCTAAAAAATAACAATGGAAAAAAAACTTACAAAAAATAACAAAATTAACTTAGGGCGGAGTCTCGGGTCATTATAATTTGAACCGAGCGAACTGCGGACTTGTTTCTAGTCGGTTTTTGTCGTTTTTTGCTAGCGTAGCGCTGTTGCCGGCCGCTCGACTATACCTTTCCACCAAGGTTGATTCACGCCTCCTAGTACCTTTAACACTATTGTCCGCTTCAAAGCGATTGTTACATTATACAATCGAAACTGAAAAACCCGCCTCGCCAGCTTTTAATTTACTTTAAGCACTTCCTAGAAAGAAAAGGCACTTTGTTAAGCCCGACGCTAAGTTTTCCTTCGTGTTTGTCTACTATCGTCGGTTTGCTTACAACTGCTACTCACGAAATGCCCTGTTTGAGAATTTCAGCTATTCCGATTACATTTTTACTTCAAGTTTCGAACTTCTGTATATGCGAGGGGTTGGCATTAAATTTCGGAGCGTTGTATAGGGGTAATAATTTAACTTTAAGAGCGCTGGTAACCATTCGAAAACAATTCTGTGTTAAAATCCTTTCCTCGCATAAGTTTATCGCTTAAGTAAGCAAATTTATGTACCCTAATGCAGTGTTGGCAGTTCTGTGCAAATCAACATTTGATTGTAAAATACGGACCTATGTCGGCAAATGCAATTTGATCTACACTTGTGGGTGGTATTTAATGGCACCATTATATGCCGGGGAACGGCGAATGTTGCCCAAGAAAATTACCGCTCAAGAACAGACGTGTCTATCAAACTCAACAAGTACACAGGTTATTGAATAGTCTGGGTGCGGTGTTTTTGAAAAACAGCAGCGCGAGTTCGCGGTCTCGCGGCGAATCCGAGACTTACCAAACTCGTGACATGTGAAAACAGAAAGTCGACACTGCAAATAGCAATAAATTCCGGGCCCGTTTGACGCGGACTGAAAAACGCAAGAACAACTTCCATGGGAAACAACAAAAATAAACCAATATATCCTTCACTCCTGTTTTCCGCATACGGGTTCATTTACTCAACGGTAAACAAGCGTCGGTTTTACAAAATTGGATATTTGAACTTTTCAACGTTAAATGTGATTACTCGCTTTATGCGAACCTAGTTCACGTTTCATGTTATTAGCTGTTTGAAATGGAATTGCGTTTGTGTTCGACTGAATCAAGTCAAGAGGCCTAATCAGAATGACTTCCATCAACAATTTCTGTAAGTCTCGTTAGTGAAGGACGGTGTAATCAAAATTCATTACACAAAATGAGCGCGGGCCTTCGGAGATACCATTTAGGGTGTTTATTCATGTATTCCGAACAAGTTCATTTCAGACATTTACTCCTCCAAGTCTTACCCCATTAGCGATTTATGTATGCTGATTGGATCCCCAAAAACTTGCCCAAGTTTCACGGCTCCCCTTAAGTCGCTGGCTTGATTAGGTGTTTTTAGACGAAGCAACTTTATTGTGGAAGTTTGATTGGAAAGTAATGGAAGGTCGGCGTCGTGTTATCGCTCCGAACAACGCGCCGTTAAATCGTAAGGATGTTATTTGTATTATTGCTTTTCGATGTTATAAATAGCTGGGTCCTCAAGTTGTTAAGTGCCTTGTTGTTTTTACTTAGCTACTTGTAATGGGCCTACGAATCACGTTCTTATAGAGCTTTGCTGTTTTCGTCACTCAAGAACGTTTGTAACTCGATCTTCTCTCGACAAAGCTTTAAATCTTGACATGACATCGTAAATATTGGGTCTCCGTTGACCCCATCAGAGTTGGGCAAAATGTAATCGACTGACGATTAACGATTAAAATTAACCGACTTAATCGCGAGCAACGATTAAAAGTGACGATTAATTAATTTTAGTCGAAAAGCTCCGACTAATATTGTCACGATTAAATTAATCGTCGACTAATTACCGGCGATTAATTTTTTTAATCGATTAATTAGTTCGATTAATTTTAGCAATAAATATGGTCTTTTTAACCGACTTTAAAAAAAGAACGAGGTGCCTAATTCGTCTGAAACATTTATAAATAATATAAGTAACAGACGAATTTTTATGTATGTTCACTTGGAGACTATTAATTTCGACCGTCTTCGAATTTTGTTTTTGTTTGAAAAGGGATGTTTTAGAGTTCGTCCTATTTTGTTATCAATAAAATACTGAAATCGCTATAGGCATACCTGAAGCAAAATTATCATTTTTTTAAACAAACACGTGCATTTGCTCTCGAAAGGTACTTACTATTGTGCGAATTATATAGACCGGCTGACGAAAATATAATAATGGCATTTTAAGCTCTGTAGGCAATTTTTTTTGTTAAAGGTTGTTTTTATCTCGGGTTATGTTGACAGTTCTTAAGGTCGTATAACAATGGCAAATTATGGATAAACGGATTGTTATCTATTTTGCAATTTCTAGTCCTGTGTAAACAATAAAACAAACCGGCAAAGAGTACGTATGCTTAGTATTTTATGTCACTGTATTATATGCCACGTGTTATTAGTTTCTCAACTTACCCAGGTGTTTAACCCTTAAATGCATGATTTTGTCTTTTTGCCGGAAATTAATATATGTATCACATAATTGTTTCCTGATTCTAGGAAAAATGGTAAAAAAAATATAGCATCGATTTTTACTGCGAAATCAGTGTTGGAAGTTGCATAGGCTAAATCATATTTTATGTAAATATATAATTACATACTAGTAAGAGATATAGGAAAAATCTTACTGCCATCAGAAAGGTATACTATTTGTGATATTCCTATGATAAATTCTTGAAATATAAAATTATTACAAACCCCGAAAAATGTGCCCAAAATCACATTGTAAGTAATTACTGCATTGACAAGTTGAAACCTTATAGAAAACAACTGATAAGAGGTAAGTAATGTGTTTGCTCTTTCATACACATACGTCGTTCTCTTTCTAATTTTTATACCTGCGCTACAAGCCCTAAACCCTTACCTATAGTTCGTTTTTTTAGCATTAGAAATTAGGTAAACAATCTTGATGTGTCTTTTAATTGAAAAACACATTTTAAAAATAAGTTACGGCAAATATGAAACAATTATGAATCTAATACGATCATCTATATTCTTCTGCTTTCGTAAGTAATAGTTACTGATTTTTAAAAAGCGTTTTTCAATTAAAAGACATTTCAAGATCGCTTACCTTCTTGCAAGTTCTTTCTAATGCTAAAAAAACGAACTATAGAGATGCCGCGCTAAGTTATCCGCATTATTATAGTAACCAATGTAACCATCTTATATTATTGAAGCACATTTATAACACTGGAATGGTTTTTAATGTGTACGCAAGAAGTTTTGATTTTTAGTTACATACAAAAATGACCACCTGTCTACTTTCAATCGAGAGTTAATCGAGAAATTTAATCGATTAATATTAAGATTAATTCAATTTCAATCGTATGTTAGGTCGACTAAATTAATCGCGATTAAATTAATCGCCGATTAATTTTGACGATTAACTTTTTTAATCGATTGATTAGTCGATTAAAAAGTTAATCGATTAATGCCCATCTCTGGACCCCATCGAGGTCGCCTGCAATTTTAAAATGATAAATTTCATGACTGGTTTTTAAACACGAGATGACACGGTATACTCGACACTTTCGAATTTTCTCTTTTATTTGCATGCTCGCTGAAGGACATGCAATTAATAATTTTAATAGGGCTCGGAACAATATGGGCTTCATCTAAGGCGATTGAGGTATTATAATAGTTCTACAGCCGTCGTAAACCGGTATTTATAAAGCCTTTCAGGGTAGTTTAATTATTAGTGCACGCACACTCAATTCCGTTTTAAGCGTTTATATTAATGGCGCTCGGCATTTTTTGATAATTTTATGCGTTAAATTTTCATAATTTGTAGAACATTCTAATCAAAAGAAACATGTTGGTCGAGTATATTTTTTAGTAATTATGTGTATTAGATTTTTTCTGTAACTTTAAGAATCTAAACTTTCTCAAGTTTTGAAAACGAATATAATCTAGATCAAACATTCCCTTTAAATCTTTCTAGAACTCTTCAGAACTATGGTTAGTTTCCACACAAATCTAGTCTATTCCTTCGGTTAAACTTTAATCGGCACAAGACTAACATTACCGAGAACCAGTTCCGCGCCGAGTATTATCGACAATGACCTTTGCTTAAATCGCTCACCAAAACCGGTACCGGACTCTCTTTTTTAGTTTTTGTTGTTTTGTTATTAAATCAGACGGGTACGGTATGATTTTGTTTAATGTTGATAGCAGCCCTACCAACCTTGACTTTCGTTTTGTTCACATTTGAAATTATTTCATAAGTAATAATACTCTTATGGAACTTAAATGAGATTTGTTGTTGACCCACGTCTACACAGAACATTACTATCACTGGATTTTATTACCTACATCGTTTAAAAATAAAACGTCTTATTACGTTTAAAAATGAAATGTGTTTCTTATTACAAATTTTATTTTACCATCATGTGTGAATTCTTTTACATTACCTGCATCTATACTTCTTTATATTTCTTCGCTTAATCTAGTTGAAAATTCACTTAACTTGCGTTTATCTTTATCGGAATTTTGCACCGCAGCAACTTTTGTATCGCACAAGTTTGCGTGTACCAACTTGCTTCGCCTCAATAACCGGCTGAATTAACTTGGTTTATAAAAATCTGCTGGAGTCAGGACTTGGAGTTTGATACTTTAGAACCCTTGTATTCCAGTCTGGAATATCTTTGATAGTTTCAGCAGGAAATTAGATTCCTTGCGCTGCTTGTGCTGACGGGCCTGGGGAATTTGTTAGGTTATCTTATAATAGAATTCTGTAATATCCTGTGCTTACTGCTAAGAGTGGCTTAGACGAAAGTTTGATTACGATAGTTAGGCTTTGATCTCAGAAAATAAAAAAGGAACAATGAATACATTTTGATGAATATGAATAAGAATATGAATATTATAATAATGACTGTTTAAATCTAAATACCTTTGCTTTATTCAAAGTATCAGCTTTTTTACTTACCTCTTAAGTCAAATGATTATTTGGGCATCTACCAGACAACCAAATACATTTAAAACAGAAAATCGAATTGAATTTAAAGCCAACTATGACACTTTAAACATTCCCGGAGCTTGTATTTCCAAAGCCGTGTAAAAAGTGTTTGAACATAAAAAGCCGTTGGCAATAGTTGGCTGGCGTGACTCCTGAGTAAATCTTTTATACGTCGGGCAAATTAATCACCCGCCTCGAATTTCCATTCTGCGAAGTTTTATCAAAACTTGGTACACTGGTGGACGGCCACTTTTTAAACGGTACGTGTAGATTTTTACTTTTTTGAAACTTGAAATTGAATTTATTAGCTTAAGTCATATCTTCTTCTTTATAAGCTCGTAAATTCTTCTGCTATTTGTTTTCGGATTAATCATTAAAATTTTATCTACACCACAAGCATCGTCTAAAAAATCAACACAACATCATTTTAAAAGTAGAACCGCATAATCCAAAGCTACAGATTTAATCAACCGACGCGGGCAATACTTAAAACACAATATCTCTGATTTATCAAAAGAAAGCCTAGCAGTAGGACGTAATAAAGATGATGATAAGCAGCATATATTGGAACTGGAACTATTTATCTGCAGTAAGTAAATTAACGATTTAAGCACTTGAAACGCGGCGTTTAGGTACCGGGCCCCCTAACCCCAAACTAAATTGCTTGCCCTAAATTTGCTACCAAAAGGAATCATCAACAATTATTATAATTTCTGATTTCTGTACGTTACTTGGCAAACGCCGGGTTCTGGATACCATCCAGCCTGAAGTGTTTACTTGGTGCTACTAAATTTAAGTTTAGTCTCAAAGGGGTTCAAACGAGCTAAGTTTAGTCTTAAAGCTAAAAGTTTCGAGATCGTTGCTTGAAAAAATGCTTTGGGGATCCAGTTTTATGCGGGGCTATACTTTTAATCATTTTGACGGACGAGAAAATATAAAACAACTTTACGCTTTTTATATTGAGTCTACTTGTGACAAATTCAATTTAGTAGGATATATTATTACAAACAGACGGCGACGACAAGCAAAAATCGAATCACGATCATAAAAATTTTGATAGGAATGTAGAATGTTTAAAAAATAGTGATTTTACTAACAAAACTGATCCAGGAAACGATTTCAACAAACCCTATACTCCACTAACCTATACTCCACTCTAATTAATAATGAAACCCTTTTAACTAAAACTAAAACATCGGAAATCCACAAGGAATGCAGTGGCCTAATTGATTGAACTGTGGAAAATAAACAAGGGCTCGGAAATAAAGATTCACTTGTGGAGTTAGGTAATTGGGAAAACATCACTTTGGTAATTTAGGGTTCCGTCGAAATACTCTTTTGGTAAAACTAAGTGTTCAACTCAGAGAAAACATAGGTATAAAAAAGGGTTCCAATTGAAGACCCAACAGCGACAGATACGATTATAGATAAAGAACCTTCTTAACTACCAATACTACACATGGAAAGCATAAGCAGTTAATTACAGTACCCTACTTATTTTAAAAAAATGAGGTAAATTGATTTCGATTTAGAACTTGAAACTTCGTATGAATATCGCACAAAACAGTTGTAAATATGTATAAGTCGTTATGATGAAACTTAATTTAGGTCTTCCTTTAAGTCTTTCAAATAGTGTGATGATTTTTGCGTAGATAAGAAAAGCGGTAACCTGGTCCACTATTTAGTTCCGAAACAGCTGCTAGACGTTGTACAAAAGCATACGGATCCATCCATAAAATCGTCTCACGCTTGACCGCACACACAATCAGATTAGGTTTCGCAATATTCTTTTTTCGGGCCAAGAATAATAGCTTAGACATTCAAACATCTTGCTTGTTAATGGAAAGCAGGTTATTCCTATTACCGACTCGAACCGATAAAGTAAAGAGGATCATATGGAAACTCTTTACTTATAAGGTTTTATCTTATGATAGTTTTGTATTATTTTCTTTCTATCTTTTGCCAATTTGCGATTTAACATCCATTACTTTTAGTTTATTATTGATATGTAATTGCGACTTTACTTTCATTCATTATTTTCTTGGTAATTGGTTTATTTATTGTAATGAAATATTTATCAAACAACAATGTCGATTATATTTCTATTACGTTAAAAGCAAAAGCTATTATCTTTCATTATTATATTACATATTTTAAACGGAACAACGGACGAATCCATATTACATATTAATTGAATTATTCGAACATAACGAAACCTTTCCTAATGCCTGACTTGTAAATTAATATAATTAGCAAAACCTTATGTTTATATCGCAAAAATTATATCTATTTTTTATACCAGTATTATAACTACATGATAATATTTCTCTATCCAGATCTTATTTCTATTTTATGTTATATTAAATTGAACCATAAATTAGACATTAAATTATACGTTGTTCATTTATAGTTCCACTTCTGTTACTTCATAAGCTTTCCAATATAAACTAATTAATAATATTGGCTTCCCTTTATCTTGCATAATATCGATTGTCCGAAATACACTTCGCATAGCAGGTTTCGCAGAAACATTTTTAACCGAATGATACTTTTGCATAATTGTATAATTAGCATAACTGTCATGTCGCATAACATTCATTTGGCAGAATTTTGAATAGCAGAATACTACTATCGTCGATTTTACATACGCAGAATTGTATGTAGCATAAATTACATTCCACCGAATTTCTTATGGCATATTGCTCATATTGTAGACTTGAATTTCGCAGAATGTTATGCAGCAGAATAAAAGTTCTGCCGAAATTGTTACCGCATAATACTCATGTCGCTGACTGAACCTACACAAAAGGAATTGCTGCCAGAACTACAGGTTAAGTTAGGTTAGAACTGCGACCCCTACATAAAAGGAATTGCTGCCAGAACTATAGGTTAGGTTAGGTTACAAATGCGACCCCTACACAAAAGAAATTGTTGCCAGAACTGTAGGTTAGGTTAGGTTAGAACTGCGACCCCTACTCAAAAGAGGGTGCGTAACGGTCCATATAACAACTTTTGATATATTTTTAGTCGATATAACGATTGAGGGACATAATGCACTTTTGCTATAACAATACATGGTATATTCTTAAAGAGTCTAACTATCGTCAAGTATAATGAACTTGTAATATAACAACTTCTAATCTAACATTAACAGCGTATATAATTAAGTTCGATATAACGCTCAGTTGGCATAATGTAGTACTGGTATAATTTGTAATATTTACTACTATTATAACAACCTACGTATTCGAACTTAAGGCAGGTCTCAGTTAGGTACGACGACGAGCGAAGCGAGGAGGAGTGTTAGGTAGAACTGCGACCCTACAGCGCGCGAGCCGAGCGAGCGAAGCGAGCGTGCCGCGGTAGCGGCCGGCGAAGCGCCAGAACCGACTTTTTTTATTATAACCTCAACTTGAATACATTATACCATAAATACTTATAACAAATATTCATTATATCCAGTAAACGTCATATCGAATAGCTTTTATATCGATTAAACATTATATCCCATGAAAATAGTTATTTTGTTGTTATATCAAATGTTCATTATACCGCTTAAGTGATTATACACCATGAAATTATATCAAAAGTTGTTATAATTTTGAAAATATATCAAAAATTGTTATACGGATCATTACACACCCCTCAAAAGAAACTGCTTCCAGAACTGTAGGTTAGGTTAGGTTAGAACTGCGACCCCTACTCAAAAGAAACTGCTTCCAGAACTGTAGGTTAGGTTAGGTTAGAACTGCGACCCCTACGCAAAAGAAACTGCTTCCAGAAGTAGTGCTAATAGTATTTGTGCAATTTACGCTTTATACGAAAGTACTATAACATAAATCGAATTACAATCAAGAATTAGCAAAATATTATTCGATTTTATATCTGTATGCGATACCTATTTCGGCGAGAAACTAACTATCCATCAAAATATTATTCTCATCAACAGTATGCCAATGAATTATTCTGCCTAAGGAAATTGTGCGAAAAGACAGTATGCCAAGTACATATTATGCGACGCAATTTTCGGCAAATCAATTATTCGATTATAGTATTATTCTTCAAATTGAGATTATGCCATTGCATTATTCTGCTTTACAAAATTGTGCGAAACAACAGTATGCCATGAAACTTATGCAAAAAGTAATTCTGCGAAATGATGATTCTGCCAAGGGTTGCTATGCGAAAGTAAAATATGACAATAAATTTTATGCAACATATTAGTAATCCATGGCTTCCCTTTATCTTGCATAATATCGATTGTCCGAAATACACTTCGCATAGCAGGTTTCGCAGAAACATTTTTAACCGAATGATACTTTTGCATAATTGTATAATTAGCATAACTGTCATGTCGCATAACATTCATTTGGCAGAATTTTGAATAGCAGAATACTACTATCGTCGATTTTACATACGCAGAATTGTATGTAGCATAAATTACATTCCACCGAATTTCTTATGGCATATTGCTCATATTGTAGACTTGAATTTCGCAGAATGTTATGCAGCAGAATAAAAGTTCTGCCGAAATTGTTACCGCATAATACTCATGTCGCTGACTGAACCTACACAAAAGGAATTGCTGCCAGAACTACAGGTTAAGTTAGGTTAGAACTGCGACCCCTACATAAAAGGAATTGCTGCCAGAACTATAGGTTAGGTTAGGTTACAAATGCGACCCCTACACAAAAGAAATTGTTGCCAGAACTGTAGGTTAGGTTAGGTTAGAACTGCGACCCCTACTCAAAAGAGGGTGCGTAACGGTCCATATAACAACTTTTGATATATTTTTAGTCGATATAACGATTGAGGGACATAATGCACTTTTGCTATAACAATACATGGTATATTCTTAAAGAGTCTAACTATCGTCAAGTATAATGAACTTGTAATATAACAACTTCTAATCTAACATTAACAGCGTATATAATTAAGTTCGATATAACGCTCAGTTGGCATAATGTAGTACTGGTATAATTTGTAATATTTACTACTATTATAACAACCTACGTATTCGAACTTAAGGCAGGTCTCAGTTAGGTACGACGACGAGCGAAGCGAGGAGGAGTGTTAGGTAGAACTGCGACCCTACAGCGCGCGAGCCGAGCGAGCGAAGCGAGCGTGCCGCGGTAGCGGCCGGCGAAGCGCCAGAACCGACTTTTTTTATTATAACCTCAACTTGAATACATTATACCATAAATACTTATAACAAATATTCATTATATCCAGTAAACGTCATATCGAATAGCTTTTATATCGATTAAACATTATATCCCATGAAAATAGTTATTTTGTTGTTATATCAAATGTTCATTATACCGCTTAAGTGATTATACACCATGAAATTATATCAAAAGTTGTTATAATTTTGAAAATATATCAAAAATTGTTATACGGATCATTACACACCCCTCAAAAGAAACTGCTTCCAGAACTGTAGGTTAGGTTAGGTTAGAACTGCGACCCCTACTCAAAAGAAACTGCTTCCAGAACTGTAGGTTAGGTTAGGTTAGAACTGCGACCCCTACGCAAAAGAAACTGCTTCCAGAAGTAGTGCTAATAGTATTTGTGCAATTTACGCTTTATACGAAAGTACTATAACATAAATCGAATTACAATCAAGAATTAGCAAAATATTATTCGATTTTATATCTGTATGCGATACCTATTTCGGCGAGAAACTAACTATCCATCAAAATATTATTCTCATCAACAGTATGCCAATGAATTATTCTGCCTAAGGAAATTGTGCGAAAAGACAGTATGCCAAGTACATATTATGCGACGCAATTTTCGGCAAATCAATTATTCGATTATAGTATTATTCTTCAAATTGAGATTATGCCATTGCATTATTCTGCTTTACAAAATTGTGCGAAACAACAGTATGCCATGAAACTTATGCAAAAAGTAATTCTGCGAAATGATGATTCTGCCAAGGGTTGCTATGCGAAAGTAAAATATGACAATAAATTTTATGCAACATATTAGTAATCCATTTATAATGTAGCATAAATATTTAATAAGTCACGTCGATAATTCTAGATTAAACTTCGTCATTTTATTTGAAATCTAAATAAACGATATCAAACGTTTCATTTTTAAGATTTTCTTTTTTTTAATACCCTAAGCAATAAACGCATTCGAAACCCGTACAGTCACTGATATTGTCTAAACTGACATACGCTAACGTCTACGTAATTTACTTTCCATACATCTCGCTCGCACTAATATGCGAGTACGAGGAGATGCATAGAAAGTAAATTGCGTTCTCGATAGCGTTTGTCAGAGCCAAACTGATGGCAGCCACACTAGTTTTGCATGGTTTCTACAACAGGTTTTAGATCTCGTATAACTCGATTTATTATCATTTGTACTGTTAATGTGATAATATGCTTTGAACAAACACGTGTCGTATTTGCATAGATATTGAGATCGCATTACAACATGTATTATAATGTCCCTTTTATATAACTGTAGGTATTCTAAGGGCAAGCGTCTTGTCAAATTTTGGCGACGCAAAGTCGCGTCGCGTTTACGCACTGGTTCCTAGAACTTTATTAACTATATTATTAATTATTTCTACACGTGTATTGTAAACAATAAGTTTTCAACGGTAAACAATAATATCGGTTACATTATCGTCGCTAATGTGTATTGAATTACAGTGTTCTAATTAACTTTGATAACAGCGAGTATATGGACTACGAGTGTATTGTACATAGGAGTATAATATATATGTGACACGTGTTAATATAGTACGTACAGGCGATAAAATCATGTCATATTAAATTTGTACGATTTTTTTAAACAATTTTGACCAAAATAGTAAACAAATACTGTTGATTGACGTTCACAGGACTTAGGGTGACATTCAAGAATTTAAAAGTATAAGTATGTATATGTTATTACTCGTTTCGCATTTCGATCGCATCAATACCTATCACGTGATTGACGTGCAAGATACATTCAATATTACGGGCAAGTCATTTCAATGAGATCAAATTGATATATAAATGTAAAACTTCGAATCGGCCCCTTATTATTAGTTGTTATTCTTATTAAATATTAATAACATTATGTAACATAGCAATAATCGACTGTGCAGTCTTCAATTCACTAGTGCTAGCAGTCGTCGCGCGTCGTAGGTCGTAGGGTTCCGTTCCGAGTTTCCGACCATCGGTTGGTTACTTTTTTTAAGTGTAATGGCTCCTCTACACGATGGGCCAACGCCAGCCACTCCAAGGGTCGCATTTATGCGTTAGAGGGAGCAAGTGATATTGCTATCTCATTCTACCGCATGGCTGCGTCCCTTGGAGTGGCCGGCGTTGGCCCATCGTGTAGAGGAACCATAATATCAATTTCAGTTTATGACATCATATAATAAGTTTATAAGAAACCAACCTAAAAGCTAGAACATTTCCTTAGGCTGCTAATGCCCCCATCTGTTCGTAAGCTTTTTTCTAGACTGCAACGAGGAAGCGAAGTAATAATAAAAACAATTGCTCGGCCTTGAACTTACTACGTTTAGTCGCTCGCCTCGCTTGAACCGGTCCACTCCGCACTCTACGCTAAATTGAACACGATTTTTATGTCTTTTTAATTTTATGGGCTGCAAGATGCAAGTTTCTAGAAGGATTTTTTTTTATTAAAAAAATATACATTAATATCCATGTGGCCTTTTTTATAATACGTTATGTATTTGTTGTGTCGTTGTAATATTTCTTGTCTAATTTATTTAATAAATTCTGATCGCGACATATTTAATCAGTCATGTTCTAGAAATATTACACTGTGCGACTTTCGATTATAACAATTAAGATGGTAGGTACAGCAAAAAAAAGTAGTTTTTTAAATTAAGTTTGATGAAACCCATTATTTGGCTTGTAGGTAGGTAATGAAATGGCTCGCTTTTATAGTAGACATAACAATTGTAAAGAATCAGGATTCTGAGAAATCTATTCACATAAATATTATTATGTATATTATAAGGCGTTAACTAAATCCCACCAACTAATTTGAAAACAGTTATAGGTATGTATTTATATATCAGAAGTTTTAAAGGATTAAGTAATCCATTACAATCAATATATTCCTAAATGTTTAACTGACTTCAAAAAAAGGAGGAGGTCAACCTCAGAACGCCGTCATCGTGAACAGATTTGGAAAATTATTTTTTTTATTGAAGTCTGTCTATTTTTGTCAAAACTCATACCTATTATTTCCTGACGATGAGATCCATGAGGAATTGAGGGACCGTCTCAAATCTTGTAAGTGATTTTTGTATTTTTTACAAACAATAATTGAGTAGAAAAGGGACCAACCCGTACAGACCGATGTAGTTTGGCCCCAGGCTCCAAATAAGGCGAGAGCACGGATACCTTGTTATTACTAGTTTAAAAGAGACGGGAAAACGCGGGCCTTAACAACGTGCCCTTACATGTTTCCATTAACCCCCTGCGGCGATGTCATCACCATGTTTTTGTGAACTAGAATAATATGTAGTTCGTTTCTTGACTGGAAATAATAGTTCAATTGTTAGTTTTTCGGTTTAGTGATTTCATGTGGAATGTTTAATCGTGATTAGTATAAATAAGCTTTAGATTGTATTTTTTTGCTTTTTCAGTGGGTCAAATAAATATATTGGTATGTAGGTATACAATAACAATAAGTATACAATTCAATATAAAATTGTATTTACTTATAGGGTAGATTAAAGATACATTTTCGTATGACTTGACAAAATGTTAAACTTCAATCAAAGTAATTTGTAATTAGTTTTTATGTAGTAAGTAGGCACAGTTCGTCAATACATACATAGGGGATTATCCAGATCAACAATGTATTTGAACAAAATAACACCTATGTTTTATTTTAATATGTCAAATACTTATTAGCAACATGCTGAGTTGTGACCCTTTTATGACATTTTTCACTAAATGTTATACATTGTATATTTGTCAACATGTTTTTGTCATTTGTGTTTGTTTGTCATAAATAAATGTATTTCTATTATATTCTATTCTACTCTATTCTATTTACTATTTAGTTCCTTTTCATAAGTGTATATGTAATTGCTTATTAAATTCTCAACATCCCTGTTGAAATGATTTACCTTTTTATATTTAATGTCTACACAGTCTTTACAAACAGAAATTCACACCACTAAAAACATCGGTACAAAACAATTACTCATTAATAAGTGAATATTTAATAATGTCTAAATATATAATTGTGACGGTTGTCGTAAAATTGAGTCAGAAACGTCAATTAAGCCAAAATTGAACGTTCCCGAGTCGTGAACGTGTAATTAAAACGCTCTAGACGCGTTGGGGGGGTTAACTCCGTTACCTCATATCTCTCTGAAGACTCCATCAAATCTCGACTCTATCTCCTTGTGATAAAGTCTAATTAGAAATAGATTGAAACGAGATATGAGCGTTTGTAAGTTATTAGTATTTTGTTGTTAAGAATTTTGTACACGAAAGGTGTTTGGATCAATTTAGTTCTTTCATTAAACGTAATTGAGAAATACGTTTTTGGGCACAATTTGGATTGACAAAATTACAATTAAGTTGATAATTAGAAAATCTAGGAGTTGAGTGTTAGATTAATTAAAACTGCTTTAATATACCTATGCTATGCTAGAGGATCCGGATTCAAATTACCAGAAGTAATATCCAAGAAAACATTTATTTTTATATATTTCTTATTTACATTATTGAAATTGTAAGCTTTAAAAAGCGATGAAGTAATCTGTAATCCTGTAATGAATAGATAAATGGTTAAAAGTTCTACCAGAGACTGACAGTATAAAATTAAATAACTTTACAACAATATTTGAAACATACAAATGACGTAAAGGACAAATTGCGATCAGTAAAAGTTTTCCAAAAATAAGCTTCAAGAAAAACAGCGAGTTCACTTTTCCAGCCTCAAAGTCTTTCATCCGCCGTATTTCGTTCGCTTCTCATTCACGCTCATTTCCATATCTGGTCCTTTATAAAAGTTTGTCCTCGGCTTTTGGAAATTTATTAACTTTCTATGACGTATGTACATTTTACTTACTTTTGTAAAAGGTATTACTTTTATAATTAAATTATTCGAAAAATAATTCCATGAAGAAATTCAATATTAATAATTTTCTTTTTGATTTAAAAATTGACGTATTATATGATCTTGATTACAGTACATACTGTTACGCAGAAAATATAACTATATTTACAGTTTTCTTAGCTACTTTAGTTCAACAAATCAAAATCCCTTCACATATGAAATGAATTCAAAGTGCCTTCGTTCAAGAACTCCTTTATAAATCCCAAAGTATGATACATACGAGTATAAACATCATACTGTAGTTTTTATGCAACGTACATTAAAGCGAGTTTTTTTTTTCAGTAGGAAGTCACTAAAACCCACCCTTGCATTTCGCGACAGTTCAAATGTAAATACTATATTTTTTCTAGACCCAGACGTTTAGTTAACCGGCCAATAAAGATAAATCAAGTGCGGCAAGGGAATTGAAAAATACCGAGATCTTTTTGCCAAGAAAAATGTTTAACAAGCAAGAAGCAGACAGTGGCGCGAAACGACGCTGTTTAGCCAGAAAAGCATGTCCCTTACGACAATTTGTAAATAAGACGTAACTCCATCAGTTGTTGTAGCGAAAACTATCGTGCGTAAAAGGTTTAAAGTTTAAGTTTGCTTAAAATACCTAGACTTATATAGTATTTTGTTTTGTTTCAGGTTTGTGCAGTTTTTTGGAACTATCGGAGAGAAAAAGGTATTTTAATGCTAGGAATTTAGCCTTTGACGATTACTAAAGAGAAAAACGAGCGGCAAACTTTATGTGATCATTTATATTTAATCTATAAACAAAATAAACTCTCTAGATTAGACTAACTACAACAGACTAAATTTAATTAAGGTAAAGACTTAGTTGAGCTTTATTCAAACTTTGAAGCATGTTTTTATGACTAAAGGGTTGAATGGACATAGATAACCGAGCCATTATTTGCTCACGACGTCCAAGGCGTGAGAACTTCAAATTTATTAGGGTCGCTAATGATCCAAGTTATCTCAAACTTGGACTAATGATACAAGCCTGATTTACAAATGATATGCACTTTACCGGTTGACGTTACCAAAATCTCTGTTTGAGCTTAAACTTACTCGTATGCCGCTAGCTTAAGTATTAAGTTGGAAAGGCAAAACGCTTTGCTATGTTGTGTCGGTGTCTATAAAATGTTGTTAGCTTAGTTATCATTACTTTAAATGTAAAAGACGGTAGAAAGAATTCACATAAATACAATTACCTGTTACCTGGAATATTGAATGTTATGTTGAATTTTACGTTTAAAATGTATTTATTACTAAATTATACTGGGTATAGAATTACCATTATGTTTCGTAATAGAATTTCGTTATATGTAAACTCATAATGATTCAAATTTTAATTCAATGAAATGACTTCAAATATTTTCATTAAAAAGTGTTTTAAATAGTCGTAGTAGTAGATACTAACAAAGTTTTCAATTGCAAACAAAATGAAGTAAAGGACAAATTAACACGTAAGCACTGAAACAAGAATTACCCGTCTAATTGCAGTAGGTGTAGAACAAAAAGTCTCAATAGCGAGTGACTCGTTCACTAATACAGTGCCAATATTTGCCCGCGCCGACTCGCCGGATATAGTGGATCAGGACGCTGTAAGTGCCATTGACTTTACAGAAACCTTTAAAGCGTTTAAACTGTGAAGTGAGTTAGAGTTACGTAACGTTATGTTAAACGTTATTTAATTATGTGTAGTTCTTAGTTGCTTCTTATGCAAGTTATGTTTTAGATAGTTAAGTACTTAAATACTAGTAAAATACTCGTATATTGGAGGAAAATGAATTTCACAATATTGTGAAACGCTTTTGAAATATAGATTGAAGATGAAGGGATTATTATATTTGATAACGTCCATAAGAGGATTGTTATATACAACTTAATTTTCACATACAGGGTCATTTTTGACCGTCAGACATATTATGCGAGGTGATTAGGTAGGCCACACTTTTTCTATGGGACCAACTCCGAAATCACAAATTATCAAATTGAGTTAAGTACTTAAATGAATAGTTCTTTTTCACTGAAATTTGATCTGGATTTATTATGTCCGGAGCAAATCAAATGTTATCAGAATACGTCTTAAGAAAACATTTCCGAAATTGTCCTTTACCCCGTTTTGTCATGCCGCAGTCGTTGCACAAACATTGTCTGTTCTTTCGATGCAGTCCCGAGGGGTGTAATGGCGTTAGGTCTTGAGATATTGTGGAATGGTAATGCTCAGCCGCTCTAACTTTGCAGCTGATATTTAGAGTTCTGCGGAACTAACACGTTTTAGAGCTGGGGAAGATTCGTTTTATAAAAAGTATGCTAGTGTAAAGTTTGTGTTATTTAAATAAGGTTGCTGTATTAAACAATTAAATATCCATTCTGAAAACTATATTTGTGTCGCTTAACTTCAAACTCGGGTAAATCGGTTCGACTCTCTCAGCAAATATCTACCCTATTACTGTCAAAATCGCATAATTTGACGGATGGATTTACCCGAATTTGAAGTTAAGCGACTAATTTTTAAAGGAACAATAAACGAAGAACATCGTATAGGAACGATAAAATATTTTAGTCTAATTCTGTGCTAAATTATCTTGTAATATGACAGTTACATGACAGTGACAGTTACAACAAGCAGTCTAACATGATATTTTACGAAATTACAAAATGAGTAGGTACGCTAGAATTGATATCACGGTTTGCTGCGATAAAGCGTGTATTCTTTGGCCCGCAGTTCACTCGATATCGAACGTTGATAGTCGATTTGAATGTCTGTCAGACGTTTGATAAGTGGAGTGCTATCCACAATTTGCGGACTCGCTAGTTATAACCCCCCTATCATCAGCAAAAGCTATCGCCCCAGGCGATTGGGAAACGCACACGTGAAAATAAATTGACACTTGAATAAAATTACGAGCCCCATAAATCGGAAAAACCCACTTCATCCAGCGAAATAAAAAGTTCAATTTGGTACAACAAAGTATCGTGCGGGTTCATGCGTCGCATCTGCGTCCGTTCGGACTTATTGATTGTGAGCAGATGCGACGGCCTGCAGCGGGAATGCATCCGTTGCCGTCAAAATATTCCGATGAAAATTCAAGAGAACAAGGCGTCCCGCGGGAGCACTACAAGGAAGTTCCTCCGCGTAAAGAATTGCCAAAGTTACCGCGACGTCTCGACATCGCTTTGAATATCAACTCTGACTATATCGACTCAACTTCACTAACTAGACTTGTAATGACGCAATAGTTTTTACAATTGAGGATTCCGCTTGCGAACGAGATCGTAGGGTCGTATTGAGAGTTCCTTCCCGGCCCTATTGACTCCGTAATGTCTCTCATTTCCCCTACACCACGGGATAAGAAAAGTTCCGATATCGCCGACAAGGAAATGAAAGTAGGCCTTTCACTCGCCCGCTGAACTTGGTACCTTTGATCTTTCATCCAAAAGTTCGAGTTAACTGGAATACAAAGACAGTCATGGCCATCTGTTTAGTACCCTTAGTGTCGACTAACTAATTCCAAGTTTAATGAGAAACTCGTCTGTAGGAATAATTCGATTGCGAGATAATTTGGACGTTTGGTTCGTTTACCTTTTTGATGTCGGGCTAAATTAAATTGTGTGCGGTGCAAGTACAGTTAGACGGCGGTGATGAATCATCTGCCATAATGCCATCCTCTGCCCTTTTCTGTATAGCTATCATTAGTGTAATTGCTTCGCACCAGGCAGAGCCATCGATCCGGCCATTGTGCGCCGTCGAGCCAACATATCAAACAATTTACTTACAAGACGGCTATGATTTCTTTATTACGCTTTTATCCTTTTGTCCGCCACTCCACTTCCTTCTCTGATATCCGTCTCCGAGATAGGTGATATTGAATTGTGAAATGTATAAGGTATTCCTTTTATCTCGCGGGGATTTGTATATTTACAGCGTGAAAAGTGATTTAGGGAAGTCCATTTCATAAATTGGGTATTCCTACTGTTTCGTATATTTTCGTGTGAAATCCGTTTAAAGATTAAAACGCGAGCTCGAGGGAGATTTCCGTAACGCTCACAAACATAAGCCGCATTAAATCAGTTCCAAAAGAATTGTGTTCCAGTTCCCTGCGAGTAAAGCACTTACGGTAATGTATTTATAATTACGTTTCTATGTAGGCTTCGGTCGTGACAACTCTCGAGTTTCATGTATCCATTTGTAGTTATTATTATAATACGAACCATGACCGTATGAAGAATCGAATGCTCCAAATCAGCTGCAGTATCAAGTTTTTAAATACAACTTGTTTTTTTTTTAAGTCATTTGTAGCGTAAAGTAACCTCAGCTAGGTAAGTTTATAATGATACTAGTTTGCTTAATCCATACCGGATTCGCCGTCATTCATTTTACTATCAAGGATAAAACAGATTATTCCACTGGAGTGTTCACGCGAATGAACATTTAACAAGGTAGGGAGGTTGATAATTGTATTCCTGGTAGGGTGCTATATTACATACGTGTGTAATTATTGCCGACCGTGGCTGGGATAGGAGGGCGGCGCAGTCCGCTTTCCCAGGCCTCTAAATGCTCCGTTAGGACAAACACAGTGCGTCAGCCTAGTATTATACTAGCTATACACGGAAAATTACTGTAGAACTGTTTTTTGTTCCCATACTGTACGTTGTTATCTAAAATTACAGGTTAATCTGCGCTGATGTCATTTGGTTGTATCGACCATTTTCGAATTGATTGGCTTGTTCAAATTCGTTAATCCCGGGCTGTTTTTGCAACTAATGGTCTGTATACGCTAACCATTAGGCGCTGTTTACCGTCTGCTTTGGGCTTGAGACTTTGCTGTTTTCTATACAAATAGGGTTTTCGAGTTCGGTGTTAGCTTTGGGTTTATCTTGGCAATGTTGTTTTACACTTACAATTAATTCGGCTTGTTAAGTTTGCTGTAAATAGTTCCAACTTTACTTATAATTAGGAATATTTTTCTTCGTAGTTAACGAGGTGCTATAAATATTTAGCCATTTAAAATTTACAGACATATTGTCGTAACTGTCGTAAGTAACAATAAAAAAATTGACGTAACATCGCTTCGGTACTTATATCCGCACGAAAAAGCAGTAAAATGCATAATATATCATTCGGCGGAACAGTAGATCATTACGTTATTTTACTTTAAGAGCTAACTATCCATAAATTTAAACTACGTAGGCAATTAGCGTAACGGACAGCCGATAAATTGTGACTTACGTTACATGTACGTTAAATCAAAACAGTGTAAATGCCAACGTAACATATGTTTCTAGTGACATTTTACAAAATAGCATGACAATTAGGGACTTGTAACTGATAAAAACTGCTAATCGTCGTTGTTGAAATTTAGTATAAAGAAAAAAAATGTTATGGGTTAAAACAGTAGCATTTTAGCATTAAAATCGGAGTGAAAGTAAGTATAACGTCAAAGCTCGAACTAATCTTGGCAATGCAGATTGAACGCAGAAATAGAACGTGGAAAGCTACACGTGTAGGGTACTACGCAGAACTCACAGATTAGATTATGACTAGAGGGATCACTTCAATAACTCAAGGCGATAACTTAGATTGGCTGCGAAGGACAAGGTGTGCAATACGTTTTTGTGCAACTGAGGCAAACAAGCGTAGGTACGGCACGTAAAATTGTAAACGTTAATAAAATAATAGATCCCTAAGGTAACCTAAGCTTGTCTGGAAGACATCGCTTACAGCGACAAGATCGCCTGTTGCTACTTTTATTGACATTTGTTTTTATTTGTAGTACAATAAATTTACTTACTAACTAATCTCAAATTAAAATGGCATTTTATACAAAAAGATCTAGCCTAAAGGGAACAACTCCTGTCTCAAGAGGAATCAATTTTCTTTAAAAACTGCACATCATCATCTCAGCCATAAGACGTCCACTGCTGAAAACTGCACATACTTTTTTTAAACTCAACACGGAAAACTATACCTTATTAACAATCTGAAATATTCTCCGCTAGAGTGTTTTAGAATCAATAAATTCGTAATAGCAATTTTGCTTATCCGTTTCTATGTAAAATACCTGTTTTAGTATGCAATAGATTTACGTTTGCATGTATGACTCAGCCGGTAACCTATGAGCGTACGAGGTTATTTAAAGTATATCTTATCTAGCGGAAACTATGATAATACTAAAATAATAAAGATGATCTAAGTTGTCGGGAGGATTTCTTAGAGATTAATATTTGGTTTAGTATTAGTAACGATGACTTAACTTTAAAAAAAGTAATGAAGGTTAGCTGTAAATGCCAGTTCATAATTTGCATAGATTGTTTGAGTAAAAAATTTATTACAAGAAAAAATACACACTGGTTATTTCGCAAAATCGGCGTAATTAATTTGTGATACCTATTTTAAGTCGACATTTCTGTACTTATCTAACAAGGTAGTCGAAAGAATAAAAAGTAGATGCGTTGCTGAGTAAAGTGAACAATCTTTCTTTGACATACTCTATGCGTACACATGTATGGAATTACTAGTATTAGATAGACGCACAAAATGACTACTTAGTACTTTCTAGTTAGGTCTAGAAACTACGCTTCAAGCGTACTTTATTTTAATTACAATAATCCTTCGCTTTGAGATTTCAACGAGATTAGTAATGACTGGGTGTTTTATATATTTAAGTGTTTTAAATATAATTATACATGTAACAGTCCTAAGGCAAAAATATCTAGCTATTATGTAGGTAGTTACGTGGATGTTTTATAATTTAGTCAAAGATTATCCTTTTATTTATACTACGTCATTGCCAAACCACCTGATGGTAAGGAGCTACCTTATCCTATAAACGCATGGGACTCCAAGGGTGTAACATGCGTGTTGCTGACCCTTTATATCTGTACAGTTGCACACTTTTTTTAACATGCTGACTCTGTAAAAACTTCGGCAAATTATACTCCACAAAAGCGTAAGAGGTAGAAATGGCTTATTTTAATTAAGTGTTTTGTAGTACAGTAATATTTAGGTGATATTGGTGTTTGCTGTATTTACAACATATCGGTGGACATTTCAAATGTCGTATGGGACATACGACAACATGTCCCTTACGACATTTGAAATTTCTTCCGTCGATATAGAGTAAAGAAAACAATACGCATCCAACGAAAACATAAGTCACAAGGATCTGCTTATGTAACATTACAGTAACACCGCACTATAAATAGCATTATTGACATTACTCTTCAACGCTCCTTTGATATAGACGTATATATTCAAGTATTTACTCAGCGATTCGATAATCTTTATTTACCTAAGCTTACAAACATAGATTATACTCTATTGCCTCTTGACATCGATTTGAATTTTTCATAAAATTCGAAATGAATGACGGAATTGTGCGTTGTATGTAAATTATCATAACAGATATCGCTATCTGTTTACAGTATAGTTTTTCCTGGAATATATTCAATTATATTTACATATGTAGCATATGCTTTTGCGCATCAATTATGTTTATTTCATATTCGCATGATGTGTAATTAATTATTTAAAATTTTCTTCATTTACTCGAAAACCTAAAGTCCTATGTAACGTATTAACTTTATAACCTTGAAAAAATTTTAAAATATCTATTGACATATTATTTTTGGACATTGAGTTGCATATCTACTTATTAAATACCTATTTTAATACCATACCCCTAGAAACTAAAATAGAGTGGCAAAATAATATGTCCCTTACAACAAACTCTTTGTATGTTATTCAACTGTACTTTACAACAATCTGCCACCGTAAGAGGCCAACCGCAAAATCGATTAAGCAACCAGTAATCATCATAAGTGTCATTAGATCATACAACTTTTTTACTAACGTGACTAATGCTTGGAAATCACAATCTTAAAGATACAGTGGAACCGGAAGTATAAATGACTGCGTTTTATACCCAACGGATACCTGGCCCCGTGTTCAACTTACCACAAGAAAGTATTTACGAGAAACCAGAATAAGCGTGATCTCTGGTTACCTGTATTTGTTACTTACCTGAAGTTTATATTTATACAGGTTTTCGGTCTCAGTTACAAGAATACGAGGCCTGTTTTGGCCGGAAATCGAAACCGATCCGGTGCCACAGCAGGTATCGTCTCAGAATGTTAAATTCATCTTATGTTTCATGCGAACACTCTGTGACCAAACCCTTAGTTGAGAATGATTCTCACAGTAAAATAGTTTCCAACGCAACAATAGTCTAAATTGTTATCAATAATTAACCTTATTAACGGTCAGCTGCCAAAGATCAAGTGTATATCTATCATACACAGCTTCATTATTTAATAGTGTGTCTATTAAACACTGAACAGACATTAGGTCTTCATTACTAATGCTACGGTCTCGGCCTGTACCTAACTCACTGTACTGACATAATGCTTATATAATAAATGTAACATTACTCACGTGCCCATATCAGCTTCTAGAATAAGCGTATTATTGAATACCGTTTGATATTATTTTGCTTGCTAAGTGCTAGTGAATGTATACTATTCTATAGGTAAAAAACTTAAAAAAACATCACTCTTGTATGTTTTTATATTGTACACTACTTTTGCAATAAAAATAATATTTGCTTATTTACCCAATTTTCGCTAAATAAACTTAAATGTCCGTTACACATTTTGAGTTTTTATTTTACGCTTTTGCTAAAAAATCACATCATATTGACTTTAAAAGCGATACGTAGTATGAACATACTTATAGCTAATCTAAAGACCTAAATAAAATATTGTTATTATTGCCACATATTTAATGATATATTCATATGGTCCGGCATATTATTCAGGCTACTGGGTTGAATGACAATAAAATATTATTTACGAGGCCAATCCCCGGATTCTCGAAAAAAAATTGGCAAACGTATGCCAATAAGTTAAGAGTTCCTTGCTCCAATAACCAGCGATACCATATATTTATTTTATTATTAAATAAAATTACCAATTCATATAGCACATTATAAGAATGGTCATATTTTGCTCCAGATAGAAATTATATTTTTTAACCTAGCTGTTAATTGTTAGACTTTCTTCTGGAACTGGAATAGTTTTATACCATTATTATAATAATTACTATACGAGTATGTGTAATAAAATATGCAAATCGAATGTCAGTAAAAATAAATAATAGTTAGGTATCGATATTTTAAAATCAATGGGCGTAAACGACATTTTAAGATAAGATTATGCGTAGAAATATAAACATTATTGTAATCAACACAAAATACAAACCGGATGTTGTCTAGACCAAGATCTATTTAGGAAGTTTTTTTTCGCATTAATTAAAAATTGTATTTGATTGTACCGAAATGTTATTTTATTACAAACCATATAACATATTTATGGACATTCTAAAAGTTTGCCAAATCCAATACGGAATGCCGTTTCTATTTCTGTCTTCAAATATGAAGACATACGAGCATGACCAGTAACCTGGAGTTGTACATTGATCCCGACCCATGAGAATATCAAAACAGGATCGTAAAAATCACATTTCATTTGTTATTGTTAGTCATTTCTCGGCGCACTCGAATTGACGTGTTGAGTGCATTTCCACGCAAAATGCATTTTACGTCAATTGGGTGTTTATGGAAAATCGTCATAAATTATTTCAATGTACTCAGGATTATTGACTATTTGACGGAACGTGTAAGAACATTATAAAACTGTTTATTGAAAAGCAAATATCAAATATGACGTAAGTGCAATGTTTAATATGCTAACGGAAGTAAAGGACTTTTATTTCAAATGACAATAATTAAACGAAAGTACTTTGTCTGAAACTAATTAGACCTGTCTGAATAAAGAACTTAAATTCTGGCTTAAACGGTGTATTACTGAAGCTACAAATTACAGGCAGGTCCTAGCATTTTTGCTGCCAAGAACTTGGAGAAAGGGGGGATAAAGCCACCCCTATTAATTAAAAACTAAATTATAATAAATCTATCACAGATAAGATCTCACAACGCTGACTAGAACTTAGACTTCACTAAATTCTACAAATCTAAGACATTACTCCATTTCATTCCTATTTCACGTTATCTCGGTAAAGAATTGACCGAAATAGAGAGAGAACGCTATAAATCCGAAATGCATTTCTAGTTAGGGTAGAAAGGGACGTAAGAGGATGTCGATACGGCGCGACGTGGGTAGAACTCCGTGCCAAAATCTGGATTTATTGAGACTAACTTAGTGAGAACGTTTAGGGAATCTAAAATAGTATTAATACCTTTCCAACTGTACTATTAGCAATGTTGAATAGCGTGTGACTACGAAAACGTGGTGACTATACGAAGACTTACAGATGCTTAGAAGAAATCCATAGACATCTCATGGTAGAAATAAAAATTCTAAGAAACATAACCTGGTTGTTAAGAAATGTTGTATCACGTAAAAAACCGGTCGAACAGCTGATGGCCAGGCTTCAATACTACCCCTGCCCGAGGCAAAAAACATAACAAGTCTCGAATTACCTGCCTGGGAGACCCTTACAGGTATATGACATCACAAAGATATCTATTCAACTGCATAAAGACGTAACTAACGACATTCGATACGCAACCGTCAATAAGGATCCCCGTCCTTAACCGCAAAGATAAATTTGTTCAAACTAGGGATGTCACTTACCACAATTTCGAGAGTTTACTGCTTTTTTTTAAGGAAGTGGGTAATCATCGGTTGTAAAACATCTTAATAGTAGAATTAGTGTACTGTCATAAATTGGTATGAAAAAACGGTTTTACTGCGCTTTATTACGCGGTGAGTGAGAGTTAAATTTAGTTCGGGAGGGTGTAAGATTGAAATGAAATTTTACTTGAACGAAACTGGAACTCCCCAAGCAAGGGGAGAGAAAAAAAAAAGATATTTATATTTTGTTCAATAATATATTTTAAAAGTACTATTTGTAGTTATTAATCATTTTAACAATAAGTTAAGTTTTGATTTCTAATGCTGACATAGTCAAATGAACACTCGGATAAGATTTATATGTATATTTCCAAACGTATTTCGAAATCTATAAAGTAAAATGAGACAAATCAAACATTGTCTCTTACGTCTTTTTTAAAACCTCATATAATTTACCTACTAACGGTTATAAGTACCACGTAGTACAGGAAACCCTAACATCGTAGTATTGACCGTTGCGCAGTTTCATCACGCGCCGTATAAATAAACTACCACGTGTGCGCGCGCGCGCCTCGTATAGTACTGAGCGCAGCGGAGGCGTAAATTAACTAATCTAGAATTTTATAAAAGAAAAATGATTTCTAAAATCAAGTATATAAAATATGATTACTGTCAAATAACGGGGTTGTCGAACTTTTACCTTATTTTATTAGATTATAAATAAATGGAGGTCTAAAAATATTACATACACGTCATTCACAGCTTTTTACCGTTCAGAGCAGAAACTAGACTACCTAATTAAATAGGAGAATATTTAGAAACTGGTTTCCAAAGGGCCACAACAAAAAAAACAGCTAAATTAAATTGCCCTCCCTTTTCGTTCATTAGTCGAAGTATCTTCAAATTACATAAATAACAGCGTAGTCGTAAAACTTCGAATGGCTCTCAGCAGAATTCTAGGCACGTTACTAATTAATAACCCATTTAGTTTGATAATGAATATGTTTAATTAACGAATCGCTAGCCCTCGATCACTGTGCCAGTAAACGTATCGCATATGGCAGATAGCAACGTGCAATAAACATATAATATTATTATATTCGAAACATTTGACTAGCTATATCGAGAGCGGCTTATATTTGTGTCGTAATTAGGAAAATTCCTTACTTAAGACGGCACTTACGACAAAAAGAACCTCATGAATATTCTTTATACTCATTATAAGCAATATGTTCCACTTGTCGTGAATATCAGGAACAAAAAAGTGCATTTTAGATTTTTTATTTTATTATCTTACATATGCATTTTATTTTCATTAGTGCTTTCTTTTAAAATCAGGGATGTATAAACTATAGTAACAGGTGTAAGTGCGTTAGACACCTGCCCGTGCTATTTAGACTAACTCAGTGTCACCTCATAGCTCTAATGTTAAAATAAAAAGGTCTTAACAAACACATTTATTCTATGTACATAAGTTCTTTTGTATTCACAACAGCCATTATTTTTGCCTTAGTCAAATTCCATGAACGCATTTTGTTTTGCTGTAACAAGAATTACCGTCTCCAAACAGAATGTCGTAAGTGCCATATACTTTAATATGGAGATACGCCATTTTTTATGTATTTACTACTCTTTAAAATTTAGTGGATGTTAGATCATTTCCAAGTAATGAAACTCAGCTGAGTACATTATCAGTATTATTGTGGTTAAGTGGTTGAATAATTTATGGTCATCCAACTGTCGGTAGGTTAGTGAGGTAAATGAAATGTACAGAATAAATACGCACCTAACGTATTATGTAGGTAGGTACATTTAATAGGTCAGAGGCCATGTTGGGTTTCATATTAAATTGCCACTTCATAAAATAAGTATAAAACGAAAGTAAACATTTAAAAAGTTGAATCGAATTGTTTTAATATCGGCCGGAACCGAACCTTCGGCCGATCATGATTTTTAGTTACGCCGAAACCTGGCAAAACAGAAATCGAAATTTATGGCCGAAACCGAAACTTTCGTAAACTAGGTAATACTATGGAATAGTTACGAGCATCAAAACAAGCATGACTAACACACAAACAACACACTACCTAATACACACAACACAACAAACTAACATTCGTCCGATAATCCGAGCATTGTTGATTTTGCATTTCCTTCATACACACGTGTAGTTTTTAGGGTTCCGTACCCAAAGGGTGAAAACGGGACCCTATTACTAAGACTCCGCTGTCCGCCTGTCTGTCAGCAGGCTGTACCTCATGAACAGTGATAGGCAGTTGAAATTTTCACAGACGATAGTATTTCTGTTGCCGCTATAACAACAAATAATAAACATAAATTAAAACAAATATTTAAGTGGGGCTCCCATACAACACACGTGATTATTTTTGCCGTTTTTTGCGTAGGAATGGTACGGAACCCTTCGTGCGCGAGTCCGACTCGCACTTGTCCGGTTTTTTTTATCTTCGAGTGCCACGTGCAGTGATTGATATGTTTGTTTTCAGTTCGGTTAAAACAATGTTCCACGTTGATCATTATTGAGTCTTATTGGGACGACATACGGTCCTCCAATGTTCAGTCACGTCACTCATGATGTTGCTGGGTTTTAGAGCTCTTTACTTCGCACTTGGATATTACTAACTTCCTACTTTTGAACCGTATTGCGACGGGATAAAGTCTATTAATGGTGAGTAATTTCTGTTGCTGCTGCTGGTAGTACAAGAGCTTCAACTTGCGTTTTTTAGAAATTGAGCCTATGAAATGCTTGTTTGCGTCATTTGTGGTTATAAGTAGGTAAGACAGTGTTAAATGAACGAAATTTATTAATTTTTACGGTTTTGACTTCTTGTTAAGGGACTTAATGCGTTATAGCATGCTCTACTACCCAACCATTTAATCTAACAGAAATTTGGTGCGCAAGATCTTCAAAATATAGACGATATAGAAGACCCAAATTAAAATTACCATACAATTTACCTTTTCAGAATTTATTGCAACTTTCAAACATAAAATTTGGCATTTCTCTACTAAAATGTTTGTATGGGACGCTAACGTTGATTTATATTCAGTTTTACTGAGATCATAAATTATTATCAAACCAAATAAATCATTTGAGTCCTTGTACCCGCATAAAGTGATAAAATATGTCGACACGTCTGATTTTATTTTACAGAAATTCAAATGAAACTAGATAAATGTGTCTTTTTAAATAAAAAGGTTAGCTTTTTGAAAACTGTTTCAATGTTAGTTACTTTTGAAAAAGAAAAGACATTATGAATCTTCTTCTTTTCAAAAAATTTAAACTTTAAATATTTTTTTTTTTTTGATTTATTTAAGGTCGCTTTTTAACAACAAAGGTCATTAGCGACCACAAGATAATTACAATTTTTTATATATATCGATCAATTTTATAAATCTAAGTACATGTAAATATCCGTCATTTAAACAATCATTTAAGGTTTCAGGCAACTTACAGATTTCTTTTTCTTTCTTATATGCTAAACACTCAATTAAAATATGGTTCACAGTCAACTCCAAACCGCATTTATCACATTTATTTTTTTCAGTCTTAGTAATAAGATAGCAATGGGTTAAGTTTGTGTGTCCAATTCTCAACCTAGTAATAGCGATCTGATCTCGTCTACACGTGAAGGGTATCGGTGGGGTTTCAAAAACTGATTTTCTAACACACGATAATTTACTTGAGTTACCATTTTTCCAATAATTATTCCAAAATGTTTTGATAGCTGAATTGATTAGTTTTTTAACTTCAGGGTAGCTGGATTTAATTGAATAGTCTATCTGTTGATTTTTAGTAGCGTTTTTAGCTTCAATATCAGCTTTTTCATTTCCAAGAATCCCTTGATGTCCTGGAATCCAAATTAATTCAATTCTGAAATGATTTTCTAATAAGTCAATAGTTTTTTGTTTAATATGTAAAACAAGTGGATGGGAGTTCTTGGGATTCTGCAGGGCCATTAAACATGATTTAGAATCAGTGTAAATTACATGTTTCACCAGGTTAGAATCTTTTTCAATTAGTTCTATAGTTTTAAGAATTGCTATCGCTTCACAGGTAAAAATCGAGCTAAAATCATGGAGTCTATAATTGTAGTGATTGTTACTAGATATAACTGCACATCCAGATTTGTCATTCATAACTGATCCATCGGTATAATAAGTTTTACAGTCTTCAAAGCCAGCATTAAGTTCATTAAACAGATTTTTATAAATAAATTGTGCTGTTTCACTCCTTTTATTTTCAGCTAATTCAAGATTTATCGGCATTTGAAGCTGTTCCCAAGGCGGAACAGTAAGTAATTTTATTGGATATAATGCTGGAATAGTGAGATTTAACTCTTTTAGATATCTTGCTACTCTAATTTTGAAAGGTTGATGTAAACCTGGATGAAAATCAAATTCATTATCAGTAACAGATTGATTGATGTAGTCATTATATGTAGGACAATTTGGGCGTGATAAAATTTTCGAAGCATAAATCAACGAAAGTGCTCTTCTCCTATATTTAAGTGCAAGATATGGAGAGACCGTAACATCACAAAGGCAACGAAGACTCGCCTCGTAAGATCTCTCGTTTTCCCAGTGTTGCTTTACGGTGCTGAAACGTGGACAGTGAGAGAGAGTGAACGAAAACGCATAGATGCTTTGGAAATGTGGTGCTGGAGAAGGATGCTGCGAATATCATGGACTCAGCGTCGCACTAATATATCCATTCTCCAGGAGCTCAAAGTTACACAAAGACTTTCGGCAATCGTTCACTCTCGTATCCTTAGCTACTTCGGTCACGTTACGCGCAGGGAAGACGACGCCATGGAGAGGCTGGTAGTTCAAGGCAGAGTGGATGGAACAAGACCCAGATTACGGCCTTCAATGCGCTGGACCGACCAAATTAAAACTCTCACCGGGTCACCTTTAAATCTGTGCGTGCGGAATGCAATAAATAGAGAAGCATGGCGGGAAACAACAAAAAAGGCCGTACAACGACCTCAATGACCACGACTGCTCTGACAAGAGTATCCGACTAAGAAGAAGATATTTAAGTGGCATTTCACCCGACTCTGCTAATATACTATTTACAGGACTTGTACGAAATGCACCAATACTAAGTCTCAGGGCCGTGTTTTGTACACTCTCAAGTGAATTCAAGGTTCCAATATTTGCAGAATCATATAAAACTGAACCGTAGTCTATTTTTTGTCTGATTATGCTACGATATGTGTTTAAAAGGCAATTTCTGTCAGAACCCCAAGAAAGAGAGGATAATGTTTTAATTATGTTCAATCGATTAATACACTCAGATTTCAATTTATTAATATGTGTTTTCCATGACATTTTTTTGTCGAACGTTAATCCCAGTATTTTAACATTATTAACTTCATTGATTAAATGTTCATTCAATGATAATTCAATCGTTTTGTTTTGTTTTTTCTTTTTTGTAAATATAATGAATTCAGTTTTAGTTTTAGAAAATTTAAAACCTGTTTTACTTGACCACTTTTGAAGATTATTTAGAGTATTTTGAATTAATTTAGCTGTAGGTTCAAGTGTTCTGCCACTACAAGTGATTGTTAAATCATCTGCAAATAAATAACCTTTTACGGGTTTATCAATAACAACGAGTACGTCATTAATAGCTATCAGAAACAAAATAACACTCAGAACTGAACCTTGCGGCAAACCGTTTTCCACTGAGACTGTGTTAGAAAGAAAATTATTTATTCTGACTCTGATAGTTCTGTCCGATAGAAAATTTTTAACGAAGGCCAGTGTGTTACCTTTGATATCAAGATTTTGCAGCAGTTCAAGTACTCTGTGCTTCCATACCATTTCATAGGCCTTTTCAATATCGAGGGCAACAGCTATTACTGAATTATCACAAGCCAGGGCGTTTAGAACTTCATTTTCAATATTCATCAGACAGTCCATTGTCGATCTACTTTGGCGAAATCCATATTGAAAAGGTGATAAAAGATTATTTGATTCTATGTACCATCTGATTCTTTTGCTAATTATTTTCTCAAAAATCTTACATAAGTTGCACGTCAAAGATATAGGACGATAACTTCCTGAAGAACTCGGAATTTTTCCAGGTTTTAAAATTGGTATGACTAAAGCTTCTTTCCAGCTATCTGGGAACATCTGTTTCTTCCAAATGTAATTATAGAGGTTTAATAAGTAATTCAAACCACTTATAGGAAGATGTTTTATGATGACATTTGGAATATTGTCTGGTCCTGGACTAGTATTTCCTAATTGTGGAAGGACTGACAATAACTCATGCATGGACAGATCCTTATTTATTTTATTAGAATTATCAGTAATATCAAATTTACTTTGAACCTCTTGTGAAGCTTTAAAATTATTAAATTGTTGATCATAATTAGTAGAACTGGAATTTGAAGCAAATGTCTTAGCCAGTAGATCTGCGTTTGCAACAGGATCAGCACTTAAAATTCCGTCTAAATGTTGCAATACTATAGTGTCCCATCTAATATTTTTCTTATTAATTTTTTGGATCTTTTTCCACAGAATACCTATTGGTGTTTGACTATTAATAGATGAAATAAACTTTTCCCAATAATTTCTACTACTGTCTTTAAGTAATCTTCTAGCTTTAGATCTCTTTTTCTTATAATCAATTTTTAATTTTGAATCATGATCATTCTTAGCACATTTATAATATAATCTTTGAGCCTTTTTTGCTTCTTTAATAGCTATTTTACATTCTTCGTTCCACCATGGTACCAAGTTCTTTCTTTTACAATTGCCTGAAGACTTAGGTATACATTTTTCTGCTACTTCCAAAATAAAATTAGAAAAATTGGTAACTATGTCATTAATAGTAATGTCGGTATCGTGATCCAAGTCAATTAATTTACTAATATTGTTATCAATTTCTTCTCGAAATTGCGACCAATCAGCTGCATGGAATTTCCATCTTTTTGTCATACTATTGGAGGTAGGTGTTACATCATTGACTAAGGATTTAACCAAAATTGGAAAGTGATCGCTGTCATATAGGTCATCAAAAGCATTCCATTCAAAATATGAAGCAATATTTTGTGAAGCTATTGTTAGATCAATATTACTTGTGCGACCTGTGCTACTATCAAAATGTGTGGGTTGATCTGTATTTAGTAAGACTATGTTGTCATGAGAGTCTAACCAATCGGCTATTATTCGACCTCTAGTATCGCATCTTTCTGATCCCCAATAATAATGATGACTATTAAAGTCGCCTAACAAGATGAATGGGGGAGGTAGTTGATTGACTAAATCATTTAAATCATTCATATTTAAGGAACTACTATTCGGAAGATATATACTACATATTGTAACTTTTAAGGGAAACTTTATTTGGACTGCACAGGCTTCTAAATGTGTATTTAAACGAACTTGTTCTGGAAAAGTGTAGGGTTTCACGAAAATAGCTACTCCGCCACTGGCTCTGTTACCTTGTAACCGGTTTTTAAAGAAGTGTTCAAAACCTTTTAATGACGCACAATAATCAGAAGAGAAATTAGTCTCTTGTAAGCAAATACAGGTTGGAGTTAACTGATTAATTAACAATTTAATATTTTCTAAACGTGTAAAGTACCCATTCACGTTCCACTGCAGTATATCCATAATTATCTATAGTTTATATTTATGTAATATAAAATATATATAGATATAGATATAAACTTAACCTAATTATACAATTACCATTAAACAGCTGTTTCTGTCTTTAAGATCTCGTGAAGTTTTCTTGATAGGCGCGAACATCTGTTTTTCAGGCTTTTGTTCATTTTTGCATGTAGGCTGTTGCACATCATAATGATGTCTCTAATATTATCAGTGTATGAATGAACTACTTCTTTTACATTTTGTTTGCCACGTGTGTTATCCAGTAAACTTTTAAATTGATCTATGTTTAATGGAAACTTGACTTCTTCGCTCAATTTAATCATTTCTTTTTCTACATCTTTCCAGGCCTGTTCTTCATCCTTCGGATCAGTCTTCTTCAATTTTTTTCTTAATTTTTCTTTCCTTCTACTTCTGTCCAATTTTCTTCTAGGGATACATTACTAAGGGTTTCATCGGTTTCAAGGTCATCAGAATCCATTTCTCTTGGTGCCATCGATTTTTCTTGCGGGAGTGGAGGGTAAAATGGGGTCACACTCTCTAATTTTGACGATTCTGTTGTGGTAGGTGAATGGACCCTTTTAATGCCTTGTGGAGTTGGCGGAATGAGGTCGTCGTTTCTCTCGAAAATATTCATTAATTCTTCTGCGACTGCTTGTGGGTTTACTTCACTGTTGTGAGCAGTGTTTTGTTGACAGTTTTTAGCTAGATGCCCAATACTATTGCAGGTAAAACATTTAAGTGAGTCAGTGGAGATATAGATCCAATAATTTGTATCCTCAAAGGTTACTTGGAATGATTCAGGTAGATGTTTTTCATCCTCAGGGGTGACGTATAACTATCTTCTAAAACTTAACACATGAGAGAAACCTGGTTCCGTTACGCCGGTTTTCATGAAGGTGATAGGAGACATTATTTTTACATTTAATTCTTCGAACTTGTTTTCTATAACGTTATGCGGGATGACGGGGCATACGTTCGATAAGACGATTCTTTTATTTCTGGTTACTAATGGTCTTATCTCCAGCTGTTTATCTCGGATTTTCAAATGTTTTTTTGTGTCTATGAGATTATCAGCAGTTGTCTTGGAATCCATGTATATACATATGCGGGCATTTGATATACGGGAGATGAAGCGAATAGAGGTAGATGGTACGATAGACGATAACGCCACCAAATAGTCTTTTATTGTAATGCCGTCAACGGCGTCAAGAATAATTGCTTGATCCTTCTTGGGGAAACTTGCAGTCGAAGTTACATTAGCATAACTAACGGGATTTTGAGAATTGGGCTGTTGTTGTTCGGACACTTGTGTTTTAGAAGACGTTGGGGTAATTTCGGACGTTGGGGTTTTTTGGGACATTGTGGGGATTTGGGACATTGTGGATTGATTCATTTCTTAATTAAGGCACTCCTGTTAACAGGAGCCCTTGCACCTTCACTGCACACCACGGTTTGTTTACGTTCCACTAACAATAACACGGTAGGTAGTTATAAAACTCGCATTCACTGAGGTAATCTAGCGGCACGCGCGTCCGCAGTGGCCACAGGTGCAAGACTCCTTTAAATATTTACATTGAATAGAAACTTACTTAAAAAAAATGACGTAAGCATATGTCGCAACACAAAAAAAGGTACAAACAGTTTTTGGCTTTCAAATCATGTTACCTACCGTTTTTAAATCTAAAACTTAAATTTTGATATCCCCTAAACTAAAAGCCAATGACATTTCCTCGTGTAATCTTCTTGCTTGACTTGATTTGTTTGTTTTCGTAGCCTTAATAACCATCATTGGTTTCGATCCGATGGCTGCTCTCACCGGCTGATTAGATCGAGGCTTCTGTCCAGGGTGCGTAGCCAATGTGCTATTGTAGCCAACGAAACGCTACTCCCACTGTCGCACTAGTAGGGAAGAGTGACAGAGAATAGAGATGGCTACGATACGCTCCGGAGCATTAACGATTTTCACGTTGGCTACGCGCTCTGGCCATCTTGTTAGGACAGTTAGCAAGATAGAAAAAAACAACGAGCATTAACAGTGTCGCGGTCAGTAAAAACTGTATATTTTTTACTGACCGCGACACTGTTAATGCTCGTTGTGGGCGTAACTTCCTACTTTTGAACCGTATTGCGACGGGATAAAGTCTATTAATGGTGAGTAATTTGAATTTGTGTTGCTGCTGCTGGTAGTACAAGAGCTTCTTGCGTTTTTTGGAAATTGAGCCTATGCAATGCTTGTTTGCGTCATTTGTGGTTATAAGTAGGTAAGACAGTGTTAAATGAACGAAATTTATTAATTTTTACGGTTTTGACTTCTTGTTAAGGGACTTAATGTGTTATAGCATGCTCTACTACTCAACCATTTAATCTAACATAAATTTGGTGCGCAAGATCTTAAAAATATAGACGATAGAGAAGACCCAAATTAAAATTACCATACAATTTACCTTTTCAGAATTTATTGCAACTTTCAAATATGAAATTCGGCATTTCTCTACTAAAATGTTTGTATGGGACGCTAACGTTAATTTATATTCAGTTTTACTGAGATCATAAATTATTATCAAACCAAATAAATCATTGAGTCCTTGTACCCGTGATAAAATATGTCGACACGTCTGATTTTATTTTACAGAAATTCGAATGAAACTAGATAAATGTGTCTTTTTAAATAAAAAGGTTAGCTTTTTGAAAACTGTTTCAATGTTAGTTACTTTTGAAAAAGAAAAGACATTATGAATCTTCTTCTTTTCAAAAAATTGAAACTTTAAATATTTACATTGAATAGAAACTTACTTAAAAAAAATGACGTAAGCATATGTCGCAACACAAAAAAAGGTACAAACAGTTTTTGGCTTTCAAATCATGTTACCTACCGTTTTTAAATCTAAAACTTAAATTTTGATATCCCCTAAACTAAAAGCCAATGACATTTCCTCGTGTAATCTTCTTGCTTGACTTGATTTGTTTGTTTTCGTAGCCTTAATAACCATCATTGGTTTCGATCCGATGGCTGCTCTCACCGGCTGATTAGATCGAGGCTTCTGTCCAGGGTGCGTAGCCAATGTGCTATTGTAGCCAACGAAACGCTACTCCCACTGTCGCCCAAGTAGGGAAGAGTGACAGAGAATAGAGATGGCTACGATACGCTCCGGAGCATTAACGATTTGCACGTTGGCTACGCGCTCTGGCCATCTTGTTAGGACAGTTAGCAAGATAGAAAAAAACAACGAGCATTAACAGTGTCGCGGTCAGTAAAAACTGTATATTTTTTACTGACCGCGACACTGTTAATGCTCGTTGTGGGCGACAGTAATCTGAACAAGTTTATTCCGACTAAAGATACCGAAGCCTAATTGAATTTCAATAGTCGCGTAACTTTAAGGCGGAGAGGTTTAAGTACAACCCACGTCCATGGGCGGCGGTAATCGCTTACCATAAGACAATTCGTCGCTCGTATTTTTTTAGGACTATTTTACACAGATCAACCTATATTTTGGTTGCCTCATCATCATCATCAGCATAAAGAAAATCGGGCTTTGTACGGGTACAGCCTATGTAAACAACATTTCCACAACTGCGACCAAAACAACTAAAAATCTTAGCGAAATTAAATAAAAATATATACCTACAAAGCACAGATAGGCGTGGAAAATCTCCCTTGGTTTAATCTAAAGCAGTACCTACCATGAAATTGGATCAACATTCTATTTCAGTCGCCTGTACCGATTACTTTCACACGAGCTGGCAATTCGGACCATAACTCAAATCTTATATTAAATTAAAAAGTTTCACCGATCCGCGCCAAGTAAAAAATCTTGTCCGGCCGTCCGGAAAGATTACCAAGTTTCCAAGTCCCGAAATCTTATGAGATACCCTTAATGGTTTTAGCCAAAAGGCTAAGTTTTAAATTTGTCTAGTGAAATGTGTAAGACATGATGACATGTTTGTGAATACGCAAATAAGTTTGAAACTGAAAGTCATCGTTATCACTTCATAACTGCTGAGTTTCTTGTGACATCATTAAAAATTAAGTTAAAGTTAAGTTTGGTCAATTTAACATTTTGCCTAGTAATATTTTGACTCGAGCCCTCGGGGTGATGTTAGAGGTAACGTAGACAAGTTTCAAGTTGAAAGTTTTAACTTAATTTTTTGTCCTGATACTTTTTAGAGTTTCGTAGCCGAAATAGCAAACACGTATTAAGATACGTTTTTGCTATTTTGGCATTTATTATTATTGGCATCGGCTATTATTTTGGCATTGCGCTTAATCTTTCCTTCTTGATATACCACAGTCATCCGATTTTTGTCTTTGACCGGCCGCGTAGATCAACCAGATGATTGTTGTCTTAATGTCTAAGCCTTAGCTTCAACAGTTACGCCAGTATTTGCTCTCAGATAACCACAAGGCTGAAAGTCTCGTAAATATTGACTCAAACAATATTTTCTTGCGGGCCACTTCATGTCGACATCAGACTAAATAAAACTAAATCCATTAAAGAAACCGCTAAAGAATTGAAGGGAAATATTGAAAACGATTTTCATTGGACTGGAAATTTTCAGAGCTTAGAATTCAATTTGTAATAACTGAAGGCTCTCTTATTTACCTACAGGAGATTAATTTGAACTTTATTAATCTCAATACACGTGGATTTATTCTTAGTAATATTAAACGTTAAAGGTACATTTAGATTCTTAAATGTTTGATGACCAATCACACAAAAATTACTTAAGCTAATTAATTATCCTAAATTCATTACATTGTAAATACGCGTAATTTCATTTTAACGGAAGCAAAAGAAGTCATGGGCAAAGACACAAGCCTAAAACTAATAACGGAGAATTATTTCCTAATGGTCTAAATTCAAACTCGATTATGCGGAAAATTTAAAAACTTCACCCACATTTTTTCATGGTCTACGATTTCGAATCTATATCGCTTCCTGCCACGCCCCGAAACGTTATGGTCTATCGTCTTCTTTAAACGAAGTCATTAAGGCATTAGAATTGTATGTGTATGGGTTCACAGAACTTGATTCCCCTGAGTACTTAAATTAGGGCAAGATCTCGAGATAAAGCTGTTTGCTCCGGGTTTTAGGAAGTGTATGACGAAATTCTGTGACTAATTTGAATGTATAATAGATTAACACTATAGCGATGTAGGGTTGTGTGTACCTAGTTTCCCTTTTAGTAAGTTTGTTTAATTTGTTTTGTTGGGCTTATTTGGAACCCTTTTGACATTTAGAATGATGAAGGTAGGTATTGTTAATAAGGCTGAAGGGGCTCCTAAATTTAGAATTTACTTAATTTATCATGATCTTTCTAGCATTGTCCCGGCCTCTTTTGCCATTCTTTAATTAATTACCAAGAATAAGCGTATTGCTCATTTGATAAAATTCTGGGTTACCTACCTATTATCAATTCGCCTATAGAAACACCTGCCTGCATATTTTTTGCTGTACGCGTCGCGATTTAGCGAAATGTACTAGAAACATCTGGTTTCTTATTTGTACAATTGTGCAAACAAATTTACAGACCATCTGAATTGCATTGTGAATAAAATAGTTCTTTTTCGCCTATTTCGAGTATTCCGATTTCCCGTACTACTTTTCTTTTAACATTCTTTATTTTAAATATTTCATGAAAATACTATTCCTCTTGACATTTTCTTAATAACTTCTTGGGTTTTGCTTATTTGCTTTTTATCTTTTACTTAAAAACAAAAACAAATTTTTTAGTTAATAAAATATATCACATTTTAAAAAGTTATCTTAATGAGCAGCTAATGTTAAAGTTATAAATACTGAAAGTGTTATACATCCTGCCAAGCCGCAAATCCGCTAATAAATTTAGTATAACAACAATGATCATAATAACATAAAAGAACCATAAGGGCAATGTAAAGCGCGGTAGCGTAAAAATAAATAAAAAGCAAACGTTTTTAAACGAAAACATATTGAAGAAGATAAGAACACGTTTTATTGTACACGGCATGGGGGCGAAAGCATATGAAAAAAGTCCAATACATTCCGTACCGATATCGTGTTACTTGAAAAATATTTCTATTTGTTTTTCTGTTGATAAAATCAGAGTGGAAATAAGAATGGAACGCCTTGAGCTTTGTTACACGCTTTTATTCTTATATGTTTATAAACGTCTCTTTCTCAATGTTAAATGTACCTCTATGTTTTTCACATTCTTGTACAAGGTCTCTCTTGTTAAAATACTTAGAACTCTAGCTTATATAAACCTTGAAATAATTATTGTTACCTTTGCACACCTTTATTTGAGAACAATCGTTGTCTTAATACATTCAGTCCATTACCATTTTAGAGTCCAGCGACATATGTGGCATCTAATTACGATATGTATCTCATAGAACAATACATCAAAACGTCCTGTAAATATCTGATGTTGCTACCTGTCTTCATCAATTACGTTTTTATCTTGAACTTCTTCAATATTGTCTAACTTGATGGATATACTTTAAATACAGGGAGTTTATCCTTTTTGATATGGTTCCTAATAAAGCTTGGCAGCTTGAGATACCGTCACTTTGAATTATAATCGACTTAGAAGAGCTTTATCTTTGACTGCTACCGGTAGCCAAAAGCTTATTACACTTTATTTACAATTCTTGCGTTATCTCGTGGTTTATTACCGTTAAGCTACATATCAAGTATACAAACAGAATTAGAAACAGGGTTTTTTGGTTCAAACGGTTCTCAATTGTAAACTAGAATTAATTGGTCTGCTTGTATCATTAGTGAAGCAATTATAGTTCGAAGTTGTTATTCTGGTTCGGTTTTATGATCGAACTGGAGGCGATGCGATTGTGATTCGTGATTTACAACTAAAATAAAATGTTTTATGGACACTGTTGCACTGGGCCAAATCTTCCGTTAATTATAGAAAATGAGACGATGCAGATTCATTAAACGCTATTTAAAAAAAGGTTCATTATGGAAACTGTAAATAAACCGTTAATAACACAATTAATTCGGTGAAATTATGTATCGAAAATGTTACAGACTGTCTAATGTTAAGAAACTTAGCTAATCTTACAAAGTTCAAAATTTTTATTGTATAAAAGAATTATACAAATAGTATTATGTACTTCCTTTCATATAGTAAACTACCCAAGAATTCTACGTACGCCCACGAGATTATCGAAGTGACTAACCTCTAAGGGGTCAAACTAAAAATCTGATACAGACGTGATAAACGCCTATATGATTTCGATAAAAAGTCAATCAAACTAAGGAGATAAATATCAGAATACATGTCGAAAACGGCCCCCGTCCAGAGCTCGATAAAATTGTATAAGAGGATTAAAAGATTTATTGTATAAGCCTCTTCAAAAGATATTTTTGGGTGTCCTCGTTTTGTTTTCGTCTTGTCCGTATATTCCGTAGCAACGTGATCGCGCATAACTTGAGCAGCGCTTAACGCATTCGTACATTTGACTCGCATTAAATTTCTGTTTGTGATATTAAAGTGGCTGATGGTTTTTTCGTGATAAACGTTTTAATTGACGGTTAAATGTCACCTCATGTCTTCAGAACTGCGTAGAAATAATAGTATTATGATAATAATTAAAAAACGTTAAGCTTCTCTTTAGCGCACGGGCCTTTCCACGGTCAAATATTTTTTTACATTTAAGTACTTGTTATTACAACACATTCCTATTTTAATATCTATGTTGAACAATAAACTAACAAATGAATTTATTTTTCCAGGTAAACACTCGTGTATTAATGGTGAGACATTGCAGTTCTGCGTTTTCCTACATACCTGATAGTCTTTCTTGGCTAAACAGTAACAATAAATTCACAAGAACTTTGCTCGCTCCACTACAAACTGCTGGTTGTTTTACAACTCATCCTTTTAATGGCCGCTATAAATTAGCCTGCCCGAACGGACTTTAATCAAGTATATAGGTTCAAAGCCTGGCGGGGGCACAATCATTGCAATTTGTCCACTTACGATGAATACTTTTACGGCCATCCACTAAATTGACTCTTTTAGCAGGTTATACACCTTAAATGGTATCCGTTTTTAGGGTTCCGTACCCGAAGGGTAAAAATGGGACACTATTACTACGACTCATCTATCCGCCTGTTGTCACAAGGCTGTAATATCAAGAACCGGGACAGTTGAAATATTCACAGATAATGTATTTCTGTTGCCACTACAACAAATACTAAAAACAGAATAATATATTTTCGCCGTTTTTTGCGTAATGGTACAGAACCCTTCGTGCGCGAGTCCGACTCGCACTTGGCCGGTTTTTAAATTAAGTGCTTTAAGTGGAAGGAAAATATGAAAAGCATTTTCGACTTTATCATGATCAAAATCACCCTCGCCATATTGCGGAAAAAGATGCGTGCTAAAATATTCATCCATGATGACAGGGTGATTTATGTACAGAATCAGAGTACCTATCTGGTCAGGGTACTATCAAACTGCCAAGGGAAATGAAGAAAAAAATAAAATTCCGAGCCAACATTTCAGCAAGTTCTTGGCAAATGTTTTCGGTCTGTAATGTAACAGGATTTCAATTAGGGCTTAAAACAAAATGGCTGTGTGAACTCATGCGATCCCCGTATTAGCTACTTTTAAAGAATCTTTTGAGAACTTTCTAATTACTTCGCTCGTTGCTTGTAAAAAGTTACATTAAGGAAACTTTGTATTTTTACATCCACATCAATCTTGTTCTGTGTTGTTTTAAAGGACTTTGTCTAAATCCATTATAGTTTGCTTTAGGTACCGCTTTTATTCCGTCTTGAATGATGAGCTATTTCGACGCGGTTGTTACTTAGGTTTACTTTTATAGTGCTATACGAATGCTCCACGTTTTATCTGTGCACACAGCAACAACAACTGATACTATCGAAAATAATGCAATTGATATCAAAAACGATAAGTGTATCAACAAGTTTGCTTTCTAGATAATGTGGTAGAGAGCAAAGCACCGCAGTACCGCATGTCAGCCCATTTATCAGTAAAATATAACATTGACTAAAATTAAAAGGTAAAGCGGTTTCCCTGTAATATTCCTTCATAGTGATAAACTAGTTGTAGTAACGACTACGTAATTGATAAAACGTATGCATAAAGATATAATACAAGATAATTTATATGCAGAATTTAGGGTGGTTCAAAAAAATTTTTTTTTTATTTTCCGACGGGCCATCCCCTTATTTTGTTACACTTATTATGCTGATAAAATACACCAAGTTTCGTAATTTTATCTCAACTACAAGGGGGTGCTCAACCACTTTGAAAATTTTGTATGTTGTATGAAAACCAAAAAACAGAAGTATTTATTATTCAGATTTTTATTTAAGTATCTGTTTTCACATTATTTGCACATGTGATTTATAAGTTTTTAAGTAGAAAAACAGTTTTATTTCTATTTTTTATAATTTTTCGAAAAGTAAGATTTTTAGAATTTCACCTAAAAAATCATAAAAAATAGAAATAAAAATGGTTTTTCATCAAATAACTTTTAAATCACACTTTAAAATAATGTGAAAACTACTACTTACATAAAACTGAAAAAAATAATAACTTGTTTCTTTTGGATTTCATACAACTTTGAAAAATTTCAAAGTGTTTGAGCATCCCCTTGTAGTTGAGATAAGATTACAAAACTTGGCATATTTAGTCAACAGAACACGTGTAATAAAATGAGAGGGTGCCGCTTTTTCTAGCTGGAGTTTGAATTTTTCCCATACAAACGTGAACCACCCTAATGCAGATACACATGTGGCTATCGGGAAATAATGGTCGAGATCATTAGGAATTAAGCTATTAGGAGAAAATTGGAATAGAAAATGTCAAAAGTAGTAGGTACTTAATGATATGCTTTCTAATGGATAAACTGGCTTGCATTCACAAGCATGTTTGAATAAAGCGAAGCAAAAGAGGCGAGAATAAACGGTCTGTGTTAAAAGCGGAGCACTTGAATGAGATACTGTAGAAGATATAACTATCAAAGAGATCGTACATTACAGTCTCTTATTAGATGACACGTAATTTAATATAGGACTCCTATCCGAAAAAGCAGGTACGATGAAAGATTTAATTAACGTTAACCAGCTCTAACGAACTAATCTAGGTTTAGCATTAAAACATTACACGTTTCCTGCTCTGTTTTTAAAGTGACAATGTTATTCGCTCCACGACTCTAAGTAGCCACTTCCTCATTAAACGTTTCGTTATTTCTACTCTTCAAGGTACGTATTAATAGGCTAGTTTATCTCTATTACTCTGCTTATTTACACTAACAACTGTGTCACCGATGGTAGGTAAATGATGTTTAAAGTGTGTTTCTCATTTAACTTTATACGCATTTGATAGAGCGTCCAATGAATTTATGGCTGCTATTTTTGTGTAGGCAAAAAGAGCGATTTATGGAGATTTATACCTGTGTAAGCTTTTATTGGGATTCAGTCTGTGAAGATCTTAATATAGAAAGTAATTTCACAGCTCGTGCAGTTCTCGCGCTGCCTTGTGCAAGTCGTAAAGGGCGCCAACGCCTTCTACGAGAATCCATCAACACGCTAGTTGTAATAACAAAGACTGACTAAACAATTTTTGAAAGTTCCCCAAAGTGATGAATAATTTGAGAGGCGCTAACTTTTAGTTACGAAAACAAAGTTATTTGATGTTCCATCTGAATTATCCAGGAAATAACAAACAGTTACAAATAATAAACAAGTAACGTAACAAAATGAAACGAGTCGTCTATTGTTTATTATTTTGAATCCCCATTATTGTACCCATCGAATTTCCATCAGTCAAAGTCTTGACAAATTGAAACAAACTGCAAAGTTGAGTTCCAAAGTTAGCGGGTAACTGCCTCCAAATGGGGGCGGGATCCATTAATTCAGTGTAAGAACTTGAATTAAATCATTCGAACCGTTGGCTCGTTCAGGGTATTTGTCGAAGACTTTGTACACCGATCCAGTTTAAAAATTTAATTTTTAAATTGTTCAAGTATTAGTTGGTAACAACTTTGTAACCAGATTGCATCGCTCTCCAGAGACTGAAGCATCGAACATTAAGACGACTCGCTCTGCCTCTGCCCACTCAATACTCTTTAGACCGTGATTTAAAACAACAAGATGAAAAAACGCTTAGGATCCCAACCCTTTGGATCACAATTTTTTCCCTCGACAAATTATGAAGTATAATGAACCAGCAGGAAGTAAGTTTGCATTAAGTATTCGCATTTCCAGAGCTGTCTCTGTCGAGGCAGTTAAAATTTCACTTGGCTAAGCAAAAATTTCTGTCCGCTGCAAAAATCTTTCCCCTTTTTAGGGAGAGGGGAGTAGCGAGCGAATTCTTGCATAAAATTTACATCGAGCGGTCCATACAAATTACCATTTCACTTCTTACTCTGATTAAATGTTGTAGAAAAAATATTGCTCTCCAAATGGAAGAGAAAATTCTCGGGTTTCGACTCATTAAAATTGATGTTTTGTTTTCTTTTTTTGCGTTCGCTCAAGAATGATTTGCTTAGTTTCGCATCTGATTTGTTTTTGCTCCGAGACGAGATTTGGATGATTGTTTAATTATGTCCATTAATCATAAAATAATTTCTGTTTTTCTTTTGTACGTTTAAGTTAAAAACTGCCCGGGACGTGCAAAAGTTCCATTAACAAAAATGAAAATGGAAGCGCGAGCCACTTTGACCGCAAAAAGAACGCCACCGTAATGTCCAACTTGAACGGAGCAAGACTTGGCAATGGCCGTAGGGATGCTGTCCAAAAAAGGTGTATGTTACAACGTCTTTCACGCAAAAGTGTGAGAAAACAGTGGAGGCGAACTAAAGATATTTGGCAGCCCTTTACAAGCTAATGATCCACTTGATTGCGGTTAAGTGTCGCCATAAAAATGTCCGATTGTTGCCAACTAGGAAAAAACAGTTGCTATTCTAAAGTGCTTCCTGGCAGAGTCCCGATATCATGAGACAATTGCCTTTAGGATCACTTAAAGCGGCCGGGAATTGATGTTTTCCTTGTGCTGTGCGAACTTTTGTTTCGTGAAATTCAATTTCAAGGATAGTTTTTTCCCCTCCTTACGCTCATTGCCGTTTATGTTATTTGAGTTATAAAAGAGAAGTAAAACCATCGAGCTGTAGCTAGAGTAAGAACATTACACTTTTGAAACTACGTCTGTAATATAGTTGTATATTAGATTCCTAGACAATTTCATAATCCTGGCAATAAAAGTAATAGTGGAAATAGTGAAGACGCAGTCAATCCAAGTGCCATTTGCTAATTAATTAAAAATGTTTTCTAGCACTTAGAGTAAAAACTTTATATACCAATTTTTTATATTTAAAGTATTTACTGGATGTAATTTAATAAGTCTAAAATATAACGTTTCAAAATTCAAAGCATATTCAAAAGTCAATGTAACTGAAACCTATCCATCTCCGAAGTTAGTTACATTCCAATTTAATTTCCTCCTTGAAATATCTAGAATTACGAATCTATTTCAAATTCAAAATGTAATTTACTGAAAAGCAGAAATGTTATTATTTCGCACAAGATATACCTACTGTCACCTCCGTCATAGAACTTTCTCGAATTTCTAGAACGAAACTTGGGTCTGTCATTAAAATTCTGTAATCAAAGTTCAGAGTTTGCCGAGTCAACATTAATGTTACGGGTTTATTATCAAATTTTAATGATCATGGTGTACATTTTCTCATTTAATGAAGATTCATTTTCACCCAAATTGTTTCCTAAAGCAAAAACTTTGTCGTTGTTTTCTTAAACATATCCGAGCTGATCCTTTCGTTTAAAATGCAAGACCCCAATATCTTATGCTAATAAGGTTCCCCGTCTAAAAGCGGCTGCCCTGTTTACTATAGTGCAAAATCATGTCAGATTTCTAGTAAACCTAGTGGGTGAAATAAGGTTAAGTTAGGCTCTGTTAGTCTGATCGAGTTTGGCCTCAAGCAAAATCTGATTCTCTTATCCGAAAATCAATTTGGTCCGTGACTATCCTGTCTCAATAGTGTAGCTTGTACGAAATAGACGTTGTTATTTTGTCTGATTTGGATATCGATTTCAAAATCTCTTGTAGCTCCGTATATATGTAACGGGTAATGCATTACCCATGACATACCTATATATTATTTAGTTGTGTGCCTTTTAAATTTTGTTTAAATAAAGGAAATTAGAACGGCTACCATGAGCGGGTTGGCCTAGAGGTTATGTTAGTATCATTGCGAAGGTTAAAGACGTCGCGTCAGCTAAAATCCAGTCTCAAGCACTTGGCCCAGATTACTTTTACTTTAATTTAAAACATATTTGTTATCTATTCCATTTACATCTATATAATTATGTATTCATTTTAAATTACGTTACATCTAAATATATTTAGAGCTTCCTCTTTTTCAAAATTTGCCATAATTAATTTACATACGTCCCTACAAAATTATCGACTTAACTCAGTCCCTCGGCGCCTTCGGCATCTTTATTAAAAAGTTATTGTGACCATCATCACTTCACGAAGTAATATAATACTTCGCATCGGTCGAATAAACGTTTCAATATTCGAGGGTCTCATTTATCACAGTAATTGACAGCAAGGGGAGGATTCGGACCGTGTCCCCCCCCACTGGCGCGTTTTATTTTGTTTTCTCTCAAATAATTTGGTGATCAGGAATGAAGATTAATACTTATCTTTCTTTTATTACGATAACTATATTGGGAGTGTTAATCTGCAATGCTATTGGTTTTTATACTCACAATTATGTGTTTGATGACTTCTTGATAAATCTCTTTTACAGTAGATACTTATTTAGATTTAACATGATCATTATTTTTATCTTTTACTTGTTTAACTTGTTAAAAGTTTGCTAACCTTTCTTCAACAACAAATTCTTGCCTCTTGCCTAATACCCGGCGTTTTCGAGGCGCAAATTTATTCCTAATGGTCTAAAGTTTAACGTTTAATCGTCTGTACTCATCCAGGCTCGAAGATAACTGATGGTAATTTGAAGAAATTACTTTTCTTTTTAATTATAAAATAACCTTTATCTTTGCGGGATGTTTTAATGAGCTATTATCAAAGTTTATTCTCCAGACATGCTTCGTGTAAATTACCTTTTAGATTACCGACACATTATTTAAAATTATAGTCGTTTAATGTTGACTATCGCGTTCATAAAAAAGAATAAGGAATAACATTTTTTACGACATTACTCCTATTGCAGCAGATTTATCAGTTACAACTAATTCCCAAAATTTGCTAGAAAGATGTCTGAAAATTGCTAAATTATTCTCCTAGTATGCTAGAAAGTTGTCTAAAAGTTGCTAATATTGTGTGAAAAAAGTTACTGAGATTTTTTTTTTGCTAGGTACATGCCCCTAAAAAGTTGCTAAAGTATTACCAAAACTGTACTATGATCAGTGTTTAGAATTTAATAAAATGTATGGAAAAAGTTATTAAGCCTGATTTTTTAGTGCTACATGCGCTTCAAAAGTTGCTAAACGTTGGCATTTATGTAACACCGTAATAAATGGTTCCATCGACCTCTCCGAAATGATAAGAAGCCAAGAAATTCAGCAGGATGTATGGTTTCCTGTCTATTTTAATTACGTCTATAAACCCCGGGCCAATCACATCTGTAACTCTGTCCCTTTCGCTCGCATCTTCATTCCCCGCCGAATGAGGGAGAGGATTTACTTGACAGATTACTTTTTCTTGTTTATGGGCATAGATTACCGCCCTCAGATTGAACGTTATGAACCGTTTACTCGTACGTTGAGAGTCATCTCAGTCGTATTAAGCGCTCTTATTGCATACCGCGACTTGCGCAACCTAACATTCTATATTATTTTATGCTGCAAAAGCCTTATGTTATTCTTGACTTAATTACTGTTAATAATTATGTATAATTTTCTCTTAACAAGGCCTAGGTGACATCGCGTTTTCTTATTTGCTTTAGCTGCCATGGGAGAGAGGTTATTTTCCAGTTAACAGATTTCAAATGTCACTAACCCACAGATCTAGAATGACGTTGGCATTTAAAAATAATTGAAGTATGCAAAAGGGAAGCCGTCACGTACTTATATAATTATTTCATGGGTGCAAATGAAGCAGATTTCAAATAAAAAAATGTGACCACTTTTGAGCTTCATAGCGGCCGCTAACGGCTCCATGAATGAACCAAAACTAAGTCACGGACCAAAACGAACTGGAACCTACGATAAGCAAAAGCAAAAACAATGTTGCAGCGCGACATTACTGCCGACCGCAATTTTACCACAAATGTTAAAATCGACGTGGCTGTCCAGATTTTTGCCATTTGCGGCAGCAACGCAGTCGACAGTAATGTCGCGCTGCAATACTCGTACTGCAGCAGTTATGCCGCTGTAGTCTGAATCCGAATGGTACCTTAATGCCCCATCTAGTGGACGGCTCTGTGTTTATAGGTTTTTCGTATCGGCACAGTATCGGTGTGTTTACGGAAAAGTTCGCTAGAGTAATTTGGGAGCAATTTTTATTAACTTTGCGAGTTCGCTTTTCCCGTTCGACTTTTTACGTTTTATTACTGCACACTTGCTTTTATCGGTTTTTAAATTGGTGACCAAGTTTAGTGTGAGTTGGATTCGCGCTCTGAGGGTTTCGTACCATTTTAACACTTCTCATGCCTTTCATTAAGACTTGTGCTTTACGGTTCTTCAATAACGATAACAGTGTTGCCACTCTCAATATAATTTTTAGGTTGTTTAATGTATCTTAAGCATACCTATATTTTATAATAGCGTAACTTGGATTGTATGGGAGCGGCTTTTTAGCAGCGTGTTGGTGTGATAAGGTACGGAACCCTATAAAAGTCTTTGAACTTACAATACAAGTCGAATACTGAGGTAAATGTAGCCATAACGTGACCTCCGCCCACGCTGGGCATAAATTAGTTTTATTATCATTGACATGTAATTTTGAAACACCATTATACATTTTAGCATTAAACATGAAGCGACAAACGTGGACGTAAAAGGTACGTTCGAAATTTAAATATCCTTTTTAACCGACCGTCAAAAAGAAGGGTTATGATCTTATGATTAAGGCAGCGATGTAAGTACCTACACGTATGTAGGTATGTATGTCGTTTGTTCCATCGTAACCAAAATTACTAAACCGATTTTGATAGTTAAGGTCTCAATCGATTCGTCTTTATAGTTCGGATGAAAAGTGCTACATTAATAACCAATTTGCAAAAAGGTCTTATAAGAAAAAAAAAGTTTTTTTTTCGTAATGAGAACAACAAATAGACGAGTTAAAATAATCTTTTCACCACACCAGCTCGGAAAGGCTTACTTTGCACTTCAAAAACTGATAGCAAAGTTGCATTTTATTCACATGTGAGACAAAGTAATCAAATACAAATTTTGAGTTTGTTTCTTATGTTTGCTGGTAGAAATGACTTTTAAATGATGATTTTGGATGATAAATACTTAATAACATTCATTTGGACTTGATTTGGTTTGATTTTGTTTGATATTTTACATTTAATATTTACTTTGGGTTGGTGTGATGAAAAATTTTGTGTTTCACTCGGGGGCAAATTTTGTCTAACCCTCGTGCTTTGAAACCCTCGCAACGTTCAAGATTCCAATTTTCGAACCACTCGCTACGCTCGTGGTTCAATTTTGGAATCTTTCGCTTGCTTGGGTATCAATATTAGCACGAGCGGTTAAACAACAACTTTGCCCCCTTGTAAAACAATAGTACATTTCGATGCTAGTGCGGAAGGTATGTCATTACTTCACGAGTACCGAGATATCTTGCCACGAGCCGCAGGCGAGTGGCAAGACTCGGGACGAGTGAAGAATGACATTTCCGCACGTGTATCGAACGACGTTTTTTAATACAGTTGCGAAAAAATAAGAAAAACATTGTTAATCATACACTAAACAAAAGTGGTAACAGTGACAGCTCGGTTAGACGTCGTCTTTAAGTATATTATATCTATGGGCGTTTGGCAGCTATTCCGTTCCATTCAGTCAACTTATTAAGAACGGAATTTTCAATATTGAATATTAAAAAATAAACGTGTTATAATGATGAAGAGGTAAGTAATTAAATATTAAATATGTAATATTTTTCGTATTCTTACATTAACGGTAGGTTTTTATGCTGATTACGACGTTTAAAGGAAACTAATATTAACACTCATCAATAAGTAGTCGTGAATTGGAACAAGTATAAATTTAAAAAAATTGGAAAAGTAAAAAGCACTAGTTCGAGATAACCAACTTTCCGCACGCTAAACAGCTACGTAAAGTAGCACTTTTTGAGCAACTGTATTAAAAATAACTATTAAAATGTTTTGACGTGTAATGTACTTACCTGCCTAGCTGTCCATGCAACATACAAAATAAATAAATATGAAAATACTTATTACAAAATAGGCTACGCAACTAATTTTGCAACCCATATCGAAATCTTGACATGTCGCCAAAAATTTTATCAAAAATGGCCAATATATATGCGAAGGGCAAAGGAATATAGTAATATTGCAAATCGCAAGACCTTGACTACTAGAACCGCGATTAAGTCAATAAATGTCATAGCGTTTATAATGGTATGAGTATAGAGGTGAACTGCTGCCTACGCGTTGGGTTTAGTAAAAGACGAGTGAATAGTAAAGACTTCTAATACACAGAGAATCAGAGATCCTCGTCCATAGATGGCGCTACGCGCCACTGTTTTACGATCATGACTATATTTTACAGGTGCTAATGCTATGCATCATTACGCCATCTAGTAAGCGATTAGGATTTAAAACAGAAATCGAGTTTCCTATAACAAAATGTATATTTCTGTCAATTCTTGTCTACCTACCTGATTTGAATGTAACAGTCTGTGTTTTACATTTGTGACGTTTGCAATCAAAGGGTACCTCATCGTCGGTTGTCGATAAGGTTGATTTCAAATTGAAGCCATATGGATTTAGCGCCTTATTGACAACCGACAATAAGTACCCTTTTGATTGAGAATGGAACATTTCTTTAGACTGTTTGCTTTAAATTAGTTTTATTTAAAAATAATTTAATATTTACTTAGTCAGTTCTGTATTTATAATATTATTGTTTGTATTTATTTTTATCAAAAAAGTCTGTATACTGAATTTTTAACTAACAAGGAAACCAGTCTATAAAATACTTGTCTTTGCTTCTAATATTCATTTTCACTAAGTGAGCTATGAGACCCGATAGCCTGGCGGTTGTGTTGAGGTACAACCGATTCTCCGGTTAAGCAAGCTTAGGTGTGGTCAGTTTTATGATGGGTGACCGCTTTAGACATTTTTTTGTTCTAAATTAATTAGATGATTTGCGTAGTTATCTTTTTTTAATTTTGAGTTAAATGAAGTTAAAAAAGGCAGAAATATAAAATGGTGTAAGAAAATATTTCAACAGTGAATACCGGGTGAATTTAACCGCGAGGCTCGAAATTAAATAATTAATTCTACTACACACTGAATATTTTTCGTCTAAAATTATGAAAATAGTTTTAGTATACATGCATCTACACAAAGATTATAAATTAAGGCAAGATTTGATCAAATACTTAGTCTATCATGCGTCAGCCTATACCGTAGTTAGAAACTACTCAGTAAAAGTATAAAAAGTGGGTATAAAAAGTCACGTACTAATCGCTCTTCAGTTTTATAGGTCGTTATACTAATAATTTTACGAAAGGGAATCGTGAGAAACGGGGTCAGTCGCCTTTGAGCCGTTTCCATGGTAACCTTCTTGCCGATGTTACAATATTGCGTAAATATTTTGTTAACACTTGGTATGGAAATTTGAGATTAGGCGCGTCTCATGTTGATTTAGTTCCAATCTTAATTTTAGGTATTGTTTACAGTTTGCCTATCTAAGGTTTATACTGTGAGGGATTAAATATATAGTAAGATATAAAATATCTAGTAAAATCAGAACATACAGAGTGATTATGATTTGGGGCTATTTTTGGTTTACAACGCTTTATGGGAAGAACCAAATGAAAACCGACAGTTTTTACGTTAAGTACGCCTTTTATACACGTGTTATGGTACAAGTTACTTCAGTAAAGTCCGAAACACCCAAGCACGTGGTGTTAAAACATTCACAAATACAGACATTAGTAAAACTACGTAATAACTGTTAACTATAGGTACGTCTTATCAAAAGCAATTATAAGTCGTTCAGGCTATTTTTCCGTATGTAAAGTTTTAGCTACCTGTTATTAAATGTTTATCTGTGGATCGTAAGTGGGTGTTGTTAACACAAGGCAGCCACTGTGACCTCACGGTTGAGGTGAAACTTCAACTTAATTTGGTTTACTATGGACCTTTAAATGTGAAGAAGGTCTAACGTTGCTTAAGAATAATTACATTTTATAAGTACTTAGAACTTAGAATGTTAGGGATGAATGTTGATGGACGAAGAGCGGATGGTAGACCCAAAAAATGATGGATGGATTGTGTGAGAGAAGATATGAGAAAGAAAGGAGTGCTGAGGTGACAGGAGAATGGAAGAGAAAAACATGTTGTGCCGACCCCACATAACGTGGGATAAGGGCAGGGAAAAGAAGAAGAAGCTTAAGAAGCTACTTAGAACGATTATTAGACTTAAAAAACTAAATCTATATGTGAGTGTTAACATAATGTTTAAATTAATAGAATAATACTGCATGATGTGATTACTTTTAAGTGGGTAATCAATCATAAATGTGCCCTTTTAGTATGTTAATTAATATGTAATCGTTTTTAGGGTTCCGTACCCAAAGGGTAAAACGGGACCCTATTACTAAGACTTCGCTGTCCGTCCGTCCGTCCGTCCGTCCGTCCGTCCGTCCGTCCGTCTGTCACCAGGCTGTATCTCACGAACCGTGATAGCTAGACAGTTGAAATTTTCACAGATGATGTATTTCTGTTGCCGCTATAACAACAAATACTAAAAACAGAATAAAATAAAGATTTAAATGGGGCTCCCATACAACAAACGTGATTTTTGACCAAAGTTAAGCAACGTCGGGAGTGGTCAGTACTTGGATGGGTGACCGTTTTTTTTTTGCATTATGGTACGGAACCCTTCGTGCGCGAGTCCGACTCGCACTTGCCCGGTTTTTTCTGTTGGTGATCCTAATAAACAAATAAATAAACCTTAAAGTACTTAAATGAATGATATAATTTTACAATACTCACAGAAGAACTTTAATGTCTCATGAAACGTTAAAATCAGAAAACAACAATTCAATATAATGACAGCAATCGCCAATCAACCAGTAATTTATTGATACCAAATTAAAACAAATTGGTACGAAATTTAAATATAACTTACATTGGCAATGGATCGTGTACCATACATATTCAGGCTCATATTTACATACATTAAGCATTTACGTTTCATTACGCATAACTCATTTCGTGTTGATATAATAATTGTTTATTACACTATGTAAGGCCTGATTCGAAACAAATTTGACAAATTCAGAGTGATTTTTCTTGGATATTTTCTAGCTTACTTTATATATACACTACGACATTATAATTATCAGAATCACAAAATTATTATACCAAAAAATTTTTTTTTATCAATTCTAAGATGATCAAAAAAATCAAATAAACGCCGCCGTCTTTTTAATTAGGCGCCAAATTGCTGTCAAAAACTTGATAAGTATGGAAGAAACTTGCACATAACTAATTTCCAACATAACCTGTTACCTAATATTATACCAATACTGAAAGGTAATTTCATTGCAATATCCATGAAACAATGAGGATCTAGACATATCTTCAAATATCTGGCGTATCAGGAATTTCGTCGATGTGGTGTCAGTTACCGGGCATTGGTTACTTTTCGACAGAGAAATCGACACCAACATCACTAAAAGAAACGGTTCGCAGCTTTAGTTTAATAATGCGGATTTCCAATATTACTTTGATAATATTTGGAGATGATCCACGATGTTTATGAGGCAATCAGCATGCTTAAGCCAGTACCCTCGAAATCGGACCAAAAAACTTGATTCAACAAAGTCCCACAGTATTGACCTATTGAACGGTATGGAGTGGAGTGTCCAAGGAATTAGTTCGTTAAAACAACAAAAACTATATGCAATATAATATTTCAAAATAAACATTGTTCTTGATAGGACTCAAACTAAGAAACTGTCAAAAAACACTGTCGGATGTATGATGGAGGGCATACAACAAAACTAACGACAGGAGCGGGAAGAAATGGAAAATGATGAATTTACTTATAAATAACAATTTTTAAACAAATTTTCAATAAATTATGGAAAAACAAATCTTGATTCAGCTAGCTTCAGTACCATTAATAGGGTTTTCAATTTGGCAGATTGAATTCGAATCAGGCCTTACTTTGTTGGACAAACACAGAATATATGGCTTTGGCTACGACGTATAAGTATAAATTTCTCTTTACATTTCTGTGTGGCTTAATAACAAGAGGTTAATACTTAGCATTCATATTTACCGTAGTAATGTACGGTGAATTGTTAATGTCAGGTGACAATTGTCAGCGTAAACAGGCGCCAGAAAAGGTCTTTCCTCAAGGATCTCCATTATCTCCGTTATTTCTAAAAACATTACATATCCGTAATGTTTTATTTCTTATAGTCCCATCTGTTTCAAACATCCTGTATATGTACGTTTTTAAAGTTAACTTCTCTATCTGTTCTTGATACTTTTTCTAATTGAATTCCCTGTGTTTTGTATTAAAAAAAATACCACAATTCGAGTCTAATGCATTATTTAACCAGTTCTCACATTACAGCAAAACAAAATGGAACGCAGATAATCTGAGATTCTCAAACCTACAATGCCCTATTGGCATTGACTCCACACAACTAATAACCCAAAACGGAAGTTAACCTTATCATACGTAACACGAGATCTCGAGATTACTAGCAAATTACTATTAACCTCGCTTACGAAATCTAACACATGTCAAATATATGTATACAATTCTCGCCTTATCACAATCACACAAGGTACAAAATAGTAAATATAATTTTAACGGCGACCGCTTATAGGACGTACGCCCCTTTTTCTTAAAATGCGTTTATGATAAAAGGGTTTTCATTGTATAATATTTTCAAGGAACTTAGTCCCTTTTGGTATTGTGTCAGTCTGAGTACACCTTAGAACTCTAGTGTGCATAAGTAAAGCCATCATTTTGTAACTATAAATTTTATTATAAGATTATGCCTTGATAAAAGTCTTGCTTAATCGAGCTTTCACTTCGAATTTGTATCCTATGGGATCGAAATTTCCTAAACATTGGTTTATATGTCACCAACCCCGCCTTGAACTATAAGCAGACCTCTAAAACTGGACCTTTTAGGGTCCACTACAATGTTATCATAAAATACGATTGAATTTAACTATAAAATGCTCAAAAAATGTCTGCGTCGGTCCGCCAAAACGTGTAATTCCTTATGAACCGTAGCGTGTCGAGCAATCTTCGACTTGAAAATAGGTACGAGAGTGTCTTAATACCTACATACTCGCTGTCTGTCCAAAAGTATTCTTTTTCAAAAAAATCTAAACCCAACTATTATATTGTATTTATTTACATCAAGCAACATACATGGCTCATAAAAGCTTTCAAACAGACTTATAATTAAAATACAAACTTGAAATCAAAATATTAACTAACTTATAGGACACATGTCAAAATATATAACAATCAAAATTAAGAATAAATAAAATATTTTTATTATTGAGACGTTAACATGTCTTGATGATTTTGACTTACCTGCTAAGGCTATACTAGTTATACTACTCTAACCAGTTCTAACAACGTGAGTTACAATTATCGACGGTTACTGTCCTAACCTCGAAAGTGTAATATTACAATGAGGAAGTCTGGCAGGATTTAAGGTTAATGCACCTGATTCAAATTTAAACCACCAATTGAACAAACAGATAGACTTTATCGCTTAAAAAATAATGTTTGCTTCGAGAAACTATTTTTTATGCAGTACGTTGACTTTATTAGAAGAGTATTTAAGGAAAAATAAATAAGTAAAGTGTAGTTCGAATTTTTATAGGTAACGAATATTTAAAATTAGAAGGAAGAGTCTTTTAGTAACATTACAGGAAACCTTATGAAATCCAATTATTTATTTTGTGGTACACCACAAAATAATAATAATACATCTTATCTATTGTCCACACGGAAGCCTATCAAAAGACCGGGATTTACCCAAAATGGAGTTACAAATAATACATCTGACCAAGCAAGATCAGACGATTGCACTAAAAACCAACCTTTTTGAGAAAAATCTACGGTTAAACAAGAAGTCAATAAAATAATTATTTATTGTGCTCTGGGTGGGGCAACATACAGTCCACATGGCTTTTGCTTATGACCGTACAAAATGGAGACAAATTACATGTGGTCGCGATCCTCAGCAATGAAGGAACGAGAAAGGAGAAGATAATATAATTTCCAAGACAAAAACAACGTTACATCTTTTTGGTGATGCATCAAAAACGACGCTAATTTTAGTTGTAACAATGTAACTAATGTATGTAACAAGAAATAAATACAAGACATAACAAGCCAGCCAGCAGTAAACTCGACCGAACAAAATGGAAGTGTTAACTATAATACCCGTCATAATTGGACTGTACACTTTTTACTTGTTGTAGCCACTAAACACAGTGGACGATCTTCATTAACTAAATCACGCACTATGCGAAGCGTAAAGCGATGATAGTGACGAGCGATTAGCGGATTTATGAGCTTGTAAAAACGCTAATAATAAAAAAAACAACATAAAATATGATAAGAAAATGTGATGAGTAACTAATGTGAAAAGCTAGGTGACTTAAATAGTTATTGTGAATACAAATTGTAATATTCTTGAATTCACAATATGTTCCAAGATATTGTACATTTCCTATAAAGTGCTTCTAATATATCCTTTTAACATTTTGACTATTATTGTGACCTAATGATTCAGTTGGTGTATAGCTAATGATAGCAAGCTGAACATGATATCTAAAGTTTTTCTAAAAGTACCATTTATTCATTCGTTTCAAAGTCCAGCTGAAATATTATATGAATAATCGCTCCTCACCTCTCACACCACAACCTTATCGTCTAACCTTTAGTTTAGCATTCGTGTTTTTTTTTTAACTCATTTCGTAACAATATAACCATCCATTGACCAGATAAACATCTCCAACCGAATTACATTGCGTGCCGCCACTACCACGTTTCCAAATCTGGATAACCTTACAACCCAGCCAAATGAAATAGCGTTTCTATTATGTGCGCTCCCTTACAATTTACTGCTTTGCAAAATGGCCGCATTATCATATTTTTGTAGAACAATACACCCGTTCATAGTAATTACTACGTCAACGAATTTGTACGAGATGTTTAAATGAGATGTTGAAATACTGGTTAGATTAAGTTAAAATCGGGCGAGATAATTTGTTTCACGTGTGGCTGTTAATTTGGTCCGTTAACGTTGTGGAGCACATATTTTATATTTAGTTTTGTGCCTATATGTGTCTCTACTACTGATCACGTTACAGATGGAGATTATTTAGTTAGAATATAGTATATTTTATGTTCGTATGTTTACTTATTTAATACCTAGTCAACAATGTATTAGAGTTTTAGGGATTTGTATGACTACAAAAACTTTTGCTGTTAAGGACCTACCTACTTTACCTAAAGGCATTTACGTTTTCGCGGATTTCGTCATCTACTTCCTTATGCAAATCAACATCCAAAACATCCTAATAATCTAAAGTTAAAACGATCTTGTAAAAGTACAAAGCCGCTGGATTACTTGCAACTTTTGACAGTCATTTTCGAAAAAGTTGCAATCGAAACAGCTACAGAATTCATAAAAACTTGTTAAACAGTACACGTAATTCCTTTAGCATCGTAAGTATCAAATGTACTTCGTGTTTAATCTAAACTAGATAATAGTTATTACCAAGGTAACTTTAAGAAGGAAACGTACCCGGTTACCGTTCACGAACTGAATAACCTTGGGGCTCACTTGAATTGCCGGCAGATATATGCTTTAATTCCAAAATGTAGCAAGTATATTTAGATTCTGGTGAATTAGGACTATTTTGAATTAAAACGGTTTATACTCGTAGTTAACTTTATACTTGATTACGAGCAGTTTTAGTTTTTATGGTTAAATCATCAAGAGTTTTTGACCTATTTTCAATTAACAAGTTAGGTTATTTGATTAGTTAAATCTAGATTTGCGTTACAAATTTTTTTTGATAACTTTTGCAATTTCAATGTACATTTATAATATAAATATTGATATTATTTCGGAGATCATTAAATTTAATCATACCTACTACAACAGAGATTATTATAAATTATTTTTAATTTAGCCATCAACAAATTTAAGTCAATATGATGCTAGAAAAGTAAACAAAACAGAGAATACAGAAAAATAAAGTATGTAATACTACTTATGTTGAAGTTTAAAAAAATATAAAGTAACAGGCTGAAAGCGATATCGTCCAGACAACCTTAAGGTAGCAGAGTGTATACGCTTAGAACTCAGCGTGCCCAATCTTGCATGAAAAACGAACGGGTGACAAAAACCCATCCTCGAGTCCGAACACCTCCCAATCGATATCCATCCGAGCGGCATAACAACCGACTCCTACGAAACCTGATCCTTGTACCGTGCAGTAATCGGGCCTTCCACGCCACTGGCCCATTACACGTATCGCTGATCGCCGGAGATTGAAGATATTTTACAATTTATATCATTTTATTTGGATATTATCGGTATTCCCTATGGCTTCACCGGGTTTAGGTTTATCAATTTGATACCATTTTTATTATCAATGCGAATTATTTTTCCATATGATTTATATTCGTCTTGTGTTAATATTTTAAATGAAGATTACAAGTTTACAACCACTAGGAATTATACTGTACTTATTACAGTACCTTAAGACACTACTCGATTTATATGAAACTTACAACCTTTCCATTTGTTATATTTTCTACTTTCAATATGATTATAGTCAAAATAGTATAATTTACATAATTGCATATTGTGTTCTCCCTTATCTACATCCGTTTCAATCTCCAAATATTCCATACGGTATAAAAATCTAATTATAAAATCCATATTCATGATGTTTACACCGCCTAAGCTCAAAATTCATAATCGTTTATAAATCCTTACTTTATTTGCATTTAACATTAACCTTCTGCTATCAGCCACATTAATATCACACCCACGGCCCCAAGTTACCTTATAAAGCAGTTTGGCGTTAGCTATGTCGAACACGGCCAAATTTCATCAAATACACATCATTCTGTACATATATGGAGAGTTATTATAAATTATAATGAGTAAAAAAACTGTTTATTTTAGAGGTAATATATTTTTAATATTATGCGTCATTAAGTAGAACGTGTGTGATTGTATCCTTATAGCAACACGTCTTGGAACATAATGCCAAGTAGGGCAAACGGTTTAGGAAATATTGATTTTGAATGTATTTGATAGTTTTATTTATCATCGTTTTTGGAGCTATTAGTTATTCTAGTCGTATTATTCATCTTGCAGGTGCAAAATAACTTTGCATATCATTTATAATATTTATGTTACTGATATCATTTGTTATCAGCTTTATAAACTAAATTACTTACTTAAATTACAAGGAAACACTACTTACTATAAATTTTGTCTAAATATGAATGTCCGAATGAATTCTATTCATAATGTGCCCATGCAATTCTGCAGCTCGCTGTATGATACTAAATCATTTTTGCGTTAGAACTCTTTTCTTTAAGATTTCTTCCATTTGTTACAAAAGTACGTTTAAAATATAATAAAATCTTCAGAAAAAGCGAAAGCTTGTAATAGAGTATGTCTCACCAGGCTTTCAAAGGCTCCGTTAAATGTCTATTAAAAAATAAACCCGTGTTTAAGCAACCACCTTTTCCCCACAGGCGTAAATATTTAAAAACCTAATATTCGGTGTGAGCGATAAATATTTGATAAGGCTTCCCTTTATCTTGCATAATATCGATTGTCCGAAATACACTTCGCATAGCAGGTTTCGCAGAAACATTTTTAACCGAATGATACTTTTGCATAATTGTATAATTAGCATAACTGTCATGTCGCATAACATTCATTTGGCAGAATTTTGAATAGCAGAATACTACTATCGTCGATTTTACATACGCAGAATTGTATGTAGCATAAATTACATTCCACCGAATTTCTTATGGCATATTGCTCATATTGTAGACTTGAATTTCGCAGAATGTTATGCAGCAGAATAAAAGTTCTGCCGAAATTGTTACCGCATAATACTCATGTCGCTGACTGAACCTACACAAAAGGAATTGCTGCCAGAACTACAGGTTAAGTTAGGTTAGAACTGCGACCCCTACATAAAAGGAATTGCTGCCAGAACTATAGGTTAGGTTAGGTTACAAATGCGACCCCTACACAAAAGAAATTGTTGCCAGAACTGTAGGTTAGGTTAGGTTAGAACTGCGACCCCTACTCAAAAGAGGGTGCGTAACGGTCCATATAACAACTTTTGATATATTTTTAGTCGATATAACGATTGAGGGACATAATGCACTTTTGCTATAACAATACATGGTATATTCTTAAAGAGTCTAACTATCGTCAAGTATAATGAACTTGTAATATAACAACTTCTAATCTAACATTAACAGCGTATATAATTAAGTTCGATATAACGCTCAGTTGGCATAATGTAGTACTGGTATAATTTGTAATATTTACTACTATTATAACAACCTACGTATTCGAACTTAAGGCAGGTCTCAGTTAGGTACGACGACGAGCGAAGCGAGGAGGAGTGTTAGGTAGAACTGCGACCCTACAGCGCGCGAGCCGAGCGAGCGAAGCGAGCGTGCCGCGGTAGCGGCCGGCGAAGCGCCAGAACCGACTTTTTTTATTATAACCTCAACTTGAATACATTATACCATAAATACTTATAACAAATATTCATTATATCCAGTAAACGTCATATCGAATAGCTTTTATATCGATTAAACATTATATCCCATGAAAATAGTTATTTTGTTGTTATATCAAATGTTCATTATACCGCTTAAGTGATTATACACCATGAAATTATATCAAAAGTTGTTATAATTTTGAAAATATATCAAAAATTGTTATACGGATCATTACACACCCCTCAAAAGAAACTGCTTCCAGAACTGTAGGTTAGGTTAGGTTAGAACTGCGACCCCTACTCAAAAGAAACTGCTTCCAGAACTGTAGGTTAGGTTAGGTTAGAACTGCGACCCCTACGCAAAAGAAACTGCTTCCAGAAGTAGTGCTAATAGTATTTGTGCAATTTACGCTTTATACGAAAGTACTATAACATAAATCGAATTACAATCAAGAATTAGCAAAATATTATTCGATTTTATATCTGTATGCGATACCTATTTCGGCGAGAAACTAACTATCCATCAAAATATTATTCTCATCAACAGTATGCCAATGAATTATTCTGCCTAAGGAAATTGTGCGAAAAGACAGTATGCCAAGTACATATTATGCGACGCAATTTTCGGCAAATCAATTATTCGATTATAGTATTATTCTTCAAATTGAGATTATGCCATTGCATTATTCTGCTTTACAAAATTGTGCGAAACAACAGTATGCCATGAAACTTATGCAAAAAGTAATTCTGCGAAATGATGATTCTGCCAAGGGTTGCTATGCGAAAGTAAAATATGACAATAAATTTTATGCAACATATTAGTAATCCATTTGATAAGTCGATTCGCTCCGAAGAAAATTTCGGTGAAACTTCGTTGCGTGAAACTTTTTCCACACTCATAAAAAGGGAGTTTTTCATATTCCGCGGCTCTGAAATATGTTAGTACGGGGGCGTCATAATGCATAATTTTATTTGTCTGTCCTAGAAACGGACTTTATTTGATTAATCTGAACGATGAATCTTGAGTGACCATAAAAGTGCGGTCAGAGATACGTGATGGTAATTTTCATAAGTTGTAAAAGCCATAAGGTGCAGACAGTCGTAAAACGGGACTGAAAAACTTGACGATCCTCAAGTAGATGGACCCTTATGATGTCGTTTAGAATAATCATAATTTAATAATAAACTTATGTTAATCAAGTCTTTGCAAGTCAAACGTCGTACTTGATCTAGCAAGGACAGAAACATGCATAATCTTTAGACTAGCATTAAAGTTGTGTCTACCTTCTTAGGTCTGCTGGCATGATTAAAACATGACTTCGACATTATAGTATATCTGCTGTAATATTATATCATAAATCTGTGACTTTTTGATTTCATTTTGTCAACAAATCAAAAAATTCACAAAATGTAAGTACCAATCGAAACCACTACCTACTGAACGCTCAATTAACCAACCCATGTCAGCTCATATTGATAAATTATAAATCCTTTAATAAGGCTTTGAGTAATCTGACACATAAAAGCTTCATTAATGTTGAAGTTCATATCACAAATGAGCACTTTATATGTCAGAATAAAATTCGATTAATTTCGTGAGCAGAATAAAAACTGGTTCAAGTGTCGTTCCTTGAGGCATACTAAGCGCCATTTGCACCATCCCACTAGCCCGGGGTTAACCGGTTAAACCCTAAATCTAGTGTCAAATTGTACTGGTAACCATGGTAACCCCAGGTTTATCCGGTTAACGCCGGGTTAGTGAATGGTGGAAGTGGCCCTAAGTAACCCTCTTGAAAAAGTCTTATTTTGAAATATTTGCTTGAATTCCGATACCCCATTCACAGGCAATGACCATTCTGGAGGCTTCTTTAAATCTCAATACTCATAAAAAGACGCATAAAAAAGTTGCTCCCAAAATATTCCAAAGCATTGTTTTTTATCGTTCTTCTTCCCATTCTGTCGTGTAACTTGCAAATGCCCCCATTTCTGTTATATATACATGTTAAAGAGCATTCTCCTAAATTCTGCAAATGCTCTTTTCGACAGTTTTGGTGCGTTAACGTTAGAGTTCCGTTTCCAAAGGGTACTAAAGAGGCCCTTTGTTGCACAGAAGACATCAAATACATGGATACACTTTTCGCTTTAATGCAACACTAAATATAAATATAAGGTACGTACATATGTCTGATATGAATGGTAATTTTGATGTTAATGTTGAAAGCGTCTACAAAATATGGACTGTCATATTGTTTATCCTCATAAATTATAAGCCAGTCGCACAAAATATCTGAATTTAATAACTTAGATCGGTCTTTAAATGTGTCATCTAAGGTGATGGTTTTTAAGTTAGGTACCTATGTGAGAGGAAGTGTCTGTAAAAATTATACCACGGAACCTACGCTATTTTTATTGATCTCAGCTTCTTTTTAGGGTTCCGTACCCAAAGGGTAAAACGGGACCCTATTACTAAGACTTCGCTGTCCGTCCGTCCGTCCGTCCGTCCGTCCGTCTGTCACCAGGCTGTATCTCACGAACCGTGATAGCTAGACAGTTGAAATTTTCACAGATGATGTATTTCTGTTGCCGCTATAACAACAAATACTAAAAACAGAATAAAATAAAGATTTAAGTGGGGCTCCCATACAACAAACGTGATTTTTGACCAAAGTTAAGCAACGTCGGGAGGGGTCAGTACTTGGATGGGTGACCGTTTTCTTTTTGCTTTTTTTTGTTTTTTTTTTTTTGCATTATGGTACGGAACCCTTCGTGCGCGAGTCCGACTCGCACTTGCCCGGTTTTTTCCTTCATTTTCATAAAGGTGCGCGTAAAACATATGAATCGGAAAACTTGGCATTATTATAAACTTTCTGGTTGTATTGTCAATAAATTCCTTGTGAAGCGTACCGTGTATGGCCCCGTACATTTTGAGTATCAGTGTTTAGAACAGGGGTCGCAGATTTCGTCTAAAAAAGTCATAGGATCTATAGAGCTACGGGGCGGTTAAGACGTTTTGGTTTTGGGGGTAATGTGGCCAGGGTAGGAAGTGGTTAGAGGGGGTGAAGGGGGTGCAACGAAGCGGAGAGGGGAAGTCACGGTACGGTTAATAATCGGTAGGATGACTGCGGTTTAAACGCGTGGAGTTAAATTATATTACCAACTTAGTTTATAAATTCGTTCCGATTTCAAATTGTTTGATCTATTATCTTTTTTTTTGTATTTGATTGTAGTTTCTTAAGTATAGCCGATAATTTATTATAATATTAGGTTGAATGTATAGGATTGAGTCAACTAAATCGCGTTGATAAACAGTAACCACTTAAATATACCTAAGTAGATAATCTAGCTTTAAATTTGATTAATATACCTACAAGATATACATAAATCGGTTTTTATCTATTTACATTTTACTAGCTATGTATTTTGCTTACCTTAGGGCCACTTGCACCATTCACTAACCCGGGAGGTAACCGATTAAACCTGCAGTTACCATGGTTACCAGTACAATTTGACACTGGATTACCGGTTTAACCGGTTAATCCCGGGTTAGTGGGATGGTGCAAGTGGCGCTTATAGGTTTACTTAGAGTCATTAATGTCATAATACTGTTTTATTTTACTGTGAGTTCATAACTTCATACGTAGCTCAACTAAAATATTCACTCCAAGATTTAACTTTGAAACTTAAGAATATCAATCCAGAATTTTGATACGTGAAAATTGGGAACTTATATTATCTTTGTGCTGAGAATTTTGATGTCAGCACTTATTATGGAAATAGTTACATTAAGTTTAACATAGAAAATGAGAAAACTATAGAAATAAATATAGGTACATTATTTTTATATTCATGTTAATACAACACACTATGAATTTGTCGTACACATGTAAAATGTATTGAGCCATATTATATCTATGAATGAATGAATAAATAAATAAATAAACAAATAAATATTATAGGACATTCTTACACAGATTGACTAAGTCCCACAAAGCTCAAGAAGGCTTGTGTTGTGGGTACTTAGACAACGATATATATAATATATTAGTACATTATTGCAGAGGCCGGGAAAGGGCAATTCGTGGATGAGTTTCGATTTTGTCGGACGACGCGAAGCGGAGTCCGACAAAGAAGACGAATCCACGAATTGCTATTCCTGCCGAGGCATATATAGTGCTTTTCTCTAAACATGCGAGGAAATAAGCTAAAATAATTATTATTTAAGCATCAAGCATCACTCAAATCAAACCTTCACATCCAAAATGTCAAAAAAAAATTCCCTCTTTAATTAATTTTTAAAAGTTAAAGGCACAAACTTATTCTGCCATTCAGTACCATTCAATATTCGTTCATTCAATATAATTGCGCAATATAGTTTGTCAAACCAACTTTTCAGTCAGTAAGAACCAGGAAAACTACACCCATCCTTTTCTTTTGGGTGCTAGTACTAGTGTAAGACAAAGATAGTATGATTCTCTTTGTCTACTTATGTTTGAAATGAGAAAGTCCTTTGACAAACTATGTAAGCTTTATGAACACGGATGAGATTTAAAAAATATATAAAAATAATCTTTGATTTTATTAAGCAGTATTCGCACGATCATACACGTGAAATGATAGCTGATCGGGTCGTGTAGAAGCGGCTCGCGGCAATAATAATTGGCTGCTTGCGTTTTTTATTATTAAAAAGTAAAAAACACTACAGTAATAAGTTATTACTGTAGTGTTTTTTTACTTCCCGTCCGCTAGAACAGGACAGCGATAGTTTGATGTTTTTTAGTTAGAGTTTGACATTAACGAAGAACTTCCCGTACTATTTTTGCTACAGTAAGGTGAACATTTCCGAGCATATTGGAGAAAAAATACTTAAATACATAGAAAACAACCATGACTCAGGAACAAATATCTGTGTCATCACACAAATAAATGCCATTACTGCAGGGAATGAATGAAATGAAGTTTTATCATGTTTAGGAAAGTTTCAGTCAATGGAGGTTCCATTTACTGTATAAGATGGTTTTAAGTGTAAACACACTATGAATTTTATTGTCCACATGTAAAATGTATTGAACCATGTTTTATCCATGAATAAATGAATGAAATGAATTTTCATCATGTCAATGGATTTCAGTCAATGGAGGGTCCATTTATTTCACTGTATAAGAAGATTTTAACTGTATTCGTGATTAGACTGTACTGACGTCGATGGTAATCACCAAACTAGATCGGAAACATATCAGAATACATGAATGACGTGACATTTCCATCCATTATTCAAACAAAATGTATTTTTTCTCCCGAAAACTGGGTGGATTTTTAAAATTTTGGTCGGTCGTTCAACCGTTTCACTTGAACCTACTAAAAGTCCTAAGTGACACTTCTTGTATAATTGTTTCATTTGACCATAAATCTTATTCCTGTATCTTTAAAGTCTAATTTTGTTAAATGGTCTTCATTGTGAGGTGATTTGTGATGGTTTTTACGTCAATTTCGCTTTTTAGTCGAGTCAGTTATCTTCAAACCGCGAATAATGCTGTTGCGTCACGCCTATTTACAGATTGGTGACTTACTTCGTTTACAGTTAATTTTTAAACAATAGCCGCCATTTTGAAGTAAACTGCCTATAACACGTGGACATAGGCCAGGAAATGTATTCCATATTTTTAATTTTCTACATTTTTATGAATTTGATACACTTGTTGTGGCTAAAAATGTGGTTGCTGCAGTTTCTTCTTACGCTTCTACTTGTGATAGTATTTTTCTTTTCGTTTTTCGTTGTGTTCTTGTTTGTAAACCATCTTCCAACTTAGTATTAACAAATAAGTGTTAGCAGTAAAACAGGTATATTTATTTGAGCTGAATAGGTGAAAATAATTTCTCTCATCTACATCATTCTATCTTCCATATTCGCTTTTATTTGTTTCCCTTCAAACTCAAAAAGCTTTACCATGTTTTATCACAGACAAAAAAACTATTTATTAATGTCTATTTCTTATGTTTCAGGTAAGAAACAACACATCAGTAAGTGTATCATAAATAATACAAATAACTTTCCCTATCCCCGAATCGTTTTCTTGACAGCCGATAAATGAGTATGGCGCTTATGGTGGGTATTAGGGTTCTGCGAAACACCCCATTTGGGCTATCTGTCAGTTAAAGCCCGTAAGAATGACTAGGTAAACAATCTTTTTGTGCCAAATTAACTTACGTTACCTTCATAAGAGCTTGTTGCTAGGCCTACATGAATAAAGTATATTTTGACTTATGCAGAAGCTACACGGTCTTATATATGCGTCTGGAAATATTCCAAGAACACCCTTTTTTTAATTCAACCCTCAATGTGACCAAATTTGTTTGGCCTTTTTTAAACAAGAAGGGTTGGTTGTCTTATCATTTACCCTCACTGAGAAGGCTTTTATTTACCCAAAATTAACTAACAAGCTTCCAATACTCTTATAAAAGAAAATATCGAAAACCCTGCGAAATCGAAGAAGTGTCTGAAAACGGATTGGGGCTCTAAGGGCCGGTACAGACGAACTTCAATCCATCTGCAACTTGTATGGGTGCATGCTGACGTTGCAGTTGGCGTGCAGTAGGCGTGCAGTTCCTATACAAATTGCAGTCAGGTTGCAATCCGTCTATCAGCCCTGAAGCAGGAGCTAAACATGCAACCAAAATAAATATAAGATGTTATCAAAATAAACATTTACTCTTGTATTAACTTGTTTGATACCTGCAGCAATGTTTTACATCGACATTTGGCATGGCAACTACGAGTAAATCAAAAATTACAAATACGTACATCAGAATTCTCTAGAAAATATCTTATTTCAGTATCGACTAAGTACCTACTGATGCACGAGATTTTTCTACATTTTCTAGTTAATTAGATAACTTTCTCAAAAAATCACGGGACCCTGCACACGTGTCTCAAACTCGTTCGCATCCAAAATGAAGTTCATCGGCCGTTCGGATATCCTGAATAATATATGGGACAGAAACCACGCGATTTCAAAACTCATACGTCAAGGCATAATACTTCAGCTGCGGGATACATTTGAATTGTTTGAATTGAATGAGTTGAATCGGTATTTTGCAAGGTCGGACGGTCAATGTACCGTACACAATGTTAACTTTGTTCAATGTAAACCGTATTCCAAAGATACTAAGGACTACCATTGGTCAGCTCAGTGTTAGTGACTGATAGCACAGTAGGCGGTTTGAGCAATTCGCGAGACTAATAAAAATAGGTTATCAATATACGCAGTTTTGATGTGAGTGTATCAAATATGAAACAATTTAAATGTTTAGTTTATTTTGAAAGGCGGTGTAATTCTTATCGAGTTTGGGAATTAGAGCATGTCATACCTACCTATAGGAAGAAAATGTTCTTATATTATGTTATTATAGTATTTATGCATGATAATACATAGAATGATAGTTACACTGATACTCTTCTTGCATATGCCTACAAATTAAATTAAATGTGTCAAATTATAGGATGCCACAAAATTAAATTTAAATTTCATATTTTTTCGTACTTAAATCAACTTTAACACCTCCATCTACTTTAAATTCAAAATCCATTTGTTCGGCATCCCTATTAGACTAATTTGAATTTGTATCTTCATTGCAACACAGTTTTATCTATATTTCTAATGTCTTATTAGCCTAAGGTCTTTTATTTAGCTATAGCCTTTTTTACCGCCGATAATTTTGCTCAGTCTATCACATTTTGATCGCGCAGCGCGACTGGTCCGAGAGCAATGACTTTTGACCCCGCGGCGGTAGCGGCGAATTAATCGTCTGGTCTACGTTTTACGCTTAAAGCGTCATATAGAAATGATTTCTATGCAAAAGCGTACAGCGTACATCGTCAGTCGGAGACCAAGGTGTAAAATTGATAACGTTTTCAGCACCAGGCCTAATGTCACCACTGTGATAAATGTTACCAGTAAATGACAATTCGCTGTACGTATAAATATGTCAGTAATTTTGAAAATTGTCAGGTTCGGTTAGGTCATGTACCAGAGTTCGGACGTGATCAATGACTTTTGACCCCGCAGTAAGCGGCCTCATGAATCGCTATAAAGGTATACCTATATCATTGTATTTTTTAGATCTTTTTCAGTAGGTACTTAATCTACCCTATTTAAAACGTTGAATACAACGATGACCAACATATAAAATACGCAAACTGATATGATACAATCTATTAGTCAATAATTTGATTACATATGACAACAATCCCACTATTTCCCTCCACACCTACCAAAAACAAGAGCGGATCAGGTCATTGCCCTGTCATTTACAGCCAGAATGACTTAACTCCTTGCACGCGATTATACTTTTTATTTGCAAAGGCTTAGTTCCTATAATACTGTGAACTCGTTTTGACTCTCTCTTAGACAGTATTTTTTGCATTGCCCTGGGTCAGGTCTAGTTGAAACTTGCTCCAATAAGAATCAATGGTTATAGTCGAAATCGACGACGCTGTAATAATCCACTTAAAATTCCGATTTTATTGTCTTAGTAATAAGATTCAATTTGTAATAACTTCTCTTATCGGGCACTTACGATTAATACAGTATAGTGCTAACCTTATGCAATTTTGTGCGGAAAACCAACTAGCGGTCATGAATACTTGGTTCCAGCAGCATCCGAGACGTCTCTACACGTGGACTTCTCCCAATGGGAAATATAGGAACCAAATCGATTTTATTTTAATGTGTCAACGTTGGCGATCAGCCATATTCGCCTCAAAAACCCGACCAGGAGCAGACTGCGGAAGCGACCACCAGCTTCTTACTGCAAAGCTCAGGATTCGCTTAAAGAATACCAAACGAGCGAACCTGAAGAAACCGGTCCAACTTAATGAACAAGCGCGAATTGAGTTCCATGACAAACTCCAATCCAAGCTCCAGGATACAACTTATGACCCTTTTGAGTCCGCCGGGTCAACTTGGAATCATTTCAAAACCATGGCCCTCGAAACAGCTAAACTAGCTGAAGCTGCCCACAAAACAACACGACCTAAAGCCGACTGGATGAGCACCGAAACCTGGGATAAAATCAACGAAAGGAAAGTTTGCAAAGAAAATGGCCTGCACTCCGATCAGGATAGATCCAGATACTCGGAACTCCATAGTGAGATCCAGAGGCTTTGTAGGAAAGACAGGAATAACTACATCAATAGGATATGCACCGATCTAGAAAAAGCATCACAGACAGCGCACACGCGGGACTTGTTCCAGAAGGTTAAACTACTCGCTAGCGAATTCAAACCGAAACAATGGACAATTGAAGACGAGAATGGTGCCACACTAATGGACAAAAGTGCAGTCCTAGAAAGATGGAGGCAATACTGTCAGCAGCTGTATAGTGATACCATTGAGGAAGACACAAATCCAAGGGATTACGTAGAAAAGGAACCAGACATTCTTCTAAGTGAGGTCGAATCAGCTATTCAGATGCTGAAGCTCAATGCTTGCGGTAGCGATGGCATAACGGCACAGATGCTGAAAAGTATAGGTGTCGAAGGGCGGAAAATCATGCACAAGATCTGCGAGAAGGTCTGGAGAACAGGCGTATGGCCCGAGGACTGGACCGAATCCACAGTAGTACCCCTGCACAAGAAAGGTTCTACGCGCAAATGTGAAAATTACCGCACCATATCGCTCATATCACATGCCAGCAAAGTCTTCTTGCGAATCCTGAACAAGCGGCTAGAGAACTATATTGCCAGGCAAATACCCAGGGAGCAGGCAGGATTTGTAAGGGGTAGAGGTACTCGGGAGCAAATACTCAACGTGAGGCAATTGATTGAGAAATGCAGAGGGCACGACGTCTTTATGGCTATGTGCTTCATTGACTACGCAAAGGCTTTTGATTGCATCAACTGGGGTAAAATGTTCAGAGTAATGGGCGAAATGGGGATACCGCAGCACCTAATCTTTCTTGTGCAAAACCTATACTTGAGCAGCGAGTCTAGAGTGCGGATAGAGGACACTGTGTCACAACCCTTTAGAGCTGAACGAGGAGTGCGGCAAGGTTGTATCCTGTCACCGCAGCTGTTCAATCTCATCGGTGAACACATAATGAGAAGGGTATTGGAAGGCTGGGAGGGGGGTATCCAGGTTGGTGGCCAAAAAATCAGTAACCTCCGTTTTGCAGATGACACGACTATAATAGGTGCCTCTGAAAACGAACTTGCACTGTTGCTGCGAAGGATTGAGCTCGTCAGCAATGAGTATGGTCTTAAAATCAACAGAAGTAAGACGAAGTTGATGTTTATTGACCGCCCTGGTAAAGCGCAGAGAACATACGAGTTGCACGATCTGGAGGTGGTTCACAAGTTTGTGTACCTGGGATCTCAAATAAGTGACGATGGGGAATGCGGCTCAGAGGTAGTTAGAAGAGCACAGATGGCCAAAGCTGCGGTGAAAAGACTCGAGAAAATATGGGATAACAGAAGCATAAACCGCAAAACAAAGATCAGACTAATGCGGACCCTTGTTTTCTCGATCTTCTTATACGCGTCCGAGACCTGGACCATCAAAACCGAAACCCGTCGCAGGATAGATGCGCTCGAGATGTGGTGCTGGCGGAGAATGCTCCGGATCTCATGGACTGAACGCCGTACAAATGCATCAATTCTCGACGAACTTAATATTACAACGAGGCTCTCCACTGTTTGCTCCCAACGTGTACTTGGTTTCTTCGGCCATCTGAGCAGGGCAGGGCCAGATAGCCTGGAAAAGCTCCTTATTACTGGCCGTATGGCAAGGAAGCGTAGGGGTGGACGTATGGCCACGCGTTGGGCGGACAGAATAACGTCAGAGACAAACGCCACATTGCAGGCTAGCATGCACTGGGCCCAAGACAGAGTGGCTTGGAGAGCGCTGGTGAAAAGTGTCCACATTCGTCACGTCCCTCAGCCATGAGGATACGACAAGGAAGAAGAAGCTAACCTTATTTAAATTGAAACTTTTATTTCTTAGGTTCAGAAGGTTATCTCTATATTCCTTGGAGGCGACATTTGATCTCTAATAATGAATTGGACACGGACTAGTTATAGAGTCATGGGTTATCATATAATACGGTAAGGCCATTAAACGGTAAGTAGGTTAAATATCTTTTCCTTGCTTGAATGCTCTTGAATAAATGTCTGAATTATTATTACGTACTTTTTCTATTTTAAATAGTGTGGAGAACTATTAAAGAGTCTACCACTTATCTAAGGCAGTTAGCAAAGTTGCGGTAATTTTATAGTACATAGAAGGTAGCTGAGTTTTGGGACTAAAAAAAATGTACATATAACATCTTTGCTTACTTTAACATCAGTACAAATCAGCTTCATACAGCGAAGCATTCAACCGGTCCGTAGCGTCCATTACTTCTTACAAACCGCTTTAGTTTACCTATAGTTTGAATGTGGATTAACGTCTGCATAGTCGGAAGTAATACATAAATCGGAGAGCCATCTAAAATGTCCCGATTCGAAAAAGCATTAAAAAGCCGGTGAACGGATTACAGCAACGTCAATCCTCGTTTAATCTACGTTTATCGTCGCATAGCAGCCGGTAGCCAGCACCGATGGACAATTTAATCCCCACGTTCTATGCGAGATTTCGTTTCAATAACAAAATCGACGAGTTTTTAAACGACAGTGCCACCAGCCCGTAATGAACGGTTAAGGAATTAAACTGTTGCGTGCGAATTTTAGAGATATTCCAAAGGAGAAACTCCAGAGCTTGAGATTTGTCCGCATAATCCTGCCAAACTCATGAATCAGGATAAAATAGCGCCGTGGAATAAGCTATAACTCGCAGACTAACCCATTTTACGAGGCCGAATCACTTAAGACAATAAGGTATCATTAAGCACTCGAGTCAAGGATTATAAACATCAAGTTAAACCTTCGGATTAGAACTAGAAACCTGATATCAGCGACTTTAAATCGGGACACTAAACATCAAAATAATCTCTCCAAACATCAAGAATAAGCGAGAAAGTTGCACATTTGTAGATTAAGGTTGACAATAACTCCCAGGCGACAGATTAATCTAAAGTGCGCCCGTGAAAGCGATATGACGTCTCTTAAAAGGTTTAAACTAACATATTTGCGAAGTGAAATGTCTTGACATATAAGATATGTTCCTACAATATACGTGACCCGTCGAATCACGAACGCGACTTATTTTTTCCGGATCGATAAAAGCTCTTTTACCTGTATTACGAGACAACGGTATATATACGAGAGATTTATTATAAGTTAAACAGTCCGGGTTGGAACATTAATCTTCCAAAGTAATGCTTGACTAAATTGTTTTAAGGAAGCACGACTGACAATCCATTTAGATCTCTTTTGCGAAATAAAAAGGCTGGACCTAATGAAGCGACGGGAGCATCGAACCAAACTAATGTTTGGAATTTTAAGAGCATCCCGAGCGATTTAACTTCGGAAAACCATATCTAAATCTCGAGCGTCCCTGGCAATATTTCAAGAGAGCACTTAAAATTTTTGACATTAGTCCGGTGAAATGAAAAATAGGAGTCCGAACACAAAAATAATACGAAATATCAAGTAGTGTTAGCTCAAGTATTAATCAATGTGACCGCTCAGGCGTTGACATAATTGTGCTCCCGAAAGACTTCGATACAAATGATAAATGAGCTCTGGCTAGAATCAACACGAACGCTTACAAACTTTTACAATTATCGACTACAGAAATGTAATTTCAATTTTTCAACTTCGATAACAAAGTTCCATTCGGTCGACTCAATTCGTGTAGGTAAATTCACGTTCAAATATTCGTGAACCGCTTATTAGAATTCACGTGTATTAATATGTAGGTTGTTATCGTTATTATTTTCTAATCTCAATCAAACTGGTCACATTTGATTGACGTCTCTGATTTGTTAACATCTACCTTATTGTTTGTACGTCTATGATTTCATAATTTATAATGAGTTAATATTTAACTCTTTGTGTTTTGATTAGTTTTGCTTTCATCATGTGTATGGCTATTTGAACTTTTAATTCGATGTTTTTGTCCGATCCGTTTCTATTAGCGATCTCGTCTATAGAGTTAGTCTGAGCCTGTTAATTCGTCGTTTCGACACTCATACTTCGCTTTGCTGGCTCGGCATTCTGCAGAGACTTCATTTGCTCTCAGCGAAGCGAGATATATTGCCAGACGCAAAAACATTTCGACGCTCAAATCTCGATCTTCGAAACCCCTATTTACGCTCGCAGGTATCCTAACTGCGAGCGAAGTTTTTATGTGTGTGTTTTGTATTATTTCTCTGAAATTGGAAGCTGCACATCTGGTGCAGGTCGGCCGGCCCCGCTTTTATTGCCCTGTTATGACTGCAATCCGAATCGCGAGCCGGGCCTGTATTTTACTTATTTTATTTATTAACACTGCGCTGCGGTAAATTAAATTTTGCACTCGCGTATTGTTTGTCGAAAAAATGTGATTACACGTCAGGTTTCCCGATGTGAGTTGATTAGCAAAACCTTTTAATAAACTGGAATCTAATTTGTGCTTCCGTGCATTTTCTAGGGTAGCAATATTCCTGAAACCACCTAACGTGATTAAGTTGGATGCCTTTTTGACGCGCCGTAGGGGCGATTTCATTTCTCAAAGTAACTTTGCAAAACATGTGAGTCTCGAGCTCTTTGCGATATTATATCTTTCTGTAGGTCTAGCGAGACGAGACCTATGCTTTGTTAAATTTTAACGAGATTGTTCCTCACAAATATTCAAACGTGACTTGTGCTAAGTTGATTTCATTAGGAAGAGAAACAAAATAATCTCCGATATTATTGATAATATTGTTTACGACTAAATAAACATTGCTTTAACGATATGCAAAAAAGATAAAGACAAGGTTGCCGGTTGAATAACCTTTCGCATTTGAATTATTACAGACATGTACGTAGACAATGTATGCACACAAACAAATTGTGGCTAACCTAACACACTGACGGCGTATGTATATGTATGAGTTCACGGAACACGACACGACTGGATGACGACTTTTAATAACCCAAATAACATATTTAATTAAGTCGGTACAGTTTTTTCAACAATAGCGCAAAGTAATCATTTGCTGTGGTTGTGTTCTGAATACGGAGTAATACAATTAGAGTACTCTGCGCTAGGATTATCTCTGGCAGTAAATGGAAATATAAAATTCTCTTGCATCTTTCCTGCTTTTTAACTGCATAATGAAACAAAAGCGCATCCAGCGTGCAGATTACGTAGCTCGAAATATCATTAACTTTGAAACATTTTTAGAAAAATAAAAGACGCAAGGGAGCGAAATATAAATTGTGATGTTACGGCGCTGACAGCTGCCGACGCGGCGCCCATATAAACCTCATTTTTCTGTATATACCAGGCCAATTACAGTGACATATCTCGAGGCACGTCGCTTCCAGTCGGATGCGATCACTGTATCTTGGAGCCGTTGCCTCGATGATACGCCGAGCGATAACTTTATAGGGCATTACCCATCGCTCGCGTCATGTTTGCTCGATGATTTATCAGTTTTATGTACCGCGAATGCTCCACGCTCAAACGAAATAGGTTTTTCTCCGGAAATTCAGTCTCGCTCCAACAATATGCCGCAAATTGAATTTGAAGTGTAACTTGTATAACTCACGTAATTGGCGAGAAATCCGAAACACAATCTCCGAGTCAATCTAGAGACCGCAGCAATAATAGGCTCTCTAACATTCGACTTAATTTCGGTTCAAACAGTGCACGGCCCCAATTGAATCTGAGTAATGCATCATTTGATTTGAAGCGTTCGTTAGCTGCAAATAAATTGCAGCGGAAGCGAGGTCGACTGTACCTAACACTCAGTTCTGACTAAATCTCCATAGTCAAATTATTCACTCGTGCAATCCAAGTAAAGCCCCCTCCCAACATGGCTCCGGCGTTCGTGTAATATTAAATTATAGTGGCCCAAGTAAGGCATTTCGAAATGGAAAATTGTATCCAGCCAGTTTTGTTAGACCAAAGAGAATTTTGCCGTTTATTTTCTATAAGTTCCTATTATAAAATTCTGTTTTATATGCTCGTGAAATCGATCAGACTTTTGCATAAGTAGTAGCGGGAAATAGGAAGAGTTGTCTAGACTGGTTATTAATGCTGCCTTTTAGAGGTCGGGAGGTAGGGGAGATAACAACATGTGTACATGCACGGGACGTTATCCAAGTTAAAACAACGCGTCGGATGGAAATTGCGAAATATGAGCAGGATCACCGTGTCATTGTCTTGGCTGCAGGGAGAATTTATCACTGTGTCTGCTCCGCTCGCTTGGACAAGCGGAGTTTAGGGCATGCTGAATTTGCACTAACAGAATTTTGGCCGGATTTGCGTTTGGCTATTAAACGAGGGTCCTGAAGATTTGAATCCTATAAAATTTCTTATTTCGAGGTTCAATAAAAACTATTTTTGAATAATCTGATTAAATTTACGGTTCGACTGTTTCTTTTTTGCTTTATCTGTTTACGTTCATAGTTCTTTGGCCCAGTAACATTGTGATATTGTACAAGACATAGGCATAAAGCAAGGTTAAATATATTTATTATACTTGAAAATCCTTGTAATTATACATTATAGAATCTTAGACGAATATCTCGCTTTAAAGAAGTCGGACCGGGCTCAAAACTGCTCCTATGTAAAGTTTAATGCTCAAGGTTATACCTAAATTGCTTGAACTTATTTCGAAATTCATTTTAATACAGCGAAACATGTTCAAACCATTCCTTGCGTAACGAAAAGCCGGGGCGAAAAAACAACAATGGACCAAATCCTTACTTTTAATTTATTCGGCTTCCCTTGCGGACTGGACGTCATTTCATTTCGTGTTAAAGCAACACGTTTATGCTTTTATTCGTCCGCTGGGACTCTAAAGATATTTTCGTTTTGAGCAATTAGTCGCTCTCATTTCCGGGAGTTTGAACCTCAAATTTGTTTGGCTTTAAGTTTAGTGTTTATCTGAAGTTCCGAAAGGTCTGGTAGATAAGCTGCTTCATTATCCTGATCTGAGTGAATTCACAGAGTAAACTCCGGGTCCCTATTAATATTTCTTTATAGCACTTCTCTGTTGCGAGTTGAGAAGTTTGATATTTAATGTGAAATAGCGAGGTAGTAAACCGTGGCTGTTGTTTATATGCGCCATCAAATGTAGATAACAACGAGTTTACATCCAGAGTTTAAGTTAGTGTCATTGTTTTGTAAGTTACAAGTCTAAGCGACATCTCACAATAGCTTCGCTTTAACATTCATGAATATCATTAAGCCTCCCCCTGTTTTGAATATTGTCAACCTCTTTCCGAACTGCGGAGTTGTGTTTATGCTTATTGCCTTTTGGGGAGGAGATTTTTCGGGAGGAAACTTTACGGTCATTACTAGATTCGTAACTAAACAATGTGCCGTCCCGGCGGGGCTCGCTAAAAGAACAAACGGGTATTCAAAAGCAATAAGCTTCTATTTGAAAACGTCCCAAAAGGTTTACTATTACAACAGACTCGATAGCGACCGACATGCAAAGCCGGGCGTTTAAAAGAGGAAGGAATAAAGTAGGAGTAGCTAAAAGCAAACAAGAAAGTTGGCTCGGAGCAGGCGTTCTTACGGCGCATGAAATAAGTTCTCCGTGGACATTATTTAAGTTGCCAGTGCAGTAGGCACTGTATTAAACGTATCAGAGTAGTTTTTAAAGTCGCCCTGTCGATGCGGCGGGCTGGTCGACCGCGAAACCGCCGCTCGGCGCTCTTGCCAACGCTGGAAAAATAAAACTCCGGCAACAGTTTGTTGTATACCAGTTCTACAATCGATTCGTTAACTATACGCGTTTTTCACTCAACTCCCTTGTTGTAGAAATTAAATCTGTTTCAAAATTATTTTCAATATCAAAGTTTGGAACGGCGGTCCACACATATTTCCCTAACCCAAGGTCCCCATGAATTGGCTCGGCCTGATATTTGCCAAAATTCCCGTCCCCTTTGGGACAATTTTGACAAATAGTTGTTAGACTAATAAATTTTCATTGAAACCTCTATAAGTTTAATGGCGCGTCAGCTGAGCCTGAATTGGGACGTTTGAGGAAGTTAGAGTTAACTTAATTATGAGTTGAATTAATCTTGACTTAAGTATTATAACTTCTTAAGATGTCTTCGTCGCTTTGCTTTGATTAACGTTGTGCCGTATATGTTCTTTATATAGCGAACACCTGCTCATTGAGAGGAAATCATTATGTGTTTAACTTGTCATTTGGAGCCTTAAGTGTCCTGTCCTTAGCATCAACTTTTACCGGACGGGTCTTTATTTTTACTTCAATAAACACTGTGAACTGCTGGTCTTTACGGCTGGAATTGGCGCTGTTTTTACGCGTGCAATGTTCAAGGCCCACCTCGAAGCAAAAATTTGCATTAATCAAATCACTTACGTGCTAATGTATTCCCTCGCATGCCTTTTGATCGTATCTAAAGCCTTGTTTTTTACAGTGGCGTTAGTTAGTGCACCCAATTATTAGGAGATCCCATCTTTAATGGCGTGCCCCCTTATGTTAATTTTCTCTTGTTTTTTCTGCTTGCCGTTACTGTGTTTAATGCTTTTGATTTTCCAACTTAACGAGTATTTGTATTTTCAACATTAACACTATTCTTATAATGGATTTCATACATTCAAAGCCTGATATGAATCTTTAATGCTGTCTTTTAAAATGCGCGTCAATATTTCATATTTAAGTTTCACATTTATTTATAAATATTGTGTTGCACACGGAATTTTTCCTCACATGAAACTCGATCTTAATAAAAATTTAAAGCATTATATCCAAGCACCGCAATAATTGCAATTCTTACGTCAAATATACTGAAACTGCAGTCGTTAAACGAGATTTAAATTCATACCCCACTACAAACGGGGGTTATTCTGGTGCAGTTCCGCGATATACTGCTCCTGCAACTGTTATTGCCGGTATTCTGCTCAAATGACAGGCCAAATGCAGGCATTATATCCACCACCTGCTCCGTTGGCATGATTTCGAATAGCTGTATTACTTACGAGCTCTAAAATCTTGAATTAGCTTTATGGTTTTATTGAAAATGTACATGTGTTAGATTTTGCATCAGTTCCGTGTATGACTGGATACAAATTTGATTTCAGTAGGTAACGAGACTAAATGCATATATGTTAAGTGATAAAACATTTCTTAGAGTGTAGTAAAAATAAGTAAATACGCTCGTAATCAAAATACTAAAATTACTCGAACATTCGTAAATGTATTTATTTATTTTTTGTTTATTAAAATGTAAATAAAAGATATTTGTTCCAGGTTGCTTGAATTGTTGGAAATAGAGTTTTTAATATTTCTCAGCGAATTCAAATCCATCTAAGCTTCAGCTTTCATTTAAATCTGAATTGGTGTTAGCGAGAGCGATTTCAATCTAAGTGCATTTTTACAAGCCATTATATTAATGGTTTAATCTCTACCATTTCCAATATTAGCAAAGTTTTCCAAAAATCCTTGTTAAGCATGCTTCGAAGTAACATCGTCAAAAAGGGGTCGAATTTATTTAATAATGCTTTCAGTAAGAATACTTCAGTTCTTTTTATATCTTCATAAAACTTGCTCACAGAGTCCCCTGAGCCTCCCAGGCACCTGCACGTAACTCGAAATTCCTATGGGCAAAAACTTCAGAAGTCGAGACACTGAGCTGAAATTACAAGAGTTCGCGCAGAAAAATTTCACTTTAAAATTAGTTACTCTGATATTACGCTGCAGTTAAAAGTGGGTCCGTTGGGATTTCAATATTTACTGTGAATAAGTTTGGATTGGTATATGAATGGTACAGTACGTCTGTGAATTTAAATGTGCGCGTAGTGAAAACTTGGTTCAATTCCAACGATTTACAAAAAAAAAAACTAAGCATTTTAGTTTATGTAAATAGTTTCAAAGTTGTCGATACGATCTTTACCTGATATTGTATTAGCTTCTATTTTTAGGAATTTATGTTGTGGTGTACCCTTTAATTCATCAATGTCCAAAATACTGACTCGACATAACGTTTAACCATCTACATATTTGCATATTTTTTCTAAACCATTGAGCGGTAAAGAGGTTGAAACTTAGGAGATAATACTTTATGTTCATTAAAAGGTAAAAGGAGTTAAAGAATGAAATTCATATTAATTGTAAAGCTTTATAACTTTTATATTTAAAACACGATTCCGCAGTATCTGAACTAGTAAAAAATATAATATAACAGTAACACAATGCCGTCAGCTCTGTAATTCTCATTCTCTCTTGTTATTTCGTTTGTCAACTTCATTACTCCGTACTGCTTTGTGAAGTTTAACTTCAATTTGAGTTCTGGTTTATTTGTACATCATCGTATTTGCTCCAATTTTAAGACTATTTGCACTTATTAGTCTTATTACCAAGTCATTTGTAAAAACAATTTTTATCTCTGTAATAATCTAATCGGCGATGAGATTAACATTGTGTTTCTTATAATAGAAAAATATTGTTTTTATCCGAAGGAATCCCACTTAGATCAAACAATCTTCTTCCAATAATCTGACATAAAATTCACTTCAACCTTTTGTGTTCAATACATAAAAGAGAATTCTAGGTAAAGTTGCGAAGCCTTCTAGCTTCAATCTAAGTCTATACCGAAGACATTGATCCTATTTCTCCTAAGACCCTTTGTATGTTTAAGTGCGCCTTTGTTATGTTAAGTAAATGTGTCAGACTTGTTGAATAATGAGTCTTAATCCTTAGGTACTAGAATTTAATCTCCGTTAACTAAACGCCCAAATTCTACAGATGTCGATTCTCCAGGCGACTGATTTCTCAAATGTACTTGAATTCTCGTATTGACTTCACCTTTCTTTGTAACAATCGTTTTGTCAAAAGATCTAAAAGATTTGAGCTCAATATGGGTTTTTGTTGATCGGTTGATTAAATTGACATTTTTTATGATTGACGGAATGTGAACCCGGTTCTTTTAAATTATGCGTTAAAATTTAAGCTTTTTACAAAAATGAAGGTTGTCTCATCAAGTGAATAATTTCGCTTTTAACACTAAAACATCTTTGTTAATATTATTGACTTGTTACATCCTAAATTAAATACTGTAAGCATAATCTAATAGTAAATTATTATACAAACATTATTACGTCTTCGGCAATCCCTCAGTCAATTATACAAGTTTCGTTGAACAGTTGTCAATATTGTTACCTATTGTTACTCCAAGTTCTCTGATACTTCTGATTCTTTTATACCCTTTCTTTTCATAGCTGGGGATCTAAGGTCCCGTTTTCTAAGGGGACCTTGCATTTTGGAGACAAAGCAAACCGCTTGGAACAGGTGTTCCTGGGGGTGATCTGAGCTGATTAAGCCCGGTTGCCAAGAGGTTCCCCCCAGCAGGTGGGCAGGGGAGGGGGGGGAAAAGCGCCTCCGGCGCGCCTCACTCTAAGCTTTATATCTGCATACATCTCGTTACTATATCAAGTTTGGTGTCTTTTTCGTGTAATTCGAGGATGAAGAATTCATTTCTGTGACTAAATTTTCACTCACCCATACAAAAAATTCGAGAAATTCAACATTCAAAAAATTTCATCTCATTTTTTTTTTCGAAAATCTTCTACAAAATTTAAACTATGAGGATGTGCCCTAGAAAAAAAATACCTGTGAATAGCCCAGTTATCCTACTATACAGAATAGTAAACATGTCAAACATATTTTCATAACTTTCTTTAAAAAAAAATGTTTTGTGTCGCGCGGCGTACCTGCATTGTAAGAGCGGTATGCAGCGTTTAGGATTTTTAAGTATGTTTAGATGATTTCTGATAAGCTGTTATTCTTCTGGTTGTAGATTACATCAATAAATTACTTCTGGACGTGATATATATACAAATATAAATTAAATATATAAATAGAGATGTTGGTAAAACTTTCGCTAATAGAGTTAAGTAATTATAAATGTGATAAAATTAACATAGGAGATGTTTCTTGACAAAAAATGCTGGTTAAAATAAGATATATATTGTTCGCAATTACCACTACAAGCCCATTGGTCCGTGCATTTTAGATTTTTTAACGCAGTGGGCATTTTATTTTGTAGCGGCAACGAATAAGCTCTTAATAAGCAGCAACCGCCGCAGGTAGGTTTGTACATATGGGCTCCTAATAACCATTTTATTTGGACCAGCCCCAGTCAGCAGGGCATGATAGCTGTTGCTGAGGGGCTATAATGTGTCCCCAAACATAGACTAAATCATTGCGACAAAACTGAAAACCGCCGTTTCGCCGAAATATTTTTTATGTTATAAGATTTTACTATTGAATGTATGTTAGTTTATAAGGTATGTATCTATAGGCCTAAGTTGCCTGATAATAAATGATATTTGATTTATTTTGATAGCCTCCTTCGTAAACTGCACGGAGAATATGTCTACGTAGGTAGCGCATCTTCCATTGGAGGCAGATTCTCTATCGGAGATTTCTTTTCGTAAAAAGTACTTTTCGGCACTCTTTTACACTCGTAGTTGTACCTGATCTAAAATCAGTAAAAAAATACTATGCATTTTTTTAAATAACATCTAGGGGCCAATTCACACCTCGTAATTCAAATCTGTCCATACTTACTATTGTAAGACTCTTACTTGTCATACAAGACAATAACAATATTGGCAATGCCTGCTCAATATTGCCTCGTTTGCCGATTTAAACCCCTCCGTTACGGCAGGAATGACAGGATATGGGCTTCAAGCTTGAAATACGCTTTTTTCCCTTTCCACACAAAAAGAAACAGTGTCGCAACCTGAAAAGGCGTGGAAGACTGGCAAGACTTCTGACCTTTCTGGTCCTGTAAAATAAATAATATTACTATGCGTTTCAAATAAAATCATAATAATATATCTAAAGAAAGTTTTACCTATTGCCCAGATGAGCTGCCTCGTACTGCGATGTATATTTTACAGGACCAGAAAGGATAGTAGTCTTGCCATTCTTCCACGCCTTTTCAGGTTGCAACACTGTTTCTTTTTTGTGTGGAAAGGGGAAAAAAAGCTTATTTCAAGCTTGGAGCGCATATGCTGCTGTAACGGAGGGATTTTTTCTTTGTTACACTCTTGATAGAGTGGTCGTGGCCATTATGTAAACTTTTGAGCGACTCATTTAACGACACGTTGCCATTCCTCCCGTAGAGCTGCTTTCCGTGAGCATTCGTTTACTGTGGCCATCTGCACGGTCCAGCTCATTAGAGATCTTCCTCTAGCCCTGTCACCTCTCACTCTTCCTTGCACAACTAGACGTTCTGTGGATGTTCCGTCTCGCCGAGACACGTATCTAAAGAAGTTGAGTACTGAGTTTTGCCCGTAGAAAGCAACCGCTCTTTAATGCCAAGTTCCTCAAGAATTGATGCATTGGTCTAGAACTCAGTCCATGATATGCCCAGCATTCGTTTCCAGCACTACATCTCTAGTGCATTCATTTTCTGTTTTTCGGATGCCCTTAGTGTCCATGTCTCAGCAGCATAGAGAAAAATGAGAAATATGAGGGTTCTGACAAGCCTGGTTTTAGTGGTCCTTGTAATGTTCCGGAGGGATTTAAATACGGTAAACAAGGAGGCAATATTGAGCAGCCAATTTTGGTAAAATTTGTTATTGTCTTGTATGACAAGTAAGAGTCTTACAATGTTAAATCTGAACAGATTTGAATTACGAGGTGTGAATTGGTCCCTAGACATTATTTTAATACTGTGCATTTTGTTACTGTGTTCAGATCAGGTGTGTAAATAAATGAGTGTCGAAAAGTACTTTTTACAAAAAAAAAAATCTCCAGTTAGAGAATTTGCCTCCAATGGAAGATGCGCTTTCACATAAACATATTCTCCGTGCAGTTTACTAAGGAGACTATGTTGGGGGACAGATTATAGCCTCTCAGCAACACCTACCATGCCCTGCTGACTGGAGCTGGTCCAAACAAAATGGTTATTGGGAGCCCATATGTACAAACCTACCTGCGGCGGTTGCTGCTTGTTTAGAGCTTATTCGTTCCCGCTGCAAAACAAAATAGGGAGGAAAGGGAGGTGCAACTGCGTTAAAAAAAAAAAATGCACGGACCAATGGGCATGTAGTGGCAATTGCGAACAATATATATCTTATTTTAACCAGCATGTTTTGCCAAACATCTCCTATGTTAATTTTATCACATTTATAATACTTAACTCTATTGGCGAAAGTTTTCCCAACATCTCTATTTATATATTTAATTTATATTTGTATATATATCACGTCCAGAAGTAATTTATTGATGTAATCTACAACCAGAAGAATAACAGCTTATCAGAAATCATCTAAACATACTTAAAAATCCTAAACGCTGCATACCGCTCTTACAATGCAGGTACGCCCCGCGACACATAACTTTTTTTTTTCACAAAGTTATGAAAAAAAATGATTGACAAGTTTACTATTTTGTATAGTAGGGTAACTGGACTATTCACAGGTATTTTTTTTCTAGGGCAAAACCTCATAGTTTAAATTTCGTAGAGGATTTTCGAAAAAAAAAATGAGATGTTTTTTTTTGGATTTTGAATTTCTCGAATTTTTTGTATGAGTGAGTGATAATTTAGTCACAGAAATGAATTCTCCGTCCTCTAATTACACGAAAAAGACACCAAACTTGATATAGTAGCGAGATGTATGCAGATATAAAGCTTAGAGTGAGGCGCGCCGGAGGCACTGTTCCCCCCCTCCCCTGCCCACCTGCTGGGGGGGACCTCTTGGCAACCGGGCTTAATCAGCTCAGATCACCCCCAGGAACACCTGCTCCAAGCGGTTTGCTTTGTCTCCAAAATGCAAGGTGGGGGACCTTAGATCCCCTGCTATCATGACATAAATTACACTTGACTTTGAAAGGACTGTAAAGAATTGTACCTAACGAGATAAAATTCAGTAATGATTTTTATTTGATTGTATTTGTTAATAAATATTTTGTCATCTTGTAATATTTTAAGTTTTAAAGTATTATATGTTCATGCTTAGCTAAGATTAGGTATAAAATTGTATTTTACTTTACTCCAACCTTTTACAATACGAAAATCTTTAACCGCTTTTGTCTCAAGTTTTATAAGGTTATAAAAGAGGGTAAAAATGTCATAGTTCCCATTAAACTCTCTCCGTGTAAAGTTTACGTTCGGAATAAGCTGCCGGCTCCCGTTTGTTTGCAAGTGACGTTAATCTTACGGACGGGGCACACTGCCATAGCGGTTTTAATACTAACAAGGCTCAAGGCTTATTGTAAGCATCACGTAAGCATGTTGAAAGCATTAAAGTTATCAACTCTTAGATTATACATCTCGATACTTGTAGTGGACTTCTTAAAATTCTCCATTTGCAAACATATGTAAGATTTTCTCCACTTAGTTCGTTCATGTGCAATCGTGAATTACACCGCTCATTTCTTTTCCAAACAAGCTCTTAATTCAAATCTGTGCATTGATAATGTATATTCTTGTCCAAATTGACTTATAATTATGCCTCTAACTAAAATTAGAATGGAAAGTAGGTATATTTAGAATTATGATTGCCTGTATTAATGAAATCTTTTTAATCATGACAGTGACAAAACTGCAGACAGTTAATATCGGTGCAAGCGTTAAAGCAATCAGTCAACTTGCCAATTAAGTAGTTCCTGACATTTAAGTTTAAGTTTAGTGCTTAGTGTCAAAATCGATATTAACTGACAACGGAGATTGAATAGTCAATTACTAAAGCAAGTGAAATGAGGACAGTAATAGTAATGACTGTCAGTTGCCTTTCCTGTGCTGAAATAATTAGTGTTTTGCAAGAAAGCCCTTTCTTATTAGCTCAGTGATAAATAAAATCTATCAAAATCTGTTTATTAGGCATTATTATCGCATTTTTACCGTTTTTGGTTTGTTATGTAGTTACATATATTAATTTCTACATCGTAATTGATCGCTAAACATGTCACATTGTCACATCACTATGTTCTTATCTTTGTTCTCTTTCCTAATTAATAAGAAAATATTATCCTTAAGCATTTTAAGCTCTGTAACGAGATCAACCTTAATTTGATTCTTATCTTATACCTACCTAATACCATCTTGTCTTTTGTCCTGCATATCTTCTTTCCTGCGTCCTTGTCTAATCTTATTTTTTATACATTATCCCAGTATTATCTATCCAGGTCGCAGTGTACCCTTCCCGTAACACAAGCGTGTCTGCTATAATGTTATTGCAAATTGCATCATGGCTGTGTGTTCCTGATATTCATACTTCTGCCTTTATTACTGCATGTTTTATGTGAACGCTACTTTCGTACTAGTCGTTAAGTCCTGGATAAATTGAAGGTGTTGATATTGTTGCTTATATTATCTTTGTTTTGATATACTTTATGGTTTGTCGCGTGTGTATATGAGAATTTTATACCAGTTCCACTTTGCAACTGAGACATGTTGTTATAATGTTCCGTATAAGTAATGTGATTTGGCTTTATGTGATGGAGGCTCTTCATAGCTACTAGAAATTCTATCTTTGCAAATTTAACTAAATCGAATTTGTTTACATCCTTTATAAATAATGAATATATATTTCGTTAAAAACATACTACATATCTTAAAAGCAGTTTCATGAAACCCGTATAAAAACGTGTCAACTAGCATTGGAAATGAAATTTTACGGCGTTGTGGCTTCTAAAAAAATTAATATGATAGATCCGTCTGTAGATATATTTTATTGTTAACACATAGTAAAAATTTACATATGGCCACCTAGTAGTTGCGGTCAAATCGCGATAATTTAACTCGTGTGGTAGAGGTCTACTGCACATACTAAATTTAAATGTATACCGGTAAACATTACCACACACATAGGTGTTTTATAAGTAGATAGACGATTTAATAGTATTTACTTTATATGTAGATACCAAAGCCATCAGCAATTGCCAATAGACGTACTAAAGACGTAATATACTCAGCTTATCATTAGAAAATGATTTGATGAATGGCTGATATAGAATTACTGTTTTTTAAGCCATAGTAAGCAATGTACTTATAGATCTAGATTTTATTGCCAAATCTAATTATTCCGTAGAAATACTGTGTGTATCGTGTCCTGTGTTTAATGTTAGTAATCGCCAGCATTTACAACCGATATCTCAAAAAAGCTCCATAAAAGTGGGTACAGGGCGGTAGAAACTCTACCCTATTAGGTTTTACTAATGGTCTGATAACTTGAGGTCCCAGACTTGTAACACGAGCATTAGTTAATCCATAGAGACCAAGACCCGAGGTCATCGTTGGTGCAAGTCAAGTTGTCTGCAATTCTGTACATACTTTAAAGAGTCGAACGCCCAAACGAACCAGGGCTATAATCGAAGTTCGTAAATTGCGGGGATTTTTTTCTGTCACTCTAATTACGCCTTCATTGGAGTAAAAGAGAAAGATTCCCGCAATTTGCGAATTTCGGTTTTCGCGGTAGCCGCTCAGCGGGGATACCGCGAACTACATTCGAAGTGTTGCCTCTGTCGCACTTGTTAATTCGTTCGAAAGTGGTTCGCGGTAGACCCTCAGTATACGCTGCAGAGATTTTTTCAAGAGACTTTAGTATGAAGCTCTTCATAAAGGGAGTGTTCGGCGCTGTGGAAAAGGTCGGCAACTCGCATAAGACACCCCCAGAATTCATAGGCATTAGTTAACTACTTACTAATAGAGGTAAATCTGATGGAGACGAAATAAAAAAAGGGGAGAAATCCACATAAACATAAACTTAACATTCTCAATGTTTTTGGAAATTGCTATATGGATATGCCGCAAGTCCTAAATGGCGCTGCCCATATCTTAGCCGTTAGAGTGCTCTAAAATACGTTAAATGGATGTATCTTTTAGCAAAAGCTATTCAATATAGCTAAGTACTTTAGTTAATCCTCTAATTTCCAAATCAACTTTTAAAATATCAGTCAATTTACGCTGGATGTCCTCAACTAGACTCAGCATCCAACGACAACGTGCCGATCAACGCATCGACACAAGTTTCAATAAGCAGCGTGTGGCGAGGCATAAAAAACGTTCTATTAGTAGTCTGCGGCCGTGTCGTACGTGCGCGGGGAGGGAATTAGTGTTGCCTAGGCCTTTGACGGCGCAATGCCAGAAGTGGCAGTTGTTTTTGTACGCTTGAGACTAAGTATTAGTCGAAGAAAACTTGTAAAACTTGGTGGGTTTCTAGCACAAAACTGACACTGTCGCCAGCGGTATTTCTAGACCGATAGGACTTTCAAACCTTAAAGAAAAGGGCGTACATATACCCATAAAGGCCGGTAACGCACTTGCATCTCCTCTGGTTACTGTTGTCCATGGGCGACGTAATTGCTTACCATCGGGCGATTCGCCTGCTGTTAAGGTATAGTTTTACTTCAGGAGATTAATAGAAGTTGCGCGATTGTTTTAAATAAAAGGTAACATAGTTTTGGGAGTAATATAAATATTTTTTGATTTAATAGTGTTTAATTTTTAGTAACTCAACCAAATACAAATCAAGTCTTCAACCAATCCGTAGTTAACCATAGTAACTTCTTACCGACCGCCTCAGTTAAGTGATAGATTTATATTTAAGATACGTTTTCAAAAGGATGTAACTTTTTATCATTAAATTAAAATTCGGATTTGCATTTAATTTCAACAACATGCTTCGCTTGAGATGATTATCCAAATTACGATCGAATACGCCGATAAACATTACATGTATTTTGTTTGTTAACTTTAAGAGTGCTATTACATTTCGGGGTTGAGCGAGTTTAGGTATTTTACGCGCTGCGGCAGGCCGTGCGAGCTCAGTATTCCGATCCCTTCTACCACACTCGCACTACAATGATGGATTAAACATTCTTGATCCATCGCGAAGCATATTGAAATCAACCATAACAACACTAACTGTACTTAACTTATAAAGTCCTAAAACTGTTATTTGGTAAGTACGAAAATACTAAATGCAGTGCAAATGTACATAGGGGCTGTTCATAAATTACGTCATCTATTTTTGACCCCCCCCCATCCCTCAAATCATCTAAAAATCATGCTTCGGATGACTCTGTTTCCTCCTACGTCATGCTACCATCATCCGATGTCCAGACCCCCCCCCCCCTCCTCCCATTTGAAACGACGTAATTTATGAATAGCCCCATACTCGTACTTATGAACGTATATTACTCGAAAGAAATTATAGGTACTCGCTTATTTACAAGAAACAAGTTACAAGAAACGGAAGATACACAGGGTCTGATGATGGAGCTGGAAGGTGGCCACGGGTACCAGTCTATCATGTAACTAAACCACTTCGTGTTTGGGCTCGTTTGATTCGTCTCAACAAGATCTTTGACACTGAAGATACACAGGGTCTGATGATGGAGCTGGAAGGTGGCCACGGGTACCAGTCTATCATGTAACTAAACAATTTCGTGTTTGGGCTCGTTTAATTCGTCTCAACAAGATCTTTGACACAAGACAGTACTCAGGGTTTGATGATGGAGCTGGAAGGTGGTCACCATTACCAATCAACCATACAACTAAACCACATCGTGTTTAGGCTCGTTTTATTTATCTCAACAAGATCTTTGACACTAGGTGATACTCAGAGTCTGATGATGGAGCTGGAAGTTGGTTACCGGTACCAATCAACCATGCAACTACACCACTTCATGTTTAAGCTCGTTTGACTAGTCTCAACAAGATCTTTGACACTAGGTGATACTCAGAGTCTGATGATGGAGCTGGAAGGTGGTCACCGGTACCAATCAACCATGCAACTAAACCACTTCGTGTTTAGGCTCGTTTGATTCGTCTCAACAAGATGTTTGACACTAGGTGATAAACCAAACACGAAGCCCAAACACGAAGTGGTTCAGTTATGTGATAGACTGATACCCGTCGCCACCTTCGAGCTCCATCATCAGACCCTGAGTAGTATCTTGTGTCAAAGATCTTGTTGCGACGAATCAAACGAGCCCAAACACGAAGTGGTTCAGTTACATGGTAGACTGGTACCCGTGGCCACAGTCCAGCTCCATCATCAGACCCTGAGTACTAACTTGTGTCCAAGGTCTTGTTGAGACGAATCAAACTAGCCCAAACATGAAGTGGTTCAGTTACATGATAGCAGTGTTGGCAAAAAATCAATTCGAATTGACGATTGAGAAATGACCGATCAATTCGAATTGACGATTGACGAAACTAATTCTAAATCTACTGATTGAAGATTGACGATTACTAATCGTTAATTCAAATTGATCGGTCAATCCTCAATCGTCAATTCGGATTGACGATTACTTTGTATGTACCTACCTAATGTCCTTTTTATTTAGGCCATTTTTGTGAAACTGACCAAATGCGTTCAAAAGCGGTGTCTGAGTTTACCAAAGGTTCCGAAACATGTTTCCGACGGCTATATGAAGGATGTCCTTTTTGGAACATTTTCGGGACTTTCCTTAAAATTAACCGATAGCGTTCAAAATCGATATCTGAGGTGCCCAAAGGTTTCGAAACTTGTTTCCGAGGGAAATATTGAGAGATGTCCTTTTTTGGGACATTTCTAGAAATAACCCGATTGCGTTTAAAATCGATATCTGAAGTAAACAGAGGTTTCTAAACATTTTTTCAACTGCAATATTGAAAGGTGTCCTGTTTTGGGACATTTTAGTGACATTCTTTGAAAGTGACTGATTGCATTCAAAATCGATATCTGAGGTGCAAAATATGGTTTCAACGCCAATATTTAGATTCTACACTTTAGCCGCGTACTTACTTTACTACCTGCATTACGCCACCCTGCTGAAAAAAGGTCATTTTTCGGTATTGCCGTCAGAAACATGTTTCGAAACCTTTGGGCACCTCAGATATCGATTTTGAACGCAATCGGTTAATTGGAAGAAATGTCCCATAAATGACCAGAAAAAAAAAAGGAAACTCCGTCTGTATTGCCGTCGGAAACATGTTACGGAACCTTTGGAAATCTCAGATATCGTTTTAAAGTGCCAACGATCAATTTAAAAAAATGTCCCGAAATGGAAGGGACATCCTTCAATACTGACGTCAGAAACATTTTTCGGGACCTATGGTCGACATCGATTACGAATATGAACGTAATTGGCCAATTTCGAAAAATGTCCCTAAAAGGGACATCAGTCAATACTGACATCAGGAACACGTTTTCGAACCTCTGGGAACCTCAGATATCGACTTTAAGTCCAGTAAGTAAGTCCCTAAAAAGGACACCTTTGAAAACTAATCTTAGGGAAGGGAAAGGGACCCTTTCTTATCTTAGGGAAGGGGAAGGGGTTAATCTAGATTGAGAATTGATTTAATCCGAATTGAGGATTGATGCGTTAATTCCAATTGATTCAATCGGATTGACGCGTCAATCAGAATTAAATCAATTCGAATTGATCAATTCGGATTGGTCAATTCGGATTGACGCGTCAATTCGATTGATCAATCCGGATTGATTTAGTTCAGATTGATGCCAACACTGCATGATAGACAGGTACCCGTCGCCACCTTCGAGCTCCATCATCAGATCCTGAGTACTATCTTGTGTCAAAGATCTTGTTGAGATGAATAAAACGTGCCTAAACACGAAGTGGTTCAGTTACATGATAGACTGGTACCCGTGGCCACCTTTCAGCTCCATAATCAAACCTTGTGTATCTTCAGTGTCAAAGATCTTGTTGAGACTAATCAAACGAGCCCAAACACGAAGTGGTTTAGTTGTATGGTTGATTGGTACCGGTGACCACCTTCCGGCTCCATCATCAGACCCTGAGTACTATCTCGTGTCAAAGATCTTATTGAGACGAATAAAACGAGCCTAAACACGAAGTGGTTTCGTTGCACGGTTGATTGGTACCGGTGACCACCTTCCGGCTCCATCATCAGACCCTGAGTACTATCTAGTGTCAAAGATCTTGTTGAGACGAATAAAACGAGCCTAAACACGAAGTGGTTTAGTTGCATGGTTGATTGGTACCGGTGACCACCTTCCGGCTCCATCATCAGACCCTGAGTACTATCTTGTGTCAAAGATCTTGTTGAGACGAATCAAACGAGCCCAAACACGAAGTGGTT